>NC_089587.1:195466795-196195692 GCF_019320115.1 Miscanthus floridulus
CAAACTTATAATAGAGTTTGAATACTTATAATTCTTTCTTAGTGGATTTTCTAATTAGATGTTCTACAAATCTTAAGGATTTTGATTGTAATACTAAATAATAAATCCAATTTTGCATTTGGCATTTAGGGGATAATTCAATTGTCAAAGTCACCATTATTCTTATACCTTCTATGTTATTTTAGAGGATATCAGCAATTTGTTGCTAGCTTTATAATATACACTTTCTGAGTGTTTGTACGACACCTTCATGGTATTTAGGATTCCTCATTTTCTTTCTCTCGGGTCAACATCCACTTCAGGAATTAATGGTGTTTTTTAAAGAATGGACTGATAAATCCTTCATGGATTAAATCCTTCAAGGATGTTCTCATTCTTAGTGAATAACATTTCTCTTCTATAAGATATATTCTCTAGTACATGAGAGATTATTATGTGATATATCCAATGTGATAGTGTTATTCACTTAAAAAGTCACTCGGTGACTATTCTTTCTAGGACATGCTCTTCTTGAGACTTTAATATTCATTCAGGAATATATTATACCTTAGACTTCTTAATACTTGGTATGAGATTTAATTTCCATCTGTTGCAATTATATTCTTCAGGAACTATATGGATCTTCATAATCCATTTAACTACATATTTCATATTCGTTCATTTTATTTGCCGGAGACAAAGCAGAACGTTTATTTCTTCTTAGAAGGAGATTCAAACCTCAATTGCTTTCTTCATTGACCCGATACAATCGCTACAAGCGACTTTGCCATGGACTTTGTTTTTTAGATCCGGGTTCTCATAAGAGAAATATTTGCAATTATAGAGGTATCGTTATCGACAACTATTATTTTCTCCCAATATTCTCATAATATGAGATTATTCTATCTCTTTGTCATTTCCCAAATAAGAGATAATTTATTGTTCTGCGTACCCAACACTATGATGCGCGCGCTAAGTGTGTTTTATTTCATCTTCATGATGACCCTCTTCATGAGGTGCTTGACCTTTATGAGGTGTTCTCTTCACGAGAATGGAGGAGTTTGTTCTTATTTTATTTAACAAGTATACACTAAAGTAGAACTCATAGGCGTCTCTGTAGATTTTAGCTTGATAGTATACAACATTAGTTTACTATTAGTAAACACAACTTCTATTTTGTAACTTCAAGTTACTCCTCTCATTTTTCTAAAATATCTGGCATATGCTCCGCTTCATGCTTCACAAGAGGATTAATGAAACTATTGTTTGATTTAGTGCGTGATACTATTCCTGCTTCAAGCTTCAAGGAATATTTTACTCCAAAGATCATTTTCCTTCTATGAAAATAATATTTGACATTCAACACAGGCTTAGATCTTTAATAGCATACTTCAAAAGATATCCCCTATGATGTGGAGGCCCATTCATGTATGCTCTGATGTAGTTTTATAGAAAATATTCACGCACATATTTTAACACGGGGGTTATTATTCACTAAATGCAGCGAGCTAGAATACATAAAGTGTACTTAAGAATGTTCAACATTCCTACAAACTTAGGGATGTTCTCCCCCTGATTTGCACATATCATGGTTTAGAAAACTATTTCATTGTCTAGCTTCTTTATTGTTCAGCCAAAAAAATCGATCTAATTACTCATACATAAAAAATAGACCTTATACTTCAAATATATAAAATACACAACATTTAAAATCACATGAAATTTCTTCTAGAAATTTCTAATTGCCATTAATGTAAAATTCCTAAAATGCCTTTTTTCAAAAATCCCAAATCATCTAAGTGTGTCATCCACCATCTTAATTCCATAATTATTCATCCCATCAATTGTGTCACTTCTCTATTTAGTTAATTTCAGATTAACCGACTCCCCCTGATCTTAGGCTATTTAACCATAAACCAATGTATTGCTTATGCATGCAACGCACTGAAAGTAAAATATTTCTTAGTTCAACGAGAACTAGCGTGCTAGCTAGTGAAAGCTATCGTTTGGTTTTATTGAATTGATGAAATCCTAAGTGCTAACCTAGTTTATCAAAGTGATTATGAGATAGGTGGCACTACTCCAAGTGATGAAGCAATTGTGAAGATCATGATGATGGTGATGCCTTGGTGATGATCAAGCGCTTGGACTTGAAAAGAAGAAAGAGAAAAACAAAAGGCTCAAGGCAAAGGTATAAATGGTAGGAGCTATTTTGTTTTGATGATCAAGACACTTATAGAGTGTGATCACATTTAGGGTCGATAGCCATACTATTAAGAGGGGTGAAACTCGTATCGAAATGCAGTTATCAAAGTGCCACTAGATGCTCTAACTCATTGCATATGCATTTAGGATCTAGTGTAGTGCTAACACCCTTGAAAATGTTTGTGAAAATATACTAACACATATGCATAAGGTGATACACTTAGTGGTTGGCATATTTGAGCAAGGGTTAGGAACTTCACCAGCGGAGTGTCCGTCTGTAGAGTGTGGACAGTCCGACGGTGCCACCGGCACCCTATACAAAAAAGATGGAGGTCACTGTAAGTGACCGGATGCTGGTCTCGGAATGACCGGCGTGTCCGGTCAGTAGAAGCAGCGAAGACACTGGCGTCGGTCTCTAACCGGACGCTGGGTCACTTAGTGACCGGACACTGATGGGGTGCGTCCGGTCCTGCTGACATGGCAGAGCACAGATGAGACGTCGAGTGACTAGACGTAGGGTGAGTCTGATCGAGCATGACCGGACACGTCCGGTCGTGATTTCTCACTTCTAGATGCTTACTGGAAATGACCGGACGCTGAGGTCCAGCGTCTGGTCACTTCACAGCAGCGCGTCCCATCATCACTTGACCATTGGGATCGAGCACTCAGTATTTGAAGAGAGGGGACACGTGGCGTGCATTGCACGACCGAACGCTAGGGTCCAGCGTCTGGTCAATCTGATCGGAGTGTCCGATCACCCTATGTTCAGTGCAGTGAGGAGCCCAACGGCTCTATTCATGGGGGCTCTCTATTTAAGCCCCATGGCCAGCTCAAGCTCACTCTCTTGGCCAGTTGTATTGACATAGCAACCTTGTGAGCTTAGCCAAAGCCCTCCCACTTATCTCCATCATTGATTCATCATTTTTGTGAGATTGGGAGTGAATCCAAGTGCATTGCTTGAGTGTTTGCATCTAGAGGCACTTGGTATTCGTGTTTCGCTATGAGATTCGCTTGTTACTCTTAGTGGTTGCCATCACCTAGACGGCTTGGAGCAGCGAGGATCATCGAGCGGAGGTTGGTGATTGTCTCTGGCTCCGATTGTGGTAATTGTGAGGGGTTCTTGACCTTTTCCCGACGGAGAGCCAAAAGGTACTCTAGTAAAATGCTCATGGCTTATGTGATCCTCATCTTATGTTGGTTGTGTGGCACCCTATTGAGGGTTTGGCGTGTGATGCCAATTAGCGCGTGAACCTCCAAGTGAGTGAATTGCCACAACAAGGACTAGCTTACCGGTAAGCAAGTGAACCTCGATAAAAAAATCGTTGTGTCATCAATTGATTCCGAGGTGATTGGTCTTCATTCTTATGATTGATTGGTTCATTCCTCGACACGGCGGTATAACCATCTTGCTCACTCTCTTTACATTACCACAAACTAGTTATCAAGCTCTTTAGTGTAGCTAGTTGTGAGAGCTTGTTAGTTTGGTTAGTGTGACTCTTTAGTTAGTATTTGAGAGCACACTAACTTAGTGTAGTGACATAGCCATTATGTGGAAAGTAACTATAGAAACTAGAATTGTGGTAGGTGGCTTGCTTTTTAGTAGGCTAGCACAACACTTGCTTCGCCTCATAATTGTCTAACCGGTTTGTTAAGTGTTGTTGTAGAAATTTTAATAGGCTATTCACCCTCTCTAGCCATTAGGACCTTTCAAGTGGTATCGGAGCTGAGATCACCGTGATTTGAGGCTTAACAACCTTCGGTGTAAAAATGGCTCAAATCAACAACACCAATAAGCCACCCTAATTTGATGGCACAAATTATCCATATTGGAAATCAAAGATGACTACACATATCAAGTCAATCAATAGAAGAGTGTGGAAGATGGTAGAAACCAAAATTGAGATTGATGATCTGGAGAATCCCACCACGGCCGAAGAAGTGGTTCTCTAAAACAATGATATTGCTCTAAGTGCCATTCATGTTGCAATTGATGAGAGAACATTTGAGCAAATCAAGAATATTGAGATGGCTTATGAGGCTTAGAAGAATAATTTGAGGGCACTCAAGCCATAAAGGGTGCAAAGGCATACATTCTCAAAGAGAAGTTTACAAGCTTCAAGATGAAGGAGGATGAGAGTGTGCCGAAAATGTTCCATAGGCTTCAAGTGCTTGTCAATGATCTTAAAGCACTTGGAGAATATGTGAAGGACAAGAACTTCTCCCATAAGTTCTTGAGATGTTTGCCTTCAAGATTTGGCACATTAGTCACTATTCTAGTGAGGAGTGGTTTGGACACCATGACACCAAACCAAGTGTTGGAAGATATTATGACCGATGATACATATAGAGATGATGATGAGAAGGAAGAAAAGAAGGAGAAGAAAGATGAGAAGAAGAAGAGTGTGGCATTCAAGGCCACATCATCTAAGGGCAAGGCAAAGCAAGAAACATCAAGTGAAGATGATGGCTCATGGGATGATGATGATGATGATGAGAAGATGGCTCTCTTTGTAAAGAGATTTAGCAAGTTCATGATGAAAAAAGGCTACCGTGCTAGAAGAAAGAAGTCTTCATCCAAGAACAAAGAAGAGTCAAGAAGGTGCTTCAATTGTGGTGAAAGGATCAAGATGCCCAAGAGGGGGGGGTGAATTGGGCTAATTCTAAATTTTCTTGCAATAATTAAATCCTATGGTTAGTCCAATTAACCCCTTGTGCCTAGAAAAGTGTTTATATTAATCTAACGCACAAAGGACTTGCAACCTATGTTCCAAACTTACTCTAGCATGGCAATTCTATGAATATAAAAACAAGTATTGAATTGCTCAAAGTAAATGCTCAAAGTAAATAGAGAGAGAGAGGAACGTGGCGATATTTTGCCGAGGTATCGGAGAGTCGCCACTCCCCACTAGTCCTCGTTGGAGCACCCGCGCAAGGGTGTAGCTCCCCCTTGATCCGCACAAGGATCAAGTGCTCTCTATGGGTTGATTCTTCGACACTCCGTCGCGGTGAATCACCCAAAACCGCTCACAACTTGAGTTGGGTCACCCACAAGCTCCGCCAGGTGATCACCAAGATCCCAATCACCACCAAGCCATCTAGGTGATGGCGATCACCAAGAGTAACAAGCACGAACTCTCACTTGACCACACAAAGCCTAATGAGAACGATGGATGCACACTTTGCTACTCTTGTTTCACTAATGAGGCTACTCTCTTGGATTCTCAAATATCAATCACCTCACTAGGACCTTGCTCTTCTTGGCACTCACAAATGTGTTTCTCAGCTATTGGAATGAGCAAAAGTGACTCCACACATGAGTGGAGCTTCTATTTATAAGGCAGCCTGAAAAACGAACCGTTATGAGCTTCTGTGGGGTGACCAGACGCTCCGGTCATGTTGACCGGACGCTCCAGTCAGTTCAACCCGCACACTAGTGTTTAAGTGTTGACCAGACATTGGTAGGGTCCGATCACCACTGTCCGGACTCGTCCGGTCACACTAAACCCTCACTGGATGCTTATTGTACTCGACCAGACGCTGAACCCACGGGGTCCGGTCAGTACTGATCGGACGCGTTTGGTCGCAGAATTCCTCTTCTAGAACCTTACTGGAGTCGACCGGACGCTGGTCCTTAGTGTCCGGTCACTTGACCACTCTAGCGCCCGATCGCACCGAACGCAATCTGCTTGATCAAATGAACTGACCGGACCCTACGGCCAGCGTCCGGTCGCACCAGAGCTAACGTCCGGTCAGCATTTGACCCTCCATTCACTTCCAACTCTTGATCATATGTGAATGAAGTTTGCTCCAAAGGATCATATGGCTGTTGTGGAGCTACCTAGTGCTAGTTTTAATAAGTGTGCACCACATCTAACTCACTAGACTCATCTAGATCAAGCTACCCATCCATACCCCCTTAATAGTATGGCCAAAGGAAAAACAAAGTCCTAAACTACTCTAAGTGTCTCTCCAACTCCAATAGACACTTAGAACTAGTTATCATTAACCTTGTCGTCTATCCTTTGAAAACCAAAATGATTTCCATCGTAGGGGCATGACCACCTTGATTGCCCAATTGATCTCCATTACCATGACCTAACTTAATTGCCTCTACAAAACACATGTTAGTCATAGTAATCTTGTATTGTCATTAATCACCGAAATCCAACTAGGGGCCTAGATGCTTTCAATCTCCCCCTTTTTGGTGATTGATGACAATACCACCTCGAGTATGTGAAAGAGTGAGGTTTTTTGACATGCTTGGTGCATATAAGCTTTTGTCAATAAGAACAAGAGAGTTAGGCAAGCTTATATGACCCAAGCCAACACAATGTACTCAAAGGATATGAATTAAGCATGAGTACAAGTAATAAAGCTCATTTGCATCGAAGTATAAACACGGAAGCAAAGGTAAATGAGCATAACACAAGTGATATGACATATAAAGGAATTCAAAGTAGAGAGCACACATGTCATATATCACAATCACGTAGATATCACTATCACATAGATATAATATTATGCATGAATGTAAATACACGAATGCATAATTGTAATAGTGTATCACACAAATAAAACTCTAAATGTATATAATAGACTAATACTAACTAAGCTCCCCCTAAAAGTCGCTCCCCTGAGTCTACATACTCGAACCCTCTCCCCCTTTGGCGTCAAACACCAAAACCTAAGGGTCGGTCGACGGGGCTACAGCGAACGAGCCGGGCGCTGAGGTACGAGGGGCAAGCTGGAACTAGGCGCCATCATCATCTGACCCTGAGCTCTATACTGACTGACCCTCTGTGGCTGGAAGCATCGCTGAAGCGGTCTAGGTCTGAGCTGGGGCAGGTGCTACCTGTGATGCTGCTAGTATATCTGTCATAGGATCCAAAGATGCGACAGAAGAAGGGAGCCTCTGAGTAGTCATGATGACGAGGGCTGCTGTAGAAGGACCGGCAACATGCATATGTGGCAGTGTGGGCATCCCCGTCAACTCGCTGAAAGATGCTCCAAGACTCCTAGAGACTGACATGTCAGGCACAAATAGCAAGGGTGACTGATCTGGTGTGAAGCCCATCTGATATGGTGTGAAACGTGGGGCTAACACTAGTGAAGATAACCACTGGGACACCTATACTATGGGTGAAGCAAACGGAGTTGGAGGCTATCCCTGACTCTGAAGCCCACTAGGCTGTACTGCTGGAGTCATTGTAGTGGTGGCAGGCTGAGCAAGCTAGGGTGAAAGCTGTGACTGTGGAGCCCCAAGTGCTGTTACTACATGCTGCATAAATCCCATAAGCTGCTGCTGCATGAGTAACTACTGCTGATGCATCTGCTGCTGCTGCTGGAGGACCTACTGCTATCGCTGGAACTCGTCCTGACGAGCCTAAAACTGTGCAAAGTTGGTAACAGTCTCCTGAGCCTATCATGCATGATCCTGCTGCATTCGCTCAAGAATAGCAATCAAAGAGGGGTCCGTCTATGGTGCAGGTGGAGCTGAGCTAGAACTGCCGACCTCTGCATCATGTTTGCGTGGAGGCATCTGAGGAATAGGTAGGTAGTCATCATCTGAACTATCACTAGACTCGGTCCTCTCCTCCTAAGCCTCAAGCTACTCCTCCTCAGTAGCAGCTATGCCTCTGATAGTCTTGTCCTACTGAGGTGCTGACTTTGGTACATCTGGACGATGGTGAGGCTGAGTGGGTGCCTATGGTGTGCTATGCCTGATCCTCTGGGTCATGTTATAAGCTGGAAACTCGGTGGTGGCACCTCTGTACTCTACAACCATCTCAGGTGTCCTAACATGCACAGCCTTGAGCATAAGAAATGTGATCCAATGTGCATATGGAAGCTGCCTGCAACCCTTGAAGCCCTCAGCTATCATGTCCTCCATCTTAGACAGAAGAAGATCCTAAATATCGAACACTATCTGCTGCATTAGGGCGTTGAGGAGCCAAAGCTGAAGGCGAGTCAAGCCCTCTCTGTATCCCATCCTGAGAAGTAGTGTCATCCTGATGATAGCCTCTAGCACTTGAGCTATAGAAGTAAGGTCACTGGGGTTCCTCCTCGACCCCTCACCAAAGGGCTCCTTGAAGCAATGGCACACAAGATCTGTAGGGGGCACCAAACCACCATGAGGACGTCTAGGAGGCTCCTACTGTCCATAACATACCTCATGTAACCTGACAGGCTGCTCCTATAGCCTTAGTATCTCCCTAGCCCTTTGACTTGTCATCCTGTAGTCTCTACCTCTGAATGCAAAGTGTATAAAGTTATGCTGTGGGTCAATGTAGAGCGAAGCATAGAACTGCCGAACCCAAGATGGTACATACAATCCTGTCTGGCCAATCAGATCTATCAGCCTCGGCAGATATGCAAGGTAGGGGCGAATATGCTCTCCAGCTACTGCGACTATAGCCTCAATGCTGCAAACCCGTTGAGATCTAAAAACTGCCCCACTGTTTAGATATGCATCGTAGAAGTCCTCCTACAGTGGCGTGTAGAAACCCTCTGCTGCTCTCTCATCCCTCCTAGGTGGGAACCACACATCAAACTCCACAAAGTGAAGCTGCTGAACCTGCTTGGCCGTGGTGGCCCTCAAGTTAAGATGGATCACTAGAGGCGGACCCTGTGGTCTGGGTGGTGGGCGTGATCCCCTACGCTATGTAGCTAGCCTCGGTGGGACTAGAACACTGGTACGACCAGAGTGGCGTAGCTGCGACTAGGGTGCTTGCTCGGTCTCCTTGGCCTACTGGCCCTCCTCACACTCCTGAAGCTACTGTGACTGTTATCCCTCCTGTGTCTCCTAAGTTGGCTAAGGCTCTACTGGTGGGGGCTGCTGCTGTGACTCCTGCTGAGGCTGAGGATCCATAATAGGAAGGCGTCGTCCTACCATCATGACAGTCCTAGATGGACTACCATGAAGACACTCAATCTCCTTAAGCCTACCCTACACGTCTGGTGCCAGATGATCTGCAATAACAACTCCACTGTAGGCACCTCCTCTCTTGGTACGCTCTGCTGCCTCTACAACTGCTGCTGCTCTCGATGTCTCTGCGTCGGGGTACTTGCGCTTCTTAGATGCAGTCTTCTTCGTCGCCTTGCCTTTAGGTCCTACAGGCTGGCGAGGCGGGGGCCTCCGATCATCATCTCCTAGACCACCACCAACGTTCTTGGTGCGAGCCATCTGATCTGACTAGAACCACTACCGCTGACAAGAGCAACTATCCACTGACACTTTCGAGGCTTGGCCTCGATCCGTACTCACGAGCTTGGCTCCGAGTTAACTGACAACTACACCTATCACCTCAATGGCACCGACTCGCTGCACGATGAAATAGATGGATATACAAGTAAATACGATATATCTAATATATGTGAAACCCTATGAGAGCAAGCCATGTAGATACGAAATTGAATCGACTGGCTTGCTACCTGACGAAACGGCGATCCGATGAAAAGAGAAGTGACACGCGGGGGGAACACCAGGACCACTAGGGTTAGGGTTCACGATGAATTGATAGCCCTGGATGCAATTGAAGTCAAAGCTCTGAAGCAGATCGGGTTAGGTCATGATGGCGTTGGAGTAAGGGCTTACCGGCGTGAAGCAATGGATGAGAGCTAGCAATGAATCTTAGTGGCGAGGGCTGATGGTGGAGCTAGGACATAGGAGCTTGCCGGAGAGCAGCGGGCACGATGGTGGCTCTGGACAGAGCGCTGGCGGCACGGGAGTAGTCGGTGGTGTGCGCGCGGGCTAGCGGTGGCGCTAGCGCGGCGAGCTAGCGTAGGGCAATGCTATGCGGGTGCGGCGGTGATGGAGGCACGGCGGTGTGGGAAGTTGGCTTGGCTGCGATGGCGTCGGTGGCGGAATAGGTCAAGGAACGGATGCAGGATAAAAAACGGTACGGCTCGGTTAAAAAGGGTTCCCCCAATGTGACAGAGAAGGAAACAGGAAAGAGACCTGATGCTGCACGATATCTACTGACCGGACGCTCCGGTGGTAGCGACCAGACGCTACCACCCAGCGTCCGGTCGATTCCAGAGAGGTCCAAATCCTCTGGAATTGTGACCGGACGCGTCCGGTGGTCCATGACCGGACGCAGCCAGAGTCTAGTTAGTTGCCTTTAACGCCATGTAGATCGACCGGACATTGGAACCCTTCCTGACCGGACGCTCAAATGCAGAGTCCGGTCACTCCTTTAGCTTCTGTTCACCTCCTGTGAACTGACCGGATGCTGGACATCAGAGTCCGATGCAGCGTCCGGTCACTCTTTTCTAGCAAATCTTCAATATTCCTCCACGCTGCCTGTTCCCAATCAAGTCCCAACTTGAATAAGATCCAAATAAACACCAATTAGGACTGATGTGAGTGACCTCTCTCAAACCCTCAAGTTTTTCAAAAATATTTTGCCTTAGGCTATAATTATTTTTATGAAAATAGGCAATAAAAGGGCAAATGGAACAAAACGACAAAACAACATTCATGCATATACAATACTTGTAAGTAAATCTAGTTGCTTGTCAAGTTTGATCCAAGGTTAAGCTTCTTCACATGCTTTTCGGCGGTTATCTTAACCATGTTAGACAAGCCCTACATGCATTACCAAAAATTAAACATGTTGTATATTACAATGAATGCAAGGGACAACACAAGCTCAATTTTTAGTCAAGTTACTAAAATCAAGTACATTGAGCTCATTCCGCAATCTATAAAATGTAGCCTCATCTAGCGGTTTAGTGAAGATATCCGCTAATTGATCTTCGGTTCACACCTTCTAGTGATATATCATTTTTAGCAACATGATCTCTTAGAAAGTGATGGCGGATATCTATGTGCTTGGTGCGAGAGTGTTGAACCGGATTATTTGCAAGTTTTACCGTACTTTCATTATCGCACAAAAGAGGTACCTTTTCTAGAACTACATCATAGTCTAGCAAAGTTTGTTTCATGTATAATATTTGTGCACAACAAGCATCCGTGGCAATGTATTTCGCTTCGACGGTGGACAAAGCTATACTATTTTGTTTCTTGGAGGACCAAGACACAAGTGATCTACCAAGCAAATGGCACCCTCCGGATGTGCTTTTTCTATCAACTTTGCAACCGGCATAATCCGAATTGGAATAGCCAACTAATTCAAATCTAGCTTTTTTGGGATACCAAAGGCCAATGCTTGGTGTGTGCTTAAGGTATCTAAGGATTCTTTTTACAGCAATTAAATGTGTTTCCTTAGGACTAGCTTGAAATCTAGCACACATACATACACTAAACATGATGTCGGGCCTAGATGCAGTTAAATATAACAAGCTACCAATCATGGAACGGTAGAGAGTTTGATCAACCGGGTTATCTCCCTCATCTAGGTTGAGATGTCCATTGGTAGGCATTGGTGTCTTGATTGGCTTACATTCATCCATCTTGAATCTCTTAAGAAGATCTTTTGTGTATTTCTCTTGAGAGATGAAGATGCCTTCTTTTATTTGCTTGACTTGAAAACCAAGAAAGAATGTAAGCTCACCAATCATTGACATCTCGAACTCCTTCGACATCAATTCACCAAATTCTTTGCATGAGTCTTCATTTGATGATCCAAAGATGATATCATCAATATATACTTGACAAATGAAGATATGCCCATCAAGCTTCTTGGTGAATAGTGTGGTGTCAACCTTCCCAATGGTGAAGCCCTTCTCAATGAGGAAGTCCCAAAGGTGCTCATACCAAGCTCTTGGGGCTTGCTTAAGCCCATATAGTGCCTTGGACAACCTATAAACATGATTAGGATATCCAGGGTCTTCAAACCCAGGAGATTGATCAACATAGACTAGTTCATTAATAAAGCCATTTAAAAATGCACTTTTCACATCCATTTGATATAGTTTCATTTCATGATGTGATGCATATGCAAGTAGGATACAGATGGCTTCTAATCTTGCAACCGGTGCAAAGGTCTCTCCAAAATCCAAACCTTCAACTTGGGAGAACCCCTTTGCAACTAGTCTTGCCTTGTTCCTCACAACAACACCTTGATCATCTTGCTTGTTGTGGAACACCCACTTTGTTCTAATGACTCTTGCACCTTTTGGTCGCTCTTCAAGAGTCCAAACTTCATTGCGGGTGAAGTTGTTCAACTCTTCATGCATGGCATTGATCCAATCCGGATCTTTTAGAGCTTCTTCTACCTTGGTAGGCTTATAGCAAGAGACAAAAGAGTGATGAGCAATAAATGAAGTAAGTTTTTAAGATCGAGTGATTACACCCTTTGATGGACTCCCTATGATGAGATCTTGTGGATGATCTTGTAGGAGAGGTGTATTTCTTCTATTGACCACTTGAGGAGGAGGTTGTGGAGCATCAACATCTTGTGCTTGTACCACTATTTGCTCATGGGAGACATGAGTATCTTCATTTTCTACTCTCCTATCTTTTTCACCACCTTGTGGCACACTTGATGAAGAGGGTTGATCAATGACTTATACATCATCTTCATCATCTTCATCATCTTTTGGCTTGATGTCTCCCACCAGAATATTCTTCATAGCCTCCCTCAATGGTTCATCACCTACATCATCAAGATTCTCATGTGCTCCTTGGGAGCCATTAGATTCATCAAATTCCACATCATATGTTTCTTCAACCAAGCCGGTGGCATGATTAAATACTCTATATGCTTTGGACTTCGATGAGTAACCAATAAGAAAACCAATATCACAATGTCTTTGGAACTTCCCTAGGTGTTGCCTCTTTTTGTAGATGTAGCATTTGCAACCAAACACCCTAAAGAAGGAGACGTCCGGCTTCTTCCCATTGAGCAACTCATAAGGTGTCTTGCCAAGAAACTTTTGAAGGAATAGGCGGTTTGATGCATAGCATGCAGTGTTGATTGCTTCCGCCCATAGAGCTTCGGGGTGTTGTAATCATCTAGTATTGTCCTTGCAAGAGTGATCAAAGTCCAGTTCTTCCTCTCAACTACACTATTTTGTTGAGGAGTATAAGTTGCGGAGACTTCATGCTTGATCCCAACTTCATCACAATAAGCTTCAATGTTTGTGTTGTCAAATTCTTTTCCATTGTCACTTCTTATCTTCTTGAGCTTCACTTCAAATTCATTTTGAGCTCTCTTGGCAAACTTCTTGAAGCAAGATGCAACTTTGGATTTGTCATTAAGGAAGAATACCCATGTATACCTTGAATAGTCATCAACAATCACAAGACAATAGAGATTCCCTCCCAAACTCTTGTATGTTGTTGGTCCAAATAAATCCATGTGTAGAAGTTCTAGCACTCTTGTGGTTGACATGAAAGCTTTTGTTGGATGGGTATTTGCAACTTGCTTGCCGGCTTGACATGCACTACAAAGCTTGTCCTTCTCAAACTTCACATCCTTCAACCCTCTCACCAAATCATTCTTCATTAGCTTCTTGAGTGAACTCATACCAACATGAGCAAGTCTTCTATGCCATAGCCACCCAAGTGTTGTTTTGGTGAATAGGCAAGTCTTCAAATTTATATCTTTAGAGGTGAAGTCCACTAGATATAAGTTGTTGTATCTAAATCCATTGAATATCACTTGATTATCATCTACCTTGGATACAACAACCTCCTTCTCGGTAAACAAGCATTGGAAGCCAAGATCACATAATTGTCCAATGGATAGCAAGTTGAAGCTCAATGAAGCAACATAAAGTATATTGGAGATGGAATGATCATTTGATATTGCCACTTTACCCAATCCTTTAACCTTGCCCTTTGAGTTATCTCCAAATGGTATTTTCTTTTGTTCATCTACCTCTTCATCTAGTGAGATGAACATACGAGGATCACTGGTTATATGTTGAGTGCAACCACTATCAATAACCCAATGACTTCCACCGGTCTTGTAGTTCACCTACACATAAGAGATTCAAGCTTTAGGAACCCAAACTTGTTGAGGGCCCTTCACCTTCTCAACAAGTGACTTAGCCACCCAAATCTTCTTAGGCCTATTCTTGTTAGGGGGTCCTAAGAACATGACTTTCATCTTTCAACTAGAATCCTTTCTAAGCATGTAGTGAGCATTGAAGGCAAAGGGTCTAGCATGCTTGGGCAAGGGTTGTGGCGGTGGAGTTTGGCACTCATGAGCAAAGTGGCCTTCTTGTCCACACTCAAAACATCTCTTTGGCTTTGGCTTTGGCTTTGATTGTTGTTGTTGAACTTGAGCCTTCTTCTTCTCTACACTTGCCACATATCCAATGCCACTTCTATCCATCTTCATGATGGTGTTCATGAGTAGCTCACTTTGGAGATGCTTGCCTCTTGCAAACTTGCTCAATCCCACCTTGAGATGCTCTTTCTCCATCTTGAGCTTCTTGGTCTCTTCCTTGAGAATATCATTGTTCTTCTCTTCCTTGAGCTTCTTGTTCTCTTCTTTGAGCTTCTCATTCTCAAGGATCAACTCTTCATCATGCTCAAGAGTTTCTAGCATAATGGTGTTGTGGCTTTTCATCTCTTCAAGATCTTTCATGAGCTTTTTATTTGTATTCTTGAGCTTGACATATTCATCATAGTCATTGCACTCAACCACTTTCTTGCCTTTGCCACTAGATCCTTGCTCAATTCTCTCATCAATCAAATCATCACATGATGTAGCTATATCAATCTTAACAACATGGTTAGTAGCATCATGTGGCTCATTTGGTAAAAATTCTTGAGCAATAACAAGAGTATCATAATTGATCTTTAGAGTTGTATATTCATCTTTTAGCTTGTTGTGGCTAGTGATGAGCTCATTGTGCACCCACTCAAGTTTATCATATTTATCTTTAAGCTCTTTCTTAGAAGATTTGAGCTCCTTGAGTTTGGATGATATAGCATCATTTGTTTTTTTAAGCTCAACATTTGCCTTTTCCAAAGTATCGCATTTAGCTAAGAGTGAATCATTTTTAGCATCAAGCTTTTCATTTTTAGCTCTACTCTTTCTAATGATCTTAGTGTATTGTCTTAGTATTTTGACAAGATCATCATATGAAGGTGAATCATCATCATCGCTATCGCTATCATCATCACTAGCTTGCTCATCATCACTACTATCATCATTATTAGTTACCTTGCGTTCACCCTTGGCCATAAGGCATAGGTGTGTAGAGGATGATGGCGATGGTGGCGGTGAAGATGGAAGATCAATAGCAATGGCGGCCACCTTCTCATTGTCACTATCATCATCGGATGATCCACTAGATGAATCAATGTCCGTGAGCCAATCACCGATGATGTAGGCCTTTCCACTCTTCTTCTTGTGGAAGTCCCTCTTTTTGCCATCTCTCTTCTTGTATGGCTTGTTCTTCTTCTTCTCATCTTCATCTTCATTACTTGAGTCATCTTTCTTGCCCTTGTTCTTGTTCTTGAACTTGTCTTTCTTGGGCTTGGGGCATTGATGTGCTAGATGACCAAGTTCACCACAATTGAAGCAATCCATTTTGGAGATTAGCTTTCTTCTAGAGCTTGTGAAGAACTTCTTCTTCTTGCTATTGAACTTGATGCCACTCTTGTTTAGCTTCTTTAGCATCTTGGTGGTCTTCTTCACCATAAGAGTAAGGCTTTCATCATCAACTTCATCTTCACTTGAGCTTTCATACTCAAGTCTTGCCTTGCCCTTCTCTTGGCTAGCTTTGAATGCTAAGTCTTTGTCTTTCTTCTTGGTAGAGGATGGGGCATCTTGTGGTGTGATGTGTATGTATATTTCATGAGCATTGATCTTTCCCAAGATTTATGTCGGTGTAGCGGTGAAAAGATCACCTTGATGTAGCATGGTCACAATATGCCCATATTTGTCAATGGGGAGGACACTCAAGATCTTTCTCACAATGTCGGATGGTGACATTTGAGTAAGTCCAAGCCCATTGACTTCCTCTACAAGAACATTCAAATGTGAATACATCTCATTAGCACATTCTTTGGGAAGCATCTCAAATGAATTTAGCTTTTTAATCACAAGATGATAGCGTTTCTCACGCTCACTCTTGGTTCCCTCATGGAGCGCACAAACGTCTGACCATAGTGCATGGGCGTCTTTGTGGTTTCTTACACGGTTGAACACATCTTTGCAAAGGCCTCTTAAGATGGTGTTTCGAGCCTTTGCATTCCACTTTTCATAATTAACCTCATCGCCTTGTAAGTTAGTAGCATCTCGAGGTTTTGGGAAGCCTTGTGAGGTGGCTCTAAGAATACCAACGTTTAGAGCTTCTAAGTACGCCTCCATGCGGATTTTACAATACGGAAAGTCATCTTCCTCAAAGATAGGAGGAGGTTCATCCCCATGAGACATCTTGCTCTAAGTAATTAAGCTTAAAAACATGAGCATGAGGCTCTAATACTAATTGAAAGGATCAAGATGCCCAAGAGGGGAGGTGAATTGGGCTAATTCTAAATTTTCTTGCAATAATTAAATCCTACGATTAGCCCAATTAACCCCTTGTGCCTAGAAAAGTGTTTCTATTAATCTAACGCACAAAGGACTTGCAACCTATGTTCTAAACTTACTCTAGCATGGCAATTCTATGAATGTAAAAACAAGTATTGAATTGCTCAAAGTAAATGCTCAAAGTAAATAGAGAGAGAGGAACACGGCGATGTTTTGCCGAGGTATCAGAGAGTCGCCACTCCCCACTAGTCCTCGTTGGAGCACCCACGCAAGGGTGTAGCTCCCCCTTGATTCGCGCAAGGATCAAGTGCTCTCTGCGGGTTGATTCTTTGACACTCCGTTGCGGTGAATCACCCAAAACCGCTCACAACTTAAGTTGGGTCACCCACAAGCTCCGCCGGGTGATCACCAAGCTCCCAATCACCACCAAGCCGTCTAGGTGATGGCGATCACCAAGAGTAATAAGCACAAACTCTCACTTGACCACGCGAAGCCTAATGAGAACGATGGATGCACACTTTGCTACTCTTGTTTCACTAATGAGGCTACTCTCTTGGATTCTCAAATATTAATCACCTCACTAGGACCTTGCTCTTCTTGGCACTCATAAACGTGTTTCTCAGCTGTTGAAATGAGTAAAAGTGACTCCACACACGAGTGGAGCTTCTATTTATAAGGCAGCCTGAAAAATGAACCGTTATGAGCTTCTGCGGGGTGACCGGATGCTCCGGTCAGTTCAACCCGCACACCAGTGTTTAAGTGTTGACCGGACGCTGGCAGGGTCCGATCACCACTGACCAAACACGTCTGGTCGCATTAAACCCTCACTGGATGCTTACTGTACTCGACCAGACACTGAACCCATGGGGTCCGGTTAGTACTGACCGGACACGTCCGGTCATAGAATTCCTCTTCTGGAACCTTACTAGAGTCGACCAGACACTGGTCCTCAGCATCCGGTCGCTTGACCACTCCAGCGTCCGGTTGCACCGAACACAATCTGCTTGATCAAATGAACTGACCGGACCCTACGGCCAGCGTCCGGTCGCACCGGAGCTAGCGTCCGGTCAGCATTTGACCCTCCATTCACTTCCAACTCTCAATCATATGTGAATGAAGTTTGCTCCAAAGGATCATAGGGCTGTTGTGGAGCTACCTAGTGCTAGTTTTAACAAGTGTGCACCACACCTAACTCACTAGACTCATCTAGGTCAAGCTACCCATCCATACCCCCTTAATAGTATGGCCAAAGGAAAAACAAAGTCCTAAACTACTCTAAGTGTCTCTCCAACTCCAATCGACACTTAGAACTAGTCACCCTTAACCTTGTCATCCATCCTTTAAAAACCAAAACAATTTCCATCGTAGGGGCATGACCACCTTGATTGCCCAATTGATCTCCATTACCATGACCTAACTTAATTACCTCTGCAAAACACACATTAGTCATAGTAATCTTGTATTGTCATTAATCACCAAAATCCAACTAGGGGCCTAGATGCTTTCATGTGGAAGCAAAGATCATATTGTTGCTCAATGCCCATACAATAGCGACAAAGATGATGACAAGAAGAACAAGGAGGACAAGAAGGAAAAGAAAGAGAAGAAGGACAAGATGACCTTCAAAAAGAAGAAGGGTGGTTCATATGTGGTCACTTGGGATAGTGATGCTTCCTCAAGTGATGATGATGATAGTGATGATGACAAGACCACCAAGAAGGCAGTTGCAAGCATTGCTATCAATGAGAAGCCTTCTCTCTTCAATACTCCATCATGCTTCATGGCTAAGGCCACTAAGGTACAAATTTGTGATGATGGAAATGATGAAGAACATGATAATGAAAATGAAAATGATAGTGATAGTGATGATGATGAACCTACTAAGGATGAACTATTTGATATGCTAGAAGATGCTAAAGAACACTTTGACATTAAGAGAAGGGAATGCAAAAGCTTGCGTAAGGAACTAAAAGCCCTTAAGCAAGCCTTTGATGAGCTCAATGCATCTCATGAGAGGCCAGAGGAAACCCATGAGAAGCTTGGCAAATCTCACAAAAAGCTTGAAAAGGCTCATTCCTCCTTGCTTAATGAATAAAATAAAAAGAAGCATGTTGAGACTTGTGATATAGGCTTAACTTGTGATATAATTGATGAATCATTATCTATGCCTATCATTGTTGCTCCCGCTAACCCTTCTTGTAGTACTTCTACTTCCACCTCATTTAGTAGTGATGGCTTTACTTGTGATGCCTCACTAATGGTTGAGAATGAGAACCTCAAGAAGGAGGTCAATAAGCTCACTCACACCTTAGCTAAGGCCTATGGTGGTGAAGACCGCTTGCTTATGTGCTTGGGTAGCCAAAGAGCTTCTTTCTACAAAGAGGGATTGGGCTATACCCCCAAAAAAGGCAAGGCAGCCTTTGCTCCTCACAAGACTAGTTTTGTAAAGAACAATGGCCAGTTTTGCACTAGTTGCAAGCAAGTTGGTCATGTAGAGCAAAAGTGCATGAACAAGAAGTCACAAGCTAATGTATCATCTATTAAGCTTGATTCTTTCTATGTGCTTACCAAATGTGCAAATGGTGTTAAGGCTAAGTTCATTGATAAACCATGGATGGACTCAAAGAAGAAAGCTATTTGGGTGCCAAAGAGCTTGGTCACTAACCTTCAAGGACCCAAGCAAATTTGGGTACCTAAAAAGAATTGATCTTCTTTTGTAGGTTAATTACAAAGCCAACGGAAGGCATTGGATTCTTGATAGTGGGTGCACTCAACACATGACCTATGATGCAAGAATGTTCAACTCAATCAACACAAATAGCAATGATAGTTATGATAGTATTACATTTGGTGATAATGACAAAGGCAAGGTCAAAGGGCTTGGTAAGATTGCAATACCTAATGACATAAGCATATCCAATGTGTTGCTAGTAGAGAGCTTGAACTTTAGTTTGCTATCCGTGGCTTAATTGTGTGATCTTGGATTCAAATGCATATTTGGGGTAGATGATGTAGAGATCATAAGTGTAGATGGCTCTAACTTGATCTTCAAAGGCTTTAGATATGAGAATCTATACTTGGTTGATTTAAATGCTAGTGAAGCTAGATTATCTACATGCTTGTTCACTAAGTCTAGCATGGGTTGGTTATGGTATAGAAGGCTTGGTCATGTTGGAATGAAACAATTGAATAGATTGGTTAAGCATGACTTGGTTAGAGGCTTGAAAGATGTTGTATTTGAAAAGGATAAGCTTTGTAGCTCTTGTCAAACCAGCAAACAAGTTGGAAACATCCATCCTAAGAAAAGCATGATGAGCACTAGTAAAGCATTTGAGTTATTGCATATGGATTTGTTTGGTCCAACACAATACACTAGTATTGGTGGTAACAAATATGGCTTTGTGGTAGTGGATGATTACACTAGATACACTTGGGTATTATTTCTAATGGACAAAAGTGATGTATTTGCAACATACAAATTATTTGTCAAGGGCATTCACAATGAGTTTGAAACAACCATCAAGAGAGTTAGAAGTGACAATGGTAGTGAGTTCAAGAACACTAGAATTGATGAGTTGTGTGATGAATTTAGAATTAGACATTAATTCTTGGCCAAGTACACTCCATAATTAAATGGCCTTGTTGAGAGGAAGAATAGAACACTCATTGATATGGCAAGGTCTATGCTTAGTGAATATAATATGAGTCAATCTTTTTGGACCAAAGCTATCAATATGGCTTGCTATTGTAGCAACCGCCTCTATTGTCACCCATTGAAAGAGAAGACACCATATGAGCTCTTGAATGGTAGAAAGCCCAACATTGCATATTTTCAGGTCTTTGGTTGCAAATGTTATATCTTGAAGAAAGGTACTAGATTGAGCAAGTTTGACAAGAAATGTGATGAAGGATTCCTACTTGGATACTTCACTACAAGCAAAGCATATAGAGTTTGGAGTTTGGATAGTGGTACTCTTGAGGAAGTTCATGATGTTGAATTTGATGAAACCAAGGGTTCACAAGAAGAGAATGAAAACTTGGAAGATGTTAGAGGCATTCAACTTTCAAATGCCATGAAGAACATGGATGTTGGTGAATTGAGGCCTAGGCAAGTGAATGATGATGAAGATGATCAAGTGCAAGTGCTCTCTAACTCAAATGTGCAAGATGATACAAATCAAGCTAGTACAAGTGGCTCTCATGATAATGAACAAGATCAAGTAGCTAGTACATCATCCCAACCCAATGATCAAGCAAGTGCAAGCAATCAAGTTCCAATACTCTAGCCAACAAATATTGCAAGAGATTATCCTTTGGATACTATAATTGGAGATATTTCTAGAGGTATGCAAACTAGATCAAGATTGGCATCATTTTGTGAGCATTTCTCATTTGTGTCATCCATTAAACCAAAGAAGATAGATGAAGCATTGAAGGATATTGATTAGGTGAATGCTATGCATGAAGAATTGAATAACTTCACAAGAAATCAAGTATGGGAATTAGTAGAGACCAAAAGGATATAATGTGATTGGAACTAAATGGGTCTTTAGAAACAAGCAAGATGAAGATGGAATAGTAGTAAGGAACAAAGCAAAATTGGTAGCACAAGGCTATACATAAGTTGAAGGTCTTGACTTTGAAGAAACATATGCCCCGGTTGCTAGATTGAAAGCAATTAGAATCTTGCTAGCCTATGCTTGTGCCCATAACATCAAGCTCTACCAAATGGATGTTAAGAGTGCATTTCTCAATGGTTACATCAATGAAGAAGTATATATTGAGCAACCTCCCAGTTTTGAAGATGACAAAAAGCCCGACCATGTGTACAAATTGAAGAAGGCATTGTATGGCTTGAAGCAAGCACCTAGAGCATAGTATGAGAGATTGAGGGACTTCCTACTCTCTAAAGGGTTCATGATGGGCAAGGTTAATACCACTCTTTTCATCAAGAAGATTGGAAAAGATTTATTTGTATTACAAATCTATGTTGATAATATCATATTTGGATCAACCAATCAAGACCTTTGTGATGAGTTTAGAAAGATGATGGCTAATGAGTTTGAGATGTCCATGATTGGAGAGTTAAGTTACTTCCTTGGTCTTCAAATCAAGCAATTAAAGAATGGTACATTTGTGAGTCAAGGCAAGTATATCAAGGACATAATCAAGAAGTTTGGCATGAATGATAGTAAAGCTATTAGCACACCAATGGGAACAAATGGCAACTTGGATAGTGATGCAAGTGGAAATATGGTGGATCAAAAATTATATCGGTCTATGATTGGAAGCCTACTCTATGTGACCGCATCAAGGTCGGATGTCATGTTTAGTGTGTGCATATGTGCAAGATTTCAAGCCTCACCAAGAGAAAGTCATTTGAAGGCTGCAAAGAGATTATTGAGGTACTTGAAGCATACACCAAATGTTGGTTTATGGTATCCCAAAGGAGCAAAGTTTGAGCTAGTTGGTTACTCTGACTCAGATTATGCGGCGGGATGAAAGGTTGAAAGGAAGAGCACCTTGGGCACATGCCAATTGTTGGGAAGATCACTTATCTCATGGTCATCAAAGAAGCAAAATAGTATTGCATTATCAACTATACATATCCGTCGGTAGTTGTTGTGCACAAGTACTTTAGATGAAGACCACTTTGAATGACTTTGGAATCAAGTTCAAGAAAGTGACATTGCTATGTGACAATGATAGTGCAATCAAGTTAACCAACAATCTAGTTCAACATGCAAGAACAAAACACATTGATGTCCACCACCATTTTATAAGAGATCATCAACAAAAAGGGGACATTTGCATTAAGAGTGTAGGCACCGAAGATCAACTTGTCGATATATTTACCAAGCCATTGGATGAGAAAAGGTTATGCAAGCTAAGGAATGAGTTGAACATATTGGATTTCTCAAATATGTGTTGATGCACCCCCACTTATATGACATGCCTCTCCTTCGAGCAATCCAAGATAAAAGTTGATTGGCATGGCATACATCCTTGCTAAGGACATGTTTAGTGCATCTAGTCATTTTTCACATTTAATAGACTTATTCATGAAAATCAAATGAATTTGATGATTGTATGATACCCCTATTTCTTCTATGCTTGACTTGATCTAGTGGTAGCATATGACATGTTTGTGGGCTTGTAAACCTAGTGTTTGATCTAGAAAATTTGCTCTAAGTGTTTAACTCAACATGGTATAAGATAACCCTTATTTAGAGGTGTGAAGAAGCTTGTCCTTGGATCAAACCGAGTTAAACATCTTTGGCAAGTATTCTAGATTGAACCAAATTTGGGAAAATGATCCTCACCCCATTGATTGACATTGATAATACTAACCTATCTATACTTTAAGCCTTTGTGGTCATTGATGACAAAGGGGGAGAAATAGTATACAAAGATAGTGAAAAGACAACAAAGGGGAAGAATTTGACATAGGAGGAGAGCTATGACAAAGGAAGGGGATCAATTAAAATTTTGAGCACACAAGTAGGGGGAGCAAGCTCATGAACTTGTATGGTGCATTTGAATGTGCATTTCATATGTTTGCTTGCATGGCATAAGTTTTAAATTTCAATATCCATGCTTGTGTGGTGTATGCTAGTTGTAGGTTTGAATGATGAAATGAAAAACTAGCATACATAGGTTGTCTAGTGATTTAATTTCCAAGTGGTATCAAGCTAACCATGGTGCTAAGGATGGTATATTGATGCACTCCGATTGGTATCATGCTTCAAAGGTCCATCTTTTATACCTTAGCATCATTTGGTAGACATTGTCTCCTATATTTTCTATCTAAGCATATGTGCAGGCTACAATCCAAACTCTTAGCACATATGTAGGGGGAGCAATTGCTACCATATAGGGTTAATGAAACTTGTCCATATCTTTTTACACAAAGTAAATATGCTTGGGCAAGCAACATGGATTCAATTGAACTTCAATTCATATCTTTGTATAAGGGTTGTCATCAATTACCAAAAAGGGGAGATTGAAAGCTCTAGTTTGGTTTTGGTGAATTGATGAAACCCTAAGTGCTAACCTAGTTTATCAAAGTGATAATAAGATATGTGACACTACTCCAAGTGATGAAGCAATTGTGAAGATCATGATGATGGTGATGATCAAGCGCTTGGACTTGAAAAGAAGAAAGAGAAAAATAAAAGGCTCAAGGTAAAGGTATAAATGGTAGGAGCTATTTTGTTTTGGTGATCAAGACACTTAGAGAGTGTGATCACATTTAGGTTCGATAGCCATACTATTAAGAGGGGTAAAACTCATCGAAATGCAGTTATCAAAGTGCCACTAGATGCTCTAACTCATTGCATATGCATTTAGGATCTAGTGGAGTGCTAACATCCTTGAAAATGTTTGTGAAAATATGCTAACGCATGTGCACAAGGTGATACACTTGGTGGTTGGCATATTTGATCAAGGGTTAGGAACTTCACCGGCGTCCTATACAGAAAAGACGGAGGTCACTGTAAGTGACCGGACGCTGGTCTCAGAAGGACCGGCGTGTCCGGTCAATAGAAGCAGCAAAGATGCTAGCATCGGTCTCTGACCGAACGCTGGGTCACTTAGTGACTAGACACTGACGGGGTGCATCCGATCCTACTGACGTGGTAGAGCATAGATGAGACGCCGAGTGACCGGACGCGTTCGGTCGTGATTTCTCGCTTTCTGGATGCTTTCTAGAAACGACCGGACGCTGAGGTCCAGCGTCCGATCACTTCACAGCAGCGCGTCCGGTCATCACTTGACCGTTGGGACCAAGCGCTCAGTATTTGAAGAGAGGGGACACATGGCGTGCATCGCACGACCAGACGCTAGGGTCCAGCGTCCGGTCGCCCCATGTTCAGTGTAGTGAGAAGCCCAACGGCTCTATTCGTGGGAGCTCTCTATTTAAGCCCCATGGCCGGCTCAAGCTCACTCTCTTGGCCATTTGCATTGACATAGCAACCTTGTGAGCTTAGCTAAAGCCCTCCCACTCATCTCCATCATTGATTCATCATTTTTGTGAGATTGTGAGTGAATCTAAGTGCATTGCTTGAGTGTTTGCATCTAGAGGCACTTGGTGTTCGTGTTTTGCTATGGGATTCGCTTGTTACTCTTGGTGGTTGCCGCCACCTAGACGGCTTGGAGTAGCGAGGATCGTCGAGTAGAGGTTGGTGATTGTCTCCGGCTCTGATCGTGGTGATTGTGAGGGGTTCTTGACCTTTCCCCAGGAGAGAGCAAAAAGGTACTCTAGTGAATTGCTCGTGGCTTGTGTAATTCTCATCTTGTGTTGCTTGTGCGGCACCCTATTGAGGGTTTGACGTGTGATGCCAATTAGCGCATGAACCTCCAAGTGAGTGAATCGCCACAACGAGGACTAGCTTGCCGGCAAGCAAGTGAACCTTGGTAAAAAAATCATTGTGTCATCAATTGATTCTGAGGTGATTGGTCTTCATTGGTTTTCATTCTTGTGATTGATTGGTTCATTCCTCGACACGGCGGTATAACCATCTTGCTCACTCTCTTTACATTACCGTAAACTAGTTATCAAGCTCTTTAGTGTAGCTAGTTATGAGAGCTTATTAGTTTGGTTAGTGTGACTCTTTAGTTAGTATTTGAGAGCACACTAATTTAGTGTAGTGACATAGCCATTGTGTGGAAAGTAACTACAGAAACTAGAATTGTGGTAGGTGGCTTGCTTTTTGTAGGCTAGTGCAACACTTGCTTCGCCTCATAATTGTCTAACCGGTTTGTTAAGTGTTGTTATAGAAATTTTAATAGGCTATTCACCTCCCTCTAGCTATTAGGACCTTTCAGCTAACCAATTTAATTATGAGGGAAAAATATAGTAGCTACAAGCTACGAATATAGCTTCTATGCTAATATTCATGCAAGAGTGGAAATAATTGTAGCTCAACGAGGGCACAACATTGTGATACAAATTCATTTGTAATGTGGAATGTTGATATTCAATCCAACATAATAGATAAGAACAAAATGCAAAGCTACAAGCTTACTTACAATTAGTGCAATGTAGAGAAAGTTAACTCGGCCAAAAGGGATACGGCTAGGACTTTAAGTCCTGATACATGCACTTAAAGATAGATTTAGGAAGGCTATGCCTATTAAATATATATTACCCACATTTTCTTATGTCTTTACCCAAAATTCCTCCCCCTTTTCATGCCATAATTATTTAAAGTAGTAATAAGCTTCATGCATCTATGAATAATCATTTTAAATGTTTCATAGAATTCAATCATACTTCTAGTATTTAATGGTTCTGATATAAAATTCACATATTCAGTATACTATTTAGTGTACAATAATAAATTTATGGTAGGACATAAACTTCTAATTTTTGAGCTGAAGTATTAAATACTTAGTTTATGAATTATACTATTTCTTGGCTAAATTGATCCTTCTAAGATCAGTTTATATGCCAGTATAATTCAATTATTCATGTGCTTCTAGGAAATTCTATTTCCCTTCTACCTACATGGTAGCAGTGCATAAAGAATTCTAACCTTCATGGTTAATTTAGGCTTCTTTGTGAATAAATTATTGCAAACTTATTTAGATAGGCAAAAATGGGCAATTATTTATATGCGAAACATATAAAACTTAAAGCACCATCACCACTACTACTAATATTTCAGGATAGTAAGTTTAAAGACATACAAGTCTATAAGCACATGGCTAAGCTCTTCTTCAAGAGAACCTTTAAATATTCTAATTCTTATCCATTCTTACATGTCTTAGCTTCTATGCTTGATATTTAGCAACTTCATGCATGCTCTACTTCATAGTTGTGATATGTAATCATGATCCGGAGTACAACATATGCAAGTCATATATCCTGATTCATAATGCTGCCTAAAATTTCTAACTCAATATCTACTTGATGTCGAGTAATTCTGGATGATAAATTTGAATACTTCAAGTACTCAATGCTCTCTCGGTCTTCTATTTCAAGAAATATTTCTTCTAGAATTAGACAAAGTCTTATTTATCATCTCGTCTTCTATGACTTTTAATCACAAAGCTTCAAATTGAATGTATTTGTTTATAGAGCAACATTATATCTCATATAGTCATATACTCATTCTTGAGAGTTTAATATCAAGAGTTACAATGCCTGAGACTCACTCCACATCAGTGGCAGTAGAGCATCCTACTAGAATTTAACAAAGGACCATGTTATATAATTATGCCATTCAGGACAAGTTCAGGATATACCTTCTTCACGAAGGTATGCATATGCTACTATAATTGGAATCATCATGTGTGTATGAGTTTACTACATGTAAACAAGTAGAATGGTGCAAAAAAGATAGTGGACAGTTATGTAAAATACTCTTAGAAGCATCCTAGCATTTTTGAGATTATGGTATATGCAAATTTTCATAATTAATACCAACCATTCATTCATCCCAAAAATTCATTATGCTAGAAAAAACAAATATGAGCCTCTCAAAGGTGATAAATTTAAGGTCGGTAGGATTTAGAGAGCCCATACACCCTATACCATGTTTCTATTGTAATCATTCGTGATTTTATTCTTGCAGTTTCAAAAGAGTATAAAAATATCGATACAAAGCATATATACATGAGCAGTAAATAAATACTTTAGGTCATGCAGCGACCTCGCACAAACAGCAGTCGACATGGTCTCCTGCATGTGCAAATTGTGGCTTCAGGCTGACAGAGGCAACGACAAGCGGCTACGGGTGGATTGCACGCATCCGGGCACGGGGAGAGAAAAATAACTCTAGTTACTATGACGTGATAGATATGCTTATGGTTTTTCTGATATTTCAAAATCAGAATTTATCCAGCTGCAGGCTATGAATTTATGCGAGCTGATGTGGGTGGACGGAACAAAAATCTTAGTGTGCAGTCAAAGGACTCAGACGATTCTAGCTGCATGCGGACCGGTGCACTAGACTGTTTCGGGGAGAATTATGTATTTGGCATCGAAACAAATCAGTGTTCCGTATTTAACACTAAAAAATTTAAACTTTCTTATTTGACACCAAGTTAAAATTTTCTTTCCTAGATAGCACTGCCGTCCATTTGGGCCAGTAACGGTGTCAAGTGACTAGTAAAATAGCATGAATGTCCTTCTTTATAGCAGAAATACACGATGCCAAATAGGAAAATAATAGATAGACATGTTGTCAAATAAGAAAATTATAAATATCACAAATATATTGTGAACTAAAATATGTGATTTTGATAATCGAAGTCTGCAAATAAATAAATAATAAATTTCAAATTCTAAGACAAGAGCAGGTCCGCTGGGATAGGCTTAGCACGGGAGGGATTTGCCCCGTCTAGTTAGCTTGGTCAGAAATTGTTTGATGCAGTTTAGCAGCTCGCTCATCTCAGTTTGGTCAGTCATATATTCTTGTCCGATCATCGCAAGACATGAAGACAACAACAAATAGATATTTCTCCACAAATACTTAGAATAGTACATGTTTGAGCATCTGGTGTCACATCTAGCCAATCATCTAGAGTTCTCCATAATTGAACATAAAAAATATACAGATACTCATATTTCTCGCTCAATCAGGGAAACTACGAATTACTCCCTCTGTAACTAAGAAAGCGCATAAAAGGCGAGCGAGCTCTTGATGCGGTCTTGGTCGTAGCAACATACAACAACTCCACTGCTCGTGGCCTGCGCTTGCCGTTCTTTATCCATAATACGGACGGAGCAGCAGCGGGCGCTCCGGCAGCGGCAGCGCGGTGCTGATGCTTGCCCTGCTGGCCGCCTTCGCCTTCGCCGTCGCCTTCCTGCTCTTCCTGTCCAGGCCATGCGCGCGTGATATGAGACTGTTCCTCGCCTCCCTGTGCCGGCAGCTCCTGCTCTCCCTGCTCGGATTCCTGGCAGGCCTCCGCCTGCTCGGCGGCGTCGCGGCCGCGTCCGCTGCCACAGAGACCATGCCGCTCATGCCGTCCTTCAAGAGGAAGCGGGCTGCGGCCACGGTGGAGAATGCGGAGGGTGCTCGACCTGCCGGAGCTGGCCATCGATTGCATTCTCGAGAGGCTGCAGCCGGCGGAGCTGCGGAGCATGGCCGCCGTCTGCCGCTCCATACGCGAGCGCTGCCGCGGCGACCATCTCTGGGAGCGCCACATGACCAGCAAGTGGGGTCGTGTCCTGGGCCTCGCCGCTAGGGACAAATGGAGGACGCACCTGGCGTCCGTCAGCGAGTCCGGCGCCGCGGGCTCCGTCTCGGGCGGCGGCGGCGGCAAGCGCCGGAGGTGGCTCGCCGCGCTGTCCTGTGTTTGCCCGTTGGTGTCCTGGATGCGGCCCAAGGCCGACGGTGGCAAGTCGTCCGCCCCCGTGCTGGATGATTCCATCATGTCGTGGTACCTGTCCATGGAGAGCGACAAGTTATGGTTCCCGGCTCAGGTCTACAACCGCGAGGTACCATCTCATGTCTTGTCATTTACTAGCTAGCAGTTCAATCATTGCAAAGCTTGTTAGGCCTTGTTTAGATGCCATCCAAATTTTAAGTCTTTTTACTCTCTCCATCACATCAATTTTTAGCCGCTTACATGGAGTATTAAATGTAGGTAAAAAAATAACTAATTACACAGTTTAGTTGGAAATCACGAGATGAATCTTTTGAGCCTAGTTGGTCCACGATTGGACAATATTTGCCAAATAAGACGAAAGTGATACTATTCATCGGGTTCAAAAAATTTGCAAAGTGAACAAGGCCTTAATTAGCACTCTTTGTTCGACGCTGCCGGAGGGCGCGGCTGCCCCGACGCCACCGCACCGCGTCGGACCTCCAACGGGCAACCGGCGGCCACGGCCGCCCCGCGTCCTCCGCGTGAGGGCACACGTGAGGCCGTGGGGGCGTGCGCGGCTGGCCCTAGCCGCCGCCGGCTGATCCCTCCTCCGCCTCTGCCTGCGTGATATGGCGCGTGCGAGTAACCGAGGGGCAGAGGTATTTTGGTCTCCCTCGAAACGAACTGACAAGTTGAACACGGTCAACTAACAGATGCCTGGTTAAATGGACGATAGTACTATTTAGGGAAGAAAATTTCAACTTGGTGTCAAATAAGAAAATTTAAATTTTTTAGTGCTAAATGTAAAAGACTAATTTGTCTCAGTGACAAATACATAAATCTCCCAATGTTTTGCGGTGTGCTGGCCGTGCGGCACAGCCACAGGGGCAACTCGAGGCATGCGAGCCGAGATGCCAAGCGTGCTTTAGGCGCTTCTAGTACAGTGATTCCGATGAGGTCGTGTGCCGCGCGACTGCAGGTCAATAACGGATACAACACCTTTCATGTGTACGCGTTTGTATCCTACAGGGACACGTTACTGCTAGCTTCATACTTATACGAGATTAAAAAAATTCCATCATGTCTGAGCACGTACAATGCTTGTACATGTCCTGCATATGTACTACTTGTACATATGATTGTCTACTACCATGGTCGATCCTATCTCGAGCAGAACGTCAATAGCAACATGTTGTTCATGGCTCATGCAACGTTGGATGCCTTCAAGCATCGATTAAATTGGCGCGTGTGTTAGTGCAGCAACACTACAAGCCGACTTTAAATCACCGTATGTGAACTAGTCTTGCTTTTTTTTTGTTTAACTAGTCTTGCTTCCTGGTCCGTACTGCAAATAGACATAGCTAGCTAATCCATGCTTGGTCGATAGAACTAGCTCATCCGTAACTTCATGTTACATATGCATGTTTGCTATATGGCTCATACTTGGCATAGTTTAGTTGCTAACTTCATGTTGGCGACTAATTTCATAGATTGCAGCATGCAAGCCGTCGTACGATTGTCAGCATGTGTGCGTATATATACCATTTACGTACTTGTGTATTTTATAATATACTTGTACGTCTATGTACTACATGTAAAATTAATTAGATCAAATAATAGACCGGCTTAATAATCAGGACAAACACAATCTGTAGGATGTGATTCTTTCATACCTTTTGAAGGATGCCAATTTGCGCCCTGTTCGGTTGAACTTATCAGCCGTACTGTTCCAGCGAAATAATAGTGTTTTTTTTCTCACAACAAATAAGCATCAGTATCAGCTGTTTTTTCAGCTAGCCGAATAGGGCCTTGATCTACCTCACGTGCCGCGTAGGACAGTGGTTAGTAGATACATGTAACACCATCGGTGTTACGCCCTAAACAAATTACTAAAGCATGTCATGAGCACCATGTTTATGTGATAATGCATGTGACGGAGTGTGTAGACCAATTTCTTATAACCTAAAATGACAAATAAAAATGTTAAATGAAAGTCGATTCAATAGCTCATGTATATCAAGTAGGGTTTCAAACTAATTTTTATTGAACAAAACACTATAGAACATATGTGTAGCGTTTAAACAAAATTTGGAATATGAACTTTGTAGATGGCAATGAAATACTTGCTGTAGAAAAATAACATTGATAGCCAACCTTTCTAATAGCCTAGAAATGCAACTTGGGATCAAATTCAGCTCATAGACTTAGAAGATTTTTAAGTGTATAGACAGCTAGACAATGCCATGTTTGGTAATTTATTTTACGAAATCGGGTTAAGAAAAGGTGTTATGTTTTAGCTCGGGTTGGTAGCCTCATATGCCATCTTGAGCATGGTGAAGATGGTTTAGGTCCAGAAGCAACCGTTTCGTTGTTATAGGCGCTTTAAATTACGTGCACAATATGTCCTTGGGCTAGTTCACCGGGTGAGCGCGGTCACCACGCCTCGAGGGCACGACGTCGCCACGCTTGCTCGCTCTGCGCGCACGTGCCCTGCCGCACGAGTTTGGCTGCTCTGACCTGGCTATGGCCTAGCCGCCACTGGCCTCTAACGCACTACCGACCCGCCCCGCGCCACGACGCAGCCACTACCATTGTCGTTGCTTCACCGTTGCGTCCGCGCCTATCCTCTGCACCTCTGTGCCGATCCCGACCCAGTTCGACGCCGCCACTGCCGTGCGCACCTGGCTGAGCTCGCCATCGCCTTATCATTTATGGCTCTGCGGCCGCACGGGCCATGCCGGTCGGGGACGCGCATGCTTGTCCAAACCGTCTGTGCGCATGCCTTCATGATCATGCCAACCACGTCCCGCCAAGGCAAGACCGACATGAGCCCACTTGTCGCCTCGTCTCTCTCTGCCGCCTCCGTCAAGCCATACCATCAATTGGCCACTGAGTGATCACCTCCATTCAATTCAGCGCACCCACGTCTTTACCATCAGGTGGTCGCACTGCCCGACCCCACCCAGCCATGAAGAAGGCACTACCAAGCTCCAATTTTGGAGTTTTCCTGCCGCCGTGCCATAAAGGCCGCGTCCGACCATGGATGTGGGCAGCCCTCCTACCGTCCCTGCTGAGCCAATTCACCTGCACAATAGCTTCACCTTGCCTCCCTCTCCACCTTGCGCACGCCAGTGGAACTGCAACCGCCTCCCCGTCACCGCTGACGTGACAGCGCCACCGCGGTGTGCCACTGCATGGCTCGGCCACACATGGCCACACCTCCTCCGCCATCCTCCACCCTAACCGTCACCTCGGGTAGGTCCACGGTAGTCTACTGATGCTCCCTCGCTAGCCAGTTAGGTTCATAGGTGCTCTGGATCATTGGGGCAGCTGTGCCGCTGCCGCGGATGGCCACGTGTCACCACAGCTCGCCCCAGCGCGTCCCGCCGCCCTATGTTGTTGCTTGGTGTAGGCAGTTGGACCATAGTTGAAGGTTGGCCCAACCGACGGGCCAGCGCGAGCCTCTAGTGGCCGGCACGGTCATGCCGTGTCATCGCCCGCCACGCCGCCGTGCTCTGAGCCACCAGGGGGTGCGCGTGGGTGAATTAGGGAAAGGCCGAGGGGTTAAGTGAGAAGGTCTAAGAGAGGAGAAAATAGTGTTAGTACTTAATTGTAAATTAAGAGGAGTTCGAGGTCTCTTTTGCAAAGTCATCAACGCGCGCGGGACTCCCCTACCGTGGGCCGCCTCACGAGCGGGCCAACCTCATGTGGGCCGTGCCTGCGGGCCGCGGCACGCGCGCTGTGTCGCTCGGGAGATTTCGTTTGCTTTTCTTAAGGAATTAGAAATAGTTTTCTAATTTAATTTTTGAGCTGATCTTTGGTAAGTCATATAAAATCATGAAGGTGTCCAAAAATTGTGAAACAAATTTTGTTAGGTGTCCAAAAATTGTGCTCTATCGGTCGGGCTAGAATTTTATGGAAACCACATGCAAAGATATACCTGTCCTAAGAGTCTTACTAGTGCAGGTTCGAGTAGCTACTATGCTTAGGTTTTTGGTAGCGTGAGTAACCTACCGTTACTCACAATAGGTGATTATTATTATTACTCTCATAATAAAATGATGAAAAGAAAATGGAGATCGGACATGGATATGGTATGGATATTGGTGGGTGTAACAGGTTGTGTCCAGCGGCCAACGGGGCTTAGCTTGGTTACACTGTTTCCCCTGTTCATATCGATTAAGGACCGTCCATTACTGTGGATGGTAGTCTGGTCACAGACTTATTATTCTGAGCACATACTTTCTTATAGGATCGAGAAGGTTTGTTACGCTCTTGTTGTGTGTTTTGGCTCTTTCTGGACCAACTGATTGGAGGCGAGGAAAGGTGGAGGTCTAAGCACAATATTGAGACCAGGTCTCAAGTGTGGGGGCTTGGAGTCTAAGTTTGGATGGGAACCTGGACCCCGTGATAGGAGTGGAATGGGTTAGTCTTGCTTGTACCTGGGGCGCAAGCGGGCGTGTGTTTTGGGGTATCCAGCTAGGTTACATTGGTTCACAAATCGCCATTTTCATGAGACGGTATGACTTAGCTATGGTCTAGCACCGTAGTAAGAATAGGAAGATCAAAGATGGTGAAATGGTTCTGATTGATGAACCCTTGCTTAAAAGTAGAACATGTGCTTACCTAGAATGGTTAGCTAATGAAGTAATCATGACTGCTAATAAAACTTGACTGTAAGGATGAATTATTAGTAATGCTTTCCGCAAACATAAAGAAAACATCAAACCCATATTACCTATTATATCCTTGAGAGTCAGGAAACTATTCCCACTAGTCGGATAAGTCTTGCGAGTACATTATGTACTCAGGGTTTATTTTACCCATGTTGCAGGTTTAGCTTGAGGAGTAGCTCTTGTGTGAAGGATTCTTCCGGTGGGCACAGATGGATCCTTATATCATTTTCGCTAGATGTTTATTTTCATTCCACTGTTTAATTATCGCACTCTGAACTCTGGTGTTGTAATAAATAATTTCCAAGAACTTTTGGGGTGCTTAGTGTCTAGTGAAAGACGAGCACCTTCGAAAGCGTGTTATTTTGGGTGGTTCTGCCATAGGTGGTATTAGAGCCAACGATGAGTCTACGAGTTTAAAAACTCTTTTCAAAACCTAAAATTTGACCAATAAAAGCTTTGTGAAAAGTAGGATACGATAAATTACGTAAATAAGTATAAGCCTTAGTAATATGGTCTATCTAGGATAGTGGCACTGGTTTTATCTAATCAATCTTATGTAAGTACACTAACTTACGCTACGTAAGAATCGTTTAACGTACGGAAAGTGAGTGTGCGCTGTGCCAAAAATTTTATACGAATGCCACTATATTTTAGCCTGAGCAAACGAATAGGTCGATACATGCATCATGAAAAGAGAATCTTGCTTAAACTAAACTCCCCACATGTATAATTTTTGGATAGTAAATTGATACGATAATAAATAAAGAGAAATGCTTTAACTCTTAAGGAAAACTTCTCGCTTGTAACCATTTATTGGTCCTTACCATCTCTCTAGCTGTTTGTTTCTAAATATGGAGGCCTTGTCCCTAATGGTAGGTTCCTATCTGTTTATAGATGAACCTGAGGTCTGTTCATGGGAGCACTAGTGTTGGGATAGGTCGTGGTCTTGGTGAAGACCAGGGCGAAAATGGTCATGGCAATGATCATGGCAATGCCAATGGGGAAAGCCACGAGGCCCCACTCCTTGGTCCTCCTCCTCTGCCACCACCACCACCTCCGATGACCTATGCTAAGATGATGGCTGAGATGTTGGCTGCTCATCGCGAGTTAGCCCATGCCCTGGAGATGCTAGCACAGGCTATTGGTGGCTTTGCCCATGGAGGCCCCGGTGGCAATGGCGAGAACAGGGGCAGTGCCCATGGTCCCAAGAGGCCCTGTTCCTATTAGGACTTCTTGGGGACACACCCATCCACGTTCACGCCGACTGCTGAGCCTCTAGACATGGAGCATTGACTTCGTATTCTAGAGTAGAAGTTTTAGCTGCTCAATGTGACTGATGAGCAGAAAGTGCGTTTTGTTGCACAACAACTTCTGGGATCTGCCAGTGCTTGGTGGGAGACTTTCAACGCCATGTAGCCTATGGACGACCATGTGACTTGGTGGGAGTTTACCACTGCTTTCCATTAGTACTATATTCCTACTGGTTTACTAAACAGGAAGTTGTCCGAGTTTCTAGAGCTAAAGTAAGGAAACATGACTGTGATGGATTATGTGAACAAGTTCAACCATCTTGCATAGTATACTAGGACTCATGTGGATACTGATGAGAAGAAGATGGACCGTTTCAATCATGGTCTCTCTTGCATCTTGCAAGAGAAGCTGTATATAGGGGGCTATCAGACCTTTGGTGCTTTGATGAATGTTGCCATTGCTATAGAGGGACTTCAGTGTGACTCTCAGGCTGAGTGGAAGCATAAGAGGGTGATCACTAGATCTTCTAGTCACTCATAGTCTCAGAAGTTACAAGTTATGAGGAGGGTGTCCTATCCCTCTCTGGGTGGACAGTCATCTCACCAGACTCAGTAGACCCACCATGCATCTCTCACTCAGTACCATGCACCTACTCAGCAGGTGCAGCAGCCTCAGCGGCGTAGAGGTGTAGAGGACAGGTGCGGACACGATGGTGATGCAACGACACCGGTAGTGGCTGCATTGCGACGTGGGGCGTATCAGTAGTGCGGTAGCATGGTGGGGCTAGCGGCAGCACCGCTTGGCTACGAAGCAGCAGCGGCTTTGTATGCCAGAGGCCAGTGGCGGCTAGGTGCCACCACTGCCATGCGCACGTGGCTGAGCTCACCATCGCCTTGTCATTTATGGCTCTATGGCCGCGCGGGCCATGCCGGTCGGGGACGCGCACGCTTGTCCGAAGCGTCTACGCGCGTGCCTGCACGATCATGTCGACCACGTCCCGCCAAGGCAAGACCGAGACAAGCGTTTTTGATAATTATTTTCTTGTTGTTTCTCCATTGTCCTCGTCTATATCGACTTCTGGATTAAGCTTTTAGTTGTACTAGGTTTGTTCTTAATTGTGTATCTCTAAATTCTTGAGTGGTTTAGTATTCGAAGCCATGTGACCGCCCGTGTAATTTTAGATCTACGAAGTGTAATCGCATTTTCCCTTTTCTGGCTACTGCTTCGAATCTTGGGACAAGATTTTGTTTAAGGGGGATAGAGCTATAACACCCTCGGTGTTACGCACTGAACAAACTACTAAATCATGTCATGAGCATCATGTTTATGTAATAATGCATGCGATAGAAGGTGTTGATAAATTTCTTGTAGCCTAAAATAACTAATAAAAATGTTAAATAGAAATTTATTCAATAACTCATGTTATGTCAACTAGGGTGGGAAACTAATTTTTATTGAGCAAAAGTATTATAGAACATGTGTGTCGGTGCAGAAAGTGACCAACTAGTGAATATTTGTAGTTTTGTGTACGTTGTGATCGGAGGTGGTCTAGCACTCAATGACACATGATTTATACTGGTTCGGGCAACGTGCCCTACGTCCAATCAGGGTCGGTCGGTGACTTTATTCCTAAGCCTAGGTGCTTGAAGTCTGTAGTGGGGTTACAAACGAGAAGAAGAAAGGAGGGGTGTTCAAGAGGCCCGATCGGGTCCGACCGGAAGGGCCGAGGGCGACCGGAACTCTGCTATGAGCTAGAAGTCCAAGTGTGTGCTTGAGGGGTTGTGAGCTATCGATCTAGTGAGTCTGAACTTGAAGAAGTTGACCTCCTCTTCTTGGAGGGATTGCATCCCCTTTTATAGATAAAGGGGATGGCTTTACAGGTGAGAGGAAGAGAGTACGGATGTTTCTAAGCCATGTTGCCCACGCTGATGAAGATTGGATAATGGTAGGCACTCCCAACACTATTGATGTCGCTGTAGAATTTTAGATGCGCATGGGAGGTCGTGCTATCTTCTTCAGGAAGGATGGATGCCGGTACCTGCAAATACTATTTGATGCCTAGTGGCATGTGAGGAGTCGTGCTATGTTCACCCAGTGCGGCAAATCCTGGTGCCCATACCGTGATCGATGTCTAGAGACACGCAGGAGGCTTACCGTATGGGAGTTTTAGCAGCCCTACAATACTGTAGGGGGAGATAGTGGCTGCAGAGTACTGTTTCATGCAGGGTATGGTCCCTGGTACAGTGGTTTTGACTTGTGAGCCTTGCCTTGCCTTTCTCCACATGTCTTCTGGTTCCTACCGAATGAGGTGCCCCCGGTCGGATGGCTCCAATCGACTCTGAGTGCGCTGGTCAGAGAAGAGCGGTGAGCAGGGTTCCCACGAGCCCCGGTCGTGGGGTCGGAGTCGTGGGGTCAGAGTAGGAAGCAGCGTTTTGGGCCAGGCCTTCTGATTGGAGAGACCGCTTGGAGACGGCTAGTGCCCGAAGCGAGTGCTCTGGTCAGAGAGGTGGGCCAAAGAAGTTGATGAGCAGGTGCTTGTTCTTTTGGGTAGACCTTCCGGTCAATGACTAGACTGCCCTCCGGCCCATTGTGTTTTAGACTCTTGGGCTAACCCATGAACTACATGTTGCTTTCCTAGGCTGAGCCCAGGCATGGAAGCCGGTCCCCTAGGGACCCTGGGTTTATGAACCCGACAGGAGCCCCCGAGCCCCCGGGCGATTTGAGCCGAATCGTCCGAGGGATTTTCTGTCTTGCCGGTGGGTGCGCGCGAGCGCACCTGCGGGTGTATCCCCTGAGCCCCCGGGCGGTTCGGGCAGAACCATCTAGGGGGTGTTGTCTCAATGGGCATGCATGTTTTTAGTTTTTGATGAAATTTGTTTAACCACAGTGTCGTTGTGAAGCTGAGGCATTTTTTAGGTGCGGGGATTAGATCGAGACAGAACTTACTGATCCCAGCATCGGTGCGCCGGGGATCGGGCGAGACAGCTTAGTTTGAGACAAAACCTGGCGTCGGTGCACGCCGTGAACGGAGATAGCTTAGTTTGGATGTGACAGAGCTTACTGATCTTTGGCATCGATGCACGCTGTGGGATCGGGTGAGGCGGAGTCGCGAGTAGACCCATGCATCGGTGCATGCCATGGGATCAGACGAGGCAGAGTCGTGAGTAGACCTAGGTGTCGGTGCGTGCCGTGGATTGAGAGAGTTAGTTTCAGTTAGTTTTAGTTAGTGAAGCCATTATATGAGTTCAGAGTCGCGGTCCCAAGAACTATAGCCGGATGTTGCCGATCCTATCGACGCGAGTTTGGGGTCACGGTCCCAAGAGTCGTAGCCAGATGTCGCCAATCCTATCGGCACGAGTTCAGAGTCGCAGTCCCAAGAGCCGTAGCCGGGTGTCGCCGATCCTATTGACGTGAGTTCAGGGTCGCGGTCCCAAGGTTTTTGGCATTTGAGCCCTCGAGCCTTCATGGGGGTCGATGTGAGTTGTTTTGCGCTACCCCATCTGGTTCCTCACAACCGGAGGGGCTGAGTTTCATCGCCTGTCCCTATCGCTCGGGCTCGAAGACTAGCTTGGTGAGCTCGCTAACAAGTGTGATCAAGCAGAATCTAGGTCCGTCGTTCATGATGGGGTTAGCATATCCCTCTTGTGGCATTCCACTACTCCTTTACCTACAACCTAGCAGATGCCTAGGTCGTTCCGGAGACCGACCCAAGTGGCCTAATGGCCTCCCCTCGATGGAGATTCTGTGGGCTTGGCGAGAGGTTCAGGATCGAACAAGAAGGTTGAGATGACCCGGTTTGCCAGACCGAGCGAAGGCTGCACGGTGCTCATCTATGGTTTTCTCCCCTGGCTCTATTGTTTGCTCATGTCGAATGAGGCAAACACTGCTTCGTGGCGCAACATGGAGCGTTCTGGTGCATTTTGCTGCATGTGCGATGCTTAGTTCTCGAGCCCCTAGGCAGTTCATGCCCTAACTATCTGGGGGGTTCAGGCGTATGAGATGAATGCGCATATGGATGTATGAATGATTTGTAAAGAAATAGAGGGGGTTTTGGTAATGTTTACCTTGATGACTGGAGTGACGGGGCTCAGAGAGCTTCAATTGGAAATGTTTGACTGGGACCCTGCTCGTCGTTTGAGACGGAGTCGGCATGGCCTGCATGAGGTGTCCCTTTGCTCCTTACCTGTCGCCTGGTGTCCCTCCTGGGTGATTCGATCGACTCAGAGAGGTCCGGTGGTCTCTTCTGGTGGAGATTTCTCGCTCTCTCTTCCTTCTTCTTTCTCACCGAGAGTGTCTGTATGCCGTGGCGGTTCCTAAGTGAGAGGAAGAGTGAGCGAGGGGGAGGACTTACGGATCCTTTTGTGAACCCGGAGCGTGACGTCGGACTGGAGGTGACGCTGGATCTGGTCTGCGAGGCCTCCTTTGGGATGGAGCTGTGTGTAGACTCTCTGGTGGATCTTTACCGGGCGAGCCTCATCGGAGGGGAGGTTACTCACGACTGTGCCGGTGGAGGGTTCTGTGCCTGTAGCTGCTCAAGTTGGCTAGTTCATAAAGTTTGATGAGATTTCTTCCAGCCATGGCGACCTTACCTCGGTAGCGGTGCCCCCACTCAGGAGCTGCCTTGACTGCATAAGAAGGTCAGGAGCTCCATGTTCTTCTGCTGAGCATCTATAGGTGCGACGCCTTTGAGGTACCTATTGCATTTTGCTAAAGTTTTGAAAGAGCGGATTCAAGCAATTTCTGGTGTTTAGGCGAAGTTGTCAAGTGGCCACAATAGTTTTTGTAATAGTTAAGTTCATGGGGGGAACCCCTGTGTAAAATGTTTGTGTGTGTTTTAATGACAACAATCGGTTTTTGTTTTTGTGATGGAGTTGCTCCGTTCGGGGAAGCTTGTTCCCTTTCGTTTCTTAGTTCTCCCTTAGCATAATTTTGTTTTAAATTTCTTTCTCTCTCGTACCTGCCCATTTGTTCCATAGGCTACAACTTTGCGAGCCCAGGGCATGGCCCGCGAGGCTCGGCCGGTCGTAGCCATAGGAAAAGGCGGGGTGCGATCAGTCGGAATGTTCTAAAGCAAAGTTACGTAAGGTAAATCAAAGGAATGAACTGCCCTTTTGTTTGGGTAGGAAAGAGTTTCTCCATATGAAAGTAAAGAGAAAGAGAGGTAATACTCAATATTTGTAAATTTATGGAGCCCCCGAGTGACCCGGGTTGAAAGTGTTCGGGTGGGGGCACTCTTACAGGAGCATGTGCTTTAACCGAAAGTGTTTAGACCAAATTTAAGGGAAAAATGATGTAGCTGTTCAATGTTCCTTGTGTTGTTGAGAACATTGCCATTGTTGTCCTCCAGTTGGTAGGTGCCCGGTCAGATTACTTCGATTACCGTATAGGGTCCTTCGCAGGGTGGAGAGAGCTTGTGTTTTTCCTTCGTCGATTGGGTCCTTCAGAGCACGAGATCACCGACTTCGAGAATCCTTCCTCTGATCTTCCTTTCGTGGTACCTACGGAGGGTTTGTTGATAGCGAGTGGAGCAGATGATGGTTGTCTCACGGGCCTCTTCGAGTAGGTCAACTGCATCTTATTGAGCCACCGTGGCTCGGTCATGGTCGAAAGCTTTTACTCTTGGTGCGCCGTGGTCGAGGTCGGAGGGCAACATGGCTTCCGCTCCGTAGGCTAGGAAGAAAGGTGCGAATCCCATGGATTGGTTTAGGGTTGTTCTTAGGCTATAGAGGATCACTGGGACCTCTGCAAGCCATCACACGGCGCATTTGTTGAGTCGGTCAAAGATGCGCGACTTGAGTCCTTGGTGGACCATGCCGTTGGCGCGTTCGACCTGACCGTTAGTTCATGGATGTCCGACCGAAGCCCAATCAATTCTAATGCCATATCCATTGCTAAAGTCTAGGAACTTCTTCCTGGTGAAGTTAGTCTCATGGTCAGTGATAATATAGTTAGGAATGCCAAATCGATAGATGATGTCGAGGAAGAATTTGACTGCCTCTTTCGAGCGGAGATTGGTGATGGGCTTGGCCTCTATCCATTTGGTAAACTTGTCGACTGCTATGAGTAGGTGAGTAAAACCGCCTAGGCCTTTCTTGAGGGGTCCTACCATGTCGAGGCCCCAGACCATGAATGGCCAGGTGATTGGGATGGTTTGGAGCTCTTGCGCCAGTAAATGGGTTTGCCGAGCGTAGAACTGACATCCTTCGCACTTGCGGACGACCTCCTCTGCATCTCGTAGCACGGTGGGCCAGTAAAAACCTTGGCGAAAGGTTTTTCCAACCAAGGACCTTGGGGCCGCATGATGCCCGTAGATCCTAGCATGGACCTCGAGGAGGATCTATTTTCCCCGGTTGGCGGGAACGCACTTCATGAGCACTCCTGACGGACTCTGTTTGTAGAGTTCGTTACCGAGCATGACGAAGGTCTTAGCGCATCGAGCGATTTGTCGGGCTTCAGTTCTTTCAGGTGGGAGAACCTCCTCGAGGAGGTAGGCGAGTAGTGGTACTCACCAATCGGTTTGATCGAGTGCTAATATGGCGACGTCCACGGGTGATGTCGTTATAGAGGTACTAGGATTAGAGCCCCCTAGCACCGGCTGGCCATCGGGGTGTGTCTGGGTTGGACCTTCCAAGATGCGGGCGGATGGCTCATGGACGTTGTTGATGAAGACTCCGCTCAGGGATGGATCCCGCCTAGTGGCTAGTTTTGTGAGGAAATCGGTGGCGTCGTTGTCCCTTTGAGGGACATGATGTAGTTCGATTCCCTAGAATTTGTCCTTGAGCTTACACACCTCTTGGTAGTATGCTATCATGAGGGGGCTTTTGCATGAGGACTCCTTCATGACCTGATCAACGACTAGTTTCAAGTCACCACGGACATAGAGTCGCGTAGCACCGAGCTCCATGGCAATGCGTAGTCTATTGATAAGGGCCTCATATTCCACAGCGTTGTTTGAAGCCAAAAAGTGGAGGCGGATGGCGTAGCGGAGCCAACTCCCATCTGGGGAGATCAGAACCACTCTAGCCCCCGAGCCGGGTGCCATTACGGACCCGTCGAAGTACATTGTCCAGTACTCATGGGAGACATCCAGGGCCGGTAGCTGGACCTCCATCCATTCGGCGACAAAATCCGCGAGAGCTTGAGACTTAATTGTGGAGTGGGGGTATACCTGATGTCATGGCCCATGAGTTCAAGGGTCCACTAAGAGATTCGTCCCGCGACGTCACGGTTGCGGATGATGTCTCTAAGTGGGTATGAAGTGACGACTGTGACTTCATGGTCGGTGAAGTAGTGTAGGAGCTTCCTAGTGGCTATTAGCATGGCGTATAGGAGTTTCTGCACCTCGGGGTATCAAACCTTGGGGTCGGTAAGTACTTCTCTGATGAAGTATATGGGTCACTGTACCTTGAGCTGGTGTCCCGTTTCCTCCCTTTCGACAACCAGGGCGACACTCACCACATGGTTACTTGCCGCGACATAAAGGAGGAGGGATTCTCCCCGTTCGGGAGCGACGAGGATCGGGGTTGACGTCAGGGATGTTTTGAGGCTTTCGAGAGCCTGCTGGGCTTCCTCAGTCCAGATGAAGGTGTCCATCTTTTTGAGGAGCTTATAAAGTGGCAGCCCCCATTCACCGAGCCGGGAGATGAAGCAACTAAGGGCCGCTAGGCAGCCGGTGAGCCTTTGTATGCCTTTTACGTTGCGTATGGGGCCCATGTTGGAGATGGCTGTGATCTTTTCGGGGTTTGCCTCGATGCCGCGCTCGGATATGATGTGATACAATGTATCCGAGCAGCTTTCCCTTTGGAACCCTGAAAACACATTTTTCAGGATTTAGCTTGATGTTGAACCTTCGGAGGTTCACGAACATCACGACCAAGTTTGCAATCAGGTCTCAAGCTCAAGCCATTTTGACCACTATGTCATCAACATAGACGGTGATTGTTGGTTTCGACCGTTCAGCCTTATCAGGCTAATTAGGCGGGTCGATTTGGTCGGCGAAGCATTGCTGCATGCACCTTTGGTAGGTGGCACGTTCTTTAGATCGAAAGGCATGGTCATGTAGCAGTACGAACCATACAGGGTGATAAATGAGGTCGTGAGCTGATCAGAATCTTTCATCGCGATCTGGTGATAGCTTGAGTAGGCATCTAGAAAGGAGAGGATCTCACAACCCGAGGTGGAGTCAATTATCTAGTCTATGCGTGGTAAAGGAAAGTGATCCTTCGGACACACTTTATTAAGTCCGGTGTAATCGACGCACATTCTCCACTTCCCGGTCTTCTTTTTGACAAGGATGGGATTGACGAGCCAGTCGAAGTGGAAAACCTCCCTGATGAATCTGGCTGCCAGGAGCTTGGCGATCTCCTCGCCTATGGCCCTGTGCCTCTCGTCGTCGAAATGATGTAGGCGTTGCTTGGTGGGCCTTGTGCCCAGGATAAGGCATAGCGCATGCTCGGTGACTTCCCATGGTATCCTTGACATGTCAGAAGGCTACCATGTGAAGACATCATGATTGTCGCGCAGGAAGTCGATGAGCTCGCATTCCTATTAGGCCAGGAGCTGGGTCCTGATTCACACCATCTTGGCTGGGTCGGTGGGGTCGACACCCACCGCCTTGGTTTCCTCGAGTGGGCGGAAGGCCATCGAGGAGGTTGGTTTGTTGTAGTCCGAGACTATTGGGGTTGACGACTCCCCAAGCTACAGGAGCTTAGATGAGTTGACGACCATAGTGGGAAGCTCGTAGTGCTCGCGATCGCACTCGAAGGCCTGTGAGAAGGCGCTACTCACAGTGATGACGCCGTTTGGTCCCGGCATCTTTAGCTTGAGGTAGGTGTATTTGGGGATCACCATGAATCTTGCGTAGCATGGCCACCTCAAGATGGCGTGGTAGGACCCCGGAAAGTCTACCACTTCGAAGGTGAGGACCTCCAAGTGGAAGTTGGCCCGGCTGCCGAACGTGCCGGGTAGATTGATCTGTCTGAGCGAGTATGCCTGTGCTCCTAGGATTACCCCATGGAAGGGGGAGCCCGCCAGGTAGAGCTCTGATTGGGGGATGCGCATGGCATCGAGGGTGTCGATGTACAGGATGTTGAGGCCACTGCCCCCGTCCATCAGCACCTTGGTGAGGCGCTTCATGCAAATGATGGGGTCAACGACGAGCGGGTAGCGTCCTGGTCTCGCGACATAGGAGGGATGGTCCCTCTAATCAAAGGTGATCGGGGATTCCGACCAGCTGAGAAAGGAGGGGACGGCCATTTCGGCGGCGCACGCCTCCCTATAGCGTACCTTATGCTGGCATTTGGACCAGATGGAGTTGGACCTACCGAAGATCATGATGCACTCCTTAGGTTTAGGGAAACCGTCCCTATCCTTGCCTATCGCGCCACCCCTCTTGGCTACCGGCTCCTTGCCATCTCCCTCCTTTGGCACGTCGGCCTGTCGGAGGAAACATTTGAGGAGCTCGCACTCCTTGTAGAGGTGTTTGATGAGGTAGGCATGATTGGGGCACGGACCATCCATGAGTTTGTTGAAGTGCTCAGGCAGTCCCTGATGGGGCTGCCTGGGTGTGCGATCAGCCACGACGACCAATGCGGTGTCATCCGATCGGCGCCGATCCTTCCTATTCTTCTTGCCCCTCTGAGTGGAGGGGCCTTCATCTGGGTCCACACGCTTGGGCTTGCCTTTGTCCTGGCCTCCGCTGAAGACCGCTCCGACCACCTCCTCGCCAGAGGCATGGTTGGTGGCGACGTCGAGCAGATCATGGGTGGTATGGGGTTTTAGGTAGCCAAGCTTGTGGATTAGGGACTCACAGTTTGTCCCGGAGAGGAATGCGTTGATGACATCTACGTTGACAACATCAGGGAGGGAGTTGCATCATTGGAAAAACCTATGGATGTAATCCCATAGGGACTCGTTGGGCTCCTGCTGGCAGCTCTTGAGGTCCCAAGAGTTTCCTGGATGGACGTACGTCCCCTAGAAATTCCTGGCAAAGACCCTCTTGAGGTCTGCCTAGTCGCGGATGTGTTGTGTGGAAGGAATTCGAGCCATGCCTAAACATGTTCCCCCACGCAAATGGGAAGATATTGGATGATGAAATAGTCATCATCCACTCCTCTGGCTCGATAGGCGAGCCAGAAGTCTTTGAGCTAAATGCCTGGGTTTGTCTCCCCGGTGTATTTGGTGATGTTGGTGGGAGGCCGGAAACGCTGTGGGAACGGTGCTCTCCGGATGCACCGGCTAAAGGCCCGTGGTGCCGGGCCCTCAAGGCTGGGGATCCGGTCGTCCGGCCGGCGACCATGCTCGGGGTGCGTTTCACCGCTTCCCTTGATGGTTCGGCCAGGATCCATGTTGCCTGCTTTCATATGGCGGACGTCGTTGCTGTGTTGGGCCCGACGCCGGTTGCTGATGACGCTACGTGCGTCCTGGTGTGATTGGTGTGGAGCAGGCACTTGGTCGGACCATGGCGTGGCTGCCGCACCCCGAGCCGAGCCTGATGGCTGCGGCGAGTGAACAGATCGATCCGGCTGGCGCGTCCCCGTCCCCCCAATGGGGAGAGAGGGCGCGGGTCGGAATCGCGATGCAGAGCTTTCCGCCTGTTGGACGGTGGCGGCCTCTACTAGAACCCGGAGGTTCCGGTAGACTGCCCGCTCCTGAGGGTCAATAGGCTCAGGAACACCGTGGAGAAGCATTGCTGCAGCAACAATATTCTGGCTGGCCCAGGCAAATTGTGGGACATCGTTCCCCTCGTTCACGATGTCATGCTGGACCTAACAAGCGTGACCCCGGGCGCCACCCACCAGGTCATGCGCATGGGGCGCAACATGCCACACCGACCATGCCAGCGCAGGCAGCGGCTGGCTATGCCGCCATTGTCGTAATTCCTCGGTGTGCGCTCACACAGACACGAGGGCCTCCACCCGCGGGTTCGGAGGGGCATGAGTTTGTGCAGACTCCGCAACCACTGGCGGCTGTCCTAGACCATCCACCATAGCACATTCCCAGGACAGATGGTGGTGGGGCGCCACGTCACCGATGCTGGAACCATCGCTCTCGCCCTCGTTGTTCGGGAGTTTGTGGGAAATGATAGGAGTGAAGCCTGCCATTCCTATGAATTCGGACATGAGTGGGATTGTGCCGGCGCCCTTTGGAGCCCCTGAGCACAAGCATCCGTAGAGGATGCGAGGCTATAGGGGAACCGACCGTACGGTGTTTGTGGTGAAGTCCCCCCGGGTGATCAGTGGGAGGTAGTAAATAAAGGGCGAACAAAAGTATGCGTATTACTTACAGTAGGGTTTGAGTAGAGAGTTTGCTCGGAATGAAGCGCAGATGCCGTGTCGTCAAAGTCGTGCGTCCCAGAATCGATGGAGGATGTCCCTCCGACGAGTGCCGAGTCACGAGCCTTCCCGCAGAGGTGGAGTGCGCCGAGTCGGTCGGCGACGAAGTCCAGGCTTCTGAAGAGGAAGGCCTAGGATGGCTCGAAGATGGGTGGAACCCACATCCCGGTGGGCGAGAGTGCGGAAAACTACAGCGAGCCAAGGCGAATCGTATCGCTCGAGCCCACCACGGTGGGGGTGGTAGAAAAATGGGCCATCCAATGACCAAAAAGTGTTGAACGTACAACGTCTTCTCCATGGATGGCGCCAACTATCGGTGCAGAAAGTGACCAACTAGTGAATATTTGTAGTTTTGCTGTACGTTGTGATCAGAGGTGGCCTAGCACTCAATGACACAGGATTTATACTAGTTTGAGCAACGTGCCCTACGTCCAGTTGGGGTCGATCGGTGACTTTATTCCTGAGCCTAGGTGCTCAAAGTCTATAGTGGGGTTACAAACGAGAAGGAGAAAGGAGGGGTGTTCAAGAGGCCTAGTCGGGTCCGACCAAAAGGGCTGAGGGCGACCGGAACTCCGCTATGAGCTAGAAGTCCAAGCATGTGCTTGAGGGGTTGTGAGCTATTAATCTAGTGAGTCTGAACTTGAAGAAGTCGACCTCCTCTTCTTGGAGGAAGCGCATCCCCTTTTATAGATAAAGTGGATGGCTTTACAGGTGAGAGGGAGAGAGTACGGATGTTTCTAAGCCTTGTTGCCCACGCTGATGAAGATTGGATAATGGTAGGCACTCCCAACACTATTGATGTTGCTGTAGAATGTCAGATGCGCATGGGAGGTCGTGCTATCTTCTTCAGGAAGGATGGACGTCGATACCTGCAAATACTATTTGATGCCTAGTGGCATGTGAGGAGTCACGCTATGTTCACCCGTTACGGCAAATCCTGGTGCCTATATCGCGATTGATGTCTAGAGACACACGGAGGGCTTATCATATGGGAGTTTTAACGGCCCCTACAATACTGTAGGGGGAGATGGTGGCTGCAGAGTACTATTTCATGCAGGGTATGGTCCCTGGTATAGTGGTTTTGACTTATGAGCCTTGCCTTCTGTTCCTACCGAACGGGGCGCCCCTGGTCAGATGGCTCCAGTCGGCTCTAAGTGCACCGGTCGGAGAAGAGCGGTGAGCAGGGTTCCCATGAGCCCCAGTCGTAGGGTTGGAGTTACGAGGTTGGAGTAGGAAGCAGTGTTTTGGGCCAAGCCTTCTGATTAGAGAGACCGCTCGGAGATGGCTGGTGCCCGAAGCGAGTGCTCCGGTCGGAGAGGTGGGCCGAAGAAGTTGATGAGCGGGCGCTTGTTCTTTTGGGTAGACCTTTCGGTCGATGACCGGACTATCCCTCTGGCCCGTTGTGTTTTAGACTCTTGGGCTGACCCATGAACTACATGTTGTTTTCCTAGGCCAAGCCTAGGTGTCGAAGCCGGTCCCTGAGGGACCCTAGGTTTATGAACCCGACAATGTGTGTGATACCTAAATAAGGTTTGAAGTACAAACTGTGTAGATGACAATGCAACCCTTGCTGTAGAAAAATAATATGACTAGCTAGTATTTCTAATGGCTTGAAAATAGAACTTGAAGTCAAATTCAGCTCAAGACTTGGAAGAAATTTTAAGTTTGAAAACAGTGTGATAATGTTATGTTGGTGAATTAATTCTAGAAAATCTAGCTAAAGGTCAATGATGTGTTTTTGCTCCTTATGGTAGACTGATGTACCCTTGTTAGCATGGTCGAGGTAGTTTAGCTTCAACTGTGTTAGGTTAGTTTTTAGACGCACTTTAAAATTTGAGCACGTCATATGTCTGGCCCATGCGCATGGTCACCTCGCGTGGCTATCCGTGTTCCACGCGCCACGGTGTCGAGCCCGGTCGACCTATATGGCCGTGGCCAGCCCTAGCGGGCCACTGTCATCACCCTATAGCTATAGGCCATCGCGCTGCTGCCCCACCTAGCTACCGTGCTCTTGCCCCCGCTGTCGCCCTTCCTGCCTTGTGCTTTGGTGATGTTGTTGTCCTTCTCACCATCACACGTGTGGGCATGTCCCTACTGCCAGCGCTGTCGCATCGCCATCACATCCGCGCTCTCTGTAATCCTACGCCGCTGCATGCCCCTGCCCATTGGCACTATCTTTGTCGCGCACGCGCTGCCGGCCAGGCCGTGCACGGGGCCAAGCCAATGCCGCAACAGTCACCGTCTGTCCATCGTGACGCTCGTCTCCCTACTTAATTCACCTACCTACCGAGCCACTACCTGCCTCAGCTATCTTGTAGCATTGCGATCTCACCCCTACTGCCCTGGTGCTCACGCACCGTTGTTGCCTTGGCATGTTGTGCCTGGCGCTCTTGCTTGTTTCGTTTCTGTCATTATCCCCTCACTCACCGATGTGCCTCTGTTACTGCCTCCATGTTCATGTCCCCACGTGGTTGTGCCCTCGTCATGTCTTGGCCGGTCCGTGTTAAGTCAAGGCTGTGGGCCATGATGTTGCAGTGGTAGCGCACCATCCCCTTCTAAATCCATAGCTCGGGCTCCCAGTCCAATTCCTCATGCCATGAATAGTATAGGAAGTTAATTAGGCACCCCATCCTCCTCAAGCCCGGTCGAGCATTGTCGACCAACAAATCAGTGTTTTGCTCACCGCCGACTAGGCGTGCCGCTGAGCCAGTAGATTTGGGGGTAAGGCCCGAGGGGTTGGTAGCGATTCAATTGCTCTTATGCTCAAACTCACCTTAACTCTCTCTATCCGGTGCTTGCATTTTTTTGGCTAGAGAACTCGTCGGCGACGTGGTGACACGTCGGTGACCAACTTAGAGCACCGCTGCGCGGTGCGGGCACACGTGGCCAGGGTTCTCCCGACCTTCCCCTTCTCAATCGGTTGTGCGGCTAGCCTCGTGGCAAGCCCTTTATGGTCCCTCGTAATCTCTATTGTCTCGTCGGCTCTTAGACTCGTTGGAACAGTTGTGCAGCTACCATGGATAGCCGCTCGCTGCAGCAGCTCACGACAGTGCGCCTTCGAGTCCCTAACCGTCACCCATCCTTGCGCGTTTAGCCATAGATGGTGGTCAGCCCGCTACTTCTGTCGTAGCACGCCTAGGTTGCCCGGCATAATCGCCCTATGTCGTCGGCCGCCACGCCGGTGAGCGCGAGGATCCCCAGGGACCTCCCCGTGGTAAAGATGGAAACATCCGAGGGTTTGTTTGCAAAACCGCTGTCGGTAGAAATAGTGCGCATAGTAGTCATGTTATTATCTAAAAGCTCGGGGGCTTTTCTGCAAAGCCACCGTCGAGCGCGGGCTCCCTCGGCCTTGGGCCACATTGGGCCGTTGCGACACGCATGCAACTACTCCCCTCGCTGGGCCACCGGGCTGCTGGGCTGAATTAGCTGCCGCTGGTTTTTTTCCTTTTTTCTAAAGCAATTCCTAATTTAGTTTCTAAGCAAACTTGTAAATTCAATATTAATTTATGTAGTTAGCCAAAAATTATGAAACTAATCTTGTTAGGTTTCTAAAATCATAATCTATCTGCTAGTATATTTTATTCACATAGTTTTATAATATTTTTAGGAGTTATCTAATTAATTTAAGATGCTTAATATTATAAGATATAAACTTGTAGGAATTGTTGTGATAAATTGGTGATAGTGTTGGCTCTCAAACTTTCACAGTAAATTCCTAACATTATTAGGTGCTTACTGTAATTTTTATAGCTCCATAATAATTAGTTTGTTAAGGTAGCTATATGAGCTCTAGATCGAATATATAAATTTAATCAATAAGAAGCCAAAACACCTTGGGATTGTAGGACTAAAACATTTTTCTAGAGACAAAGGCTTACTTAATGATGTGGATACATAGACTAGTACGTTAGTTACTAAAGCAAGCTTGTTAGCTTGCAGAGCATAATCGTATTTTAGAGTTGCAGTTGTCATTGATTATTTACGTCTCTACGTTGCATCCACGTATATCATAATAGGAACAACAATGGATCATGGAGTCAACCAAAGAAGCAAAAAAGATGGTGCCTGATGATTGTGTCGCCATGATGGAATGCTAACTTTTGGTTATATCTTACCCAAGCAAACCCTAGTGCATAACCCCTATTATTCTACACTTTAATTTATGCTTGTGCATTAAGTTTTGAGGAGTTGAATGAAAACCACTTGCATATATATATATATATATATATCCTTATCCAATGATTCCTACTAGTATGTTAGAATCATATAGATGGCTGTGCTATAGGATTCGGTAGAAGTCAAGTCACCTTGCCTCCCTCTCCACCTTGCGCACGCCAGTGGAACCGCTACTGCCTCCCTGTCGTCGCTGAAGCGACCGCGCCACCGTGGTGCGCCGCCGCACGGCTCGGCCGCACGTGGCCACATGTAACACCTCGGGTGTTTAAATATTAAAATCTGACATGTCATCATATGCATTGCAAAGCATTTGGCATTTGGTGAAAACTTTGATGTACATTTACTAAAACAAGTTTACAATTGTGTAATGAATGTTGAATTGTATTGTTTGACTCAAGTTCAATATTTGTTTGGATTTTGAATTTTTCCAGAAAACCCCGCTTTTCAACATTTAAACCCTACCCTAAAAATCCATTTCAAAATCTAAGCATATTTTGGGGTTGGGCCCAAAAGCAAAAGTGTAGAGCTTGGCAAGTTATACAAAGTTTGTTTTTGGAGTTTTTCAAGTTGTTTAGAAAAATTTTGAGTAATTCAAAAAGGCGTAATTCGTTAAATATCCCCTATTTGAATTTAAAAGATCATTTCAAAATCTAGATAGAATTAGGGGTTGGTTATAAAAGCAAAGTTGTAGAACTTTTGATTTTAAACAACTTTTATTTTTGGAGATTTTTGAGTTGCTATACAAGTTTGGGAGTAATTTGAATTTGAAACCGAATGGCAAATCTGTAAATTCGGTGAACAGTACTCACCGCCCTAGCTACATGGCCGGCGATCTTCGGTTTGCTTCCAGGCGCGGTCGTGGCCATCTTTGATGTCGTGCTGGCGCGGTGAAGGCCACAGCGCAGCTTCCTTGCGCTTCTGAGCCGCTCTACTTAGCCTTGGCCTTCGCCGTTTGCCTCCGCTCTCTTGCTCTGTTTTTCCGACGCCACGGCCATAACTCCGGCGAGCTCGTGTCGATGTCGTAGTGCTTTACCGTCACTGATAAGCTTGTCCCAGCTCCGTCTCATCCTTGCGCACCTAAATAACTAGCCCTGGTCGCTTGCCATCATCGGGAAACACCGTTCGGCGCTTTTCTTCCTCACGGCCGGCAGCACCATCGTGGTGTGCGCATCGCCGTGGCTAGCGCGCTACGGTGAGCCTCTGCCCTTACTGAGTCTTGCTTCAGCTTCACCTCAATGATGTAGTGCTTTGTGAACCTTTGATTTCTCATTTTGACCACCACAGCTACCGGAGCATCGTCGTCGTCGAAGATCGCTCCACCATGACCGCTGTCAACGTCGACCCGTGTCACCGAAGCTTATCCGGTCTCGTTCTTTGCTCCAATGTGTTCGTGGTGAGCTACTGGACCTTCCCATGCCCTCTGTTTCACCGTTTTTGGCTTCATTTCGTCGGCGTAGCGTAGCCGCACCGTCGTGGCCGCCATGGCCGACGTAGTGCTCGGTCCAGTCCATAGTTAGTCAGGCTTGTGCTCAAAATGGATGCGCCTAGTCTTGGGGAGGGTGTAGGTACCTTGGCCGTCGCCGTTGGACTCACCGGCGGCGAGATATCGCCGGTCAGCGCCATCATCGCCGTAGTCAAAGCGCGAGGTAGAAGATGACAGGTGGGGTCACCATGTCAGTGACTCAACGTTCAAAATGAATTTTTCTATTTTCAGATTTAAATGAATAGTGTCTGTTTTTGTTATTTTTGTGTAGATTTATTTAGAGCTCCAAAAATTATGAAAATTTTTGAGTGACTTCTCTGTGATGTATAGTATTTAATAAAAATATGAAATAATATATTTCAGTATTTTTGAATGTGGTAAAAATTGCTCAATTTATTAATAAATGGATTTCCATGATTTTTCTAGGCTTATTTAATTGTCCAAAAATTATGAAATTTGTTTTGCCACTTATTTATCATGTAATGAACATGTACTAAAATTTTTAGCTCAATTAGAATAAGTTGATTTATTTCATAATTTTGAATTAAATAATTAATTCATAAAAGCAAATAGTAACCTTTAGTGATTTAGGTTTTGTTTGTAACTTTGGATTGAGTGATGACCTTGGGTCATTAGTTGATAATGATCCTTGGCAATTGATGTATGTGTTACGATAAAGATTTAGTTTGTTTGACTTGCAACTGTACCGCGAAGAAAAGTTGTATTCAAATTGTTAATTTTTATATCCATCATCGAGCATCATATTTAGTATTCCGCATCATGTTAAACATGGCATTGTTACTACGTGTAGTGAACGAAGGTGAACACATGGTAGTTAATCAAGTTGTGGAAGAAGTTAATCCGTCTGTTGAGGTCGGATCGAATACTTATGAAACGTCGCAGGAACCGGACTTTTCCATCAACGAAGGCAAGCCCTGGATGCATACAACCCTACCTTGTGTTTTACAAATTAATTTCGCTTTTGCTTTCCGTTACTGCATTAAGTGGTTAGGAGTTAAGTAAGAGCCTAATTGGTGCATTACCACCCTTGTTATTCTATATTTACCATATTACCAGTCTAAAACCCATATATGCCTAGTTTTGCTTAGCTATGCGTAGAACGATGAAAGTCGGGTGACTACCTGCCACCTGCAAGTAACAAATGGAATATTGGTTAATTTTGTTAGCATGTGATATGAGAATGTGGAGTAATAAATCTAGACCGGGCGGACTCGGTGTGTGTGAGCCACAAGACATGGAGGTCTTGTGAGCAGGTTATTTCCGCCTGTGTTGATTAAGGCACGTCCGTTGTTGAATTGTATGAGGTGAGAATTTGTAGTACTAACCACATACTCCGGTAAGCCTGAACTTGGCAATTCTATTACGAGAATGGCTACTCGCGCACTGGGAGTGGAGAGATGGCGGGAATAGCGTGTACCCATGTGGCCATGGGCTGGAATGGTGGAGTACTGTGTTCTCGGGTGGCACGGACCCGTTCTTGTTTTAGGGGATCCGAGGGTAGGTTGGTATATGTAGGTCGGGGACCTGCATATGTCGTGTGGTCTGGAATCCCCAGCTGGGCTTAATCGGTTCAAATCATCGTTGCTCCTCGGTTAAGGAGACTCAACTCACTGTTCATCATCGTAGAATTAATAACCGGAACTTGAATAAGGCTTGTGAAGGTGTTGGATATGAAGTTTCATGATCTCAGTGCGGATCATGTCAGCTTTGTATATAATTCTTGAGAAGTTTTCTAGATAAAGAATGTTGTTAAAAGAGCTTTTATGCAAAAGAACTTTGATCATTGTTAAAGCTATACCTTGAATCCCTGAGCCTACATTATTGAGTTTATCAGTTAATATTTCGGATAAGTCTTGTTGAGTACTTTCGTACTCAGGGTTCGTTGACCCTTGTTGTAGGTGAGCCTCATGAGCAGATCTGTTTTGGATCGTGATGCATGACTATCGTTCGTTCTGATGATGAGAAGTAAATGTGTGATCCTTGGGCAGGATGTTTATTTTGTGTGATATGTCTATATTAATTATGCCACTCCACTACTACTATGGTTTGTAATAATTATCGAACTTAGTTTGTAAGGTTTGAAACAACTGGTTTGTAAACTATGTTATCGTAAGACTTCCACTGTTTTTACTCTGGTTTTGATATTTGAATAAATGTTGTAATACTGCAATGACTCTGTAACGTGATCCTGCTCGGAAATCGTGGATGATTTGGGGTTCCCCGAGGACACCCGACAGTCTTTTTAAGTTATTGGAAACATATGCATAAATGTCAAAAGTCGTCGGACAGTGATAGGTGCATATGGGCCCTATAACTTAGGAGGTTCTGCCACATAATAGTATCAGAGCGATCGTTACAAGGTTTTTGTTGGATTGTTTTACAAAAACTTCAAAATGATTTGGATGACTAAATTTAACTTGGTAATTTAGTCCAAATTGCTTCTGACTTATCTTATTTCTTTCTCACCATTCCCTATTTGATTAAAAGGTTTTTGTGTGGTGGAGTAGTAATCATACTATGCCCTATATAAAAATAAATGTTGTTTATGTGCATTATAAACTTTGGTGTTTTTGTTCGTAAGAACGATTCATGCATCAGGAATAATTCACTTGTTACTTCCTTTACCTCTTAGTCTAGAGTTAAGTAGTGAGTCTGGTTTGAGGAATGTAATCCCTCTTAGCTATTTTTTTTAGATTTTGATCAAATGATCTTACTTGGATTAAATTGGCTTCCTACAGTATGGCTCGTGCCAAGATGACGCCCCGTAAGTCCACTGGACCCAAAGGAGTTCCTCGTCACCAACTTGCCCCTAGAAACGATGGTGCTAGTAGTAGCAGTTCTAGGCCTGATCCTAAGGTAGAGATACAGAGGATTTTTGCAGAGTTAGCACAAGCTACTAGAGATAGGGCTTTGGATGCTATACAGGTGGGAGAATTACAGGATCAATTGAGGCGTCTCACCACCGCACACAGAAACTGTGAAAGTATGCTAGTTCGTACGGTGGAAGGAAGAAATGAAGCTTGCCACAGGGAAAATGTAGCTAGAGCTAGAACTCATGAGCTAGAATTCTATGTAGAAGATTTAGAAGAACATAATACATATCTACATGAGGAAGTTCATAGGCTTAGCAATCTACTAAATCCAAATCATGAGCCTCAAGCTGATGCCATGGACCCCGAGGTCATCCTTGCCGATGATGATGAATTGGGAGAGGAAGAAGAAGAAGATCCTGAAGAATTAGTAATGATCAACGAAAGTGATGATGAAGGCGGTAATAATTCCGGAATGGATACCGAGCCTGAAGTTTGAAGAAATTGAGGAAAAGAGTAGAGTTGTATAATAGTAGCTCTAGTTAAGTTATGTAGTTCTGTTTTCGTACTCGTGGGTTTGATTGTACATTAGTAAACTCTATTTAATGTGTCTAGAGTAAGCTTTGGTACAATTCAATAAAGACATGTGAATAAAGTTTGGTTTGTTATGAGCAGATGCGTCGTACGCGGGGTTCGTTTATTTTGGGAACTTCACAAGATGAGGACGGTATTCCAGATCCGCCACCAGTTCCAACCAATTTAGCTGATGCTATAACTGCACTTGTCAATGTGACGGCTGAAAATTCTCATTTGCTTCATGAGATGGCTCAAAGTAATCAGAATCAGATGTACGGAAACTGTGGACGCCACCATAACCGCCAGGAGGCTACATATGTTGATTTCACAGACACAAGACCCCCGGTGTTCACCAAGGCAGATGAACCATTGGAGGCTGATGACTGGCTTCGAACCATGGAGCAGAAATTTGACCTTATCCCATGCACGGAGTATCAGAAACCTACATTTGCCGCCCAACAACTTAGAGGAGCAGCAAGTGCTTGGTGGGCAAACTTAGTGGCTATGCAACCTGCTGGCATTCCAATAACTTGGGCTAAGTTCCGTACTGCCTTCAGAGCCCATTATATCCCTGAAGGAGTGATGGCTATGAAGCTAGATGAATTCCTTGCTTTGAAACAAGGAGATCAAAGCGTGATGCAGTATGTGGGAAGATTTAATCATCTGTCCCAATATGCATCCGAACATGTCAATACCGATGCCAAGAAGAAGAGGTGGTTTATGAGAGGCCTAAATACCAAGTTGCAGACTATGATGACCACTTGCACTAATGTTACTTATCATGAGGTAGTAAATATTGCAATTGCTTCAGAGTCAAAGTATCGGCAGCATAAGGAGCTCAAAAAGAAAAAGAGTGTGCCATCTGGATCTTTTGGGGGAAATCAGAAGAGGCAGAGGGTGATTTATCATCCAATACAGCATAATCGTCCTCCTTATTGTCCGCCGCAGTTCCAAGCCGGGCAACAGTCAAATGTCCATCCTGCTATAACCTATCTGAGTTCACAATCAACCAATGCTCCTGGTGGCAATGCTCCAACATCCCAGGGTCACAACTATCCATGCTACAATTGTGGAAGGACTGGCTATTTCTCTAGGGAATGTCCATATCCTAGGTAGGCTAATCAAAATTATCAGAAGGCCCCTGCTAATCAACAATAGGGTCAGGCACCAAACAAAAACCCCAACCAGAATGCTCAGAAGGGCAAAGATGAGAGGAAGACAGGATAGGTGTTCTATATTCAAGCTGAAGAAATTCTAGAAGGAGAGCCAGTGATGATGGGTATGTTTCCTGTTGCCAATCACCCTATAGTTATACTTTTTGATTCTGACACATCGCATTCATTCATCAATAGAACATTTGTCGTGAAGCATGAAATTTCAATTGGGGCAACAAAGAAAAGTTTCTTTATATAGTCGCCTGGGGGACGTCTATGTACTAAGGAAATGGTATACTAGGTACCCGTAAACCTGGGTGGACATATTTTTCCCACTACCATGATTATCCTTAAGGATCAGGATATAGATGTAATCTTGGGAATGAATTGGATGTATCAGCATTAGGCTGTTATAGATGCTTTGAATAGGACCTTAAGAGTGAGTTTGCCTGATAGTAATTCTCAACTTCTTATCCAACTTCCAACCCTAAGAAGATCAGTGAGCAAGATTTGTGCAACTATTGTCAAAGAGATTAGAGATATTCCGATAGTGTGTGAATTTCCGGATGTGTTTCCTGAAGATTTACCCGGTCTACCACCTGATAGGGATGTACAGTTCAATATAGAGTTACAACCTGGAACAACTCTGATTTCTCGGAGAGCTTATAGGATGCCACCTAAGGAATTGGCCGAGTTGAAAACTCAGTTACAAGAATTGATTGAGAAAGGGTTTATCCAACCTAGTTCTTCACCTTGGGGATGTCCGGCAATTTTTGTGAAAAAGAAAGATGAGACCCTGAGGTTATGTGTTGACTATCGTCCATTGAATGAAGTGACCATCAAGAATAAGTATCCATTACCTTGGATAGATCTACTTTTTGATCAATTGGCCAGAGCCAAAGTTTTCTCCAAGATAGATTTGAGATCAGGATATCACCAAATCAAGATAAAGCCTGAGGATATTCCCAAAATGGCATTTACCACAAGATATGGATTATATGAATACTTGGTAATGTCTTTTGGTTTGACAAATGCTCCAGCTCATTTCATGTATCTAATGAACTCAGTATTCATGCCTGAGCTAGATAAGTTTGTAGTAGTGTTTATTGATGACATTTTAGTATATTCCAAGAGTAAGAAGGAACATGCGGAACATCTCAGAATTATTCTGACCCGTTTGAGAGAACATCAACTATATGCCAAGTTCAGCAAGTGTGATTTTTGGCTTAAGGAAGTGCAATTTCTTGGACATGTCTTGTCAGCCGAAGGAGTTGCAGTTGATCCAAGCAAAGTGAAGGATGTGCTTGATTGGAAACCGCCAACCACAGTTCATCAAGTTTGGAGTTTTTTGGGTTTGGTGGGATATTACCGTCGGTTTATTCCAAATTTCTCAAAGATATCAAAGTCCATAACTGAATTGTTGAAGAATCAAGTTAAGTTTGTTTGGTCATCAGATTGTGAGAAGGCTTTCCAGACTTTGAAGAGACTGTTAACCACTGTACCAGTATTAGCCCAACCTGACATTGAGAAGCCGTTTGATGTTTATTGTGATACTTCAGGTATTGGTATTGGAGGTGTGTTGATGCAAGAAGGCCGAGTCATTGCCTATGCATCTAGGCAACTTAAGCAACATGAAGAACATTATCCGACTCATGACTTGGAGTTAGCAGTTATGGTTCATGCTCTGAAGATTTGGCGGCATTACCTGCTTGGTAATACGTGCCATATGTATACAGACCACAAAAGCTTAAAGTATATCTTTACTCAGTCAGAGTTGAACATGCGACAAAGAAGATGGTTAGAACTGATTAAGGATTATGGTTTGGAAGTACATTATCACCCCGGTAAAGCAAATGTGGTTGCAGATGCCCTCAGTCGCAAAAGTTATTGCAATTGTCTGACAGTGAGAACAATGGGTTTGAATTTATGTTAAGAAATGGAAAAGTTGAATGTAGAAGTAATTCAATAAGGAAGTTTGACCAACATAATTGTTGAAGCCACTATTCGAGATCAAGTTATTGCTGCTCAGAAGGAAAACAAGGGTATAGCCCATATCAAAGAAAGAGTCAAGAATGGAAAAGCGAAATGCTTTAGTATTGACAATGAAGATGTGTTGTGGTTTAAGGATCGCCTAGTGGTACCAAAAGTTCCTGAGTTGCGGTAGTCAATTCTAGATGAGGCACATGCTACTAGGTTATCAATCCATCCGGGAAGTAACAAGATGTACCATGACTTGAAGCAAAGATTTTGGTGGACTAAAATGAAAATAGAGATTGCTAGATATATAGCAAAGTGTGATACTTGTCAAAAGGTGAAAGCTATACATTTGAGGTCTGCTGGTGAATTACAACCATTACCTATTCCATCTTGGAAGTGGGAGGATATAAGTATGGATTTTATTGTTGGTCTACCCAAGACATCAAAGGGATTTGACTCAGTATGGGTTATTGTAGATCGACTCACTAAGTCAGCACATTTTCTTCCAGTCAAGACAATATATCCTACGATCCAATATGCCAAGATGTATTTAGCAAGAATCATGAGTCTCCATGGAGTACCCAAGACTATTGTGTCAGATAGAGGTACACAATTTGTCTCCAACTTTTGGAAACAATTGCATTCTTCATTGGGTACCAAACTTCTATATAGTACAGCTTATCATCTGCAAACTGATGGACAGACTGAAAGAGTTAATCAAGTATTTGAAGATATGTTAAGGTGTTGTGTCCTTAACTATTCCAATAAGTGGGACGAATGCTTACCTTTGGCCAAGTTCTCATACAACAATAGTTATCAGGAAAGCATTAGAATGGCTCCATTTGAAGCACTCTATAGTCATAGATGTAGGACATCATTGAGTTGGTCTGAGCCTGGAGAAAGAAGATTCTTTGGAGTTGACCTTGTGAAAGAAACAGAAGACAAGGTTAGACAAATATAGAGTAATTTGAAGATAGCTCAATCCTGACAAAAGAGTTATGCGGATAGAAGACGGAGACCATTGGTATTTACCAAAGGAGATTTTGTATATCTGAAAGTATCACCAATGAAGGGAGTTACCCATTTCGGTGTTAAAGGAAAGTTGGCACCCCGATATATTGGACCATATCAAATTTTGGAAAGGTATGGAAAAGTGGCATATCGTTTGAAGTTACCTGAACATCTTGTAGCTGTGCATGATGTGTTCCATGTTTCTCAATTGAAGAAGTGTCTCCGAGTGCCTGAACAAAATGTTGAAATTGAAGGAGTAGAACTAGAACCGGATTTAACTTATTCCGAATATCCTATCCGAGTGTTAGATCAGAAAGATCGTGTTACTCGAAGACGGACAATCAAGTTCTATAAGATACAATGGAATCAACATTCAGAAGAGGAAGCTACTTGGGAATCAGAAGATTACTTGTTAGAAAAGTTTCCAGAGTTTCTAGCGACAATATAGAATAGAGTAATATTAGTCGAGCTAAATTGTGTTTTGTAAAGGGACCTCAGCTATTTTATGAACAGAGTTTGTATGTGTTCTCGCGACACATTTCCTTTTCCATTACTTACCCTATGGCTTTGAATCTCGGGGCGAGATTTTTTTTAGGGGGAAGGATTGTAACACCTCGGGTGTTTAAATATTAAAATCTGACATGTCATCATATGCATTGCAAAGCATTTGGCATTTGGTGAAAACTTTGATGTACATTTACTAAAACAAGTTTACAATTGTGTAATGAATGTTGAATTGTATTGTTTGACTCAAGTTCAATATTTGTTTGGATTTTGAATTTTTCCAGAAAACCCCGCTTTTCAACATTTAAACCCTACCCTAAAAATCCATTTCAAAATCTAAGCATATTTTGGGGTTGGACCCAAAAGCAAAAGTGTAGAGCTTGGCAAGTTATACAAAGTTTGTTTTTGGAGTTTTTCAAGTTGTTTAGAAAAATTTTGAGTAATTCAAAAAGGCGTAATTCGTTAAATATCCCCTATTTGAATTTAAAAGATCATTTCAAAATCTAGATAGAATTAGGGGTTGGTTATAAAACAAAAGTTGTAGAACTTTTGATTTTAAACAACTTTTATTTTTGGAGATTTTTGAGTTGCTATACAAGTTTGGGAGTAATTTGAATTTGAAACCAAATGGCAAATCTGTAAATTCGGTGAACAGTACTCACCGCCCTAGCTACATGGCCGGCGATCTTCGGTTTGCTTCCAGGCGCGGTCGTGGCCGTCTTTGACGTTGCGCTGGCACGGTGAAGGCCACAGCGTAGCTTCCTTGCGCTTCTGAGCCGCTCTACTTAGCCTTGGCCGTCGCCGTTTGCCTTCGCTCTCTTGCTCTGTTTTTCCGACGCCACGGCCATAACTCCGGCGAGCTCGTGTCGATGCCGTAGTGCTTCACCGTCGCTGATAAGCTTGTCCCAGCTCCGTCTCATCCTTGCGCACCTAAATAACTAGCCCTGGTCGCTTGCCATCATCGGGAAACACCGTTCGACGCTTTTCTTCCTCACGGCCGGCAGCACCACCGTGGTGTGCGCGTCGCCGTGGCTAGCGCGCTACGGTGAGCCTCTGCCCTTATTGAGTCTTGCTTCGGCTTCACCTCAATGATGTAGTGCTTTGTGAACCTTTGATTTCTCATTTTGACCACCACAGCTACCGGAGCATCGCCGTCGTCGAAGATCGCTTCGCCGTGACCGCTGTCAATGTCGACCCGTGTCACCGAAGCTTATCCGGTCTCGTTCTTTGCTCCAACGTGTTCGTGGTGAGCTACTGGACCTTCCCATGCCCTCTGTTTCACCGTTTTTGGCTTCATTTCGCTAGCATAGCGTAGCCGCGCCATCGTGGCCGCCATGGCCGACGTAGTGCTCGGTCCAGTCCATAGTTAGTCAGGCTTGTGCTCAAAATGGATGCGTCTAGTCTCGAGGAGGGTGTAGGTACCTTGGCCGTCGCCGTTGGACTCACCGGCGGTGAGATATCGCCGGTCAGCGCCATCATCGCTGTAGTCAAAGCGCGAGGTAGAAGATGACAGGTGGGGTCACCATGTCAGTGACTCAACGTTCAAAATGAATTTTTCTATTTTCAGATTTAAATGAATAGTGTCTGTTTTTGTTATTTTTGTGTAGATTTATTTAGAGCTCCAAAAATTATGAAAATTTTTGAGTGACTTCTCTGTGATGTATAGTATTTAATAAAAATATGAAATAATATATTTCAGTACTTTTTGAATGTGGTAAAAATTGCTCAATTTATTAATAAATGGATTTCTATGATTTTTCTAGGCTTATTTAATTGTCCAAAAATTATGAAATTTGTTTTGCCACTTATTTATCATGTAATGAAAATGTACTAAAATTTTTAGCTCAATTAGAATAAGTTGATTTATTTCATAATTTTGAATTAAATAATTAATTCATAAAAGCAAATAGTAACCTTTAGTGATTTAGGTTTTGTTTGTAATTTTGGATTGAGTGATGACCTCGGGTCATTAGTTGATAATGATCCTTGGCAATTGATGTATGTGTTACGATAAAGATTTAGTTTGTTTGACTTGCAACTGTACCACGAAGGAAAGTTGTATTCAAATTGTTAATTTTTGTATCCATCATCGAGCATCATATTTAGTATTCCGCATCATGTTAAACATGGCATTGTTACTACATGTAGTGAACGAAGGTGAACACGTGGTAGTTAATCAAGTCGTGGAAGAAGTTAATCCATCTATTGAGGTCGGATCGAATACTTATGAAACGTCGCAGGAACCGGACTTTTCCGTCAACGAAGGCAAGCCCCGGATGCATACAACCCTACCTTGTGTTTTACAAATTAATTTTGCTTTTGCTTTCCGTTACTGCATTAAGTGGTTAGGAGTTAAGTAAGAGCCTAATTAGTGCATTACCACCCTTGTTATTCCATATTTACCATATTACCAGTCTAAAACCCGTATATGCCTAGTTTTGCTTAGCTATGCGTAGAACGATGAAAGTCGGGTGACTACCTGCCACCTGCAAGTAACAAATGGAACATTGGTTAATTTGGTTAGCATGTGATATGAGAATGTGGAGTAATAAATCTAGACCGGGCGGACTCGGTGTGTGTGAGCCACAAGACATGGAGGTCTTGTGAGCGGGTTATTTTCGCCTGTGTCGATTAAGGCACGTCCATTGTTGAATTGTATGAGGTGAGAATTTGTAGTAGTAACCACATACTCCGGTAAGCCTGAACTTGGCAATTCTATTACGAGAATGGCTACTCGTGCACTGGGAGTGGAGAGATGGCGGGAATAGCGTGTACCCACGTGGCCATGGGCTGGAATGGTGGAGTACTGTGTTCTCGGGTGGCGCGGACCCGTTCTTGTTTTAGGGGATCCGAGGGTAGGTTGGTATATGTAGGTCGGGGACCTGCATATGTCGTATGGTCTGGAATCCCCAGCTGGGCTTAATCGGTTCGAATCATCGTTGCTCCTCAGTTAAGGAGACTCAACTCACTGTTCATCATCGTAGAATTAATAACTGGAACTTGAATAAGGCTTGTGAAGGTGTTGGATATGAAGTTTCATGATCTCAGTGCGGATCGTGTCAGCTTTGTATATAATTCTTGAGAAGTTTTCTAGATAAAGAATGTTGTTAAAAGAGCTTTTACGCAAAAGAACTTTGATCATTGTTAAAGCTATACCTTGAATCCCTGAGCCTGCATTACTGAGTTTATCAGTTAATATTTCGGATAAGTCTTGTTGAGTACTTTCGTACTCAGGGTTCGTTGACCCTTGTTGCAGGTGAGCCTCATGAGCAGATCTATTTTGGATCGTGCTGCATGACTATCGTTCGTTCTGACGATGAGAAGTAAATGTGTGATCCTTGGACAGGATGTTTATTTTGTATGATATGTCTATATTAATTATGCCACTCCACTACTACTATGGTTTGTAATAATTATCGAACTTAGTTTGTAAGGTTTGAAACAACTGGTTTGTAAACTATGTTATCGTAAGACTTCCGTTGTTTTTACTCTGGTTTTGATATTTGAATAAATGTTGTAATACTGCAATGACTCTGTAACGTGATTCTGCTCGAAAATCGTGAATGATTCGGGGTTCCCCGAGGACACCCGACAGTCTTTTTAAGTTATTGGAAATATATGCATAAATGTCAAAAGTCGTCGGATAGTGATAGGTGCATGTGGGCCCTATAACTTAGGAGGTTCTGCCACACCACACCTCCTCCACCATCCTCCAACCCAACCATCACCTCGGCTAGGTCTACGGTAGTCTACTGATGCTTCCTCGCTAGCCAGTTAGGTTCTTAGGTGCTCTAGATCGCTGGGGTAGCTGCGCTGCCACCACGGACGGCCGTGTTGCCGCCGTTGATGGCCACGCATCGCCGCAGCTCGCTCTAGCGTGTCCCGCTACCCCGCGTTGCTGCTTGGTGTAGGCGGTTGGAACATAGTTGAAGGTCAGCCCAACCGACGGGCTAGCGTGAGCCTCTGCTGGCCGGCACGGTCGCGCCGTGTCATCGCCCACCGCGCCGCCGTGCACTGAGCCACCAGGGGGGGTGCGCGTGGATGAATTAGGGAAACACCAGGGGGTTAAGTGAGAAGGTCTGAGAGAGGAGAAAATAGTGTTAGTACTTAATTGTAAATTAGGAGGAGTTTGAGGTCTCTTTTGCAAAGTCGTCAACGTGCGCGGGACTCCCCTGCCGGGGGCCGCCTCGCGAGTAGGCTGCGCCTGTGGGCCGCTGCGAGCGCACGCTGTGTCGCATGGGCCACGTGTGTGGCCCACACATGTGGGCCTCACATGTGGGCTGCGCGGGAGATTTTGTTTTTGTTTTCCTAAGGAAATAGAAATAATTTTCTAATTTAATTTTTGAGCTGATCTTTGGTAAATCATATAAAATTATGTAGGTGTCCAAAAATTATGAAACAAAATTTGTTAGGTTCCTAAAATTGTGCTCTATCTGTTAGTGTATTTAGTTTATATATGTACATGTTGATACCAGGAGCTATTAAATCATTTGAAAATATTTAATATTGTTAGGATAATTATTGTAGGATTTTTTGTGGTAAAATTGGTGATATCATTAGTCCTGAAATGTTTTATAGTAGCTTCATTGTATTATTATGTGCTTACTATAATTTTTATAGCTTTAGAATAGACTAAGCATTAGGGTAGTTAAATGCTCTTTGTTTCAAATATACATTAAATCATTAGTAGAAATAAAGATATATCCTTCATTTGTAAAGCTAGGTGTTTGTTAGTTGAACCCAACACTTTGCTTGGTAAAGATGATAGTTAGCTTAGTACCTTAGTCATTAGAGCTAGCTTAGTAGCTTAGTATGTGTATTATTAGTTTAAGAGTTGTTGTTACCTAAATGCTAAGTGTTGCATCATCATCGCATACATATAGAGAATGAGTTGGCGAAGATCGTGACCACCGGTGATCATGAGTTCGAGGAGATCATCGAGGAGTACGAGGAGGAGATTCTCGTGTAGGAGGAGGTCCCAGAGCCTCCACTAACTGACTCAGCTGACACCACGCCTGCCCAAGACAAGCCCCGGTACATAACTCCTTATTTTTTATAATCACTATTTATATATGTTATGTGCATTTACGTTACAGAAATTTTATGAAACCACATGCATAGATATATCTATCCTAAGAGTCTTATTAGTGCATGTTCAAGTAGCTGCTATGCTTAGGTTTTTGGTAGTGTGAGTAACCTACCATTACTCATAATAGGTGATTATTTTTATTACTCTCATAATAAAATGATGAAAAGAAAATGAAGACAGGATAGGGATATGGTATGGATATTGGTGGGTGTAACAGGTTGTGTCCCGCGGCCAACGAGGCTTAGCTTGGTTACACTGTTTTTCCTGTTCGTGTCGATTAAGGACCATCCGTTGCTGTGGATGGTAGTCAGGTCACAGACTTATTATCTTGAGCATATACTTGCTTATAGGAGCGGAAAGGCTCGTTACACTTTTGTCATGGGTTCTGGCTCTTTTCGGACCAACTAATTAGAGACGGAGAAAGCTGGAGGTCTAAGCACAATGTTGAGACCGGGTCTCAAGTGTGGGGGCTTGGAGTTCAAGTTGGGACGGAGACCTGAACCCCGTGACAGGAGTGAAATGGGTTAGTCGTGCATGTGCCTGGGGCGCAAGCAGGGCATGTGTTTTAGGGTACCCAGCTAGGATATATTGGTTCACGAATCGTTGTTTCCATGAGACGGTACAACTTGGCTATGGTCTAGCACCGTAGTAAGAACTGGAAGATGAAAGATAGTGAAATGGTTCTAATTGCTCAACTCTTGCTTGAAAGTAGAACATGTGCTTACCTTGAATGGTTAGCTAATGAAGTAATCATGACTGCTAATAAAACTTGACTCTAAGGATAAACTATTAGTAATGCTTTCCGCAAACAAAAAGAAAACAACAAACCCATATTGCCAATCATATCTTTGAGAGTCAGAAAACTATTATCACTAGTCGAGTAAGTCTTACGAGTAAATTGTATACTCAGGGTTTATTTTATCCATGTTGCAGGTGCAGCTTGACGAGTAGCTCTTGTGTGAAGGATTCTTCTGGTGGGCATAGACGGATCCTTGTATCGTTTCCGCTAGATATTTATTTTCATTTCGCTGTTTAATTATCACAGTCTGAACTCTGGTATTGTAATAAATAATTTTCAAGAACTCTTGCTATATGAAATGGACTAAGTGTTGTAAGCTCGTACTCATTATTGGATTCTGGAGGTAAAACGTGGATTGATTCGAGTTCTCCCATGGGGTGTGCCCGACAGAACTGTCTGATGTAGCTAACTTTCGGGGTGCTTAGTGTCTAGTGAAAGATGAGCGCCTCCGAAAGCATATTATTTCAAACGGTTCTATCACAATACATACCGCGTAGGGCGTTTGGCATTGTCGTAGATTTGCATGCTTGACAGCTACGGTGCATGTCGATGTAGTGCAGATTAGTTGCAGGTAGAGGTAGCAGATCCGTTTCGCTAACAACGTCGGGATGTCGATGTCGTCGAAGTAGTCGCGGCGGGGACGTCGGTGGCATGAGCGTCGGCGTCGAAGGTTGGCAGCAGCTTCAACGGCGATGTCGACGTATAGCTTGTCGTGCTGATAACGTATTATAAAATATGTCTCCAGCGGTTAGGACCTTTATCTCTCCGTATCTCATGATCAACATAATAGATGAAAGTAGAACACATAGACACAAGAGATAGGAAGATTATTCTTTATTTATCTGAATATTGGTAATTACAACATAGAGCTCTCACGTATGTATAGTCCTGTCAAGACCTAAGAGTTTGGTAAAAGTCCACATATAAACGGACTAGGATTAGTATTCCTCCTTCTCCTTTCCTTATAGGATAGAGTCCGTATATTTTAGAATAGCAACAACGCAAGACAGTACTCCCGCCAGAATCAGATGAATATTGATGTTGCTGTAGGTCGTCTTGCCTTAAACAGTGTGGATGATGAAGGCAAGATACTTAGATACAAACTCCAACCGCTACACCATGGATCATGGTAAGTACAATAAATTACTTTTTTCCTGCTCTCTTTTTCAGTTGATTATAATTATTATCAAATATCATGCCCAAAAGAATGCTCAGACCAAAGTCATGAAGCCAGCAAAGGTTGTAATTAAATGCCAAAAAACAGTGAGAGCATGGTTCACGTAAAATTGTCGTATGGTACTGTATTTTCAGAATTTAAATGACATTTGCAACATCTACAAGTGAGATCATGACTCTGATGTACTCTTGTGATTCCGGTAGGTACTACATGGAATGCTTTGGAATTGATATACAATATATTCATTGATGTGCCAAAATTTTAAACCCAATAAGAAAGTTAACAGTGCATATGTTTCTCTCTTCATATAAACTAGCCAACTATTTTTATGTGAAAGTATTTACATTAAAACACATACTTTTAATCATGATGTCTTCTATCTCCATTCTTACCAGTTCAGTGTTTCAATATAAATTCAGTTACAAATTCAGTATAGAGTCCTGCTATATATAGGATCTGTAACTAATAGGAGCAGAGTTGCAAGGCAACATATGAAGTTACAGATCACAAGCTAAAAAAGGCTAAACAGAGGTCAAGTCTCTTCTACAGATATCTGCATGATTCTCCTAAATATATCAATTGATCAATATGCTCTATTCATGTATTCAATCTTTTATTAATATTATGCCATGTCTCCATTGTAAGGTTACAGAAAGAGACATTTTTATAATTTCTTTCACTTCAAACTGGAATAATTTAATATTGTGCCATGTCTCCATTGAAATCTAAAACTTGATATAATCACGCTACATGAATAATATCCAAGTAGTACTTTACGTGGTCTTGCCTTCTTTTTCTGTACGGAAGAAGAATATACAATTGATGGCTGCCTCACAAGGATCTATCATATGATATGTGCCTTATTTTTTTCACACAAGCAGTGTCATTCTTGGATTATATGCTGAACGTTTGAGGGGGTGTTTGGTTCCGTCTCCTAAATTTTAGTCGTTATCTCATCAAATATTTGGACATATGCATAAAGTTTTAAATATAGACTAATTACGAAACTAAATATACAGATTGAGATTAATTTGCGAGACAAATTTTTTAAGCCTGATTAGTCCATGATTTGACAACATGGTGCTACAGTAAACATGTGCTAATGGCGGATTAATCACTACACCACAACACCAAGTTTAGCGATGGACAGTCTGACGCTAAAAGCGGCTACAGCGACAGACAGTCTGACGCTAAAAAGTTATAGCGACAGACTTCTGCAGACGCTGTAAGTCCTGTCGCTAAACATCTTTAGCGTCAGACAGTACTTTTAGCGTCAGACAGTCCGTTGCCCTAATTTTTTTAGCGACAGATAGTCTGCTGCTACTCTTTAGCGACAGATTGCCTCCCAGTACTCTATAGCGACAGACAATTTGAAGTTACAAATGTTTTTAGTGACAGATGGTTTGACAAGATCATGTAAATGCATTTAAAAAAAATAAAAGGCTATTTGGTTGCAAATTAATATAAAAGTAACATCATTGTGCACGTTTCTCATACAAATAGATTCATTCATGACCAAGTCCAAACAGTCACTAAGACATACATATATGATCAGCCATTACAAACATGAATCAATGATTCATCAATGATAAGTCTACAGTATCAGCTACATGTATCCAAATGAGATTGACTAGCACCTCATTGGCAATGCAGAAAATATGAGTGGATCCACTACAACTACTGTCCACTACAAACCTCATTGGCTCCAGTAGTATCATCAACATGAAGCTCTAAGAGAACATCTGTTTTTCCTTGCATCTGGGTTTGTGCAACATCTGCTAGGGATACTTCAAATGCTTGCTTTGAACCAACCATAAAGGTTAGCATGTTTCCTACAGAGACAAGGGTAACAAACATTAAAATCAAACTGAACATATGTTAAAAGGGGTCCCATGTACTAGTGAAGTACTTGAACTGAAACAGTCGAGTACACTCAAGGTTCAAGCAAACAAATGAAGATATTAGCAGCCAAGAAATGAGCAGAAAATAGAAGATAATAGCAATCTTCAGTTTCAGTTCAGGCAAATCATTCTGGGAACTGGTGACCAAACATATAGTGATCATATTGCAAGCAACAACCAGTACTCAGCATTATGTAATAGCATTAAGTAATAACTAAATAAAGAGTGATCAGCATATTAATTTCCCAGTTCAGTCCTACCACATAATAATAGTAGCTTGAGTAATAGCAGTACTAGTCCTTAAAATTACAGCAACTGCTTCTTACTGAAACCTAAAATTCGGCAAGTGATCAACATATTAATTTCCTACTTAAACCTGAAATGAAGGGCACTGTGTTGGGTTCAAGAGGCAACACTCACAAATCTAGATCAGCAGTATGGCAAAGGAGGCACCACAAATGAAAAAACAGTACAGTAATGCTCATTCAGCATTTGCCTTGATTTAGGTTTGGATCATAAATTGTATCGAACCTCTATTGAAAATGAGCAAAACATGAAATGGGAGGTACACAGAGAAGAAAAAAAGCAATTTACATGCAGATGTAATCCTACCATAACTAACAATCTCTAGGAACTGTCCAGAGAGAATTCTTACAAGTGAAGATTAAGGCACTACACCTAAAGCACACATCGAACTGCTCAAGGTTTAATCAACAGATGAAAAACATACTGATTATGTGGACAGCTATGGCCACCTATTCCTTGTTGCTAAAACTGGGAGTGAGTGACAAGGACAATGGCAGTTGAGACAGGAATGCCATTACCAAGGCAGGTAACATACTAACAGCAGGCTGACAGTTCACTCTGTTGCTAGAAGAGCGTGGCATTGGCAGCCATCCTGACAGTGACAGAAGCCACACGGCTGGTGGCTGAGGTGGAAGATAGAGATCACTGAGGGTGCTAAAGAAACTGTGTAGGTTTACTAGGAGGAAAGTTTCTATATGAAGGTTTGAACTGTACATTCATTAATTCAAGTGAGCATTTAAGACATATACTAGAAACTGTGTAATAACTAACATCATGAGTAATCACAAAGAAACCATCCGTAAGTATTTTATTATAGAGTTGTTATTCCATCTCTTTCCTGCTCTGCAGGAGAAGATACTGAATAATTTACTTTTCTGTGCAAGTTAGTTTTCTAGGTTAACGCTCGCAACCAGTGGCTGGCGTTTTAAGAGAACTTTATTTATAGCACTGTTTTGTTTGGTCTTGGCTGAAGCTACTCTTTTGCCTCTTCTCCGCAATCTAGCATTGAGAGTTTAGAACCCTTCTTGCCTCTTCTCCACAATCTAGCAGGAGAGTTTACAACCCTTCTTCTGTGGGTTTGGTGGATATTTGTCAAGAAGTCAAAGTCTCATGTGTGGTAGGAAATTTTTCTTTCCTGAGCTTGTTTATTTAGAGATTTCAACTTTCTGAGGTTGTATCCATGTTTTCAGGACGGCTGGTCGAGTCTGGACGCCTGGGGACCGTCCAGAACGTCCAGGACGATTAGTTGTCGTCCAGGACGATTAATCGACCCTGGACGAGTCCCCTGGTCGTCCTGGTCGTCCCCTATATATGGGGAACTGATATACCATATATATTATATAGTTACTCAAACTAATATACACACTAATATACTACATGTTCTGGGCTCTAGATAGGTCAGTTGGCCACTTACCTGGCTGCTGCAGAGCCCTTTCTTGTCTTGCTGGCTGCTGCTGACAAACTGAAATTATAGAAAAATAAAGCACATTAGCAAGGCAATCAGGTGAAAGGCAATCAAGTGATCAACAAAGGAAATTAAAACAGTAAAGCACACAATTTAAACCAGTCCAGAACTGCATAGTGCATAGTTGCTAGTGGGCATAGTGCCACACTGCCATTGCCATAGTGCATAGTGCAATAGTGCACACATCAAGTCCAGTACATAAATAGGCAAAACAGCCAATGATCTAAAGAACTACTCAAGTAGAGTGCCATCTACACAAAAGCCTCCTCCATCTCCATCTGTTGCACATCCATGGGGGTCTTCATCCTCCTCCATTGGTGCCACAGGATCAGATGCATCTTGATCTTCTTGGTCTTCATTTCTTGCATCAGCATCATGGTCACTATCATCTTCTTCACCTCCAGATATATCTTGTGCTGCAGAAGTCCCCCTACGACGCTTCCTGTTCCTAGTATAGGTCTTCTGGACAGTGGCTACAGCACGGCTAGCAGCAACCCTAGGCAAGTTGCGAGCCCTTAGATTCTCATATGCACCAATAGCTTCATCCACAACAGTCCAAAGCAGCTCCCCACAATTCTCATCAACCCATTCACTATCCCACTGAAACTCTTCTAGCAAGAGAGGGTTGCTCCTCTTTCCTTTGCAACTAAGTTCTTGAATTTTTTGAAACCTATTTGTCATCTTTTTGTTGTAACTGACATAAACCAATTTATTTAGTCTCTTGTGCTCTAATCTATTCCTCTTTTTGGTGTGAATCTGCAGAAAAAAAAATAACATGACATCACATTGGTCTACAATTTCTAACAGCACTAACACTCTAGCAATGATACTTACACTAGAGAATTCGCTCCAGTTACGCTCACAACCTGATGCTGCGCAACAAAGACTGATAATTTTCTTTGCTAAACATTGTAGTTCAAATGCATGGCCACCATATGAACACCACCAATGAACTGAAACACAATTAGACTAGAATCAGCTCATAGCAAAACAGAATCAGCACAATTGAAGGAAAGAAAATATTCTAAACTTACTAGGGTTCTTTTTGTCTCTGTCCCTTATAGCTAAAGGCATTGAGAAGCCTTCACCTTCAGATTGTTCATAGTCATCAGCTTGCTACGAAATCTTGGTTGACACATTGTCATCAGTCACCATTTTCCATAGAACTTGATTGAACATGCCTCTTAACCTTGCAGCTTGTCTCTTGTCTTTCTCCCTTATAGCAAAGAACTTGTTTGGATTCAAGAATAGGGCTGCCCCATATAGCTTTTGTTCCATTTGGGTATCCCACCTCTTATCATATAACGCCAGCACCTGGTCAAGTAATTCAGTTTTATCTTTTAGAGATTCTTTGATGGTGCTTTTTGCAACATCCATGGCTGCAGTGATCTCAGGAGCTGCTGGTGTCTCATCCCCATCTGCAATCCTTAGAGCAACGAGAAGTGGTTGTGAAGCTTTCAAGCAATATTCCAATTTAGTCCGAAATGGCACAGACAGGATAATACTCTCAACTCGTTTGCCTTCAACAGACTTAGACATGCTGTTATTGTGCCATTCCTCGCTGACGACTAAATTTCTCAAGCCTTGCTTATTTTTATACATACTTGCCAAAGTGAGATAAGAAGTAGCAAATCGAGTCACAGCTGGCCTCACAAGATCCCCACCTATTTTCTGTCTCATTAGATCAAGTATCCTCACATGCTTGTATAGAAATCTGCTCACCTTCTTTGCTGAATCTATGACAGTGTTGAACTCCTTTATCTCTCCAATGTCTTGCAGCAACAAATTCAGGCAATGGGTAACACAAGGTGTCCAAAACAAGTGCAGGATCCTCTCCATTAGAATCCTTCCTGCTGCCTTGAAGTTGGACCCATTGTCTGTGACAATCTGCACCACGTATTCCCTCCCAATCTTGTCAATTTGCTTCTCTAACAAATCTGCTAGCAAATTCATATCAGCTACCTCACTTGATGCATCAACTGAACCTAGGAAGAAGGTCCCTACTGGACTGTTTGCAAGAAAATTGATTAGATGACGATGGCTAGTATCTGTCCAACCATCAGACATCAAAGTGCAACCATACTCTTTCCAAGCTTCCTCATGCTTCTTCCTCAGTTCTGTTGTCCTATTGACAGCCCTTTCTAACAATGGCTCCCTAATTTCATGGTAGGATGGTGAGCGGTACCCAGGTCCATACTGTCTAATTGACTCAAGCATAATCTCCCAGCTTCTAGAGTTAATGACATTGAATGGTATACGATTTTCATAAAAGAAATCAGCTACATGGTCATCAACAACTTGTTTGTTCTCTTTCTTTGTGCAATGCTCTATAGTAGGCTAAGAAGTCTTGAATTTGTGCCTTTCTGAAACTACCTCTTCTAGTGTCTTCCGAAGCATGGAAACAACTGACTTGGTGTTCTTTTGATTTGCTGGTTTTGATGAACCAGCAGCAGCCATATAGGCAGCGATGGAAGATTGAGCTACTTTCTTCTTTGCTTGTGCTTGCTTTTGCTTGGTCTTTGTACCAGAACTAGGCACTTTTTCTGGTTCAACTTCAGCAACTTCATCACCTTCACCCTCTTCAGAATCTTGTTGAACTTCAGGAACTACCACAACTACAGACCTTGTATTCTTCTTGATGTAAGCATTCATCTCTCGCTTAATAATCTCAGGGCAATTTGGACATCCAAGTGCATCACCATAACTTCCAGCAAGGTGTTGTTTGAACCTACTAATTCCTGAGGGAGTTATCTTATTACAAAAAATACATTGCACAGCGTCTTTCTTTGCAATATCTGGCCACCATCCAAACTTCCACCCAGGGTCTCGAGACTTAGCCTTCCTCTTGGGATCTTTAGCTTCAGCAGCCATTTTTGGAGGCAGTTTTGCTATGGCCTTTTCCACAAGAGATGCAACATCGGGAGCAGTTGATGCTGCTGAACCAGCAGCAGCAGTAGAGCCTGATGCAACTGAGGAGGCTGGAGCAGAACCAACTTCTCCTTGAACTTCAACATCAGGGATGTTCATGTACACTTCCACTGCACGTTGCCTCTGTTGATCTAGATCTACACAGAGAAATAGAGCTTCAAGCTTCAAAGCACCAAGATTGAACGAGGAGGTGATGACTGACCTGAGGAGGAGGAGCTCATATTCTTCATGCAGTCTTCCTCCCTTGCACAGTTGGAAGAGAGGGAGGGCAGCTGGAAGGGGGAGGAGCAGCAGGGAACCAAGGGAGGGCAGCTGGAAGGGGGAGGAGCAGCTAGAAGGGAGAGGGAGGGCTGCTGCTGGACTGGAAGAGTGAGTGTGTCTGCCGTGTGAGTGAGAGGCTGAGGGAGTGAGGGGGTAGGAAAGGAAAACCCTAATGGGCTTGGGCCAAAATATAAAATAGGCCCAGCTATCAGATACAGCCTACTCTCAGACTGGACGGGCTGGACGACTAGCACAGCCTGGACGGGCGATTAATCGCGGCTGGACGACGATTAATCGGACGACTAGTTTCCTGGACGGTCTGGCCTATTCGGAGGCCCTGGTCGAGTTGCTAAAACCGTCCAGGACGATTAGTCGCGATTAATCGCGATTAATCGGACGTCCTGAAAACATGGGGTTGTATTCCATTTTTCTTCCAATTTTAATTCTCTTATTTCCAGAAAAATGTTTAAAGGCATAATGCTCATACCCTGCTGTTTGTACTCCTCAAGTGTTGGGTGGTTTTATGTTGCCCTCTTAGGTAGCGTGATCATTTGACTTTATGTATTTTTCCATTGCTCCTATCCAGAACAATAATATTTATTTAAACTACATAAAAATAAAGTGTGCTATTGTTGACAAAAAAAATAACCAACACCAATTAAGAAAATATTTACTTATTGCTTTAGCTTACAGTAATCGGCCTGGTTATTACGAAAATTACTATAGGCGTATGAAATGTGGACCAGATTATTGTGCAAGCCATAAAGACGGGTGAATGTACCATCAAACTCAAAGAACTAAGTAGGTAAACAGAAAAATGAGTAAAGCATGGGTCGAATTGCGGCTTAAAGGACCTACAAGAGAGGCAGATCGATTGTTTGCCTCATTTCATATAAAAACTTCAGCCCTATCAAGCTTCATATTCATAACTACCAAAACAGCCACCGACAAAGCAGATCAAAACAATTGATCCCTAACTGATAGTTACAAGTGAAATATAACAAATATCCATATTTTGTCATTCATCATATAATACATGTGAAATTAATAGAAATTAAAATAATTAGGCACAAACCTGGCAAGCTACTAGGGGCAGGAGCAGTTAGTTTTCCAAAAGCCAATCTTTTCATTGTGACGGTCATAGGTCACAAGTGTATTACGAACAATGATGCCTGCCATTAAGGTCATTACTTTAGCTACTCAAAATGGCTAAGTTTCTAAATGCATAAAATAATAAACTGTTGTCATGATCTTGTAATAGAAACAGACTATTTTTACTACAGCCTTTGAATGAATCAAGAAAATCAAGAACCTTTCATTCAGACAATTGTTATAGCCAAGGAAACATATTTAAATAAACAGACCTCGTAGCAACAAAAAGAACAAGCAAAAGAATCTGTAGACCTCATAGCACATAGTAACAACTAACAACAGACTCGTGTTTTTCTTCACCATTATGGAGGGAGGGAGGGAGGGAGATTTCTATATCCTAAATCATTTTAGTTCACAATTTCTCCTACCCGGAATAAATAATTTTCAGGTGTAAGTGAGAGCTTCTGTCCATTTCCAAATACCAACAACAACAAAACCTTTTAGTCCCTAGCAAATTATGCAAAACCAATGAAAAAGGAAAAGAAAGTATATATATATTACAGGGCATCAATATTAGATATATTAATAGGGGATATGACATGCAAAACCAAACAAAACAAAAAGGAATTGTAGGTGCACCAGTCAACAGTGTCCTGGTAATCCAGAAGTTCGTTTGTAGAGCAACAGCCAAGAGAATAAGAGAAAAAGGAGGGATACAGTTATTAGCTAATGGACATGAAAAGGCGTCAAGGAGAAAAAGCAGGTTGTGCTAAAGTAGAAGTTTGATTCTATCTAGGGAAGTGTAAATTTATTTAGGTGTCATTAAGATGCTTAACTTCTTTTATGCAAGGCAGAAAAGTTAAAAAAATGGCACTAGTGCAGTTTTAGCCACAAATACTATTGATAGCTTCTAAAGCTAGACTGCCTTTTTTACATGGTACATTGCAAAAACTGAACTCCAAGCAAATTGATGTCACATGAAGGAAAAATAACTACAATAGAACAAATATCAAACAGAAAAGGTATGGACGTGTAAATAGCTTACAGCATCTCTAAAAGCCACGAAAGCTTGCTCTGGCAAATAAGCATATGTGGTCCCACTATCCAAAACAGTCCCATGCTTGCTGTCGAAGATCCTTGAATCTACCCGCAGTGCCTTTCCAGCAACATGTATTTCCTTTAACTCAATGTTGTAATATGGACTGTTGCCAATTTAAGATTAGCTAATAAAAATATGTACCACAAAAAGAATAAGGATCGGTTATCATATAGGAAACCATACATTACCTGCGGAGAGGGTCTGAATGTGAAAAAACCATGTCAGAAGGAGCAGGCACTCCACCAAGCACCATAGCACCACCACCAATATCCATACCGCCATAGCACAATGAGAATGAATCGCTTATGACACCCTTTTCAACAAGCTGATCCATTATGCTAAGTTGACCACGACCGAGGCCCATTATACCATCAGCACTAAAAAGGTCTAGACATGTGCCTATACATGTGTTGTTTCCCAGAAACAGGTGCGCCATTAGAACAAGTTGATGAAGGATTAGTAGGCCTCCTGGTTCCTGAAAATTCATGAGCATCAACCATCAGCCAAGGTGCCTGCAGCCTGCTGATATACAAAAGGCTTTCCCAATAAGAACTCATTTTATAATAAGAACTACTAGAAGCTCCTAGCAACAACAGTACTAACTTTTCAAGGTACTATCATTAAACATTATTGACACTATTCAGAACCTAACCTAACTGCTTGAGTTTGCTGGCAATAAGAAGCAGCAAGAGTAGTCTACGGATTTTAAGTTACATCATTGTCAGACATCAATACTCAGATTAGCTATTGGGAAACAATGTCTAATTCCAAAAGACACTTAAGAAAGCACATATCGTCTAAGTACGAGAGAGAAAAACATAAAGCAGAAGGTAAAAGTAACCATTGACAATTACAATATAGGATCTTGTGCATCTAAAAAGACAATGGATTGTAAGTCAAGAAGACAATTCTGGTTTGCAAATGACAAGAAGACAACCATATGACTGCATGCGACCTCTGAACTATGAGAAAGAACAGAGAAGACCAATCTTGGAATGCAATTACTTAGATAACAAAGGTTTCGGGATAATTACTTTGAACATTAATTCGCTATTTTTTCATTTAAATTCAACAATATTGTTCAGTCTGACAGGTCTGACATGGTCTACAGTTCTAAAAACATCTAAGCTATTGATTTGAAACATACTGTATTGCCAATTTACTAATTCTAGAGAATGGCAGTGTGACTATTATAAATTATCACACTGTATTGCCAAATAACACATAATTTTCAGCGTAGATCGGAACATATATATATATATATATATATATATATATATATATATATATATATATATATATATATATATATATATATATATATATACACACACACACACACATAACTCTAACCCTAGATCTTCTAAACACAGCACCTAAACATCCATACATACACAATACTCATCCATAGGAACATATGTACACACATCTGAGGCAGAAAACGGCTCACCGTGGACATGCATATCAGATCTGCAGACCGCACGAGATGGAGGAGCAACTAGAACGACTAGACGACGTAGATCGGATGGAGACGACATGGATCGAGCCCGCATCCAGGCCCATCCTGGCCTGGGACGAGTGTGGTGTTGATCCGCTGCTGCAGTCGACCCGCGCGGCGGCGCTCGGCCTTCAGCCAGCTCGCCCAGCCTGGGGACGACGGCGCTGGCCAGCCGGCTAGCGGGCCATGGTGCGACGGTGGCGGCATGCCAGGCATGGCTCTCGGTCGCCCTATCCCGGAGCGCGCGGCCCTGCCGCAAGGAGCCGAGGGGGGGGGTTGAGCAGGGCCCTGCGCAGGTGAGGAGGATGCGGAGGGAGCCGGCGTTGGCGCTTCCGGAGGAGGCGCGAGAAGAGAGCGCACGCTGGGGAGAAGAAGACCGAGGGGAGAGAGCGAGAGCCGCGTCGGGCTTCTGGGGAGAGACGCCGAGCGCCCGAGCTACCGAAGGGATAAGGAGCGTGGCTTGTGCGTTCTGTTTTTATTTTTTTTCTTGTTTGGGTTGGTGTGCGTTATATTTTCCTTTTCTTAGCCAGCGGTGTGGTGGGGCCCACTTATTTTTGGCGACAGACAAAGTGCCGGTATACTTATTTTTAGCGACAGATAGTTCAACGTCAAATATCAATATCTATAGCGACAGACAACAAATCGCTAAATGAGGATTTAGCGTCAGATGGTCTCTGAGTTATCTTTAGCGTCAGATCATCCATCGCCAAATATAATTTTTAGCGTCAGATGTCTGACGGTGAAGCGGTGTTGTGGTGTAGTGAATTAGGCTTAATAAATCCGTCTCGCAGATTATTGACGGATTCTGTAGTTTTTTTTATTAGTATCCGAACACCCCATGCGACACCCCATGTGACATCTAATGAGACACCTCTTAAACTTTAGTCACTGCATCCAAACACCCCTGAGCTTGTTGCATAAGATAAACTGAAGTAAGAATGATACATTACCTGCTGGATCTTGGGAGTATAGTTCCACTCGCCATCTTGCTCCAATTTGTGGTTTGTACCGCTATCAACTATGAGAGAATACTTTCCTGTGCTTTATAAAATGGCAAAGCTATTATTTTGAGACCTCAGCACCTGATCGTCCATATTCTTTAAACACTTTTAATTGAGCTTCCTGATGATAAGAGTATGTCTATTGTCCTTGGTGTGGCTGGAGCAAATTACAAGGACACAGCTGTGTGCATCATGAATCATCTTAGAGTTACCTATTCTATAGTCTTTTACCTTAGACCATGAGACATGAAACTCAGTTTGGTAATGTTTTCAATCACCTCCCGTTATAATTTTATCTCCTCAAGTTTGGCTGAACAAAACATTTTTAACAGTGACAAAAGAGAGAAGTGGTAGATTATCTTGGAGATATTAAGACTAGGATACAATGTGTTGATGCTTCCATACTCTTGGCCAGGACAGGTAAATTTTAGCATACAACCGAGACATGGAGTTGCTTCTGAAGAAACAACACAAGCTCGAGCCCTTGCATCAGAGATCTTCTTGCTGGTCATTGTATGCTTACTCTGCCTTCAAATAATTTACAAGACTGCTTGGACTATTTGCTTGTGATCTTGAAGATGTCATAATTTGTTTCCAGATTGAGTGATTAACAAGGGAATCAAATATAGAGGGGCTGGTTACCTACAGCAAGGGCGCGGCAAAGGCCGCGCCTGTCCTTCTAGTCACGACCGCACCCGATCCCGAGCGTCTCACCGTGCGCGCCGCTCGCACGGTCGCGCCCCTCCACGGCTCCACCTCGTGCTCGCTGCCGCCCCCACCCCCGCCCCCGCTATAGATGTCAACGGGGCCCCGTTCCCGAATCCCCGCGGGGAATTCACTCATTAGGGGACGGGGATGGTATGAATTATACCCCCCACGAGGGATTAAACGGGGTTGAAGTTATCCCCGTCGGAGATCACGAGGGCGGGGATGGTATGCAGGCCCCCGTCCCCGCTCCCCGTGGGGACCCAATTCCAAAGGCCCATATACTGACAATGCCCAATACCTGTGATATATAAGCAATGTTGCAACTCTAGCTCCCGTCGAAACGATCAACGGAAACGCGAAACGAAAGTTACATTTCATAGTCCCGTTATATCACTTAGGGTTTTAAACCAATTTTTATTAAGTGAAAATGCTATAGAACATATATGTGCTACTTAAATAAAGTTTGAAGTGCAAACTTTGTAGATGACGATGAAATACCTACGGCCCATAGAAATCTCCACGGGAACTAATTCTCCGCGGGAATAGGAATGGGGAGAAAGTCTCTCCCGTGGCACTCGACGGAATGAGGAAGAGGAACCAAAAAAAAATTCCCCATCGACATCTGGAGCCCCCGCCCGCCGCCTTCCGGAGCAGCACGCGTCGCCCCTCTCCTTCCCTACCGCGAAATCGTTCCCTCCTGCGAGCTCCTAGTATCTCCGTTCGGGCGAGTGTATTGGCAGACCCTTCTTCCCCACTCGCACTCGGTGGGCCCTACCCGCCTCCACGCGTCTCCCACCGGTCGCCCGCACCGCTCACAGTCGGTGGCACGGTGCGCAGCTTGCCGTTCTGGCCTGTACCTTATCATTTCTGACCCACGCGGGTTCGTCTCGGTTGGACTCCCCCAACTCCCGTTCCTCGTGAGGATTTTTTATTTTGAAAAAAAAAGCACCACAGCGTGGTGGAGAGGAAATTTTGCTGGGACGGGACGCGACCTCGCCGTCCTCATCGGTCAAAGGCGGAGGCGGAGGCGCTCTACACCAGGTTCACGCCGCGCCGCCGATACGGCCCGCCAGCGCCGAGGTGACCCCCCCCCCCCCCCCCCCCCCCCCCCCCCCCCCCCCTCCCGCCGAAACCGCCGGCCTGTTCTCGTGTAAAGGTACCCTGGTGTGCGCGGAGGCGGAGCTTAGGGGGTGCTCGATTCAGTGGCGTCGCCTCACCCTCGGCTTCGTGTTCAGGGTTTGAGCTTTCTGTAGGAGGAGGACATGCGGCTGGGGTTGGTTGCCTGCCTGTGGTTAGATGGCTAGGTTGATTCGCAAATCCCGCTACTGGATTGTGCTCTAGGGGTTCCTTTGCGTAGGAAATCAAGTAGGGATGATCAGGGAGGGTATCCAATCGATCTCTGACTGGTCTAATTTGGTCCAAAGTTAGCTTAGATCTGGTTAGTGTTTTAAGTCGTAGGCAGGACAAAGGCGATTTCATTCCTTGATGATTTAGTTAGCATTTTGATGAGTCCTATGCCTTCAATATTACTACCTCTTTGAAACAAGTGATGAAACCTGTTGCTGTGGGGGTCTGAGCTTTCTGTAGGACTTAGGTGGTGAGGCCATGCGGCTGGATTGGTTGTTCCCTTGTGTTAGAAGCCTTGTTGCTGTTTCCCTGTTAGCTTATTCTGGTACTGATATGTGTTCTAGGCATACACCTGTAAGTGTCACGGGAGCACGGAGTATTGGAAGACGATCTGTGACCGGTTCAGTAGGAGGAAATTTGTTCCTAATTGTTGTGTACCTTAGATCTTGTGTGGAGGTTTCCTTTTTAGTTGGGATAAAGGATGTTTTCTTCACTCGTTCCATGATGGTTTAATCAGCAAAATTGTTGAGCACTATGTTAGCGAATTCCAACACTGGTTTGTGCTCTAGGTGTCCCGAGGATAAAATCAAGCAGGAATGATCAGGGGGGAGGGGATCCAGTTAATTTAGGAGAAATTTGGTTCATAGGTGTGACCTTAGATCTAGTTGGTCTTTTCAGTCTTTGCTGGGACAAGGGCAATTTCATTGTTTCATGATTTAGTTAGCACTTAGCAGCTTGATGGATCTTATCTGTCAATCACCACACCTTTGAAAACTGACGGAACCTGTTGCTCCTTGTAGGTTAAGGTTGCAGGCTTGCAGCTTGGGATTGTGAAAGATGGGGACCTCTTCTGGCGCGAATTTCCATCAGCAACCTCCTCCGACCCAGGGGATGTTGCCTCCGAGGCATGGTCCGCGCCCCTCAGGGTTGCAGACCTCGCTCTCGCTGGCCTCTTCGGAGCAGGTTGGCTCGCCTGACATGCAGGAGCCTGGTTCAAACTCGGACCCAGGCCATGACTCTGCCACTGAGAGCGCCAGTTCCAAGGACACATGGCCTACTGAGCCGAACCAGTGCAATGGTGGGGTAACTGCCAGTGGTGTCGGGAGTAAGGCGGCAGAGAAGGAGAAGGAGGTGGCAAATGGTGTATCCAAGCTGCAGGTTATCCGCGGACCCTCCTCCCGTGTGGGTGGGATGCTTCTGCGGGAGGTTGCACGGGAGAGGGTTGATCTGGTCGCTGAGAAGATGAAGGTGATGCCAGAGGAGCACCTGGAGGAGGTCAAGAATGAGCTCAGGTCAATTCTGGAGGGCACTGGAGGTTCTCACCACATCGAGGAGTTCTTGTACTTGCAGAAGCTTGTCCAGGACAGGGATGATTTGACACCATCCATGCTTTCAGTGGCACACCATGTGCAGCTTGAGATCCTTGTTGCAATCAAGACTGGGATACAGGCCTTTCTGCACCCCAGCGTTACCATTCCACACAATCGCTTGGTGGAGGTCTTCTTGTACAAGAGGTGCCGGAACATTGCTTGCCAGAGTGCTCTCCCTGCTGAGGAGTGCAGATGCAATGTGTGTGCTAGCAGGAATGGCTTTTGCAACCTGTGCATGTGTGTCATCTGCAACAAGTTTGATTTTGAGGTCAATACATGCCGTTGGATTGGTTGTGATTTCTGCTCTCACTGGACACATACAGATTGTGCAATTCACAATGGCCAGATAGGAATGGGACAATCAGTGAAAAGCAGCATTGGTCATGCTGAAATGCTTTTTAGGTGCCGAGCTTGCCAGAGGACCTCAGAGCTGCTGGGTTGGGTTAAGGATGTCTTCCAACAATGTGCTCCTGGTTGGGATAGGGATGCTTTGTTACGTGAGCTTGAGTTTGTTTGTAAGATATTCCGTTTAAGTGAGGATGCAAAAGGGAGAGTGTTGTTCAGGAAATGTCTAGATCTGATTGAAAGGCTGAGGAACGCTCCAGCTGATTCCATCAATCCTAGGATGATACTACAAGCACTCCAAGGTCAGTTACTCACTCTGTCTATTTTCCCTGGCTGAAACATAAGTTTGCATTTGACTTGTTACTTGTTAGCTTCTTATTTTGTTTCTGTTCCTCTCATTTACTAATACTAATTTCTAAGTCTGCTTAGTTACTGCTTCGTGGCATTCTGTTGACTATGAAAATTGTTTACTCCTTCCGATCCCAAATATAAGTCCATTTACCTTTGTCCAAGGTCAAACTTTTTTTTAGCTTTGGCCATCATTGAGCAAATAGTAATATAGATTGGTAACATGAGGTTGATGTTACTGCATTTATCATGAAACATAAGTACTTCCGTAATATATAACACTTTCTACTATTAGTCAAAGTGTAGAAATGGAGACCAAATTGATGTCCTAGTGGACTTATTTGGGATTGGAGATTATTTTATTATCCAGCAGGTACTGCTAGATTCCAGTTGTTTATTTATTTGCTTTCCCTTGTATATCAAATAGTCAGACAACTTGATGATTTGGTACTTCTGGGATTGGGTATGAAGAAATGCCTTCAATTTCTTTTACTTCATTAAATCACTTTTTCTACTGCACTTTCCACCCACCTTTTTTTTTGAAAGCTCATTTTCCACCCACCTGAATTGACTCTTTACAACATAAAGTCTTTTTCCTGATATGGAAATGACAAATTTCACTTGCCTTTGCATTACAGACATTTTTTCTATAGTGCAAACGCACCTGAAATTTGTCATTTTTGAACCTTTTGATTTTTAAACCAGATCAAATTTGTGCGCATCAAATTTTGCACATATGTGGAAAATAGCTTCATCTATGGGTTTGTGAAGTTTTTTTGAAAGAACTTCTGGATGGGTTTTGTGTCTTCCTGATCCTAATACTACCCTCCAGTCCCATCCATTCATTTGCTCTCCAGTATTGCTCCTGTTCCTAATCCTTAGTGCCTGTCATTGGTGCCTCCCTGCATTTGTCAATACCCCTGTGCCATGGTCTCTGCTGCCTCATCCAGTCATTGTTGAGCCTTACGTTGTAGCGTTCAGCAGTTCATCCTGCCGCATCCAGCCTCCCCTTTAACCCAGGCAGTGGAACAGTGTCAATTCATTTTCACTGTGTTAACATGAAAAGATATTGAATTGGCCTAAAAACTGGGAAAAGAAATCAATCACTTATTATTTGTTCCTGTTAGGACTTGTTTTTTATGTTGTGTTGCAAAGCTACTGATTCTTAGCAGTATGGACAGATGCCTGTATATATGATAAAGAGTTAAATGCACCAGCGGGCCTCAAACTTGTAAGGGTGTGTCACTTAGGTCCACGAACTTTGAGAATGCATTTCTGCATCCCTTAACTTGTTAAATGATGCACCGCAGTTCCATGCCAACCACGTAGGCGTTCCATGCTGATGTGGCATGCCAGCGTGGCATGCTTTTTTATATTTAACCCCTCCTCTTCCTCTTCTTCCACGAATAGATTGTTGCTTCCCTCTTCTCTCACGCTGACCCTAGCGCGGTGGACACCGCGGCTCCCCTCTCCTTGCTGCTGCTCGTCTGCCTGTCGCCGTTCTGACCCACCAACAACCAGCACCTCAGTGCAATCGGATGACGAGGTGCTGGCCGTTGGTGGGGTGGAAGTGTGGAACAGCGGCACACAAATGAGCAGCAGCCAGGTGAAGTGAGCCGAGGTGTCCATCGGGCTGGGGTTGCGTGAGAGAAGAGGGAAGCAAGGATCCGTTCGTGACAGAAGAGGAAAGGTGAGGGTTTAAATGTAAAAAAAACATGTCACACTGGTATGCCACATCATCATGGAACGCCTACATGGCTGGTATGGACCTTTCGATGCTCCATTTAACGAGTTTAGGGACCCAAAAATGCATTTTCAAAGTTCATTACCTAAGTGACACACCCTTACAAGTTTGAGGGCCGTTAGTGCATTTAACTCTATGACAAAAATGAACTTGTGCCATTTATCTTGTGATTAAATGCCAGCAAGAAAAACTTTTGTTGTCACACCTAAACTTCTACTGCATTCAACATTCATTTTAGAGGTAGGCCTCTACTTAACTCATATATTTAAATGTAATAGCTTTTATAATTTAATAACTGGCTAAGATCAATTCTACATTGAACATTCTTGTTGTTAATCTTTACTAAAAGCATTTTTTACTGGATCAAAATTTCGCTGCTGTCAGTTCCTCAACTCTACCTAGCTTTTCTGCTTTTGTCATGATGTGAAGATATTGCTCATCCTGACTGAAGGTCAATAGCATGAACTAGATATCCCCAATATAACCATAATCAGTATACCTTAGACCTGTAACTCGTATTCATCTGATTCATCACATAAATTTTTGGTCTGGGTACTCCCTTAGTACACATGTTGACTTTGTTTGGCTGAGCTCTACTGGGTGCTTTGGATAAGCTCTTTATGGATGATGATGTTCTTTTTTCTTTATACGTTACGGTTAACATGACTTGTTATCTGACCCCTTTTTTTACAGCAGTTGTAGATACTACTTATATTTCTTTTTTCTGTGGTCGCGTACTGATAATTGATTGGTTGATGTACTATGGACATATATTTACACAGAGCTTGAGATGGACTCCTCCAAGATCTCCGAAAATGAAGATGTTGGGCATCTGATCACACCCCAGGAAGCCTGCAACCGCATAGCAGAGGTAGTCCAAGAGGCTGTGAGAAAGATGGAGCTCGTCGCTGAAGAGAAGATGCGACTTTACAAGAAGGCCCGTCTTGCCGTAGAGGCCTGTGACCGAGAGCTGGAGGAGAAGATTAGGGAAGCCCAGGAGCTGAAGGCGGCAGCGTCTGCGCAAGAAGCAGCAGGTGGAGGAGCTGGAGAGCATCGTGCGGCTGAAGCAGGCGGAAGCGGAGATGTTCCAGCTGAAGGCGAACGAGGCCCGGCAGGAGGCGGAGCGGCTGCAGAGCATCGCGCTCACCAAATCCAAGACAGCCGACCAGGACTACGCCAGCATGTACCTGAAGTGGCGCCTGGAGGAGGCGGAGGCAGAGAAGCAGTCCCTTTTCGAGAAGATCAAGCTGCAGGACAACCAGAGGCCAGCCGTGGGTGTGGGCAGCAGCAGCGGTGCTGGAGGGGACTCTGCGCAGACGATGATGCTATCCAAGATTCAGGACCTGCTCAAGAACGTCCGCAGCATGCCACCTAAGTCTGAGGGTCACTAATTGGAATAAGAGCTGCTGCTGGTCTGCTGCTGAGATTTTCGGTAATTATGTGTGATCTACTGATTTGTTCAGAGTTGAGGTTTAAGGAATTGTGTGGTGCTGTGAGAAATTCGAATCCCTTTACGTTATTGTCGCTAGGCGTGTTGATGCTGTTGATGTACTGTTGTAGGCTTATATACGTATTAACTCGGATGTTGCAGGTGGCCATAGTGTGCTTCAAACAATGTTAAAGTTACATCGTTAGACATGAATGAAACAACCTAAGCCAACAGTTGTGGCTCTCTGTACTCTCTATATATACACACATGCATGAGTTACGGAGCCCTTGACCAAACACATGTATGCTTCGTGAGTATGTATTGATCTTGTCTGATGCTTATATATCTTATGCTCTAATCTCTGTACCCGTGATAGGTTGTCATGTAACCACTCATGTTACACCAGAACAGGCCCGGATCGGTGTAGCGAGTTATGGTTACACCTGAATAGCCCCGGATCGGTGTAGCGAGTTATCGGGCTGCCACGATTGGGGTCGAGGGACATGCGTTGGGGAAGGAGTCTATCCCGATGTGATTGCAACTTGCAGCGTGTCACTCCTGCAAGTGTGAAAATGTGAATGCCTTTTCTTATTCCACCTTCAAACCTGAAACGAAGGGTGGTGATGACCCACATCGAATGGTCCATGAGGCCTGATTGTGAACTACCGCTCCAAATTATAGGCCTGATTGAACTTACTGCCAAATTATAAAATGTTTTGGTATTTATATACATTATTTTCACTATACATCTAGACATAGTGTATTAGTGTACATCTAAATGCATTATAATTTTAAATGGAGGGAGTAAAGTCTGCTACAACGGATTGCCTTGCAAGTTGCAAGCAACTAAAGCAACTTTCGTCTACTATGACCTGGCGAAGCATACTGCATACAGAAGTCAGAAACACACGATCAATATAATACACGCCAACTTTTTTTTTTGAGCAAAATATATACACGACAGCTGTACGTACATTACAGAGGCACAAAGGTCAACTTTTACAGTACTTCACAGATAAGACTAACCCTACATACACATCCATATATAATAAAGTTGGGCTAGAGCAGGCTAAGCAAGCAGTAATAGTCCTCTAAGCATTGCTTCCCCAGAGTCTTCAGAAGATCAAGCGCTGTAGCCTTGGACCAATGGGCTCCATCTCGCCGAGTTGTAGCTGCCACAAGCACTGATGCTCGCTTGCTTCATCGAAGTGCCAGGCGTGCCACTGTTGCATAATTTGCGAACGCCCTCATATGCTTCATGCCGTACTGAGTGAGTGATCCGCAATGGGATTCGAAGATCCGTACCTGAAGAGGCTCACCAGGATGAGTCAATTCAACACAAACAATGGCAACCTAGCCAGCTCTCAAAGAAGTAAGAGGTGTTATATTGATCTCTCAACCAATAAGCCCAACGGCCTATTGGGCCTTGGTCACGCGCCCTGATCAGGGGCGCCCAACCCTATATGGTTGGTGGGCCCCCGTCGCACTGCGCTATATAAAGAGGTGGGGGGCCGGCGGCTCGAGGTACGAGGTTCACCGTGAGCCGCAAGCCCCACCGACAAACCCTAGACCGATCTAAGAGGGCGCGCAGCCAGCGACGGGAAACTCCGTTGACTTCGTCGTCGTCACTGCTACGCCGTCCGTCTGCACTGCATCAACGTCCGTGCAACCTCTACTCCACCCGTCGCTGCCCGTGTGCTGCCTCCATCACCGAAGCTGAGATGGCCAGCTCAACCGCGACTCCCCCCGAGGGTTCAGGTTCAACACCAGCACCCCTCTCCTTCCTCCCACTCTCTGCTTGTTCTAGTTCATCATGTTCAACAGCACATCCGCCTAGATCTACCCTAGTCGATCCACAGAAACTAACGAGTGAGTCTCTAACTAACCATTTGCTTCAAGCAATCCCAATCATCAACGAGTGGCTGGCCAGAAGGTCTAACGGCTTGAAGTGTGGAAGGCCCATTCTCAATCCCGAAGAGAAGCTTTCCGATAAAATCGATGCTGCTGTCCAGATGCTTCCTATGCCTTACTGTTCCAGTGATCTCCCTCAGAACTTCCTGCTTCTCTTCAGACTTCCCATGTAAAAGCTCATACTGAAACCAAACAAAAAAATTGTAAGCAGCCTCGAAGAAAGTGTATGTCTCTTTGAACGCAATGACAGGATTTCAATTAAGGAGAAAGCAAATAGAGTTAATTATAGGAGTGTAAAGGGGTACATGACAGACTCCCCCAGCCTGCCAGAGCACAAGAGAGTGATAGAGAGCCCAAGAGCCAAAAGAAACAGAAAAGACACGGCCTTTACAAAGCACGAGCACATGCCAGTGCCCTCCTTCTCAATGCTAAATCCTCCCGGATAACCTAAATAAGTGTACCAAACAAGCATTGACCTAAATAAAGTGTACCAAACAAGCATTCGCAGATTGCCCATAGATGACCTATATTTCAGTCCTGCTTAGCTGGATAACCTAAATAAGTGTACCAAACAAGCATTGACCTAAATAAAGTGTACCAAACAAGCATTCGCAGATATGACCTATATTTCAGTTCTGCTTAGCCACAGTAGCGAAAATTTGTGGAGCGGGGGGCAGACGCTTTGAGAGTGCAAGAACCGACACGTAACACACACTAGTTACCGCATGCAAGCTCCTGCAGAGCCTATTGTGGTGTTGGTGAGCTCATGACACAGGGCCAGACATGGCAGCGCCGGCAAGCTCAGAAGCTGGCTGATAGAAAAAGGTCATGAGTGCTCCATTAACTCTAAGAAGACTAGCTAACAAAGCATTTGAAGTTAGCATACAAACTAAATTCTCAGCCAATTAATCCTATTAGCTGGCATTTGTTAGTCCCACAGGATCACCGGCTCAGGTGAGTCGACCACTCACCAAGTCTTACCGACCACCGGCCACTCACCAGTCTTGCCGACCACGACAAACGTTGTCCGACCACACACTATGGCTAGAGGTAGAAGAAGTGAGAGAGAACAGAGCATACACACACAGCAGAGACACCAGCGTTGGCCGGAGCCCTGTATAGGAGATGGCAAATCTGAACTCTCTCTTTACTGAGTTGCAGTGGCAAACTATTTATACAACTCTATCCATCTAGCCCTAGTACAGCTGCCCTGCTGCAACAGTGACTAGATAACACAACAGGGCTGACTCTGGCGCCTGTCTTGCTGTGGCTACAGTGCGGCAGGTGAGCCGTTCGGCGCCTGCCCCTACAGCGGCTACAGTACCATAGCAGAGTACCTTTTCGGCGTCGTCTTCCTCTGTCGTGTGTTCACAGAAGGGATCAGTAGATTATCTAAAAGCATTCACTACTTGCATGCGTCTCGATGAACGGATTATTAGCTCCAAGCTGCAGCCCTGTTAGGAAGCCTCTCAGTTCTTTCAAGGCCTAGGCGACTGGCTATCATCAAGATGGCACTTGTTGGCAAACAACATAAAGTGTGAGCACTAGGATGCAACAAATAAGCTCCGTTATAAGGTTCAACGAAGTTGCGCCCTCCTGGTTTCTAGGTGGAGGATCAATGGGGTAGCTGGGAGATGAGATGGATATGCTTAGGCTTGTTGAGTTTGCTGAGATAAGTCTACTTAGGCCTTAAAAAATGTTTTGGAAGAGGGAGGCCAGCTTCGCCTCCAAGTGGACTCCATCCCCTTTTTAGCAAGATACCAGCTGACAGGATGTTAATGAACCAAAATTCCGCTATCTATGACATACCGACAATAAATTTGGCCTACTTACAGTACAACCCTTACCATCATCTATTCCCAAACGGAGGGAATACTAAACATAGCATGTGCAGAAAGTAAATACTGAAGATAATTAGTAGTAGAAAGCAAGTGACATGTACAAAACCATGTCATCGTAGTCCAAATCTACCCAAATTATCCAATCAAAAAACAACTTCAGAGGGAAAACTGGCAGGTTGTAAATTAATTAAACAATTTAAAGGAGCAAACATAGTGGTTATCTGACAGTGGATAATCAGTTTATTTTTGTATCCCAGAAAAGAGCAGACAAGCTAATCGAGTGGTGATGGTATAACATAAGGACTTACCCTCTTCCATAGGAAGAGAATATCCGCATCCCTTTGGTTGACCACAGCCTCTTGGCCTGACCAAAGTAGCTTATTTGTGACATTGGCATTTGCAGGATCAAAACCTTGATAAAGGTAAAGCTTCTCGCCCTTGAAGGTCTTGTCACCATACTCCATGTACATGAGAGCCTGCACCATAGCTGTTCGAGTCTGAAGTACGCTTCTTCACCTGTGCACAATGCGTTGACTAAGTAGAAGTTTATAAAGCAATCAAATGAAATGCCTACAAGGCAATCCAGACTCACCACTTCATACTGTTCCTTTATTGTTTCCTCCTTCAGATTGTGAGTCTCACTGTCAAGTAGTAATATTATGGTTATTCATCACAGCACTAAGTGGTCACTTCCAAATTAACAAAAATATGAAGTAATTAAGTCAAGTGGATGCTTGGTAAAAGTCTTCATCTGCCCTGAATTAGTTCTATATTCACTAGAGAGAAGTTCACGGCTTTTGAAGTAGCTATGTTAATGTACCTATCAGCCATACTTTATTCAACTACTACTGTACCAGTTTCCTGTGTACAGCAGAACCGCAAAAGCACAACATGCCATGGTATTTCTACAGAGAAAATGCAACTAATTTTCAAGAAAGATCCCCCCACTAAACCACAAGGTACTCCCTCCGCTCCAAATCATAGGTCGTTTGGCTTTTCTATGTATCTAAATATAGCGTGTATCTAGGTATATCTAGGTAGGAGTACATAGCAAAAGGTATGTACCTAGAGAAGCCAAAAGGACCTATAATTTGGGATGGAGGGAGTAGTTGCTAACAAAATAAGCATCCAAAAATATGAACCCTACCTGTCTTCCATCCAAGAGACACTATAGAGATCACCTAGGCAGGTAATGTACTCAGAAGGAGGCGATGGTTTCATTCCTGGACAGTATGTACCCCAGCTACTTTCTTCTGCATTGGATGCAGTCGTGACATAAATATTAAGGTCTTCTGGCATTAATCCCTCGAATATACTGCCACTTTCGCATGCTTCAATATATAAAACCTATCCACATGCTTCCATTCAGATAGGACATGTTTCTTGACAAGAAGTAAATGAGAACAATCTTACCATTTTGGCATAGCTGTTTGAAGCATGTTTTTCTCTTAACACCTTCATGAAGTCACCGGCATAAAGATACGGCAGATTGGGCATACCTGCAAATAGCAAACATCAATCCATATGACAACAAAATTCGATTTGAACCATAGAAGCATATGCAACTTCCACATACCAAGAACACCAGGGCCCCCGTGATCTGAGTAATAGATAAAAATATGGTCATCTGGTTTGCTATTGATGACCTTCCTGCTGCCTCCAGTGACTGCAGTTTTGTTGCCCAAGAGAACTGCATATAAGTTTTTAGCAGTGACTTGGTCCCCAGTGTAGTCCTGGAATTAGAAACTATGTTAACTAATAGACTTGTAGAACCAAGTGCAGCTAAAGAAGAATGTACCGATGGTGAATTCTTGAAGCAAGATACCTTAAAAAACACATGGTAAAAGGATAGATTCCCATGCCACAGCTATCCTTCTAAAGAACTTGCTTATTAATTGAAAAGCTACTCATGAACAGGTATATAAAAAACCTAGAGCTTGGTTGGAGTCAAATGATGACTCAAGTACTTCACATTAGTGTGAAAACTCTGAAGTATGGACAATTAAATTATCCAGGAATCTGCCCTTGTTAAGGGTGAGCATCAACGTTGATTTTTTCCCTGTAAGAATATGTATGCTGCATCTGCATACGATTGCATTGGATTTGAATTACTTATGATGTGTTGTATTCAGGGCCTGTGCAACACAGTCATAAGCAACTTGAGATGTAAAAGTCCTAAGGTGTTCTTGTTGTCCCCATCCAGCGGGCTATGTAGAATCCTAGTTAACGCCTCTACAGGTGGAAACTCGTTGAAAGGGGGGAAAGTTTGAGTGCATAATGATCCCAATGTTTCCTCTAAATGGGAGAAAAATGATAGAAGGACAATCCACAAAGAAGTACCTTCGGAACACCAGCATAAACATCTTTGCCCTCTGGGTGGTTGATGATAACCCCCCGCCTTGGGTTGAGTGCACTATTGGCAACGTCATCATACATAAATACCACAATGTTCTCCTCTTTTATCCCTCCTTTCCGCAGTATCTGGTACGCATGGCATATATCAGCCTGCAAAAAAACAAAGTCACATCAACCCGTAAGCAAAGGCACCATGGAAAATAATTGCTTGCTGATATGTGATGTCTGTTCCCTGCTAAAAAGGAGACAAAACAAGGCGAAAATAAACATGGAGATTTGCCAAATAAACATGATAAATTGATGATATTCGAACAACTTTTAGCTACTGGCACATAATTCCAGTTTACTGATTGAAAGTACAAGTACTCGCCATCAAATATTTTATCTGTTCTTTCTTTTATCGGCAAACGGCCCTTAGCACGTCTTTCATTAAGAGGAGAAGAAAATTGTTTTACAGACGTTTTATCTGTTCTTTCAACTGTTGTCTAATGTTCCTTGCCAACTTACGCAACTATTTAGACCGTGGCAAAATTGGTACCAATCCATCCTCTGCATAGAAACTTAGAAGCAAAACATGCGAAATTCCAAATCCTACACGTTCCTGAATTATATTGTTGCTTAAACATTTTCCTTCCCTGAAAAGGACCACTTGAAAAAACTACAGCATCCTAAGAAGCCCCAGAACTTTATTTGTCACTACTAGCTGCACTCCCACTAGATCCTTAAACCCGTGGAAGCCCCTGGGCCGAGCAGTTCTTCCCTGAACTTTAGCTGCACCCACAACTAAATTAAGTCAAGATGTAGACAAGACTCGAAATGTTAAAATCCGAGCATCCTATAGCTTAGGACCCCCAAAAACTTTAAACTTGATACCCAAAAGTGCAACTCCACGGTTCGACGATACTAATTTCTGAACCACGATAACGGATAACCTGACGAAGCAATATCGCAACAACAGTACAACACCACGCTACTCTCGCTTACAATCGAACTTCGGACGCATCCACGCATCCAAGTCGCTGCACTAAGGTATCGCGCTCACCTGGTGCCTGTAGTTGCCGTAGCCTGAGGACCCGGCAACGAGCAAGGTTTTTTTTATCGGCCGAAATTCACGAAAATTTCCGAAATTTCCCTTCTATCCGCAGGGTCCGATAAAATTTGACATCGGCCAAATTTTTCCCTTCTTTCCTGCTCCCACACAGACAACCCAAATTCAGCCGTGCGACGGTCCCACACTATAATGTTTTATTCTTGTTTTTATCTGTGAACAAGTGATGTTTAATAGCTTAGGAATAGTTTCAAGTCAAATTCTACGAAATTTTTTCAAAACAATTTGAATTTTTTTTTAATTTGGTCCGATATTTCCGATATATCTGTTTATCCATGACCTCCGATAAATTTTTATTTCCGATAATGAAAACCTTGCAACGAGCACTGCCCACCTCGTCCCAACGGCGTCATCATCCTCCCCCTCAAATCCCTCGCCGCTGTGCGAGTGCGACCCTGCAGGCTCCTTCTCCCCAGGCATCCGAATCACCGGGTCCCACTCTCCCTTCTCCGCGCCGGCCGCGGCCGCGGCCAGCACCAACACGAGCAGCACGAACCACCACCGCGCAGCCATCGCCTCTCGCGTGTTGCGCTACTAGAGTCCAGCGGCGGGAGGGTAGGAATGTAGCGTGAGAGCGGCGCAGGGTCGGGGTGGAGAGAAGAAGTAGGCGCCGCGGCCGCGCGCATGCCGCCATGCATGGCACGGCGCCCTGGATCGCGGACGCGTGGGCGTGAGCTGGTGCGGCGGCTCCGTCGGCTTGTGCCCGTGTGCAGGTGCTGGAGCCGCTTCCATGCTTTGACGTCAGCGGGTAGCGGAGTGGTGTGGCCGGGTTGGGCTTGATTCTGGAGATTAAGTCTCGGCCGTATCCCAACTTTGTCGGCCCATCAACTTGGCAGAGCCTGCGCAATGTAGTAAATGGCTAGATTAGCGGCCCAAACGTTTGTAAGAGTTGGAAACTGGCCCATTTATAGGCGTAAGAAGATGGAAATACACACAGTGGCAGGCCGTGATCCATCGGGTCGTCCCTTCCGTTGCCTTCCCGATCCTGATCGGCTACTCCGTGGAGGAACCTTCGAGAACTGGGATCCAACGCAGCTGGGCTCCTCTCCGTTTTATAAAAATCTCAACAGGTTATCGTCTTTTAATCCCCACAAACCCTAGACTTTTCTGCTCGCATCCTCATCCGGGCATCCGGCCCTCCCAGCCGCCAAGCCTTCTAGAACCTTCGAGAGCTCGATCCGATCGGAGCCCCCCGCCATGGCCGACGAGGCGAAGGCGAAGGGTAATGCGGCGTTCTCGGCCGGCCGCTTCGAGGAGGCGGCGCGGCACTTCACGGACGCCATCGCGCTCGCCCCGGGCAACCACGTCCTCTACTCCAACCGGTCGGCGGCGCTCGCCTCGCTCCACCGCTACTCCGACGCGCTCGCCGACGCGCAGAAGACCGTCGAGCTCAAGCCCGACTGGGCCAAGGGCTACTCCCGCCTCGGCGCGGCGCACCTCGGCCTCGGCGACGCCGCCAGCGCCGTCGCCGCCTACGAGAAGGGCCTCGTGCTCGAGCCCAGCAACGACGGCCTCAAGGCGGGGCTCGAGGACGCCAAGAAGGCCGCCGCCGCCCCGCCGCGCCGCGGGCCGTCCGGCCCCGACGGCATCGGCCAGATGTTCCAGGGCCCCGAGCTGTGGAGCAAGATCGCGTCCGACCCCACCACGCGCGCCTACCTCAGCGAGCCCTGACTTTATGCAGATGCTGCGCGAAGTGCAGAGGAACCCCAGCAGCATCAGTATGTACCTCTCCGATCCCCGCATGATGCAGGTGCTCAGCCTCATGCTTAACGTCAAGATCCAGAGACCCGAAGCCTCCGAGTCGTCGCAGTCTACTCCACCGCCGCCGCCGCAGCAGCAACATCAGACGCCGCCTCCTGAGACGAAGGCTAGGGAGGTGGAGCCCGAGCCCGAGCCAGAGCCGATGGATTTGACCGATGAGAAGGAGCGCAAGGAAAGGAAGGCTGCTGCTCAGAAAGAGAAGGAGTTAGGTAACGCAGCTTACAAGAAGAAGGACTTCGAGACGGCAATCCAGCATTACACCAAAGCTTTGGAACTTGACGACGAGGATATTTCCTATCTGACTAACCGAGCAGCAGTCTACATTGAGATGGGAAAGGTGAGGCTATTCTATTTGTTCGCTGGTTTCATCCAGTGAGCTCTCACATTGTTTGATTGTTCATGTTCAATTTATTTGGTTTATGCAATGCGCAAATCAGGCTACTCTATTTCGCTGGTTTCATCCAGTGAGCTCTCACATTGTTTGATTGTTGATGTCATATTTGATTTGGTTTATGCAATGCGCAAATCAGTAGTAGACTAAATTGAGATTTACAGGAGTTAGGTGCGTGACTTGATACTATTGAGTAGCCACTATGAGGATTTGTATTACTTGTTTGTCACGCACGTATGCTAGTAGTGAAAAGTGCTTAGTGGAGAAGCAGTTGTATTCTTGCATAGTGCTTAGTCTAGGAGTAAGAGCACAATATATTACACGATTTAACTGTGACTTATGCCCGAAATATCACATATTCTTTTTTTGCTAGATAGTTTATAGCCTTCTTGTACTTTTGGTAGGCAAAATTGTCGCTGTAATGTATTAATATTACCTTTTACCTGCAGTACGATGAATGCATCAAGGACTGCGATAATGCTGTGGAGAGGGGAAGAGAACTCCGTGCTGATTTCAAGATGATTTCAAGGGCACTAACAAGAAAAGGAACAGCTCTGGTCAAACTTGCTAAGACCTCTAAGGATTTTGATATTGCCATCGAGACCTTCCAGAAGGCTCTAACTGAGCATCGTAACCCGGACACTCTTAAAAAGTTAAATGAGGCTGAGAGAACAAAGAAAGAGTTGGAGCAACAAGAGTACTATGATCCAAAATTAGCAGATCAGGAGAGAGAGAAAGGTATGTATAAGTTTTATAATGTCATCTCTAGGACATGTTGGTGACGGTTGTTCCTCTGCTATAGTTTTGTAATTTGTCTGTTGGTTTGTAGGTAACGAGTTCTTCAAGGAGCAAAAATACCCAGAAGCAATAAAACACTACACAGAGGCTCTCAGGAGAAACCCGAAGGATCCTAGGGTAATTCTTCTACGGTTCTACCTCTGTTTCACACAATCTGCCTTTGTTATTAGAGTATATAACATATGAAATATTTGGGAAACTTGGTCATTGATATTCAGTTATATTCTGTTTTTCCACATCCTTATATGGCTTGTCATGGCTGTGTTTTCCTGGGGTGGTGGGTCGCTAAAGGGCGGGATTTGTGCTTATGCTGAGTGGTTCGCCCTAGTGCCTTGGTTTGCATAGTAGAGAACGTGGTAGAGTAGAAGGGAGAACGCAGATTGAGATAAGAATGGTCACTAGAAGATAAGAGATGCATTTCTTGGTTGACTTGAAAAGGATTCTTGCTCTTATATGAAGCTACTTAACTCAGCATTCGGTCTTCAACTTGGAAAATGCAATTGATTTCTGTTGTCTCTCTTCTAAATTGTAACTTTCCACTTTTTCTTGTTTGTTGGACATTCGCTTTCCTGATAAACTATGGTTTGACTCCTTGATTCAACATTTCAACTTGAACCATCCACTGTTGGTTCCTGGTCAGACATAAATGGTGTTTGCTGCAATAACTAGATGGTATTGCACCTAATTTGAACATTAGGTAGTGTTTTGCACCTAATTTGTGAGGGGTGGGAAAGGGAAATGATGGATAGGTTAGATTTATTCCAGTGTTTGGATTATGGTTATGGGAAAAGATATTGGTTTGGGATAGGGATATGTGCTCCTCATATCTCATTGTTTCTATCCCACCATGAGGGCTGGGTTGTGAGGGTGGAATTGGGTTGTTATTTGTAAATCTCCAAAAGAAAAGGATATGATGATTTTGTCATTTCCCCTCTGTTTCCCCAATCCATACCCATAGGTAGGTGCCAAACAAGGGAATGGGAAATGATGTTGATTTCACAAACCAAAACCTACACTTCATATGCCACACTCATATCCCTTTCCCATTCCAACTTAATATCCAAAAACACTGGTCGCATCACATGAACTCTATAAATTGAGGTACTTCCCTTTCTTTTTATTCTAGGTTACTTTGAATTACTTGGTTGTTGTAACAATGATGGGTGTGCATACCCCCAACAATGCCAATTGCCAACTCAGCTCAGCTAGCTCATAGAATTCATATCGTCATTTTTCCGTATGTGGAGAGAGAGAGAAGGGCTAACTCTTCGTGACGAGATAGCCTCTTTTGAACGCCTCTGGATGTTTAATTGGTCATCAATTATGGGCCTGCTTGGATGCCTCGCCCGCTAGCCTTGCTGGGCAAGGCAATCTTGCCAGAGGAGGCGAGCCGAATCAGCTCACCCACTGGAGCAAGGAAAAGCTGGAAATCCTGGGTAACGAGGCAAGCTAGTGCATAAACCAAACGTGTCTTCCCCTTAGCTTCCTTGCTGGTCGAGGCTAGGCTAGTGTGCTTGCCGGGAACCAAGAACCAAGCATGCCGTACATCTCATCCAATCGTCTTTCTGGCTTTGAGAACCACATTAGCTTTGAGCTCTGTGTAAAAGCTAGATCATTGGAATTGATCTTTTAAGCTAGCCCTTATTGAGGTGGATGTGACTAGGCCTTAGAGCTAAGCAGGTAGCTCTGACTTGTTGGAGCTTGTTGTTGATGTCTTGTGTGCTTGTGCTTTTTTGCTATTTATTAATTGATTCCGACTTAACCAAATATTACCTGATCTTGTAATAATTTAATCCGTAATATGTTTCTTAATTGATATCCTGCTTTCTTTCTGCTGCTATATATTGAGCTGCTTAATGTTGTTGCACTTTCTAGCTGTCTGTGTGTGTAAGCTTATATGTTTTACTTGCAGACTGTAATTGACCTTCAAATGTTATTTATCTACAGGTTTACAGCAATAGGGCCGCCTGCTACACCAAATTAGGAGCCATGCCTGAAGGTCTTAAAGACGCAGAGAAGTGTCTTGAACTAGACCCCACCTTCACCAAAGGGTATACAAGGAAAGGTGCAATTCAATTCTTCATGAAAGAATATGACAAGGCCATGGAAACCTACCAGGCTGGCTTGAAGCATGACCCGAACAACCAGGAACTGCTTGATGGTGTTAGGAGGTATTAAAAGCTTATGCAATACCAGTAATCTGATTGTTCAGTGTATATTGCATTGTATAAACAGCATGTTAACCTTTGTTTTTGTAACATTTGCAGGTGTGTTGAACAGATCAACAAGGCCAACAGAGGTGAAATAAGTCAGGACGAATTGCAAGAAAGACAGGTAACCATATATTGGGATATGCTTGTGTTCTTTGGTTTGCAGCTTCAAAAGTTCAGATTCAGTTAAACTGTTCTTGCTGTTTGTGCAGAACAAAGCTATGCAAGACCCAGAGATCCAGAACATTCTTACCGACCCTATCATGCGACAGGTAATAGTCCCTGAACTCAACCGGTATCTTGTGTCAAAACTTACTATACCGGCCTGCTGATGATGTCATGTTCTGCAGGTGCTAATTGATTTCCAGGAGAACCCAAGGGCGGCCCAGGAGCACTTGAAGAACCCCGGAGTTATGCAGAAGATTCAGAAGCTTGTAAGCGCTGGGATAGTCCAAATGAGATGATCAAGCACGATGCGACTATACCCGGCTTGTTCGTCCCTTGTGCTTGGCTTTGTTAGTTCACGTGCCCCCCCGGGTCATATATCCTTTAACAAGCAGCAGCGGCAGAAGAATGAACATGCTGGGGGGCTAATCTTTTTCGCAATTTGATTGTAAGTGCAGTTGAGATTGGATTATTCATGTGTGGCACTGAGTCTGAGTATAGGCAACGTCATGCTTTCTTGATGCTAGACTTTGAAATGATGCGCAAGCCACTTACTGATCCGTGGATTTCCTGCTTTGATGGCTAGTCTGTGATCTGATTGAGATTTGATGATGACTAGGCTAAACCTCCCTCCAGTGAAACTGGTGGTATCAGCGCCGTCTTCCTTTGGCGTGATGCGTAAGAATCCAAAATACGATTGGTGTTTACCCCATTATTAAAACACTGGGTATGGATCAATTTTTAAACCCAAGAGTTCCATAATGTTCAGGATGCTGAATTGCTGGCAACCTCATAGGTTGGGCCGGGTTCAGGTCGGGCCACAAAAAGCCTGCTGTTTTTCTCCTTGGCCCGTTCTCGATCCGACCTGATCTGAGCCTCGGGCTGTGAATCGTAGCATGGGCTCGCCCGATAGCTCGGCGAGTTAGCATCGTGCAAGTGGTGCGACGGGGCGTCAGCGTTAGCAATCGCTCAGCAGCTAGTGGATCTTATTTCTGAGGGGCTGTATGGTTCCTTATGCAAAAATTTTAGTCTATGTCCCATTGAATGTTTGGACACATACATGGAGTATTAAATATAGACAAAAAAATAACTAATTGCACAGATTATGACTAATTTGCGAGATGAATTTTTAAGCCTAATTAGTCCATGATTTGACAATATTATGCTACAGTAAATATATGCTAATGACGGATTAATTAGGCTTAATAAATTCGTCTCGTAAATTAGTCTCCATCTGTGTAATTAGTTTTATAATTAACTCATATTTAATTCTCCTAAATAGCATTCGAACGTCCGATGTGACATGGACTAAAATTTAGTCCGTGGAACCAAACACATCCTGATTTGTGTCGGCGGTTGGCCAGATGAGGACAGGAGGACGCAGGCGCGCGCAAGTGGAAGGGAGGGCGCCGCTTGGTCGGATTTGCAAGCACCACCCGTGCGAGATTGAGACTTGGAGTATAGACTTAATCAAACGTCGAAACACTGGGCCGGGTTGGTTCAGGTCGGTCTGGAAAAATTGTCAAGCCAAAATCTTCTGCCCGAGCCCACCCCGGTGATCTAGCGAGTCGGGTTGGTTGGTCATGGCTCAAAATCATGACACGAAGCTTTACTTGACGTACTAGCGGGTTAGGTTTTTCGATAATGCTCAACGTTAGGCGTTTCCGGAGTGGCAGATAACGATTGGCTACGATGCCTGCGCGTACTCCTCCACTCATCTCTCCACGGCCTTATCCTCTCATCGCACCGTCCGCTCACTCCCACGCCGCCTCGCTCCCTCCCGCGAGACGCGCATGCTCGCGACGCAAAGCCCCGCCACGCCGCGCACCCCCATCCCACACCGTTGCTCCCCATCAGCTCGCTCGCGCCCCGTGGCTTGCGTGCCTCTCGCCCCTCCCGCTGCGCGTGCCGCCAGCTCCCCCCCTTGGCCGGTGGCAGTGCCCTCACCCACCCCGCGTCCTCCTCCTCCAACGCGGCATCCTCCTCCCCCACCCCGTCAGCTCCTCCCCCACACCGGCGGCTCCTTCACCCACCCCGACGTCCTTCTCTCCCACCCCCGGCAGCTCCTTCCCCCACCCTAGCATCCTCCTCCCCCACCCCGGCGGCGCCCCTCCCCCCCCCCCCCCCCCCCCCCCCCCCCCACCCACCCCACACCAGCGTCCTCCCCCCACCGGGAGCCCCTATGCCCGTAGATCCGGCGGCCATGGTGTTTCCCCGTGCCAGCCTCTCTCTCTCCCTATGGCATAACCGCGTGAGAAGGTCGTGGATTAGGGAAATATCACCATTGGAGATTCCATAAGCTAGTTTATCTTATTAGGCATAATATATAGGGACGAAAACGGACGAAAAAATCCCTCTCCCATTTTCATTTCTATATTTTTAGCAGAAACGAGATCGGGTTCAGGAAAAAAATGTCAGCGTTGAAATAGACTATTATTGTGTATTCAGTGAGTTTGTAATCTATGTATTTTATATAGGAATACCTTAAACTCAACAGACAGCTATGGACAAGATGCATTTGCATAGTTTGAGTGCTTAGCCAGGCTTCCCTTTGGCTTGTAAGGTCTGGAGACTGGAGAGACAATGAATTTGAACTGTCAGAATTGATAAAGTGGCAGTATTCTTTTGCCATGTACTTTGCTACTCCCTTTGACTCCTAATAAAAGTGCATTTGTATTGTACATAGTATTGCCTAATCAATCAGCATTACGAGATAGGTGATTTGCATATTAGCCTATGGGTCAGGCGAAGGGAATAATAGGAAACATTACAAAAGACACAGAAATTGTTGCATTTGTATTTCTAGATATTAAGGATAGTTTGGTGGACTTGTTTTTGGGAATAGTGATTACAAAGATGCACTGATATTAGAAACGGTTTGAAATTGTTGCCAAACTAAGCTGATGCTATCCTTCATAGATGCCACACTAAAGAAACAATAGGTTGAGTGTGCGTCTGTCTCTCCATAACTTTTGCTTTTCTATACTATATATTTGTCTTTCCTTGGTAGTTTGGTACCTGAATACCTCTTTGTGACTGGTTGCCAAATTTGCATCCTAAAAATACCTTTAGATTATCATAATAATACTCCCTTCATTCTGTAATATAGTGCATTCTATCATTCAAAATTTGTCCTCAAATATAATGCATTCTTGAGGACAAAACCCAATTTTGCATTAAATAATTCCCATTGATCAACCAATCACCATTAATCATGTTGATGATATCGTCTGATTAGGAAATAAAACGAGGGTACATGCGTCTTTTATGTTCTCTCTTAATTTGTCTTAAAATTCATATAATGCACTATGTTACATGACAGAGGGAGTACTTCTGAAAGTTTCTACAAAGGTTTGATGATTTTTATTGTGGGGACGTAATCATCGGAAAGAGACTAGTGACGCCGGGGGGGGGGGGGGGGGGGGGGGGTGTTGAACAGGAGTCTGAGTGCTCTAGTTGATCCACACTCAAGTTTCCCAAATCTATGAATCAATTTGGAGTTGTATAGGAAGGGCATAAAGGAAGAACTCTATGAAGAAGGGTGAGGAATTGTTAGGCTTGGGTAAATGAAAAACATCCCGTATCCTTTCCTTCCACACAAACAGAGGAAGCTTGAAGCAACGAAAACCTATATTTAGGGATTATAAAAGGGAAAGGTCCCTGACTCCCTGCCCATGGGAGCCTACCAAGGAAAGCTTTCCCCTTAAATGAACGTGCCTGTGTATGTACTCTTCAATTATTGCAGGAAGTGTGCGGATAAATGAATTTGACTACCTCCTATTTCTGCCCTTGTGCTTGTGTTGTGTGTGACCCGGTTTCCTGTTTTGATTCTGGTTTGGCATATCTATGGGTTTTACACTTTGCTCCATAAATTTCTAGTATTAGGCAATTGTTCTTTGCGTTTTATTACAAAGCAAGGCTGATTGCCTGAATTTGGAATGTATTAAATTTTCACTGAGTTTGTTGGTTTTAACCTTTCTTGGTATATATGTGCAGATTAAGGACAGTAGGGATGAATCTGGCAGGTTCTCTGGTGTCTTCTCTTCTAGTGGTTCACCACGAAGCAGATTATTCATGCAGGGATGATACTGATGATGCGGGTTTACCATTTGCTGTGGATGATGTTGATCCAAATTCATGACCAGTTTTTTTTTACGACGAAAGAAAAATTATATTAGATAATAGTTGTGTACATCACACATTACAAGCACTCTGGAATAAACTACATATATCCATAAACTGATTTTCATCTAAATTGTATCCACGCTGTGAATAGCTTCAAATCTCAAAACCAAACATGTTTGATGCTTCGTATGAATGACCGCACAAGCAAACAACCGGCAACAGGCTTGAGAACAGACGCTCAACGAACGACACCCAACATCCCTGTAAGCGGAGATTAGAACCTTCTTCTTTCTTGTGTCTTCCATCTTCTTTCTGCCACCGAAGAATGATGAAGACTGATCTAAAAATTATTCTCCCTCGTTCTTCATCGTGGTCAGGTCTAACCACAACAAAACGGAGAAGAGACCGGACAAAATTATTCTATGGCGGCGGCATCATCTCTGTCTTGATGCCGCCACCCGAAAATAAAAGTCTCCATATCGTTATGCCGGTGAAGTTGCTGACGGTGTAATTGTCGCCCTCATCTTCAATAAAGCCGTCATGGAGAAAACGATTCCATTCTGCCCCCTCACTATCGCCGGAGAGGAGGAGGAGATAAATCCTTAATACCAAAAAAATTTGACATGGAGAGACCATAACCCTAAAGACTCGATCTACTAATTTTTTTTTTATTAAAAACGATGGATCTCCACTCCCTTCGGCCTCTGGCGAGATGCCAAAGGGGAAGGGAGGGAGACCAACGGTAGTGGAAGGTGGCAATGGCGGCGCTTAGGGCGAGCGCGAGTCGTGAGAGGCAGGCCGATTCACGACCAGGGTTTGTTCTGCTCCTACTTCATCTTTGGTTCATCATTCTGCAGTAGTTCTGCATATGTCAACTGATTTTTTTGACTTGGTTGTCCAATTTGTTAAGCAACATTGGCAGTCTCATAGCTTGGAAACTGCAAAACTCATTAGTAAATCTTTGCTGATTAAACCATGCAACTTTACAGGAGTAGTGGTGGAAAGGACACAGGGGATCAGGCTGGTTCGTCATCCCACAAATCCCAAGATGCTGCTGTTGGGTATCTTGTCCACCTGCTGAAATCTGCACGTCCACTGCGAGATTCTAGCTACTCATCTCATACATCAAGGGGTGAATCTATGGAGGCAGGAAGCACCAGCTGTTTCATGTCCCGCAGGACATCCGACGCACTGGAGGAGTTCGAATCTTTCAAAGAAATAAGTGAGAACCTGCTAGCGCGTAGTAGATCTAGGCTGCAAGATTCATTGGATAAACCCTAGTGTAGATGCAGCCTGTGGTTCCGTTCCTTGACAGGTGAAGAAGGGTCAAGGGTCCAAACTGTAGAGTAGATCATATGGTATTGGTGAGCTTGGGTAACTCTTCATTTTAGACTTGTCCATGTAAATAACTAGTCAACTGGCGCTTGTTTCTGAAAGAAAACACACAGATCGCCATTGATTCTATTGTTTGGAAACTACTCATTCTTAAACTCAAAGCAGGAATATCGTGTGCCTTTGTTCATAGTGTCTGTATGCAAGGGAAACCAACTGGATACAATGTTACTGAGCGCCTGTGAAGCTGTGACAGCCACAGCTCTTAGGAGTGTGGTATCATCATCGATCATGTAGCTAGACTAAACTGTTTACTATTTATTCTGTTTCCTGTCTTATATTTTCATCGATCGACATATCAAGCTGTTTCTTACTGGTTTTCTGATACCCTGAAGATGACCTGATCTGAGAACTTATGTTTTTGTTTTGGGTAACATGCATTCCATGGGTTTGGAACTGGGTTTACAGATTTCCCTTTTTCACGTTCTCATTTTGGCTGGTTTGACTGGAATTGAACCTATGAAGTTTTTTTCTTTTCTTTGGGTGAGCAATCTTACAATCTTATAGTTTTTATTATGCTCCTATAGAACAGAAAAGCAACAACTTAAATATGAATTCTTGGAACGTTGCTGCTTCTTTTAGCTTCTCCTACATTCATATGCCTTGTGATCTGTCCCGGTTTTTGCATGTTCCTTTTTCATTCCATATTTCCACTAGTCCTTCGGGCGCGCTCATGCGCGCGGTGCACGGGCCCCACATATTTTTTTTGAGAAAAGAAAAGAAATAATCAAAGGTGGACTGTTTTTTTATTTGAGAAAAATCAGAGGATGTTTTCGCAAAAAATGATGAGAGTGTCTATGGAGTGCGGGTTGAATTTCGATAAAGTGGAGGTCTTTTCTGCAAACAAACCAGTGCGCATCCGTTCTGGACTGCGCGTCGATTTGGAAATAACATGAGGCGTGTTTTGTAAAAAATTCTGAGAGGACGTCTGGAGCGCGGGTTGATTTCCGAAAACTGAAAGGGGTTTTTCGTAAAACGACCACGGCTCGCCCGATCTGGATCGTCCGCGCGGCCGATCGAACGGCCACGAAATAACAACGACGTGGACGCGCTGGCTGAGCGAGCTGGCCACAACGAATCATATCTTTAGATGCCGACTGTTCGAGATGCAACCAGGAGATCACTGCTCATCTTACCAGCATTCTCTTCTGTTCTTGTGCCTTCCTTCGAAGAACCGGCAATCAGAATAAAGCGACGCCATGCACCTTTTACGATCCATATCCCGAAATTTTCTACTCGTATCATGTTTGCTTGTTATGACTTCCCTACGATAGAACATATCGTTCCTGAGAAAAGCATGCAGTGCGATCAGCTGCCACAAGTTTCACGACCGTTCCTGAGTGAGAGGCGAGAGTAACTAGTACTAACAACTTGCATTATGGATCTAGGCGTACCAGGCAGCGAGGTGCCAATTGTGTGTTGGCGCCAACCGTGTTAACGGAATTCAACCATTGGCACGGGACTACTGATGTGACAGACTTGTGAGGCGCAATGAAGTGGGATGGCGCTACAAGCTTTGATAACTTTTGCGAATGGGCTTAGGTCCAATAGCAGGACAGTCGAGTGGGACGTTACCTGATGATCCTACCTTTTTCTGGATTTTTTTTCAAAAATTTTAAGGTACACGTATTATGCACGTTCTATCGTGCTACGCATTTCTTGCTCACTGGAGGCGACGCCGCCCCCCAATCCCAATCTCTTCTTTGCGTGTGTACAGGCGCGCACGCGTGTGTGTGCGTGCGGTGTGAGTGTGGGTGTGTGGGCTGTGTGCGTCCAAATTATGTGGTGTGAGTGTAGTGTGTGTGGGTTGTGTGCGTCTAAGTTGTTAAGTTGTGTGGTATGAGTGTTAGGTGTGTAGGTTGTATGCGTCCAAGTTGTTTCTAATAAAAAATGATAACTTGTTGGCCCTGCTCACTTCTCTTATAATTCGTCTTTTTCAGCTTGTTTTTTCAGCTGGAACAGTGTTTTTCTCTTACAACAAATCAGTCGGAACAATGTTTCGGCTTGTTTTTTCAACGAAGCGAACGGGGCGTTGTAATTAGGTCTAGGACGAGGATTATTGAAGTCGCCCCACTAAGTTTAAAGGATTGACTTATGATGTACTATGTAGCACACCTATCTATAATAAATAAGATGAAAATTTCTCAAACCAAATATCGCATATGATTTTTAAGTAAAAAAAGAGATGTTTATTTATTACTCAGGAATAAATAGAGCAGTATATGGTAGTGCTTTCTGCTATAGTCCTAATGCTGCAGCATTATTTAAAAAAATGTAAGCAGAAACAAGAAATTGCATTAGTTAGTGGATTGATTCAAATGTAGATCTTTTAAAATACTCCTTCTGTGTCTGAATAAATCAATTTTAGAATTGTTTTAAGTCAATTTTTTAAAGTTTGAATGAATTTATAGATCAGAGCGCCAAGGGTTATGATGCCAAAGTAGTATCACTAGGAGATCAAAAAAAGTAGTATTATTAGATACACCATACACTATATTTTCATAATGTTCATTTAGTGTCACAAATATTTGTACCTTTTTCTTATATTTTCGTTCAAACATAATTTTTTTGACTTTCGATAACTCTAGAAATTGATTTATTCAGAGACAGAGGAAATAACGTTGTAGATATAGGTTAGCACACTGGTTTGATCGATTTTGTGCCATTTTCCCCCGGGTAACATAAACAAACTCCCCAAACAATAAAAAAAACTCACACACACAATACAATTTCGAAAGCATTTGCGGATGGTGTATACGCGTATGACGAGCTTTTTGGCACATTGACGCCGCTGGCATGCGCTGGGTAAAGTGTTAGGAGTTGGGTTAGGGCAGTTCCATCGGAGAAATCGGGAGTAGTTTCTACATCCTTGAATACCGTGTCAAGAAACTGTCTTCCACAGTATAACTATTCGACTCTTTGTCCAGTCTAATTATTTACGTCTCCTCTCCGGATCCTCTGCTCGTGCTTTCTTCCTCCCCGTCCGTCCTCCACCACACGGGCACGGCAAGCTTTGAACGCGACGGCACACGGCGACACAACCAAGTTGTTGTCCGGGAATGGCCTCACCACGGCATCATTGTAGCCTCAACGTCGTCCTCGTTCACCAGCACCATGACCACACGGGAACCCACAACAGGAAAGTAGCGCGTATCCGACAGAAACAAAGCCGCCGCTCCTCGACGCCGGACCGTGAGGCGGGTCGCGAGCGGCCGCGCGGGGAGGCGGGCGTCGAGCGGCGACGCGTGGGAGGACGGGGAGTCGAGTGCGGTGAGGTGGACCGGCAAGTCGGGCAGTGGCGGCGCAATGGATCCGGGCGAGAGGAGGAAGAAACCAGCTGAGTCTCCCCATCGCAGGTTACATCGTTTCTTAGTGCATCGGTGCAACAGCCGACTCAGTTTCGTTAGGAGGAAACGGTTTCTCTATTTTTTTTTTCTTCGTCTCCATAATAAAGCTCCTGCCACATCAGTAAATTTCTGAGTTGTCAAGATAATTCAGATAGATAGAAACGACCATCAATGCATCATTGGCACTGTCCTTAGACTGTCTCTAATAAGAAGAGCCAAACCCGAGACCTAAAATCAGTCTTCAACAGAGTACCTATACGGGAGACCTATTTTGGGTTGCTTATGGGTATCCTCTCTCCTGGAAACCAATTTGCAGAAAGGATTCTCTTTTGGGTCTTGCCGTTGGAGAAGATACCAAATAGGTATTGAACCTTTTGCTTGTAGCGCTACCAAAAATACGAATAAATCTTGTATTTTAGGTGGTATTGTTGAAGATAGCCTTAGAAGCTCCAGGAGCCAAGCGGAACGCCAAGTGTATCCATGCACCTGGCCAATCAGTCAATAGGGCAGCGGTAAAATGAAAATCGAATCGAAAGCCCTGCCTCCCACCTCTTTTTCAGTCGCAGTTATGAACAGGCGTGTGGCTCCCACAAGCGATATTGATCCCAAAACCGTGGCGCGCATCCTATAAATACCGCTTCCGACCCCCAAGCTCGTGGCATCCACGCTCCGATAGCCCTCTCCATTTGGAACTGTTCCTCCTTTTCCCATCACATCGCCCCCTGCAGCTCGATCCGCGCTTCCGTTCCATCCATGGCTCCCAACCTCAGCTCCGACGCCCCTAAGTTCCCTTCCAAGCCGAAACACGGAGAGGCCGACGTCGAGGCAGCGGCGGCGGCCCACGGCGTCGACTACCTGGCCCGCGCGCAGTGGCTCCGCGCCGCCGTCCTGGGCGCCAACGACGGGCTGGTGTCCGTGGCGTCCCTCATGATCGGCGTGGGCGCCGTCAACGACGGCGCGCGGGAGATGCTGGTGTCGGGCCTGGCAGGGCTCGTGGCCGGCGCCTGCAGCATGGCCGTCGGCGAGTTCGTGTCCGTCTACGCGCAGTACGACATCGAGGTGGCGCACTCGGAGCGCGGCGGCAGCGACGACAGCAGCGAAGTTGGCCGCGGCGGAGGCGGAGACGAGGAGAGGCTGCCGAGCCCGACGAAGGCCGCGGCCGCGTCGGCGCTGGCGTTCGCGGTGGGCGCGGCGCTGCCGCTGCTGTCGGGCGCCTTCGTGCGGCCCTGGGCGGTCAGGGTGGCGGCGGTGTGCGCGGCCAGCAGCCTGGGCCTGGCCGGGTTCGGCGCGGCGGGCGCGTACCTGGGCGGCGCCAACATCGTCCGCTCCGGGCTCCGCGTGCTCCTGGGTGGCTGGCTGGCCATGGCGGCAACGTTCGCGATCCTCAGGCTCTTCAGCTTGGCGTTCAAGACGCACGTCGCGTCCGCATAAATCACATGTGTCCACGGTGTGATCGACTAAACAATAAGTGATCGCTATACGACGATGATGCAATCTGGTGGTATCGCCTGTCACGCACTTGCACTGAGTATATAGTAACGTGTCCGCGGTCGGACTCGGAAATCATAGTGGCAATGAACTGATTTCTGTGGATATTGCAGCTCATGTCTTCTTTTATTTTCTTTTCTTATGATGAACCGGATTGGAATGCCGCATTGAGCTGCAATTTGTTTTTGTGAACGAGCTGTTTGGTTAGGTACCTATCTCCCAGCTAGACCCAGGTTCCACAGAGCCACCGTAGAGATGTTTGGTAGCCTGTTTAGCCCATTAGCCTAGCCTGCCAGAATATTGTTTCCCACTGGCCACCTTGGCTAGCATCTCAGTTCACCTCCGGTGCGTCGATCATTTGCCTCTGACCAGAGGAGGATGAGTGAATAGTTTATTAAAAAATTCTATAACAATACTTAGCAAATCGGTTAGATAAATATAAGACGAAACGAGTATTGCGCTAGCATACTAATAATGCAAGCCACCTACCATAATTCTAGTTTCTATAATCTCTATCCGCACAAAGGCTATGTCACTACACTAAGTTAGCGTGCTCTAAAAGGCTAACTAAAGAGCCACACTAACCAAACTAACAAGCTCTCACGACTAGCTATACTAAAGAGCTTGACAACTAGTTTACGGTAATGTAAAGAGATAAAGCAAGATGGTTATACCGCCGAGTCGAGAAATGAACCAATCAATCACAAGAATGAATACCAATGAAGACCAATCATCTCAGAATCAAATGATGACACAATGATTTTTTACCGAGATTCACTTGCTTGCCGGCAAGCTAGTCTTCGTTGTGGCGATTCATTCACTTGAAGGTTCACGTGCTAATTGGCATCACACGCCAAACCCTCAATAGGGTGCTGCACAACCAACACAAGATGAGGATCACACAAGCCACGAGCAATCCACTAGAGTACCTTTTGGCTCTCCGTCGGAAAAAGGTCAAAAACCCCTCACAATCACCGTGATCGAAGCCGGAGACAATCACCAACCTCTGTTTGACGATCCTCTCGGCTCCAAACCGTCTAGGTGGCGGTAACCACCAAGAGTAACAAGCGAACCCCGCAGCGAAACACGAACATCAAGTGCCTCTAGATGCAATCACTCAAGCGATGCACTTGAATTCTCTCCCAATCTCACAAAGATGATGAATCAATGATAGAGATAAGTGGGAGAGCTTTGGCTAAGCTCACAAGGTTACTATGTCAATACAAATGGCCAAGAGAGTGAGTTTGAGTCGGCCAAACACCTTATATATGGCTCCATCGAAATAGAGCCATTGGGATCACAGAGCAGGCTAACTCGGGATGACCGGACGCGCAGGTCGCGCTGACAGGACGCAGGCCCCCCAGCGTTCGGTCGTAGATCTCCGTCCATGTGTCCCCCGGGTTCAACATCGTCCTCACGATTTCAATGGTCAACTTGATCACCCACGCGGTAAAGTGCGATCAGATGCACTGGTCCAAGACCTGACGCGCCCGACACCGCGTCCGCTCGCGTGCTCGCCCTCGCAGCCAAGCTGGCCACCTGACGCGCTGAAGGAATGACCGGACGCGCCAACATCATGGCATCTGGTCACTTCCAGAGAGCTCCCTGAGCGCCCAAACGATGACCTGACACGTCTGATCTCCACCAACCGGACTCGCCCAGAGTTAGGTCTTCTTCGCGCTCACTCAAACCTCATACGCCAGCGTACGTTAGCACGACCGGACGGACAAGCGTCGCGTCAGGTCACTTTTTGACCTGGCGTCCGGTTGCTCATCAAGCTGAGCGCTTCACTGTCCAGAGTTGACCGGACACACCCGGCAGAGTCCGGTCACCACGTGTTTTGCGTCCAGTCACTGAATTTCAGTGACAATCACCTCCTTCACTTCACAAACTTCTCCACCCCTTGCTCAAATATGCCAACCACCAAGTGTATCACCTTATGCACGTGTGTTAGCATATTTTTATAAATATTTTCAAGGATGTTAGCACTCCACTAAATCCTAAATGCATATGCAATGAGTTAGAGCATCTAGTGGTACTTTGATAACTGGATTTCGATACGAGTTTCACCCCTCTTAATAGTACGGCTATCGATCCTAAATGTGATCACGCTCACTAAGTGTCTTGATCACCAAAATAAAATGGCTCCTACCACTTATACCTTTGTCTTGAGCCTTTTGTTTTTCTTTTTCTTCTTTTCTAAGTACAAGCACTTGATCATCATGTCCACACCATCATCACATCATGATCTTCATTTGCTTCATCACTTGGAATGTGCCACCGATCTCATAATCACTTAGATAAACTAGGTTAGCACATAGGGTTTCATCAATTCAACAAAACCAAACTAAAGCTTTAAACCGCCCGTCAAGGTCCCCTCCCCATCCCACCTCGCACCTCTTTCCTTGCCCGCCTTCACCCCAGCCATGCCAGCCCTAGCACTCCCCACCGCTGGCCACCATCCTCCCCACCTGCTGGGCCCCATGCCTCCGCACGATGCCTGCCCCGCGCCTCCGTCGGATCCCGCCAGGCATTACGAGCGCTCGAGATTCGCCGGCCGTGGGCTCGAGATCCGCCTCCTCCCCGGCCGCCTCGAGCGCTTGAGATCTGACGCGGTCGTGTGCTCGCGCGAGATCCCCGACCATGTGGGCACTCTGGCCACGGCGGCTCCACCCCCGCCACCTGACATGGTGCTTGTGGTGGTGGATAGGGGCGAGGGGTAAGTCCACCTTCATCCTTATGCAAGGTGATACTATCATCATAGCCAGAAACAATCAAACAACTCAGGTTGCATTGTTGAAGCCTGCCTTAGACTGTCTAGACTATAGCCTGTTCGCTTCCTCGTAAATGATCGTAAATTTTCAGCCAGAAATAGTATTTTTCTCTCACACCAAATCAGTCAGCAGTAAATAATCCATGATCGTTTACGGCCTTCCGAACATGCTGTTAAAATGTAAGCCAAGCTACTCTTAGAAACACAACCAAACAGTCCCATCCTACACGATAGCACTGGCTCCACTAGCACAAGGATTCCAGCAGGTACTGAGACTTCCTCAGAGCAAACCGCATGCACTTCCATAAGAAGGCTGGCACGCGTGTTGGAGCCAACGAGTAGTACCACGTACCAGAGCCTCCCCCTTGCCTTGCGCGGTTGCGCCCATCGAGCACCACCGCTAGCACACGCGGCACGGCAGGAATGCCCACAGCCTGTTCGGTTGGTTGGTTCATATCGTTGCTGGTTTACGAAAAAGTATGGTTGGCTGGTTTGTATGAGAGAAAAATACTATTTTGAATAAAAATTTACGATCCCTTACAACAAGCCACGGCCAAACGAATACGCTGAGTCCGGCTGTCCACGCCGACGGCCCCGCGCCGGGCGCTCTCAGACGTCGCGCCGTCTGGCGTACCGCGTACGCGAGCCGTGAGGTTGCCTCTCGGAGATGGATTGTTTAGTCGCGCGTATTTACACGAGCAGCGCCGCCAGCCTGCAGCCCCAGGTGCAAAACATAAAAAAGCTGGGAAAGGGCCGGGGGAGATCTCAATCTGCCTGTGGAAGATGTCTTGGGGACCTGCCAGTGCCAGCCAGAGCTCATCAATCAAGGCAACCAAAAAAAAAATGTGGCAGGCACGACCACGAGGCCGTCTCGAGCATGGCAACCATGAGATCGTGGAAGACAGGAAGTAAGTCTTGGACTAAAGTCACTAAACAAGTGATGAAATGATATACTAGCTCCTTGTTTCCGAATCAATTACTCCACTTATAAAAGTAGTGTTCCCTCCAACCATAAAAATATGCATTCTCACGCTCCCTCCAACCATAAAATATGCAATTCTTATTTTTCAAGGAGCCAAACGATTTCAAGTTGATTAAAGTTATATAAAAAATACCGATATTTATGATATAATATAAGTACCATTAGATATAATATATATTTTTATAGTAAATCTAGTTAGAGATATAAATATTAATATTATTCAATATAGACTTAGTTAAAGCTAAGCTATTTTGATAAGAAAATTGGACATTTGGGACTCCAAACATCGCGCTTCGCAGTTTCGCAGTTTATGACATTGACTTCGAAAAAATAGGACTCCAAACATGGGACACTTGATTTCCATGCCATTTCATGTATTTTCTCTCTTTTCTAGTATCTCTCCCTGTATTTGGCACTTGAAAGGACAATTCATCCATGAAACTCCAGACCACGACGGTCGGGTGACGAAGTCTGAAAAAAAAACATCGTGACTATTGTAGGAAGTAGAGGTCGTTCGTGTATCTTTATGCGTAGATGCCATGTGTATCTTAGGATAGGAAGCTATTGGAGAAGGTTTTTTCATCCTAAAAAAGAAAAAAAAAAACAAGACTAGGAGTAGCTTTACCAAATTCCAAAAAAATGAGTAAAAAATTATGGTTTTGGTGCCATTCCAAACACTGAATACAATTTGTATTCTCAACCATAGAGAAAACAACTTGTAGCCATGGCTGACCATTCTCAGCTTTCTAGTTCACACCCAGAACCTGAAAATCTTTATTGCTCGTTCTACCTCTCAAAATTCTCAGATATGAAAATAGTGGTTGCAGATCCAATTCTGGTAATGGAAGCGGCGATCGGACGATAGCCAACCATCCTGCATATTAACTCAGAACCTCTATTGCTTATTCTATCTCTCAGTATTTTCACATATGAAAATAGTGCTCAAATATCTAATTTTGGTGAATCTTTGGGCAACGGTGAGGGCTGCCGAGGGGCGATGGGGAGCGTCGAGAAAAAAACGGCATCAGGGGGCTCCAACAACATAGGAACTTAGGTTGTATTCACGTATCTTTGCACTTGGATGCCTCCGTTTCCGAAGCGCGGATAGATATTAGAAGCTAGAGTAACGAGTTATTGTTGTGTTTTTTTTTCCTGCTCGGTTCATTTAAAAAACACAGATTCGTATAGCTTAGAGCATTTGCAAGAGTCTTTCTTAAACTCACTTATTAGTTGGATAAAAATTACTTTATGTATCTTTCCACCTCCGGCATTTTTTATATATCTTATGTGCCCTTGATATCTACCAAGATCTCCATTTCTATAATTCTATTAATAATGAAAGATAAAAAAAGATTTTTAAAACTAAACATTCAACTTTAGATGATTATTAAATTTTAGTGCAACGATCAAACAGCCCTGATACATGATCGTGTCAATCGGTGCAAATGGATATTGGATGGAGAGGTAGGCAGGTAGCACGTGATTGAGTTCCTCTCCCGGGAAACGTGGATCTCCCAAAGGCGACTTTGGAGGTGGCTGAGTGGCTGACGCAAGAAACGAGACGTGGCACACTGTTCAGATTCTTTACATTAAAATAAAATGTTCGTATTAATAAAATAAAAATATTTTTTACATACGTACGTGTCTTATCAACGTATCAGAGATTCTAGAGAAAGAATTGCTCTATCGACGTACTGTTACCCGTATCGACCTAGTATTCAGCGACTTTATGGAGCAAAGTCACAATGTAACTTTGCTTCGATCTCCACTCTCCAACTAGCATCTAACGGCTGTACACATTTCTAGGCCACCAGCCCCCACACAGCAGGCCACGCACAGTAGACTAGCACAAAAGATTCTAACAGTTTGTAGGTGAAGCAAAAATGACCGGCAGCAACTCACTCTCAAGAATAAACTAGCAGCCACAAAATAATATTTCTAAAAACAACACAAATAAATTTCTGCATTTTAGTTCACATCTATATCTACATTTTTTTCCATATTATTTCTCTGTTAGCCTCCGCTCGATTTTTTAATTGTTTTTTATTTCGCTGAGTTGAACGATTAAACTAATGGTCTAACTCATAAACTGGAATCCTAAACAATGTCTAATCTAATCTAAATAAAAGTATAATCCTGATAAAGACTGACATGTGGGAAATCGAGAGGTCTATCATTTATTATGAACATTCGATAGTTTTTTCTCCCGTTGCAATTGTACGGGCATGTTTACTGCTCCCTTTATCCACAAAAGAATGCAATTCTCGTTTTTCGAGAAGTCAATTAGTTTGAACTCTGACTAAAATTATATAAAAAATACTAACATTTATGATGCAAAATTAGTATTAATACTAGTTGCTATGAACTTGGTTAAACTTGAGCTACTTTGACCGGCACGGATCCTATAATTACATTCTTTTTTGGACGGAGAGAGTAGTTATTATTAAACAGGCAAAATTTCTCTCCACATGTTTTTTCAATGACGAACATAGAGGCATATTCCAATATGTTTTGGGTCATGCCCTACGTATATCATATATGACTTGGATTCATGACCATGTTTGTTCAAGTTAAAACAGCTCACATCTAGCGATGATACAGAGTCTGGCTCCTAAATGTATTGATTTCCGTTGCAACACACGGGTATATTTGCTAGTAACTAATAAATCAGCAAACTAAGAGGAGTTTCTTGATCTTGGTACGTTTTCAGTTTTTTTATTTTTTATTTTTCCTTTTTCGTTTAGTGGAGTCCGCTTCATTTTTTTCATGGACAGATGAGCTTGGGCACACGACAAGGACAGGCGAGCTGCTCGGCCGCCGGGCGCTGGCGAGCTGCGCCACCGCAGGCGGCACGTGCACGAGCTGAGCCCTGCAGCCCCTGGCCACTCTCGGCGGCGCGCGGGTGAGCTCAGCCCCGCGGGCAGGCGACGGCAAACTGCACAAGTGGACGACGGTGACCCTAGGTAGGCAAGCGGCGTTGATGCGGGGCCGGGAGGCATTACAGAAGATTGCGTCTCTCAATTTCCTGCGAAAAAACAGGATCAATTAGAGTAAATGGCACTGAGTAAAAGTGCTAAAATACCCTTAATTATAATTAAGGGAGGAACAGGTGGTTCCTCCAAGCACAGTAACAAAGCTCGTATAACTTAACTTCGTGAACGTAGAAACTGTGTCTACTCGTCTGCCTACACCCTCAAGTTTTATATATAACATATGCAAAGTTTATTGAAGTAACCCAGTAGATAACTAAAAACTCTAATCCAAATAGATCCCTTCGATCCTAAATACATGAATAGGAATCCATCCAAAGAGAAAAAATATAAAAGTATAAATAATATAAATTCATAAACTAATAGGAGTTTTTATTTATTTATTTTGGTATGTTTTCATATTTTTTATATTCTTTTTCATTTTTCTTTTTTTCTTCTGCTTCGGTTAGCAGAGTCGTTAATTTTCTGGTCTTCCTTTTTCCGTCTGCAAAAATGTATAGAGTTATTTGTATTGTTTTTAGCAATATTACTTTGTTTTATTCTTGACAGTGAGCTGCTGCCGGTCATTTATGCTTCACCTGCAAACTGTCAGAATCTTTTTGTGCTAGTCTACTGCGCGTGGCCTGCTGTGTGGGCTGGTGGACCTCGGAATTTGTACAGCCGTTAGATAATAGTTGGAGAGTGGAGATCGAGGCAAAGTTACATTGTGACTTTACTTCATAAAGTCGTTGAATCTGGCTCCACCGGTGAATCGGTGATACAGTACATAGCCAGCCACAGCCCCCTTGTGCCAGGGCTGCAGCGCTGCGCTTCGCCGTCGACAACGGACACCGCTCGCCATCGCCAGATGCCGTGCTGCACAACGACACAGCACCGCGGTTCGTACGTCGCGCCTTAGGCTAATTGTTTTGAAGAGCCAATTTGGATATCCAGCGGCATGTTCGCCTGGGGCTAAAACGATCGTATACGATCGTGGATTATTACTGCTGGCTGATTTGGTGTGAGAGAAAAATACTGTTCTAGCTGGAAATTTACGATCGTTTACGACCAAGCGAACATGGTGCAGATCGGTGTATATAATTCTTGGAGTTGTATTAAGACGTGTCTCTAGCTGCTCTTTGACAGTTTTTGTCTTCTTTGTTCTAAAGAAAGATTACCAAATCTTTTTGCACGAGATTTACGCGCCGTTCGATGATATTCAACTCCATACTTGTAGTTCGGCTGGCGGTCAACGATCAAATCAAGCTGGTACAGTTAGCAGCGAATGCGAGCTGATCTGATGCCCACCGTCGCGTTGCACTGATCCACGCAATCAGTTTTGGTCTGGGCTGGTTTGATTGTAAGCTATATGACTCAAAGTAGTGTTGGCTGATTTAGTATGAGATAAAAATATTATTCGTTGGCTGATAAGTCATAGCTTATAAGCTAAATACAACCAGGAAATTTGTATAGCCGTTAGATAATAGTTGGAGAGTGAAGATCGAGGCAAAGTTACATTGTGACTTTATTTCATAAAGTCGCTGAATCCGGCTCCACCGGTGAATCGGTGATACAGTACATAGCCAGCCACAGCCCCCTTGTGCCAGGGCTACGGTGCTGCGCTTCGCCGTCGACAACAGACACCGCTCGCCATCGCCAGATGCCGTGCTGCACCACGACACAGCACCACGGTCCGTACGTCGTGCCTTAGGCTAATTGTTTTGAAGAGCCAATTTGGATATCCAGCAGCATGTTTGGCGGGGGCTGAAACGATCGTATACGATCGTGGATTATTACTGTTGGCTGGTTTGGCGGGAGAGAAAAATATTATTTAGGATCATTTACGACCAAGGGAGGGCGCATATTGGTGTATATAATTCTTGGAGTTGTATTAAGACGTGTCTCTAGCTGCTCTCTGACAGTTTTTGTCTTCTTTATTCTAAAGAAAGATTACCAAATCTTTTTGCACGAGATTTACGCGCCGTTCGATGATATTCAACTCCATACTTGTAGTTTGGCTGGCGGTCAACGATCAAATCAAGCTGGTACAGCTAGCAGTGAATGCGAGCTGATATGATGCCCACGGTCGCGGTGCACTGATCCGCGCAATCAGTTTTGGTCTGGGCTGGTTTGATTTATATGACTGAAAGAACCGTTGACTGATTTAGTGTAAGATAAAAATATTATTCGTTGGCTGATAAGTTATAGTTTATAAGCCAAATACGATCAGAGAATTTGTACAGCCGTTAGATAATAGCTGGAGAGTGTCAAAGGCAAAGTTACATTGTGACTTTGCTTCATAAAATCGCTGAATTCGGCTTATTTTTCTCTCACAATAAATCAGCTAAGACCGACTTTAATACTAGCCGAACATGCCCTTAGATATCCATATATCCTGATAGTTTAATCTAACGATAGCCCGTAGCTCACAAATGGAAAATGAAAATCACGCGTGGTTGTAGCTTGAGTGGCCCTCGCGCGCGCTCGGCGAATCAGCCCTTGTTTAGTTGGACCTCAAAATTCAAAAAGTTGCTACAGTACCTGTCACATCGAATATTTACGGCCTGTGCATGGAGCATTAAATGTAGATGAAAAGAAAAACTAATTGCACAGTTTGGTGGGAAATTACGAGACGAACGTTTTAAGCCTAATTAGTCAATGTTTGGACACTATTTACCAAATAAAAACGAAGGTGCTACAGTAACCCCAAAATCCAAATTTCGCGAACTAAAAGGGCTCAGAAATAATCGCAGCATTGGCACATCGCACGACGACCTTCGCAGCCACCGGCCAGTTTAGCTATCGACAGTTCACCTGATCGTCCTTTGTCCTCGTTTCCGATCCTAGTCGTCCTTCCACGACAAGTCGCCAAGACTTTCCAAGATTTGTAGTTGGCATGATACATACTAATAGGTAGAAGATCGATTGAACTTCATCCCTTGGCCTCGTGCATGATTTCTAATTTCATTTAGGTGTATGTTGTTGTTTTATTTTTCTAGTCAGGGTTGCCATTTAATTAGCGTATTAGATTGTTAGCCCGTTGGGGTTCTAAACTTCTAATTTCATATTAGCATTATCTGCCTTATTTAAGATAATCATCATAATAGTTATTTTACTACATTTTAGTTTAAATTAAATAAGTTTTTTTGCGTGTAATTAACTAAGTTAAAGGTACGTTTGATAAGTTCCCCACTCCGTAATTCTTAGCTCCAACTTCTTTATTCTGTAGACTAATTTTTGGTGGAATAATTAAGGTGGGAAGCTGGTGGAAGTGATTTGATGAGGAGCTCTTTTTAGCTCATAGTGTAAATGGAGAAGCCATTCTTGTTATATCCCCACTACTCTCTTCGTCCCTAAATAACTGTCGTTCTCGTTTTTCGAGAAATAAATTTGACTAATTTTATATAAAAATATTAATATTTATGGTATATAATTTTAGATAGATCATTGAATCTATTTTTATAATAAATTTATTTGGAGATACAAATGTTACACGTATTTTCTACAAATCTAATTAAACTTAGGCCGGTAACAAAAAGGAACAGTTATTAGGGACGGGTGGAGTAGAATTTAGGTGTATTTGTCCGTTTAACCCTTTTGGAGTAGTTCACACAGAGAATCTAGAGCTACCAGCGCTCCTAACTCTTACTAGTAGTACTATATGCTTTAATTAGCAAAATGTCCATGCATTTGCACTAGCGATACTCGTGCCAATAATAATGATGAGGTAGCTATTTTATTGTATTTAATTAGGATTGGTCTGCCTTAAATCAAATAAATTTAAGATCTTTAATGAACGATAGTGCAATAAAGAATTAATTAAGAGTTGTTATATTCATGAGCGGCACCTAACTTGTCGAGGGATACCCTTAAGTCAGTAAAACTTTGAAAACACATTTATGAGTTCCTAAATCTGTAAGGGCTCTTTAGAATACAGGAATGGAAAAACGCATGAATAGGAAATGTATAGGAATTTCTTAGGATTGCAACTGCAAAACATAGGAAACTCCTATGAGTAGGTGTTTGGATGGGCATAGGAAATCACAGGAATAGGAATCATAGGATTGGTTTAACTAACAATGTGACAACGTGTATTTATAGAGAAAAAACATCATCTGTTAGAGGAACGCCACCTACATGTCGATCAGCACACTAGCAAAAGCATTGATTTGATCCTTTCACACAATCATTTGCATCGTTCCTATGCGTGAGCCAATGAAACAAAGATGTTCCAGCGGATGTTTTTTCAGCGTAAAAATCTTGTGAAAACATAGGGTACCAACAATATGTCAATATTCCTATGGACTAGAAAAAAACGCCGCGGCGTTGCCGCGGCACAGGACATATGGACCGGTTCATTTAGATGTAGCATAAATATATAGTTGAGTTGAGGCCATGTCTAGTTTTTAAATAGAAACAACGTGCTATATATGAGTTTTTTAGATGTCTGGCATGGAGTTATATGAAACGCAACAAGTAGCTAGTATAGTATTCAGAAGCAAAAGCGCACTACACTCAGTGCGAGCAGTGGCATATACAATTACAAACTATGGGATTTAAGTGTGTACAAGTACAAATCCATATATACATATATATTAGAAAAGGCTTGATTGGTAGCAAGCAAGTAGCATTATGATTTAGATTAAGGAAATGGTCATATCACCAAAGTTTATAATAGACCATTCCTAAATCTATATACATTTGGTTTTATATCAGGGAATATGTACAGCAAAAGATCCTGATATACTTTGCAATGTTAACAGGGTTATATTTATACCAAAAGGAGCTGCTAAACATTGTAAACTGGATTATGTAAATCAGCAGGGTCTGTTTGTGATAATCCATGCCTTGAACGACCTATTTGATATGAAAACAAAGTAGACATCAATATAGCAGTTTAATATGTTTTAAATGGTACGGGAAAATAAATTCTTAAGATCTTAGAATATATTATACCTTAGTATTGTCTCCATCCTTGTGAGCTAGCGTTGTTTCTTCACTTTATTTTCTTGCTCACGTTCTTCGTGTTCATCATTTGTTCCTTCCTAAAAGAAAACGCTTGTTATATACGCACAGTATAATATATAAATCTTCTTAATTTATTTTAGGTTGAAAGTAAGAAAAATAGTATGGCAAGGAATAAGTACCTGTCTGTCATACTTTGTCTTTTTATACAAAGGCCCTTTCGTTTGGACATATCCTTTTCATTCCAAACCCTGAAATATGATTTTGTACAGATTAAAAAAACTATGTTTCTTACAGAAATTATGTGTCCGCCGGGGAGGAGGCGGATCTCGAGCCCACAGCCGGTGAATCTCGAGCGCTCGTAACACCCGACGGGATCTGGCGGAGGCGTGGGACAGGCATCATGCGGAGGCACGGGGCCCAGCAGGTGGGGAGGATGGTGGCCGGCGGTGGGGAGTGCTGCAGCTGGCATGGCTGGGGTGAAGGCGAGCGAGGAAAGAGGGGCGAGGTGGGATGGGGAGGGGAGCTCAATGGCCGGAAGGCATAGGGCGGAGGCGGATGACGCACCAGAGGTGAATTGAGGTGCTAGCCGAGGTGGCTAGTGGGAAACAATATTCCACCGCGTTCCCGGGTAGCCTGGCTGGGGCATTGTCGGTGCTCATGGCAGGTTAGGCTAATGGGCTAAAAAGGTTACCAAACATCTCTACGATAGCACTGTGGAACCTGGGTGGCTGGGTAGGAGATAGACATCCAACCAAACAGCCCCCTGTTGTTTCTGACTAGACTGTTCAGTTCACGAAACAAATTGCAGTTCAATGGGACATTCCAACCCGGTTCATCAGAAAAGAAAAGAAATGAAGAAGACATGAGCTGCAATATACACAGAAACCAGTTCATTGCCACTATGATTTCCGAGTCCGACCATGGACACGTTATTATACTAGCTCTCTCTACTCCGTGTATAGTTGGCCATTTGGCCTGGGCACTACGGGCCGGCCCAAGCACGACATGAATCAGCACGGCCCAGGAACGTCCTGGACCGACGGCCTTCGTGCCAGTGCCTGGCACGGCTCGACCTTAGTGCCGTGTCTGAGCCGCCATTTTGGCCCGTAGTGCCGGCCTAGGCACGGCACGCTATATGGGCCGGCCCGGTGTAACACCCCAGGTGTTTGCCACCAGTTAAGCAATGGGTTTGAGCTAAAACATGGTATATTAAGTGATGATGAAGATGTCAAGGTCAAACCTATAGAAACGAGCCCCAACCTAAACTTGGATATTGCACCTTTGCTCGCCTATAGACCCCTTTTCAAGATATATGCTTGGGTGGTGTTATTGGAATATCTTCATGTGTCTCACATCAATACCCATCTATATTGATCCATGGAAAAGTTTCATGAAGTTTGGAATAAAAAAGTCACATGAAATGATAAGTTATATCCTTATTGGAATAACTTTGCTAAGTGCTTGAATTGCACTATTAAGTGAATGAGAACATGAGATGTCAACCAAACCTTGCAACCTTGCCAAAATGACTCTAGATGAACTCTACAACAAAAGTCATGAAAGGTTCATGTTGGGCAAATGCCAAGAAAATGCTCCAATGGATCAAAAAGGATAATTTAAGCTTCATCGTGATCCTACTTTGGTCAAAGTAGAACAGCAGGTTCTATACCAGTTTTGAGGTTGGACCTTAAATGAAAGTTGTAGTCCATATCATGTAGAACAAACTTTGTTTTTGGACTAAGAGCTAGATCATCTTGGAAGCAAGTCAAATCGAGGTCACAAGATCAAATTTGCTGCTGATTTCAGCACTTAGAAATATTCTAAGTCTGAAATTCATCGACATCGGCATTGACGTCTCGCGTTCTCCAAATTTCGTTAAGTAACTTGACTTGACCCCAAAATGGAAGTTGGAGCTAAGTTCATGAGGAAGGGCATGTAAAAAGATGGCACCAGTTTGACCTCGTTTTCACCGTCAATTTGAACGTTTGCTTGTCGCTGTTAATACGCTGACACTAGCAGTTTGTGGCTTAATTACCCGCTGTTGAAGAGCTCTAATGACCTTGGTCTCTGAATGAAAAATGAAGAGCAGTTCACGGGCTTCAAACTTCATTCTTGGCCCAATGTCTGATTCGGCCTGGAAGTGGCCCAAACTGGCTCCCCACATCACCTTCACCGTCGCCCGCCGCGTGTTCGTCAGAATGACTTCGTGGCGGCCATGCACCAGAGCGCGCCCCACCATGGCCGACGCGCGTCCGACTTCCGTGCCACGCGCCGCCTCGTGCCCTGCTGCTTCAAACCGAGCGCCCGGGTGTCTCCATGCCTCCCTCCCTCGCTCTCGCCCTCCCTGGTGCATTTCCTCTACGCGCGCGCACGCCGGAGCACGGCCACCATGGATGCCACCGCCGAGCTCACTGCTGCCAGCGCTGCTGCTGCCCCTCGGACTCTCCACGCCCAGCTACACGAACATTGCCGTCCACCTCCACTTCTGCGTCTCCTCGCAGCTGAAATAGCCGGCCGTGCGCGGGCGCCGCCATGGCCGAGGAGGGCCAAGATCGCCGCTGCCGCGGCCAGCACGTCCGGGCTCATCTCAGGCCGAGCAAGTTAGTCCTACGGATCCGCTATGCTCCCTTGGTGCTCCTCCACCCCTCCTTCACCGCCTGTGAGCACCACGGTGGCCGGAAGAGCGAGCGTCGGCGTGCTGCTCTGTTCCGGCCGGAGGAGGAAGAAGAGGGACCTCGCGCTCGAATAAGGGAAAAGGCAGGGGGTTTTGTGAAGAACTTGTGACTCCAGTGAATAGTGCCAAGAAGGGTCGATTCGCTGACGTTTAATTTATGTTTTCCGCAGGGACCCCGATGCAAGATTTCAATTTCCTTGTTTTCTCTGGTTTTTACAGTTTTGAATGCTACACTTTGAAAATCCGTATTAATTAGTAGAAAAATGCTAAAATAACAAATGTGGACTTTTTGGAATCCTTATGAAATTCTCTGTGCACTAGATCTATAATATTACATGTTTTAGTTTAAAGGTTTAGCTGTAAAAATAGATTTAGGCAGTTAGGTTCTTAATGCTAGTCATGTCTTGTTCTTTTTATAACTGCAGTTATTTTACTCAAATAAATGTGAAATTTTTATGAAGTGTTACTGATGTGATTAGTGATGTCTGGTAAAAATTTCAGTATTTTAGGCTTGATAGTTTAAGATCTATAAAAATAACAAATTGCCTGTATTGCCTTACCCCTATTCTGAATAGGCCTGCAAGATTAAATTAATTGGCCTAGTTAGGTTATGAATCATGACTTTGTGATAATACATGAGTTGTAGTACTTTTATTAAGCTTTTCAAAAAGCTAAATATCATGATTTTTGGTTAATTAGATCTTGAGTTATACTTGCTTAAATATCAGTGGTTGTTTCTGCCCAAACTCTGACAGGGTTACCTTGTTGGTATTGTGGGGCCTTCTTAATAGTAGAATTTGCTTTAGGTGTTTACAACAAAGTTGTTTAGAATTTGATAAGATTTCTAAAAAGTCTAGAACCACATTTATTGGATATGTATAACTCCATTTATAGCTGTTTAAAGTGGCATGTCAGTTTCTGTCTATGTTTTGGACAGAGATGCAATTATTGGATTAATTGACCCTTCTAACTGTAGAATCATCTTGAGATGATAATAAGAAAGTTGTAGATAACTCACCTAACTAGCTTGTGTTAAATTTTCATGGCATGTGGCCAAGTAGTTTGTGAGTTATGACTGTTCTAAGTTGGTCTTCAGAAATTGTAGCTTTCTGGAATTTCTGGACCAGCCTTGATAAATGTGCCTGTTTAACCTTGTTAACTTTGGAATCATGCTGATAGGTTTAAATATGAATTGTCGAAAATTTCATAAGCTTTCCATAATGTCTTCTTGCAAGTCATTTGGATTTGTGTAACTCCAGTTATGGCTAAATCTTGTAGCTGCTGTTTGCATGTCCAGAAATTGGCAGATTCCAATTATAGTGCTTGCTTGTATATTGTTAAGTGTGACGTATGCCTTGAATGATGACTGAGTTAGAGCACTTGAGATCTTGGGAAAAACTTGTGTCATGATTGGTGTTGTCGTCTTCTTTACCATCTTAACATAATAGATTGTGTGATGTTTAAGTTAAGCATCGCAAAGTACTTAAGTGTGTTAGTGTAAACTATGCTTGTCTGCTTGCTATTTTGTGATGTGTCTCATGGTACTATTCTTCATATTTATGCACTTGCATATTGTATCTCATCTAGGTACGCTAGATGAACCACGTGAAGGACGTGATGTTGGAGCCAAACCCAAAGACGGTGTTTGATGGATCTATCCCGAAGATGGAAGGACTAAGCGCTTGCTAGGATCTGAGATGTCACCAGGATGGTGCAAGCTAACTGAACTGACTTGTGTCGGATCCCAGATAAGCCCCGGAGCATTATAAGTCTCCTAATTTATAAAAGCAATTCTTTCTATATATGAGTTATATATTGTTGCATTAAGTTGTAGGAGTTGATTGAAACCGTTGATGCATTTATTACTATTCTTGCCTACCTTATTACCTTTTTACCCTATTAGGTCAGGATCGAATAACTGCTTAGCCTTGCTTAGACCGGTAGCGATCGGTGATATCCGGTCACCTACATTTATATGTGGTTACTAGAAGAATTTAGCTATGGAAAGAATGATATCCTGGAATTAACCATGTGTGATGGATAATTGGAGACCGGACGGAAAAAGTTGGAGACAACCAGACAGGGTTCTGGGGTGCTGTTAGTTTCCGTCTGTGTCGATTAAGGACCGACCGTTGTTGGGCCTCGAGTCATGTTGAACGCATGCCTTACATTTAGCTGGCCGGATAAAGTACCTTCCGACCGCGAAGCTGGGAGATTTTTCGGGCTGAGTAGATTGCCCGCAGCGCACTGTGCCGGAGCAGGTGTGGTAGGACATGGGGGCGAGATGATAAGACCAAAGTGCAGTCGGTCGGCCCCCGGGTACATGTGGTTCCTGGCAAACTCGAGATTCCTAGAAAGTTGACTCGGTGATCAATATCTCACTTTAGCGGGTGAGTGAGGTTTGTGTAAGGAATAAATCACCAGCTGGTTAGGAATCGATTCGAATCACCATCGCTCCTGGATAGTGAGCACTTGACTCGAGTTACTTCATTGTAGTAATTATTATGGAACAATGATGGTTATCGGGATGGTATGGGATATGCTAAATCTAAATTGGTAACTGGATGCAATTGGTTAATCAAGTGATTGCTATAGTACAGGTGCTTACCTAGATGGATAGGACATAATAAAGATGATGCAAAGTACTTAAAATGGTTTCTTCATGATAGCTTATGCTTTTCGCAAATAAGTCAGCTAGCCCACTAAAGAAAGTCTTGCATAATTCTTGGTGTCACTTTATTTCTGGTTTACGACGGGTAAGTCTGGCTGAGTACATTCGAGTACTCAGGGTTTATCCCACCTTGTTGCAGGTGATGTTCTCTACCTGTTGATGATGGTGGCTAACCACCGGTGGGCTCGGTGATTCTATACTTACTTCTCATCTATATGCTTTTGTCGGATGATGTCACTATGCTAGCAATATATTTGGAACTTATATTAATGTAATCATTTGAAAGCTATGTTGTTTTCACTAAGCGGTTTTGAAACCCAAACTTGTACTAGTATTTGTTAACCCCTTTGTAATATTATTTCCGCTGCAACCCGATGTATGTGATGTGTATTTGCTTAATCATGCGATCTTGGTTGTGATGTTGATTTACCGAGGTCTTTTGGGACACTCGGCGGACTACTGGGTTTATATGAGTGAAAGTATGGGTGTGTCAACGGGTTAGCGGGGACAACCGTACTTGATCTTGTATAAATTGGGCGGTTCTGTCACAGCTGGTATCAGAGCGAGATTAAGCATAATACTATCAGGTACATAGTTTTAAAAGCTAAGTTTTGGTTTTAAAAGGTCTATTTTAACTAAAACTTTAGCTACAGGCAAATTTGTCAAAACTTATTTGCAAAACTATGCTAGCGACATCTTCCTTTATGCCCAGTTAAGGACTATTAGGTGGCTATCTAAGTACTAACTTTAAGGGATGTACTTTATTGCAATTTTTCTTTCGTCGTCCATACGGCGTGCTATTGTATGGATGCTATTCGCTTGAATGGTAATGTATGGATCAATTGCCTCTACGTCCAGGTAAGTGTGAGTTGTGAGAGCATGACCGTCCAACTGTCGGTCTAAGGGAGAGTTAGCTATGGCTACTGGAATATTTACATGTTACACACATGTATATATGAAGGTACTTAATTGCGGGTATATTTATCGGGTAGCTATGGATATCAAAGTATATACATCTGGGGATGTATATATGGAGAGTATCTTAGTTTACTGTTTTCATTGTGCGCTTATTTATCTCTTGTGGGGATGGGCTGCAATGAATTTGCCTGTGGGTACGCTAACCACGAATGCGTAGATTGAATGTAGCTGACGACTAGCTATATATCGAGAGAGTATGTGTTATGCCACCGACATAGAACGTGATTGCCACCTTAGGCTGGCAATTTCGTGAGGACGAATAGGACGAGCATGCATCATGATTGTGCTTGTGCATAAATATGCTTCCCTTCCTTTGTTCTGAGTACTAAGTAACTTGTGATCGATGTATTGCACTATTTTCCTTGTGTGGAGTTAAACAAGAATGCCGTGTTCCATGTTGTTTGAATAGGAAGTGCTTGAGAAAAGTGTGTGCTTAGCCTTGCTAGAAATAATTGTGGTTACATGCTTAATGTCCTCTAGTTTAGCCAAGTGGTGGGTATGTATGCTTGTTATCTAATTAGTGCCATAGTTATCACCCCTTTTGTCCTCGGTAAGCATACGAGTGTTGAAGAGCGCTATCCTAGAACCACGTCCAAGTTTTGGTAATCACTTGGTGGACACAAGACGTATATGGAATTTCAGCAAGAAGTCCCCTGCTTAGTTGTCCTTGGCAATTAAGCTATGTTCTCTTGCGTTGTGATTTGATTTTCGGATCCCCTGCTTGTTGACTCCTAACCTTGTGACTACCTTTGTTTGCTATCCCTCCTTCGCATAGTGCTTCCTCCTATGCAACCCAATTTGTGCCATGTGAGATTTCTTGTAGGTTGTATGTTCAGTAATGGTGCCACAATTAGCGATCTACGGTGCCGCGACGAAACCAAGAGCCTCCTGTGGGTGCACACACAAGGCTGTGCTGCTCGGCACGCATTGGTATCGAGGTTTCTAGTCATGATCCATTACAGAACTACACCGACATGTTATTTTCATGTGAGCTCTTCCTTGGTTATCTCTCCTTATCATGTCAAGCGATCTATATGTCGAACTAGATGCAATAGGACTCCCTTGTGAAGTCGTCCAACGGTTAACCTTTGAAGAGCAGGTCACTAATAGGAACCTAAACAGACTGCAAGAGGGTAGACAAGTGACTCTACTCGATGTGACTGTCCCTGTAATGACATCGGTCATCTAGCGAGCAACTTATGTCATTTTCGTTGGATCAGAAAGATGCACCACCTTTAAGGTTAAACAAGTTACCAGTCGGATGATAAATGGACCAGGATATTATGTGATGTAATAGGTCACCTGGTATATATGAGTTCCTGTCCAAGTTCTCAATCTTTAGGTGCATAAGGATGATGTAGACGAACTGACCTTCTTGGGTGTGACCCCTTTCTGCTGACTTCAATGGCGACCATCTGTAGGCTTCGACCAAAATTTTTATTATCAAGAGTGAAGATTTGGAACCTTTTTAAGTGTTGAGGGACAACTGATTTGTTACCAGTAGGAAAGTTAGTCCTCAGTTAGGTAACGACTATTTGGTAACTATGAAGGCCAGATCTCACAGAACAATGTTGATCAAGGAAACAGCAAACCTGGCCCCATAATGCAAGTGCTACTTCTTCTCCAAATGTGCTATCAAGTCAATTCCATCTTGGACGATCACGTATATAGTACAAGACGTGGTATCGGCTAGGTAGGAGCTAGCGAAAGCACGTCCCTAGTTTTTAGTCAGCATCTTTATGCCCCAAGGTGCCACTAACACATGTGTCCAGACTCTATTGGATGAAGTGCCGAAGGATATATAGGAATGGTTCCTTGTCAATGTAGAAATGCCCTACATGTGGAATAATGTTTTGTGCCCTGCGAAAACATCCCACCAGTTAAATGCTTGCGCATAGTCAAGTTGGTGTCTAGAACGATGGTTGAAGTGTTACCAGAGAAGCATGTAGGAAGACTATAGCCTCCATCCTTGGCTAGAGAAAAGCTGCTGCTACTATGAGAAAGATTAGAGAGTGCCAAACACACACCTCAATGTGTGGAGCGAAGAAAAGAGAGGACACGAAATCTGGCCAGATTTTGTGGCACTAAACCGGTTATCTTCAAGCCGACGGTTAGTGACTCAAACGAAGTTGGATTGACCCCAAACTTGGTGATCTCATTCCTTGCTTAGGGCCCTTCAATGTCTTAAGTTGGTTTGAGTATTGGTTGAGTAAAACATCGGATTTGAGAGATATCTTGTCGGCTCGGTTTGCTGCCATTTCAGAACACAACAGTTTTAGTAGATGAATTATTTAGATGGTCAAACGGTGTTTGGTTGAGTTGAATTTTGGTGAGTAGTTAGAAGACCCATGGATCTACATGCCCACCAAAATTTGTGTATATTGGAGTAGTAGTTTGTGAGATATGAATAGAAAACAAAAGGGTACAGAATCTGCAATTTTGCTGTGACTGCGTTCATCATTTGCATTAGATGGTTGTGTTTGTCATTCCGGCCAAGGAATTACAACTTGTAGGTATATTGCTGTTAGACAACCCTCCATGCCCTAGAGAAGACTCCTTGCACCCATGTTTGTGCCGTACCTTTGTCCTCTCGTATCGATAATAGTTGAGCAGTCAAGATGTTCTACAAGTCAACTTGTGCCGTTGCAAGTCAAAAATAGATTGGAAGGGTGTTAAACCGCAGATTTTCGGATTATGGTTTTTGAGATATTGATTGGCCTTAGAATGGAAGCCTCGACGACAAATGTATGCTACGATGCAAGTCAACCCAACTTGTTGTGCAACTGCACCACGAAGGCAAATTGTACTCAACCTGCTTGGTAGTGACCTAGTCCCTAGTTTTGTGATTACTTGCAACTTGTGTTGTCCTCCAAGCCATGCTAACATCTTTCTGCATCAATGGTTCTCTAATGCTGACATGCCTTTGGTACCTTATATGTGTTTTTTTACCCAAGAGGTTGCATCAGATTCAACCCAGATCACTGTTGCAACTTGGATACGAAGGCTCCCTAAGGAATGATCATCGAGAACGTTGAGCCGACAGAGTCAGCTACTATGTTTACCACTCACTCGGCAGACTCAGACCATACAATATTGTTATCAGAGAAAGAGAACTGCACACATGGAACCATTGCAACGAGTATCCTTCAGAAGATTATCATCTAGTGCAAAGTCCATATGGTATGTGTTGTATCCACTAGGGAAGTAGATGCTACAAGTATTTAGTCTATGTTTGTATCGCTCTTCGTACATCGAGGATGAAGTATGTAGGACATTGCTATCTTGGATTCCTCCCAAAGTAACAATACATCGTGAAGGCCAACGAAGGAAATTCTTCAGACAAAACTTACTACAAAGGACAAGTATTAGAAAGTGTCTTGACAAAATTAGCCTCTCTTATGCTTGAAGCTATGTAGCCTAAAGCTATCGCTGATATTGGAAACTGGTAGCATGTCTCTCTTCCATAAAAGTCTTTCGTCCTGAATCTCGGGACGCGATTCTTTTAAGGGGGGAGGGCTGTAACACCCCAGGTGTTTGCCACCAGTTAAGCAATGGGTTTGAGCTAAAACATGGTATATTAAGTGATGATGAAGATGTCAAGGTCAAACCTATAGAAACGAACCCCAACCTAAACTTGGATATTGCACCTTTGCTCGCCTATTGACCCCTTTTCAAGATATATGCTTGGGTGGTGTTATTGGAATATCTTCATGTGTCTCACATCAATACCCATCTATATTGATTCATGGAAAAGTTTCATGAAGTTTGGAATAAAAAAGTCACATGAAATGATAAGTTATATACTTATTGGAATGACTTTGCTAAGTGCTTGAATTGCACTATTAAGTGAATGAGAACATGAGATGTCAACCAAACCTTGTAACCTTGCCAAAATGACTCTAGATGAACTCTACAACAAAAGTCATGAAAGGTTCATGTTGGGCAAATGCCAAGAAAATGCTCCAATGGATCAAAAAGGATAATTTAAGCTTCATCGTGATCCTACTTTGGTCAAAGTAGAACAGCAGGTTCTATACCAGTTTTGAGGTTGGACCTTAAATGAAAGTTGTAGTCCATATCATGTAGAACAAACTTTGTTTTTGGACTAAGAGCTAGATCATCTTGGAAGCAAGTCAAATCGAGGTCACAAGATCAAATTTGCTGCTGATTTCAGCACTTAGAAATATTCTAAGTCTGAAATTCATCGACATCGGCATTGACGTCTCGCGTTCTCCAAATTTCGTTAAGTAACTTGACTTGACCCCAAAATGGAAGTTGGAGCTAAGTTCATGAGGAAGGGCATGTAAAAAGATGGCACCAGTTTGACCTCGTTTTCACCGTCAATTTGAACGTTTGCTTGTCGCTGTTAATACGCTGACACTAGCAGTTTGTGGCTTAATTACCCACTGTTGAAGAGCTCTAATGACCTTGGTCTCTGAATGAAAAATGAAGAGCAGTTCACGGGCTTCAAACTTCATTCTTGGCCCAATGTCTGATTCGGCCTGGAAGTGGCCCAAACCGTCTCCCCACATCACCTTCACCGTCGCCCGCCGCGTGTTCGTCAGAATGACTTCGTGGCGGCCATGCACCAGAGCGCGCCCCACCATGGCCGACGTGCGTCTGACCTCCGTGCCACGCGCCGCCTCATGCCCTGCTGCTTCAAACCGAGCGCCCAGGTGTCTCCATGCCTCCCTCCCTCGCTCTCGCCCTCCCTGGTGCATTTCCTCTGCGCGCGCGCACGCCGGAGCACGGCCACCATGGATGCCACCGCCGAGCTCACTGCTGCCAGCGCTGCTGCTGCCCCTCGGACTCTCCACGCCCAGCTACACGAACGTTGCCGTCCACCTCCACTTCTGCGTCTCCTCGCAGCTAAAATAGCCGGCCGTGCGCGGGCGCCGCCATGGCCGAGGAGGGCCAAGATCGCCGCTGCCGCGGCCAGCACGTCCGGGCTCATCTTAGGCCGAGCAAGTTAGTCCTACGGATCCGCTATGCTCCCTTGGTGCTCCTCCACCCCTCCTTCGCCGCCGGTGAGCACCACGGTGGCCGGAAGAGCGAGCGTCGGCGTGCTGCTCTGTTCCGGCCGGAGGAGGAAGAAGAGGGACCTCGCGCTCGAATAAGGGAAAAGGCAGGGGGTTTTGTGAAGAACTTGTGACTCTAGTGAATAGTGCCAAGAAGGGTCGATTCGCTGACGTTTAATTTATGTTTTCCGCAGGGACCCCGATGCAAGATTTCAATTTCCTTGTTTTCTCTGGTTTTTACAGTTTTGAATGCTACACTTTGAAAATCCGTATTAATTAGTAGAAAAATGCTAAAATAACAAATGTGGACTTTTTGGAATCCTTATGAAATTCTCTGTGCACTAGATCTATAATATTACATGTTTTAGTTTAAAGGTTTAGCTGTAAAAATAGATTTAGGCAGTTAGGTTCTTAATGCTAGTCATGTCTTGTTCTTTTTATAACTGCAGTTATTTTACTCAAATAAATGTGAAATTTTTATGAAGTGTTACTGATGTGATTAGTGATGTCTGGTAAAAATTTCAGTATTTTAGGCTTGATAGTTTAAGATCTATAAAAATAACAAATTGCCTGTATTGCCTTACCCCTATTCTGAATAGGCCTGCAAGATTAAATTAATTGGCCTAGTTAGGTTATGAATCATGACTTTGTGATAATACATGAGTTGTAGTACTTTTATTAATCTTTTAAAAAAGCTAAATATCATGATTTTTGGTTAAGTAGATCTTGAGTTATACTTGCTTAAATATCAGTGGTTGTTTCTGCCCAAACTCTGACAGGGTTACATTGTTGGTATTGTGGGGCCTTCTTAATAGTAGAATTTGCTTTAGGTGTTTACAACAAAGTTGTTTAGAATTTGATAAGATTTCTAAAAAGTCTAGAACCATATTTATTGAATATGTATAACTCCATTTATAGCTGTTTAAAGTGGCATGTCAGTTTCTGTCTATGTTTTGGACAGAGATACAATTATTGGATTAGTTGACCCTTCTAACTGTAGAATCATCTTGAGATGATAATAAGAAAGTTGTAGATAACTCACCTAACTAGCTTGTGTTAAATTTTCATGGCATGTGGCCAAGTAGTTTGTGAGTTATGACTGTTCTAAGTTGGTCTTCAGAAATTGTAGCTTTCTGGAATTTCTGGACCAGCCTTGATAAATGTGCCTGTTTAACCTTGTTAACTTTAGAATCATGCTGATAGGTTTAAATATGAATTGTCGAAAATTTCATAAGCTTTCCATAATGTCTTCTTGCAAGTCATTTGGATTTGTGTAACTCCAGTTATGGCTAAATCTTGTAGCTACTGTTTGCATGTCCAGAAATTGGCAGATTCCAATTATAGTGCTTGCTTGTATATTGTTAAGTGTGACGTATGCCTTGAATGATGACTGAGTTAGAGCACTTGAGATCTTGGGAAAAACTTGTGTCATGATTGGTGTTGTCGTCTTCTTTGCCATCTTAACATAATAGATTGTGTGATGTTTAAGTTAAGCATCGCAAAGTACTTAAGTGTGTTAGTGTAAACTATGCTTGTCTGCTTGCTATTTTGTGATGTGTCTCATGGTACTATTCTTTATATTTATGCACTTGCATATTGCATCTCATCTAGGTACGCTAGATGAACCACGTGAAGGACGTGATGTTGGAGCCAAACCCGAAGACGGTGTTTGATGGATCTATCCCGAAGATGGAAGGACTAAGCGCTTGCTAGGATCTGAGATGTCACCAGGATGGTGCAAGCTAACTGAACTGACTTGTGTCGGATCCCAGGCAAGCCCCGGAGCATTATAAGTCTCCTAATTTATAAAAGCAATTCTTTCTATATATGAGTTATATATTGTTGCATTAAGTTGTAGGAGTTGATTGAAACCGTTGATGCATTTATTACTATTCTTGCCTACCTTATTACCTTTTTACCCTATTAGGTCAGGATCAAATAACTGCTTAGCCTTGCTTAGACCGGTAGCGATCGGTGATATCCGGTCACCTACATTTATAGGTGGTTACTGGAAGAATTTAGCTATGGAAAGAATGATATCCTAGAATTAACCATGTGTGATGGATAATTGGAGACCGGACGGAAAAAGTTGGAGGCAACCAGACAAGGTTCTGGGGTGCTGTTAGTTTCCGTCTGTGTCGATTAAGGACCGACCGTTGTTGGGCCTCGAGTCATGTTGAACGCATACCTTACATTTAGCGGCCGGATAAAGTACCTTCCGACCGCGAAGCTGGGAAATTTTTCGGGCCGAGTAGATTGCCCGCAGCGCACTGTGCCGGAGCAGGTGTGGTAGGACACGGGGGCGAGATGATAAGACCAAAGTGCAGTCGGTCGGCCCCCGGGTACATGTGGTTCCTGGCAAACTCGAGATTCCTGGAAAGTTGACTTGGTGATCAATATCTCACTTTAGCGGGTGAGTGAGGTTTGTGTAAGGAATAAATCACCAGCTGGTTAGGAATCGATTCGAATCGCCATCGCTCCTGGATAGTGAGCACTTGACTCGAGTTACTTCATCGTAGTAATTATTATGGAACAATGATGGTTATCGGGATGGTATGGGATATGCTAAATCTAAATTGGTAACTGGATGTTATTGGTTAATCAAGTGATTACTATAGTACAGGTGCTTACCTAGATGGATAGGACATAATAAAGATGATGCAAAGTACTTAAAATGGTTTCTTCATGATAGCTTATGCTTTTCGCAAATAAGTCAGCTAGCCCACTAAAGAAAGCCTTGCATAATTCTTGGTGTCACTTTATTTCTGGTTTACGACGGGTAAGTCTGGCTGAGTACATTCGAGTACTCAGGGTTTATCCCACCTTGTTGCAGGTGATGTTCTCTACCTGTTGATGATGGTGGCTAACCACCGGTGGGCTCGGTGATTCTATACTTACTTCTCATCTATATGCTTTTGTCGGATGATGTCACTATGCTGGCAATATATTTGGAACTTATATTAATGTAATCATTTGAAAGCTATGTTGTTTTCACTAAGCGGTTTTGAAACCCAAACTTGTACTAGTATTTGTTAACCCCTTTGTAATATTATTTCCGCTGCAACCCGATGTATGTGATATGTATTTGCTTAATCATGCGATCTTGATTGTGATGTTGATTTACCGAGGTCTTTTGGGACACTCGGCGGACTACCGGGTTTATATGAGTGAAAGTATGGGTGTGTCAACGTGTTAGCGGGGACAACCGTACTTGATTTTGTATAAATTGGGCGGTTCTGTCACACCCGGCAACGGCACGGCTCGGCCGTAGGTGGCCGTTGGATCCCCGGCGTCGCTCTCATCCGACCGTTGGATCTGGCCGTTGGAATCGGAGGTATAAAACCACAGCGCTCTCGTCTCGCTCTCAGTCTCCGTTGCCCTAATTCATTTGCTCTCATTCTCACTCTCTGTCTCTCTCGCCTCGCTCTCGGCTCTCCTCCGCAGCGCCGTCTCGCTCTCTCCTCTCTCGGCGAGTCGGCGTCGCCGCGTCGGCGACTCGCTCTTGTCTCTCGCCTCCGACTTCCTCTCTTCTTCTCGCTCTCCGGTGGCCTCTGGAGCCATCGCTGGCCGGCACTAGCACAATCCATAACCATAACCCTTGATCTCGCTTCGTCCTCGCCGGATCCGTCGTCGATCTCGTCGGATCCATCGGTTTCCTCTCTGGATCCGTCCCTCGTCGTCTGTGCTCGCCGGATCCATGCCTCGTCGACCTCGCGTGGCGACTCTGGTGCTCCGGCTTTGAAGGTAAGTCCATAACCCTAACCCTAACCCTGACCCTAACCCTAACCCTGAATCTATACTAACCCTTGCTCTGTTTTGTCTGAAGCCGTTGAGGGACCGCGGCGCCGACGAGTGGCGATGGCTGGATCCGACGATCATGTGACTTTGAGTCTTTGATAAGTTCTCTGAACATGTAACTTTGTGTGACTTAGACTCTTTGATAAGTTCTTTGATTCTGATCAGTTTGTGATTCTGATCAGTTTGTGATTCTGATCAGTTTGTATGACTCTTTGATTCTGATCACTTTGTGATTCTGATCAGTTTGTGATTCTGAACATTCAGACTTTGTGATTCTGATCAGTTTGAAGTATTGATCACTTATAGGGCCAGTGCCGGCACGGGCACTGCTGGGGCCGTCGTGTCCAGTGACACGGCACGACACGGCTAAGACCTGATAGTGCTGTGCCTGGACCATCATATCGGCACGGCGGCACTAACAGACACGACACGACACGGCTAGTCTACCATACCGCATAGTGCCGTGCATGGCCGTGTCCGTGCGAGTGCCGTGCCGTGCGGCCCGTTTGGCCAACTATACCTCCGTGGAACTATAATGATGTGATAGATGTATTGCAAGTGCGTGACAGGCGATACCACCAGACTCCATCATGTGCCCGTCGTCGTATAGCGGTCACTTATTGTTTACTCGAATCAAACACCGTGGACACATGTGATTTATGCGAACGCGGCGTGCGTCTTGAGCGCCAAGCTGAAGAGCCTGAAGATCGCGAACGTGGCCGCCATGGCCAGCCAGCCACCCAGGAGCACGCGGAGCCCGGAGCGGACGATGTTGGCGCCGCCCAGGTACGCGCCCGCCGCGCCGAACCCGGCCAGGCCCAGGCTGGTGGCCGCGCACACCGCCGCCACCCTGACCGCCCAGGACCGCACGAAGGCGCCCGACAGCAGCGGCAGCCCCGCGCCCACCGTGAACGCCAGCGCCGACGCGGCCGCGGCCTTCGTCGGGCTCGGCAGCCTCTCCTCGTCTCCGCCTCCGCCGCGGCCAACTTCGCTGCTGCTGCTGCTGTCGTCGCTGCCGCCTCGCTCCGAGTGCGCCACCTCGATGTCGTACTGCGCGTAGACGGACACGAACTCGCCGACGGCCATGCTGCAGGTGCCGGCCACGAGCCCCGCCAGACCCGACACCAGCATCTCCCGCGCACCGTCGTTGACGGCGCCCACGCCGATCATGAGGGACGCCACGGACACCAGCCCGTCGTTGGCGCCCAGGACGGCGGCGCGGAGCCACTGCGCGCGAGCCAGGTAGTCGACGCCGTGGGCCGCCGCCGCTGCCTCGACGTCGGCCTCTCCGTGTTTCGGCTTGGAGGGGAACTTAGGGGCGTCGGAGCTGAGGTTGGGAGCCATGGATGGAACGGAAGCGCGGATCGAGCTGCAGGGGGCGATGTGATGGGAAAAGGAGGAGCAGTTGCAAATGGAGATGGCTATCGGAGCGTGGATGCCACGAGCTTGGGGGCGGAAGCGGTATTTATAGGATGCGCGCCACGGTTTTGGGATCGATATCGGCATATCGCTTGTCCGAGCCACACGCCAGCCTGTTCATGACTGCGGCAGAAAAGGTCGAGTTTCCATTCGATTTTACCGGACTTCTGTGGACTGTTGTGCTGCTTACGCTGGTCCTTTTGGTCGGTTTAAGGTTCAGTTAGCGATTGCTAGCCGGTTTGCTTACGTATCTGCTGCTCGCATGCTCTCATATTTTGTACGATTTCCGTTACATGTTAATGGAAATGGGGCTTCCTCGAGTTGAAAAAAAAAATCGCTTGTGCGAGCCACACGCCAGCCTGTTCATTTTTTTTTTAGAAGAACACACCAGGCTGTTCATGACTGCGGCTGAAAGGTCGAGTTTCCATTCGATTTTACCGGAGTTCCGACTTTGTGTGGACTGTTGAGCTCTGAACTACAGGTTAACAAAGCTATTGGGCAAAGCTAAGTACTGAAATGCGGAAAAAAAATTATATGCATGCATGCCGTAGATGGTGACCCGTGCAGCACCGCATCACCACCGTCCAAGTGAGACCAGATCAGCCCTCACGCACGCGTGACGAAGTTGCGATCCACTAAAACTTCGGACGGGATCGTGGCATGCAACTGCGAATGACCAGCCGATTGTGGCCTGCAACTGCAACGCTACAAATTAAAAAAAAACAAAAAAAAACTTAGCTGCAGTTGTTAACAGGCTGTTGTGTCTTACGGAGACAAGCTAGTAGCAAGAAAATGAACAAACTAAAAACAACTACTGCCGTCCAGAACTTGCAAAGCTCAAGCAATAAATTAATGCACAATGATCTTATCAATGAATACCTACTATTGCGTGACAGTGATATTGCATAGGCAAGAAAATTAAAGTCACACATTGCTAATGTCCTGCTCACCTGAGACTAAGGCCCCGTTTGGCTAGGCTTCGTCTGGCCTGTCGGCTATCCAACGGCCGACATCCGGTTACTATTCACCGGAGTCATTTTTCTCTCTCCTCTTTTCCTCTCTCACTGACCCAACTGGAGCCGGAGAAGCCCGGTTTTTGGCTCCGCGGCTCCGGGTCAGTGCAGGAGCCGGAGTCCGCAAGAGCCCGGCCAAACGGGCCTAAGGCGCGTTTGGGAGGGCAGCCAGGATTGCACGACCCAGCCAGGCCCCTAGCAGCCAAGCCGAGCGCGTGCGTGCGGCCTTGTTTGGTACGTCGCATACCGTGAGCTTGGTCCAGTATAAGAAAAGTGGGCTCGAGCTGCTACTATTGCACTGATGCTGAATGAAAACAGAGCTGGAGCTGCTACTGATACAGCGCTACTCATCAGCCAACACAAGCCTGCAAGCCGAGCTGCACCTGCATATTTAAGTTGCCTGCAAGCCGAGCTGCACCTGCCGCTACTGGATTCCACCCGCTAGCGCCACCACACAACGAGCAGCGAAGCTACAAAGCACTAACGGAACACAGGAGAGGCCCGGGCTGTGGTGTGTCATGACATGGGCCTTGGGCAGGAACCAGAGTCCCGTATATGTAGCACCGTGTCTAACTGAACGAGGACATCAGATATAAACAGATCAATTATCCCCTCTCTCTACCGTCTTCCTCCTAGCTTCTCTGCTTGAGACAGAACCGCCGTGCGTGTTCGCCAGTAAAACCCTCTAGTTATCCAGGATCGTGACATTTGGTACCGGAGCTATCGATCGAGGAAATCGCTGTGCTCGTCGAGATCGTGTGGATATGCTACTAGGTGTCTTGGTAGGGCCGGATCTACATTGTTCATCTCTGCCATCGCCGGGCTCGAGGCGCAGATGCATCGCCTGCTGCAGATGATGGAGGAAGCGAATGCGGGGATGTGTAGCACCCTCAAGACCCTCGCATCTGCGACACGGTCGTCCACGCCCTCGTCTTCGCCCACTTCACCGGCGTCCTCGACTCCGACTGCTGCGCCGGTAGTTGCGGCACCACCATCCACCCCCGCACGGATTGCAGCGCCTGCACCCACCACCACCACCATGCTCGGTGCCATCGATGCGCCAGCCGAACCCACTGCCGCACCGACCTCTGGCCGACACCGACTGCTCTGCTTCCGGCGCCCAGATCCGCCACCACCACGACGCTCGGTGCCATCGACGAGTGCGCGGTCACGTGGTCCTTCAGCAGCAGGCACGCTGCGGTCATCCCCGCTGCTCATCCCCGAGCCACCACACCTTCGACCACTTCACCACTGCCCTATGCCCGTATCTCGGCCACAACCCGAGCTGTCCGATCGGCCTCTGGCGACCTGCCGACCTCTCCTCGATGGAGACTCCACAGGTGGTCCTCTCCAAATTCTTACAGGGGGGTGGAGGCTAAAGCTCGGGATGCGGGGACAAAAACTCTGATCACGCTGGTGAGCAGAAACGCCATAGCCGCTGGGACGTAGGCTTCTAGCGGTCCGATGAGTTTTTCTTAGAGTTTGTTTCCGCACACATTACTTCTAGGTTTTTAACATGAGAAAGGGGTCGGCCATAAAGAATGTCTAGCGAACAAATATTCATGCTAGCCCCCGAGCGAGGTCCGACCCCTTGCCGCTGCTGGGGTCGGGGGCTTGATAGCGAAATAAATGTGCGTTAAAGTAAGGGTGACCCATCTCTCGGCAACGACCTGAATTTTTCGATTAACTTGGGTGACCCACTGGCACAGGTCTTACCTCGATGGCACGAGTGACGGGTACGAAGAATTCTTATCGGATATGTTCGAGAGGAATCCAGGTTCGTCGTTTGTGACGGGGTCGACATAACTCACGTGGGGCATCTTGCTGCTCCCTACCCTTCCCCGGCAGCGGTTAAGCTGTCCGATCGACTTGTATGATCCGCTTGGGACTGGACTTACCTATGGAGATAGAGGATGAGAATACCCCATCCAAAAGTTTAGTTAGGCAGATAAGCCCGACAACGAACTTGTAATAAATGGACAAGCTCTTAAATCTCGTTATGGCCAAACAACTTTTTAGCCTTTCTCCCCTTTTTCGTATAAAAGGTTAGTGTGTTCCGATCCTTTCCGTCGTTGAGGCCGTGAAGCTTGGGGTGCGGGTAAACGGACTCTAATCATGCTGGTGAGCAAAGGCGTGGTAGCAGCTGGGGCGTAGGTTTCTCGTAGTTTGACCAGTTATACTTAGAGTTTGCTCCCGCAGCCCTAGCTCCTAGGTCTTAACGTGAGAGGGGGTTGGGCATGGAGAAATGTTTGCCAGGTGGACATACTCTTAGACACGCACTGACTCTTGCCATAGCTAAGGCCAAAAAGCCCGGGGTGCAGAAAAAAATTCTGATCATGCTGGTGAGCAAAGGCGCCATAGCCGTCGGGGGTGTAGGTTTCTCACAGTCCGACCAGTTATACTTTGGGTTCATTTCCGTAAACCTCGCTTCTAGGTCTTAACGTGAGAGAAGGGTCGGGCATAGAGAATGTCTACCGAATAGGTATGCTCTTATTAGCCCCTGAGCAAGGCCTGACCCTTTGCCGTTGCTGGGGTCGGGCATCACCAAAGGTTAGGGAGTTCGATGACAAAAACTGATAAGAGAGAGTGTGCATTTATTAAGGGTAAAAGCGACGTAGCTGCTCGATGTTCCAGGCATTGGCAAAGACCTCGCCGTCGATGGTCTTGAGCTTGTAGGTGCCTGGTCGTAGCACCTCCGTGATGACATACGGTCCCTCCCACGGTGGGGAGAGCTTGTGGCGATCCTTTGAAAGCTCTAGTTTGGTTTTGGTGAATTGATGAAACCCTAAGTGCTAACCTAGTTTATCAAGTGATCATGAGATAGGTAGCACATTCCAAGTGGAGAAGCAAATAAAGATCATGACATGATGACGGTGATGCCATGGTGATGATCAAGTGCTTGGACTTGAAAAGAAGAAAGAGAAAAACAAAAGGCTCAAGGCAAAGGTATAAATTGTAGGAGCCATTTTATTTTAGTGATCAAGACACTTAGAGAGTGTGATCACATTTAGGTTTGATAGCCGTACTATTAAGAGGGGTGAAACTCGTATCGGAATGCGGTTATCAAAGTGCCACTAGATGCTCCAACTCATTGCATATGCATTTAGGATCTAGTGGAGTGCTAACACCCTTGAAAATGTTTGTGAAAATATGCCAACACATGTGCACAAGGTGATACACTTGGTGGTTGGCACATTTGAGCAAGGGTTAAGAAGATAGAGTTGAAAACGAGTTAGTCGCGTTGGTCACAGAGTGACTGGACACGTCCGGTATGGAGATCGGACACGTCCGGTATGTGGCTCAGGACTGAACTGCACAGTGCGACCGAACACGTCCGGTCGCCACACCAGACGCGTCTGGTATGAATCTGCATGGTTGGTGTTCGGTAGTGCAGTGGATCGAACGCTAGCAGCGTCCAGTCCGGAGAGACCGAACGCATCTGGTCGAGCGTGGATGCTTACTGTACTCGACCTGACGCTGAGGCTCAGCGTCCGGTCAGTTTCTAACAGACACGTTCGGTCGGCCCTGGTGGCTTACTAGACTCGATCGGACTTGGTGGCTCAGCGTCCGGTCATTTGTAGTTCTGCGTCCGGTCTGAGCGTTCGATCACATGAAAGTTTGGGCTACAACGGCTACCTTGTCTTGAACTAGACACATGGCGGTCTAGGAGAGACCGGACGCGTCCGGTCAACCTACCGGACACGTCCGGTATTCACGAACGGAGCGTCCGATGCTGTGTCCGGTCGACGCGCAGTTAGCCCAATAATTGAGCCAACGGCTCTATTTCATGGGGGTTTCTATTTAAAGCCCCATGGCTGGCTCAAGCTCACTCTTTTGCGTATTTACATTGACATAGCAACCTTGTGAGCTTAGCAAAAGTCCTCCCACTCATTTTCATCATAGATTAAACATCTTTGTGAGATTGGGAGAGAATCCAAGTGCATTGCGTGAGTGTTTGCATCTAGAGGCACTTGGTGTTCGTGTTTCGCTGCGGGGTTCGCTTGTTACTCTTGGTGGTTGCCGCCACCTAGATGGCTTGGAGCAGTGAGGATCGTCGAGTGGATGGTGGTGATTGTCTCTGGCTCCGATCATGGTGATTGTGAGGGGTTCTTGACCTTTCCTCGGTGGAGCGCCAAAAGTTACTCTAGTGGATTGCTCATGGCTTGTGTGATCCTCATCTTGTGTTGGTTGTGCGGCACCCTATTGAGGGTTTGGCGTGTGAAGCCAATTAGCGCGTGAACCTCCAAGTGAGTGAATCGCCACAACGAGGAGTAGCTTGCCGGCAAGCAAGTGAACCTCGGTAAAAAATCATTGTGTTCATCATTGATTCCGAGGTGATTGGTCTTCATTGTTATTCATCCTTGTGATTGATTGGTTTCTTCATCTATATGGCGGTATAACCTTCTTGATCACTCTCTCTACTTTACCGCAAACTAGTTGACAAGCTCTTTAGTGTAGCTAGTTGTGAGAGCTTGCTTGCTTGGTTGGTGTGGCTCTTTAGTTAGACTTTGAGAGCATACTAACATAGAGTAGTGTCGTAACTTTTATGTGAATAGATACTATCTAAACTAGAATTATGGTAGGTGGCTTGCATTTTGAGTAGGCTAGCGCAACACTTACTTCGCCTCATAATTGTCTAACCTTTTTGTTAAATGTTGTTATAGAAATTTTTATTAGGCTATTCACCCCCCCTCTAGCCATTAGGACCTTTCAAGTGGTATCAGAGCCAAGGTCACCATGATTTGAGGCTTAACAACCTTCGGTGTAAAAATGGCTCAAATCAACAACACCAAGAAGCCACCCCAATTTGATGGCTCAAATTATCCTTATTGGAAGGCTAAGATGACAACATATATCAAGTCAATCAATAGAAAGATTTGGAAGGTGGTAGAAATAAAAATTAAGATTGAAGATAAAGATGCTCCCACCGCCGCCGAAGAAATACTTCTCCAAAACAATGACATTGCTCTTAGTGCCATCTATGATGCTTTGGATGAGAGAACCTTTGAGCAAATCAAGAACATTGAGAGAGCTCATGAGGCTTGGAAGAAATTGGAGGAATCATTTGAGGGCACTCAAGCCGTGAAGGGTGCAAAGGCATATATTCTCAAAGAGAAGTTTTCAAGCTTCAAGATGAAGGAGGATGAAAGTGTGCCGGACATGTTCCATCAGATGGAGGTGATTGTCAATGATCTCAAAGCACTTGGTGAGAAGATAGAGGACAAAGATTTCTCTAATAAGTTCATGAGATGTTTACCCGTAAGATTTGGCATGTTGGTCACCTTGCTAGTAAGGACCGGGTTGGACACAATGACACTAAACCAAATCTTGGGAGATATTATGACCGATGATGCTTATAGAGATGATGATAAGAAGGAAGAAAAGAGGGAAAATAAAGATGAGAAGAAGGATGACAAGAAGAAGAGTGTGGCATTCAAGACCACATCATCCAAGGGCAAAGCCAAGCAAGAAACATCAAGTGAAGAAGATGATTCATGGGATGATGATGATGATGAGAAGATGGCCCTCTTTGTCAAGAGATTTGGCAAGTTCATGGTGAAGAAGGGCTATCGTGCTAGAAGAAAGAAGTCTTCATCTAAGAACAAAGAAGAGTCAAGAAGGTGCTTCAAGTGTGAAAGCAAAGATCATCTTGTTGCTCAATGTCCATACAATGGCGACAATGATGATGACAACAAGAAGAACAAGAAGAAGGACAAGAAGAAAAAGAAAGAGAAGGACAAGATGGCCTTCAAGAAGAAGAAGGGTGGTTCATATGTAGTCACTTGGGATAGCGATGCTTCATCAAGTAATGATGATGATGATAGTGATGATGTCAAGACCACCAAGAAGAAAGTTCTTGCAAGCATTGCTATCAATGAGAAGCCTTCTCTCTTCGAATCTTCATCATGCTTCATGGCTAAGGCCCACTAAGATATAATCTTGTGATGATGAAAGTGATGAAGAACATAATAATGAAAAAGAACATGAAAATGATAGTGATAGTGATGATGATGAGCCTACCAAAGATGAATTGTTTGACATGTTAGAAGATGCTAAAGAACATTTTAACATTAAGAGAAGAGAATGCAAGAGCTTGAATAAGGAGGTAAAAGCCCTTAAGCAAGCCCTTGATGAGCTCAAAGCATCTCATGAGAGGCTAGAGGAAGCCAATGAGAAGCTTGGCAAAGCTCACAAAAAGTTTGAAAATGCTCATTCCTCTTTGCTTAATGAGCAAAATAAAAAGAAGCATGTTGAAACTTGCAATGTAGGCTTAACTTGTGATATAATTGATGAATCACTATCTATGCCTATCATTGTTGCTTCTACTAACCCTTCTTGTAGCACTTCCACTTCTACCTCATCTAGTAGTGATGGTCTCACTTGTGATGCCTCACTAGTGGTTGAGAATGAAAACCTCAAGAAGGAGGTCAATAAGCTCACTCACACCTTGGCTAAGGCTTATGGTGGTGAGGACCGCTTGCTTATGTGCTTGGGTAGCCAAAGAGCTTCTCTCTATAAAGAGGGATTGGGCTATACCCCCAAAAAAGGCAAGGCGGCCTTTGCTCCTCACAAGACTAGTTTTGTGAAGAACAATGGTCGGTTTTGCAATAGTTGCAAGCAAGTGGGTCATAAAGAGCAAGAATGCAACAACAAAAGCAAAAATGCTAATGTATCCTTCATAAAGCTTGATTCATGCTATATGCTTACTAAGGGTATAAATGGTGTGAAGGCTAAGTTCATTGGTAAACCATGGATGGGCTCAAAGAAGAAAGCCATTTGGGTACCAAAGAGCTTAGTGACTAACCTTCAAGGACCCAAGCAAGTTTGGGTACCTAAAAAGAATTGATCTTCTCTTGTAGGTCAATTACAAAGCTAGAGAAAGGCATTGAGTTCTTGATAGTGGGTGCACTCAACACATGACCGGTGATGCAAGAATGTTCAACTCAATCAACACCAATGGCAATGATGGTTATGATAGTATCACATTTGGTGACAATGACAAAGGCAAGGTCAAAGGGCTTGGTAAGATTGCAATATCAAATGACATGAGCATATCCATGTGTTGCTAGTAGAGAGCTTGAACTTCAATTTGCTATCCATGGCACAATTGTGTGATCTTGGATTCAAATGCATATTTGGGGTAGATGATGTAGAAATCATAAGTGTAGATGGCTCTAATTTGATCTTCAAAGGTTTTAGATATGAAAATCTATACTTGGTTGATTTCAATGCTAGTGAAGCTAGATTATCTATATGCTTGTTCACTAAGTCTAGCATGGGTTGGTTATGGCATAGAAGGCTTAGTCATGTTGGAATGAAGCAATTGAATAGATTGGTTAAGCATGACTTAGTTAAAGGCTTGAAAGATGTTGTGTTTGAAAAGGATAAGCTTTGTAGCTCTTGTCAAGCCGGTAAACAAGTTGGAAACACCCATCCTAAGAAAAGCATGATGAGCATTAGTAAAGCATTTGAGTTATTGCACATGGATTTGTTTGAGCCAACACAATACACTAGTATTGGTGGAAACAAATATGGCTTTATAATAGTGGATGACTACACAAGATACACATGGATATTCTTTCTAGTGGATAAAAGTGATGTATTTGCAATATTCAAATTATTTGTCAAGGGCATTCACAATGAGTTTGAAACAACCATTAAGAGAGTTAGAAGTGACAATGGTAGTGAGTTCAAGAACTAGAATTGATGAGTTATGTGATGAATTTGGAATTAGAAATCAATTCTTAACCAAGTACACACCTAAATCAAATGGCCTTGTTGAGAGAAAGAATAGAACACTCATTGATATGGCAAGATCTATGCTCAGTGAGTATAATGTGAGTCAATCTTTTTGGGCTGAAGCAATCAACACGGCTTGCTATTGTAGCAACCGCCTCTATTGTCACCGATTGAAAGAGAAGACACCATATGAGCTCTTGAATGGTAGAAAGCCAAACATTGCATATTTTTGGGTTTTTGGTTGCAAATGTTATATCTTGAAGAAAGGCACTAGATTGGGCAAGTTTGACAAGAAATGTGATGAAGAATTTCTACTTGGTTACTTCACTACAAGCAAAGCATATAGAGTTTAGAATTTGGACAGTGGTACTCTTGAGGAAGTTCATAATGTTGAATTTGATGAAACCAAGGGTTCACAAGTAGAGAATGAGAACTTGGAAGATGTTAGAGGCATTTAACTTTCAAATGCCATGAAGAACATGGATATTGGTGAATTGAGGCCTAGGCAAGTGAATGATGATGAAGATGATCAAGTGCAAGTGCTCTCTAACTCAAATGTGCAAGATGATACAAATTAAGTTAGTACAAGTGGCTCTCATGACAATGAACAAGATCAAGTGGCTAGTACATCACCTCAACCCAATGATCAAGCAAGTGCAAGCAATCAAGTTCCAATCCTTCAAGCAACCAATGTTGCAAGAGATCACCCATTGGACACTATCATAGGTGATATTTCTAGAGGTGTACAAACAAGATCAAGATTGGCATCATTTTGTGAACACTTCTCATTTGTGTCATCCATTGAACCAAAGAAGATAGATGAAGCATTGAAGGATGTTGATTGGGTGAATGCTATGCATGAAGAATTGAATAACTTCACAAGAAATCAAGTATGGGAATTAGTAGAGAGACCAAAGGGACACAATGTGATTGGAACCAAATGGGTCTTTAGAAACAAGCAAGATCAAGATGGGATAGTAGTAAGGAATAAAGCAAGATTAGTAGCACAAGGCTATACACAAGTTGAAGGTCTTAACTTTGGAGAAACATATGCCCAGTTGCTATATTGGAAGCAATTAGAATCTTGCTAGCCTATGCTTGTGCCCACAACATCAAGCTCTATCAAATGGATGTTAAGAGTGCATTTCTCAATGGCTACATCAATGAAGAAGTATATGTTGAGTAACCTCCTGGTTTTGAAGATGACAAGAAGCCCAACCATGTGTACAAGTTGAAGAAGGCATTATATGGCTTGAAGCAAGCACCTAGAGCATGGTATGAGAGATTGAGGAACTTCCTACTCTCTAAAGGGTTCACAATGGGCAAGGTTGACACCACTCTTTTCATCAAGAAGATTGGAAAAGATCTATTTGTGTTGCAAATATATGTTGATGATATCATATTTGGATCAACCAATCAAGACTTTTGTGAAGAGTTTGGAAAGATGATGGCTAATGAGTTTGAGATGTCCATGATTGGAGAGTTGAGTTACTTCCTTAGTCTTCAAATCAAGCAATTGAAGAATGGTATATTTGTAAGTCAAGGCAAGTATATCAAGGACATGATCAAGAAGTTTGGCATGAGTGATAGTAAAGTCATTAGTACACCAATGGGAACCAATGGCAACTTGGATAGTGATGCAAGTGGAAATATGGTTGATCAAAAGTTGTATCAGTCTATGATTGGAAGCCTACTCTATGTGACCGCATCAAGGCCGGATGTCATGTTTAGTGTATGCATGTGTGCAAGATTTCAAGCCTCACCAAGAGAAAGTCATTTGAAGGCTACAAAGAGAATATTGAGGTACTTGAAGCATACATCAAATGTTGGTTTGTGGTATCCCAAAGAAGCAAAGTTTGAGCTAGTTGACTAGTTCGACTCGGATTATGCGGGATGCAAGGTTGAAAGGAAGAGCACCTTGGGCACATGTCAATTGTTGGGAAGATCACTTGTCTTATGATCATCAAAGAAGCAAAATAGTGTTGCATTATCAACCACCGAAGCCGAATACATATCTGCCAGTAGTTGTTGTGCACAAATACTTTGGATGAAGGCCACTTTGAGTGACTTTGGAATCAAGTTCAAGAAAGTGCCATTGCTATGTGATAGTGAGAGTGCAATCAAGTTGACAAACAATCTGGTTCAACGTGCAAGAACAAAGCACATTGATGTCCGTCACCATTTTATAAGAGATCACCAACAAAAAGGGGACATTTGTATTGAGAGTATAGGCACCAAAGATCAACTTGCCGATATATTCACCAAGCCATTAGATGAGAAAAGGTTTTGTAAGCTAAGGAATGAGTTGAACATATTGGATTTCTCAAATATGTGTTGATGCACCCCCCCACTCATATGACATGCCTCTCCTTCGAGCAATCCAAGGTAAAAGATGACTGGCATGACATACATCCTTGCTAAGGACATGTTTAGTGCATCTAGTCATCTCTCCATTCTATTAGGCTCATTCATGAAAATCAAATATTTTTGATGTTTGTATGGTATCACTATTGCTTCTATGCTTGACTTGATCTAGTGATAGCATATGGCATGTTTATGGGCTTGTAAACCTAGTGTTTTGATCTAGAAAATGAACTCTAAGTGTTTAACTCAACATGGTACAAGATAACCCTTATTTGGAGGTGTGAAGAAGCTTGTCCTTGGATCAAACTGAGTTAAATATCTTTGGTAAATGATCTAGATTAGACCCAATTTAGGAAAATGATCCTCACCCCATTGATTGACATTGATAATCTCTACCTATCTATATTTTAAACCTTTGTGGTCATTGATGACAAAGGGGGAAAAGGGGAAGAGAAATTAAGATACAAGTGATAGGGGGAGAACTTGACATAAGGGGAGAAATATAACAAAGGAAAAGGATCAATTAAAATTTTGAGCACACAAGTAGGGGGAGCAAGCTCATAAACTTGTATGGTGCATTTGAATGTGCATTTCATATGTTTGCTTGCATGGCACAAGTTTTAAAATTCAATATCTATGCTTGTGTGGTGTATGCTAGTTGTTGGGTTGAATGATGAAATGAAAACTAGCATGCATAGGATATCTAGTGATTTCACTTCCAAATATTTCCAAGTGGTACTGAGCTAACCATGGTGCTAAGGATGGTATATTGGTGCACTCCAATTGGTATCACACTTCAAAGGTCCATCTTTTATACCTTAGCATAATTTGGTAGACATTGTCTCCTATATTTCCTATCTAAGCATATGTGCAAGCTACTATCCAAACTCTTAGCACATATATAGGGGGAGCAATTGCTACCATTTAGGGTTCATGAAACTTGTCTATATCCTTTTACAAATGGTAAATATGCTTAGACAAGCAACATGGATTCAATTGAATTTCAATTCATATCTTTGTGAAAGGGTTGTCATCAATTACCAAAAAGGGGGAGATTGAAAGCTCTAGTTTGGTTTTGGTGAATTGATGAAACCCTAAGTGCTAACCTAGTTTATCAAGTGATCATGAGATAGGTAGCACATTCCAAGTGGAGAAGCAAATGAAGATCATGACATGACGACGGTGATGCCATGGTGATGATCAAGTGCTTGGACTTGAAAAGAAGAAAGAGAAAAACAAAAGGCTCAACGCAAAGGTATAAATTGTAGGAGCCATTTTATTTTAGTGATCAAGACACTTAGAGAGTGTGATCACATTTAGGTTTGATAGCCGTACTATTAAGAGGGGTGAAACTCATATCGGAATGCGGTTATCAAAGTGCCACTAGATGCTCTAACTCATTGCATATGCATTTAGGATCTAGTGGAGTGCTAACACCCTTGAAAATGTTTATGAAAATATGCTAACACATGTGCACAAGGTGATACACTTGGTGGTTGGCACATTTGAGCAAAGGTGAAGAAGATAGAGTTGAAAACGAGTTAGTCGCGCTGGTCACAGAGTGACCGGACGCGTTCGGTATGGAGATCGGATACGTCCGGTATGTGGCTCAGAACTGAACTGCACAGTGCGACCAGACACGTCTGGTCGCCACACCAGACGCGTCCGGTATGAATCTGCATGGTCGGTGTTCGGTAGTGTAGTTGATCGAACGCTAGCAGCATCCGGTCTGGAGTGACCGAACGCGTCTGGTCGAGCGTGGATGCTTACTGTACTCGACCTGACACTGAGGCTCAGCGTCTAGTCAGTTTCTAATAGACACGTCCGGTCAGCCCTGGTGGCTTACTAGACTCGACCGGACTCGGTGGCTCAGCATCCGGTCATTTGTAGTTCTACGTCCGGTCTGAGCGTCCGATCACATGAAAGTATGGGCTGCAACGGCTACCTTGTCTTGAACTGGATACATGGTGGTTAGGGAGAGATCGGACGCGTCCGGTCGACCTACCGGACACGTCCGGTATTCACGAACGGAGCGTCCGGTGCAGCGTCCGATGCTATGTGCGGTCGACACGTAGTTAGCCCAATAATTGAGCCAACGGCTCTATTTCGTGGGGGTTTCTATTTAAAGCCCCATGGCTGGCTCAAGCTCACTCTCTTGTGCATTTACATTGACATAGCAACCTTGTGAGCTTAGCAAAAGTCCTCCCTCTCATTTCCATCGTAGATTAAACATCTTTGTGAGATTGGGAGAGAATCCAAGCGCATTGCGTGAGTGTTTGCATCTAGAGGCACTTGGTGTTCATGTTTCGCTGTGGGATTCGCTTGTTACTCTTGGTGGTTGCCGCCACCTAGATGGCTTGGAGCAACAAGGATCGTCGAGCGGAGGGTGGTGATTGTCTCTGGCTCCGATTGTGGTGATTGTGAGGGGTTCTTGACCTTTCCCAGTGGAGCACCAAAAGGTACTCTAGTGGATTACTCGTGGCTTGTGTGATCCGCATCTTGTGTTGGTTCTGCGACACCCTATTGAGGGTTTGGCGTGTAAAGCCAATTAGCGTGTGAACCTCCAAGTGAGTGAATTGCCACAATGAGGAGTAGCTTGTCGGCAAGCAAGTGAACCTTGGTAAAAAATCATTGTGTTCATCATTGATTCCGAGGTGATTGGTCTTCATTGTTATTCATCCTTGTGATTGATTGGTTTCTTCATCTACACGGTGGTATAACCTTCTTGATCACTCTCTCTACTTTACCGCAAACTAGTTGACAAGCTCTTTAGTGTAGCTAGTTGTGAGAGCTTGCTTGGTTGGTTGGTGTGGCTCTTTAGTTAGACTTTGAGAGCACACTAACATAGAGTAGTGTCATAAATTTTGTGTGAATAGACACTATCTAAACTAGAATTGTGGTAGGTGGCTTGCATTTTGAGTAGGCTAGTGCAACACTTGCTTTGCCTCATAATTGTCTAACCTTTTTGTTAAGTGTTGTTGTAGAAATTTTTATTAGGCTATTCACCCCCTCTAGCCATTAGGACCTTTCATCCTTGCTACTCTGAACGAGGCAGAGGACCAGGTCTCTGACGTTGAAGGCTCAACCCTGCACTCGATGGCTATGGTAAGGTCGCAACGCCTACTAGTACTTTGCTGAGCAGAGGAAGGCAACATCATGCACTTCATCCAGCTGGTCCATGATGTCCTCGAGGGATGCCTCGGCTCCCTATTTGTCGTACGCCCTGACCCTTAGCGCTCCATAGTCAAGGTCGGATGAGAGGACGGCCTTAGAACCATAGACCATGAAGAATGGCGTGTAGCCGGTGGCCTGGCTAGGGGTCATCCTCAGGCTTCAGAGCACCACGAGAAGTTTGGCAACCCATCATCCACCAAACTTGTTCAGCCGGTTGAAGATCCTAGGCTTGAGGCCCTGTAGGACCATGTTGTTTACACGCTCGACCTGTTCGTTCGTGTAGGGGTGCACTATGGTGGCCCAATCGACCCAGATGTGGTATTCATCGCAGAACCGTTGTCCATGATGATGGAGTCGGGACTCCAAAGTGATGGATGATATCGAGGAAGAACATCATGGCCCGCTCAGACTTGATCATAGAGATCTACCAAGCTTCTATCTACTTTGTAAACTTGTCTATGGTGACAAGCAAGTGGGTGTAGCCCTCAGGCGCTCTTTTGAGTGGTCTAACCAGATCAAGCCCCTAGACCGTGAATGGCCATGTGATGGGGATTGTTTGGAGCACTTGGGCTGGTAGGTGAGTCTACCGAGCATAGTACTGACACCCTTCATAGGTGCACACAACCTACTCGGCATTAGCTACCACAGTCAGCCAGTAGAAGCCTTATCGGAATGCTTTTCCGACGAGGGTTCTATATGCGGCATGGTGACCGTAGACCGCACCGTGGATATCGCTTAACAAATGCTTCCCCTATTCGACAGGGATGCAGCGCTATAGGATCCTGGTGTGGCTTTGCCTATAGAGTTCGCCCTCAATGAGGACAAAGGACTTGGTGCGATGCGTGAGCCATCAAGCCTCTGTCTTGTCCGTCGACAACACCTCACAGAGGAGGTAGTCGAGGTAGAGCGTCCTCTAGTCGACCAAAGGGTCAGGCTTTGTCGCTGGGTCCTCTTCGAGCTCCATGACCTCAGGGTCGGATGGAGTTGACGGTTGGCCAGCCCCCGAGCCCTGGGTGGGTGGCTCATCATCAGCTTGTTCCGACCCCTCATAGCAAGCCGAGGGCTTGTGCTGATTGCTGGTGAAGATGCCCGTTGGCACCAGCTCTTAGCCAGATGTTGACTTTGCCAGTGTGTCAGCCGCCTCATTGAGACGCCTTAGGATGTGATTGAGCTCGAGGCCATCGAACTTGTCCTCTAGCTGGCAAACTTCTCGGTAGTATGTAGCCATCTTGGTGTTGTGGTAGCTTGACTTCTTCATGACTTGGTCAATGACCAGCTGGGAGTTGCCCCGAACATCGAGGCATCAGATGCCAAACTCGATGGCGATGCACAGGATGTTGATGAGCCCCTCATATTCAACCACATTGTTGGAGGAGGGGAAATAGAGGCGAACCATGTACCTCATGCGTACCCCGAGGGGCAAAACGAAGACCAGCCCTGTGTACCCCGAGGGGCAAAATGAAGACCAGCCCTACATCGGCGCTGAAAGGATCAAGATGCCCAAGAGAGGGGTGAATTAGGCTAATTCTAAATTTCTTCGTAATAATTAAATCCTATGGTTAGCCCAATTAACCCCTTTGTGCCTAGAAAGTGTTCCTAATTGTTCTACCACACAAAGGACTTGCAACCTAAGTTCCAATCCTACTCTAGCATGGCAATTCTAAGAATATAAAGACATGAATTGAATTGCTCAAAGTAAATGCTCAAAGTAAATAGAGAGAAAAGAACACGGCGATGTTTTGTCGGGGTATCGGAGAGTCGCCACTCCCCACTAGTCCTCGTTGGAGCACCCACTCAAGGGTGTAGCTCCCCCTTGATCCACGCAAGGATCAAGTGCTCTCTACGGGTTGATTCTTCGACACTCCGTCGCGGTGAATTATCCACAACCGCTCACAACTTGGCTTGGGTCATCCACAAGCTCTCCGGATGATCACCAAGCTCCCAATCACCACCAAGCCATCTAGGTGATGGCGATCACCAAGAGTAACAAGCACAAACTCTCACTTGACCATGATAAGCCTAATGAGAAGATGGATGCACACTTTGCTACTCTTGATCTTCACTAATGAGGGCTCTCTTTGGGATTCTCAAATCTCAATCACCTCACTAGGACCTTGCTCTTCTTGGCACTCTCTAAGGTGTTTCTCAGCCGTTGGAATGAGCAAAAGTACCCCCACACGCGAGCGGAGGTTGTATTTATAACACCAGCTGAAAAATGAACTGTTATGTGCCTCTGCGGGTTGACCAGACGCATCAGTCAGTATACCTCGAGCTCCAGTGGTAATGAGTTGACCGGACACTGGCAGCGTCCGATCAACACTGATCGAACTCATCCGGTCACATTTTCCCTTCACTGGAACCTTACTGATGTCGACCGGATGCTGGACCTCTAGAGTCCGGTCACTTGCTAAGCAGCGTCCGGTCAGCTTTGACAGGACGCATCCGATCAAGATTCTCCCTCTTTGGGACCTTACTGGTGTCGATCGGACGCTGGCCCTCAGCGTCCGGTACCATGACCTCGCAGCGTCCGGTCACTTCCAGACGATTTCACCTTGGTCAAATGAACTGACCGGACTCTGAGCCAGCGTCTGGTTAGTATTTGACCCTCCATTCACTTCCAACTCTCGAACATATGTAAATAAAGTTTGCTCCATTGGATCAAAGGGCTGTTATGGAGCTACCTAGTGCTAGTTTTAACAAGTGTGCACCACACCTAACTCACTAGTCTCACCTAGGTCAAGCTACCCATTCATACCCCCCTTAATATTATGGCCAAAGGAAAAACAAAGTCCTAAACTACTCTAAGTGTCTCTCCAACTCCAATCGACACTTAGAACTAGTCCATCCTTAACCTTGTCGTCCATCCTTTGAAAACTGAAATGATTTCCATCGTAGGGGCTTGACAACCATGATTGCCCAATCGATCTCCATTATCGTGCCTAACTCAATTGTTTCTGTAAAACATACGTTAGTCACAGTAATCACGTATTGTCATTAATCACCGAAACCCAACTAGGGGCCTAGATGCTTTTAGGCACCTTTCTTCATCAATGATCCATCGAAGCACATCGTCCAGTACTCTTGGTCGACGATTGCTGGTGGCATTTGGACCTCGGTCCACTATGCAATGAAATCAGCCAACACTTGGGACTTGATGGCCATCCAGGAGGCATACGCAATGCCCTGACCCATCAGCTCGAGCGCCCACTTCATGATTCTTTCCATGGCACCCTGATTTTGGACAACCTTGCTGATGGGGAAGGATGTCACGACCATCATCGGATGTGACTCGAAGTAGTGGCGTAGCTTCCTCTTGGCGATGAGGACAGCGTATAGGAGCTTCTAGATCTAGGGGTAGCAAGTTTTAGAGTCAGATAGGACCTCGCTAATGAAGTACATGGGGCGCTGTACTTTGAGGGCGTGCCCCTCTTCTTCTCGCTCCACTACTAGCGTGGCACTAGCCACTTGCGTGGTGGCCACAATGTAGAGCAAAAGGGGTTCTCCATCGGTCGGAAGAACTAGGATTAGGGCTTTCATTAGAAGCTGCTTGACCGTGTTAAGTGCTTCCTGGGCCTCGGGCATCCATTCGAAGTGGTTGGCCTTCTTTAGAAGTCGATAAAGGGGGAGACCTCATTTGTTAAGGCATGAGATGAAGCAGCTAAGCGCAGTGAGACACCCTGTAACTCATTGTACCCCCTTCATGTTCTAAATTGGGCCCATCCTTGTGATAGATGAGATCTTCTCTGGGTTGGCTTCAATGGCACGCTCGGAGATGATGAAACCGAGTAGCATACCCCTCAGGACCATGAAAACGCACTTCTTGTGGTTGAGCTTAATGACGTTTGCTCTGAGTTTTGCGAAGGTCTGCTCAAGGTCGGCTATGAGCTAGTCAGCTCATTTGGACTTGACCACGATGCCATCTACGTAAGCCTCAATGGTCCACCCGATGAGGTCTCCAAAACACTTGAGCATACAACGCTGGTACATAGCCCCAGCGTTCTTCAAACCGAACAACATTGTGACATAGTAGAACTATCCAAAGGGGGTGATGAAAGATGTCGCGAGCTGGTCGAACTCTTTCATCATGATTTGATGGTACCTAGAGTACGCATCAAGGAAGCAGAGGGTTTTACACCCTGAGATAGAGTCAACTATTTGGTCTATATGCGACAAAGGAAACGGATCCTTTGGGCACGCTTTGTTGAGACCCATGTAGTCAACACACATCCTTCATTTCCCACTCTTCTTTCATACAATAACAGGATTGGCTAACCACTCAGGGTGGTACACTTCCTTGATGAACTCGACCGCCAAAAGCTTCATGATCTCCTCGTCGATGGTCCTACGTTCCCCTCGTCGAAGCGATGCAGGCGTTGCTTCATTGGCTGGGAGCCTAGGTGAATCTTCAAGGCATGCTCGATGACTTCCCTCAGAATGCCCGACATGTCCGAGGGTTTCCATGCAAAGATATCTCTATTGATGCGAAGGAAGTCGATGAGAGCACTTTCCTATTTGGAGGAAAGCGTGGTGCCAATGCGCACCACTTTGCCCTCAGGACTGTTGAGGTCTATGGGGGCCTCCTTGGGGCCCTCTACCGGCTCAAAAGACCCGGCTAACCTCTTGGGGTTGGGTGCTTCTTTGGCGACCTCCTTCCTAATGACTGCGAGCTCTCTAGAGGCGACGATTATCGTGGCATGATCACAGCACTCGACCTCACACTCGTAGGTGCGCTGGAAGGAGGTACCGATGGTGATGACCCCACCTGGGCCTGGCATCTTTAGCTTTAGGTAGGTGTAGTTGGGGACGACCATGAACTTCGTGTAGCATGGTTGTCCTAGGATGGTGTGGTAGATTCCGTGGAACCCAACCACTTCAAAGGTGAGGGTCTCTGTCCTATAGTTGGACGAACCCTGAAAGGTAACAGGCAGATCGATCTGCTCAAGTGGCACGCCCTGCTTTCCAAGCACGATGTCATGGAAAGGCACTCCGGTCGTCCGGATGCGCACTCGGTCGATGCCCATAGCGTCGAGCGTCTCAGCATACATGATGTTGAGGCCACTACCTCTATCCATCAGTACCTTGGTGAGCCATTTCGTGCCGACGATCGGGTCAACCACGAGTGGGTATCTCCCCGGTTGTGGGACGCTCTCTAGGTGATCGGTTCGGTCAAAGGTTATGGTGGACTTCGACCATCGAAGGAAAGTAGGCGTGGCTGTCTCAGCCGTATAGACCTCGTGTCATGAGAGGTTATGGCAGTGCTTGGAGTTGTTGGTCGCCAACCCTTCGAAGATCATGAGGTAGCCATCCGACATTAGAAAGCGGTCGTCCTTCCCTTCAACGTCGTCCAAGGTCAGTTCGGGTCCTTCCCATGCTCCCCTTTGTTGGAGCCTCTAGACACGAATCACTTCATGACGTCACTGTCCTTGTACAGATGCTTGATGGGGAAGGCATGGTTCAGACATGGCCCCTCGAGTAGCTTCTCAAAGTGGTTCGAAGTGCCCTCCACGGGCTTTTGACCCCCCCTACGGGTGGCAACGACCACGAGCGAACCCTCACACCATTGCTTGTTCTTCTTCTTGATGGGATGGCTCGAGGCGCCTTTGCCAGCGTCCTCATCCCATTTTGCCTTACCCTTGAGACGATCGAAGATCGCTCTAACCGCCTCTTCGCTCAAGGCATGGTTCGTGGTGATGTCGTGGAGCTCCTTGGTGGTTCATGGGTCCTTACATCCTAGCTTGTGAACCAGGGACTCGCTGATGGTCCCAGACAGGAAAGCTTCAAGAACATCAGCGTCGGCAACGTTAGGCAACTCATTGCACTGCCGGGAGAAGCACCAGATGTACCCACGAAGGATTTCTCTAGCCTTCTATCGGCAGTTCTTGAGATCCCATGGGTTCCCAGGGTGCTTGTACATGCCCTAAAAATTCCCTACGAAGATCTCCTTTAGGTCCGCCCAACTTTGGATTCTGTTGGGCGAAAGGTGTTCCAACCATGTTCGCGCTGAATCGACAAGGAACAATGGAAGGTTGCAGATAATGAAATCGTCATTATCCGCTCCACCGGCTTCACAGGCAAGCCGATAATCCTCAAGCCATAGTTCGGGGTTTGTTTCCCTAGAGTATTTCAGGATGTTGGTCGGTGGTCGGTACCTTGATGGCAAGGTGGCATTGAGGATGTGTCGGCCAAAGGCCTGAGGCCCCGGTAGGTGTAAGGTCGAGATGGCAGACTAAAGAGGGGTGAATAGTCCTTTCTAAAATTAATCACGTCGGCTAACTGAAATAAGTACGGAATTAAAACTATCGGTCTAGCCAAGACTATACCCCTCTATTTATGTTCTCTAGTACCTTCCAAAAATACTAATTAAGCAACAAAGGTGTCGGGCTAGCTAGAGCTCTCCTAACCAATTCTAGAAGCAAGGTCACACAAACCTATGCCACTAGTACTTTAAGCAACAAGGGAGCTCCTACACATACTAGTAAGCAAAAGCACAAAGCCAACTAAGCGCACTAGCAATGCTCGATAACAAGGCAACCAAAGCCAAATTAGAGAGCACAAATACTTAGCTATACAAACTAAACAATGTGACTAACAAGGTTACACAAACCAAATTAGCCACGCAAGGAAGCTATTTCTATGCTACACAAGCAAGAAGGTATCTAGTGAGCTACACAAGCTAACTAATTACAAGAGCAACTACACAAGCACAATGTATATAAAAGTAATCACAAGCTTGTGTAAAGGGATTCCAAACCAATGGGAAGAACAAGGTTGACATGGTGATTTTCTCCTGAGGTTCACGTGCTTGCCAACCAGTGCCGGTCCTAGCATTTTAAGGGCCCTCCGGCGATCTCGTCGTAACGGCCCCTCTTGACCATGTATAAAATCTTATAATATATAGGCGCTAATTTTACTTGCAAAATGAAAGCAAATTCAATAATATATTTTTAATTTAACATATCTGATAATTATCGAGGAACGATATAGATTAAGGAATATATTTGTAGATGTATGATAATTATCAAGGAATAATGTAGATTAAAAAAATAATATATTCGTTTTCTTTTCTCACCCATGACAAATGTTTCTTAGGTAACATTATAAAATTTAAACATGTAAATGAGAAGAAAAATATGACTATATGGGTACAAAGTACTAGATGTCTAGAATACTATACAAATAATTAATTTAAATTAAAAATAAAAAGGAAAAAATACCTTGAGCCTAAACAATTAATCGGTGATCGCAATTCATAAGAAGCAAAGAATCAAGATGTCGTCGTCGTGGAGCCTTGTCTGATCGCCGTCCTCGTGCGCCGTGTCCGTGTCTTCGGTATTTTAGCTCTTCGCGGCGGCGCGGCTCGCCAGCTCCGCACGTGTAAGGCGCACGTCCCGAACTCACGATCAGAGTGTGTTGTGTGCAGCGTGACTCCTCGCCTCCTCTCTACCCGAGGGCCATGGGGAAATGAAACTAGGAAAGAAATGTCAATGTTGTCTTTTTGGACCGCCTAGCCAGTTCTATGTCTCTCTTCTTATTAGTTTGCTAATGCCTAATAGACTATAGGACCTAAGGGTTTGTATACCTAGGCTTGGGCCCCTCCTCCGCTTGGGCCCTCAACCGTCGCACCTCATGGCCTACCCTTAGGGCCGGCACTATTGCCAACACGCTAGTCCCCGTTGTGTCGACCGCTCACTTGGTGGTTTGGTGGCTAATTGGCATCACCCGCCAAACCCGTACATCGGGCACCGCAAGAACCTACCTCAAAAGTGAGGGTAGCTCAATGACATGCTCAACTAGAGTTGCTCTTCGTGGCTCCCGCGGGGCGAGCACAATGCCCCTCACAAAGCTCTTCTCTAGAGCACCGCATAAGCTTCTTGCGGGCTTCAATGGAGACCACCACCAAGCCATCTAGGAGGTGGCAACCTCCAAGAGTAACAAGCACCACCGACTTGCAACTTCATCACCTAGTGCCACTCGATGCAACCTCATGATGTAATCACACTAGAATCGCTCTCTCACACAATCGGATGATCACTATCAAGCATATGTGAGATGGAGGGCTCTCAAGCACTCTCAAGCATGGACACAAAGTCCCTCGAGGTGCTCAGCACCAGCCATGGCCGAGACCCCCTTCTATTTATAGCCCCGTAGGCTAAACTAGCCGTTACCCCTTCACTGGGTGTTTTTTGGGTTGACCGGACACGCCGGTCATATCGACCGGACGCTGGACCTCAGTGTCCGGTCAACGGATGCTCGCCACATGTTGCCTCCGTTCAACCTCAGTCGCTTGATCTTAATGATCAAGTGATGACCGGACGCAGCTGCTCAAAGTGACTAGACATAGAACCCCAGCGTCCGGTCATTTCTAGTAAGGTTTTAGTCGTGACCGGACGCGTCCGGTCGGTCATGAGCGGATGTAGCATCAGCGTCCGGTCCTTCTCCAACTTTTCTTCATCGTCTATGTCACCGTATGCTAGTCTGACCGGATGCACCCTGCCAGTGTCTGGTCACTTTCAGCGCCAGCGTCCGGTCAAAGACCGATGCCTGCGTGTGCTCTGCTGCCACTGACCGGATATAGGACCCCAGCGTCCGGTCACTGCATGACCAGCGTTCGGTGCACTCTGTGAGACCTTGTCTTTTCTGTATAGGGCACCGGTGGCACCATCGGACTGTCCGCACTCTACGGGTGAACACTCTGCCGGTGGAGTTTTGAACCCTTCTCACCTCCGTTCCATCGCCGAGTTGATCCACATCAACTCCAACTTCATCTCCTTTATAAATGTGCCAACACCACCAAGTGTACACCACTATGTGTATGCGTGTTAGCATTTTCACAATCATTTTTCAAAGGATTAGCCACTCAACTTGCCACGCCACTCAATCCTATCGATGATGCAAAGTTAGATCACTCGAGTGGCACTAGATGACCGATATGCAAACAAGTTTACCCCTCTTGATAGTACAGCCATCTATCCTAAACCCAGTCACAAACTTCTCTACACACCTATGACCGGTGAAATGAAATACCCTAGGTTATACCTTTACCTTGCGCATTCTATTCCATCTCCTCCAATATCGATGCAACACATGCACCAACACGATCAACAATGATATGATCCACTTCATATCATCACGTGATCATATTGGTTCATCGATCTTGACTTCACTTGCTTTTCACCGTTGCCTTCATCCATCGGCGCCAAGTCTTGCTTAAGCTTCACCACCATGTGGTCCATCGCTCCAAAGCCTCCAACTTGCCCTTCACGCTTGCAATCGGTCCATAATGCCAAGTCATGTCTTGATCTTCTCCACCTTGATCACATGACTCAATGGCATGTCTCATTTGCAATGAGCTCCTTCATCATCACATGTGTGAGCTTTGCAACATCTTCAAGCCATTTTCACCTTCATGGCATATGTTGCTCACACACATGTTCCTGTGAACTAATCACCTGTGTATCTCACATAAACACAATTAGTCCACCTAGGTTGTCACTCAATTATCAAAAACACACAAGGACCTTTTAGCAGGCTGGGGCTCGGTCTTCGGTCCTCGCTGCTGTTGTAGCGTCCGCCACGACGAGGGTGATAGCCACGGCTAGCTCCCTCCCTCAGATCATCGTGGGTACATCTGCGGGCGTCGAGGGTGTCATGTGTGTCACGATTGCGGCTGAGACGCTGATGCACCAGGACCACGGTACGCTGCCTGCCGCCTTGTGGTGCGTGGTGGACTAATGTGTCCTTGCTAGGGCGCTCTGAGGGCGTGCACTGGCTGGCGTCGAGCTCGCATCGCCGAGACAGTGAGCTCTCAGCTTGCTGCGCCATCGTGTGCTCGAGCAGCATACGAATCTCATGGTGGGCCCAACGATCCTCGAGCGTCGCAGGCCCTAGAAGACCACGGAGCAAGGCTACCGCAGCAGCGATATTTTGGCTCACCCAGGCGAAGTCTGGGAGGGCTTCATCGACCGCAATGATCCTCTGGTTCACGTCATGGGCCATGGCACGTGTGCCCACCATCTCCATGGCGCTCGATCTCTCGATCGAGCTCCACGCGTTCCTGCTCGAGCTGGAGTCGCGCTTCCTCAAGCTCTTGGTGTTGGGCTTTTAGCTGCTCCACCCGCAGGCGAGGTGGGACTACTGTCTCCCCCTCGACCTCGTCATTGAGGTCATTCATCGGGGTAGCCTCCTCTTCATGGATGCTTTTGACGTGTCCCTTAGAGGTACTTGCCATAAAACATTCATGAGAGGGGTGATGACTCCCCCTGCTGGAGTTAGAGCCGGAGGGAACGAGAGCATTGTCGGGATGCTCCGGATGAGATATTTCAGAGAGAGCGGCTCCCCTCTGGCAAGTTATGCCATGACATTGGCAAATGAAAAGGTGAGGCGGCGTAGGTCCTCTCGGGATGGCCGGGTCCTAGGAAGACGCCGAGCTGGCGTTCAAGTCTCCCATGGTCAAAGTCGAGGAGCTGGTTATTTCCGGAGGCATGGGCCTCCAACGCGTGCAGTTGTAGCTCCTCAAGCGCCTCGGTGATTGCGTTGAGGCCGATGGAGTGGAGAAGTCAGACGGCGATGGGAGCCATTGCCAACTCTCCCTCCGCCGTGATGATGAAGTCTAGGTCCCCGAAGCGCACGTGCACGCCCGGGACCCAGCTGAGGTTGTGATTAGCCATCTGAGGCCTGGTGTTGATGTCAAGACGTGCAAAAGGCCCCTACCTGGCACGCCAACTGTTGGTGTTTCGAGTAAACACCAACGAGTAAATTTGTATTATTTCATGTCTGGCCCGGATGGTGTGCTGAGAGGACACGAGATTTATACTGGTTTGGGCAGAATGTCCCTACGTCTAGTTCATCACTGCTGCTCGTATTACTAGCACTAAAAAGTTCATAGTAGAGGTTACAAACGGACGAGAGAGGGACAGGTCCCAAGTCTCTGATAGAAAGAACGAATGGGTGCCAAGAGCTCGGTTGCTGCTCGCCTATGTGTTCGAGGTTCGATGCTAGTGGTTCTGATCTGATGCAGTGCGATGGGTTGCGATCTCGTGAGATTCGAGTCCGATGCCCCACTAAGGGATGCCATGCTTTCCCTTTTATAGGCCAAGGGAAAGCACAAGTTACAATAGGAGAAAAGAGAAGAACGAGAGAGAGAGAGAGGAAGCCCTTTAGGGTCGCCGAGCCTTTCCTTTCCATTGTGCGGGCCCCGCTGACATGGCCAGTGGTGACAGGGATAGCCCCACACCGAGCGCCTGTCCGCCTAAAGATGCCATGCCCAGGCGTTGTCAGTGGGTCGTGACGTCCCATCCCGCCTCGGCGGGTGGCGCGGCGAACCGGCGTGCTGATCAGCGGCTATACAGGGAGTAGGTAGCATAGTGACCACGCGTCCGTCACTGTGGGTGATGTGAGTCCCCTGGAATGACATGTCGTGGGAACGAGTCATGTTGAGACGTGACCGCTCCCTATATGATGCCAGAAGTTTGACCTTGGGTTGTACTTTCCTGGCCCGTAGTGGTTGGTGGCGGCTTGAGCCTCCGTTAGGAGCCGTGCCCTAAGACGGGGGTTGGGCGAGGCGGAGCCCGCGGCCTTGGTGTCGGGCGAGACGGAGCCCATCCTCAGCCGTCGGGCGAGTCGGAGCCAGCTCTCAGACGTCAGGCGAGGCAAAGCCCGCCCTCGGGGGTCAGGCGAGGCGAAGCCCGTGGTCTTGGTGTCGGGGGAGACGGAGTCCACCCTCAGATATCGGGCGAGGCGGAGCCCGCCCTTGGGAGTCGGGCGAGGCGGAGCCCGCCCCTAGAGGTCGAGTGAGGCGGATCGCACGACCCTGGGGTCAGGCGAGGCGGACCCCGTGGCCAAGCATCGGACGAGACGAAGCCCGTGGCCTCGGTGTTGGTTGGAGCCGTAGTCGTACCCTCAATTGCCTGGATGGATTAACGTAGAACTATCATTAGCCCCTCCTCTTTGGGTACCCTAGTATTAGTCCCCGACAAGACCCTATATTGCCAACCTCAGGATCATGACTTCCACAGTGCCTCATTTGTTCTGGTGGCCAGTGTTTGCTAAGTTGAAATTTTGGGATACTCAGTACAAGAATTTTTGTGGGGAAGTAATGGGTCAGTGCTTGTATATTATTATCTAGGGCTGCATCATTATTCCATTATACCAAGGATCATTTCTCCAGTTAGTACCCTGTCAGGGAAGACGTGTTATCGACGGTTCTGGAAACCACCATGGGCATCTTCAGTATGCAAGGTTATCACCTGGAAATTTCTAGCACGGCTACGTAATCTGTAGAGCAGCGAAACCATAGTTGCAATGTTTCTAGGGCTTACCGGAATAAAATCTGTGCTACAATGGCCAACAACAGCACTGGATATTATCAAGACCCATGTGCATTATTTTGGTCGTCACATCCTTTGTGGGCCACTATGACCTGAAGAGAGTGCTGTCTTCAAGTTTGCCAACCATCTATATGAAAGTTCAAGAATATCTGAACTAATTCTATTCCACAAAATTACTTCTATTGCTTGGGATGTTGGTGATATGCAGCTGAGCCATGGCATCTATATGGTGGTCACTGTAATTATTCAGAAAATGGACAGTCACATCGGATTTTGATGGCAAATTTATTTTGCTATGTGTCTCCAAAGTCAGAAAGTTACCTGGAGTAATTGATGCCGAACTAATTCTGCACTGGGCTGAATACACCAAAAACCATATTTTCCTATTTCGGAGTAAGCATATTTCCTTGGTTACGAGCACGAAAAGCAGATTTCAGATAATCCTATGCATGGAGTATTTTTGCTGTAGCTCTCTGGGGTTATGCCACATACAGATTACAGATCAACAAGAAGCTAGAGATAAGGACTGCTCGTTTACTCAATCTGCACTATCACATCATAGTGTCATCAAGCCTGTGGAGTACACAAGTGCAAGTTCAAGGATATTTACATGCATCAGTAAGACAGTGAATTGTTTGCAGTCAGTGAGGTTTCACTTCTACAACTTGATGATTGAGGATCCTTAACTTGTCGTCATGATGGCCTATAGTAGGAAACGACTCCTTTGGGAACCTCCAAGTACAAAACATGGTGAGTGGTTTGCTTCTACATTTGTTCTGCCAACAGTTCCTGTCATTCAGTTTCAAGCATCTACAAGTCAACACTCTACCACTATGAAAGTCATGTACAAGACAATATATGTGATTGAATATCCTCCAAGCACAAAGCATGCTGGCACTTCAATTCTATAATATGATGATTGAATATCCTTGAAGGCTTGGTTGCAGAATGGAGTACAATGTGAGGACCTTTGGCGGAAAATATATGTTTATTACATGATGATTGAAGAACCACAGCTTGAGGGCAAGCTGTTGCTTAAGAAGGGGAGAATGTCATGATATGGGCCTTGTAATAGGATTATGAGTGAATGTGTTTGGACCGTAAGTCTTGTTTGTTATCGGTTCAACGATATGTAGAGTCATATATATATATATATATATATATATATATATATATATATATATATATATATATATATAGAGTACCATGTGTAAGTGAACGAGGACATCAGATATGAACAAATCAATTATCCTCTCTCTCTCTCTACCGTCTTCCTCCCAGCTTCTCTGCTTGAGACGGCTCTCTCTACCGTCTTCCTCCCAGCTTCTCTGCTTGAGACGGCACCGCCGTGCTCTTCGCCGGCAAACCCCTGGTTATCCAGGATCGTGACATGGCGCTGCACGCCGCCGAGCAGAAAACACGCACGAGTAGGCCATCTAGGCCCCACGGGCAGGCACCGCTCTGGCTGGCTACGACTGTGCTCGAGCAGGGCAGGCCGCTGGGCGACTGGCGCCGGCTCTGCCTGGGAGCGGATGGGGCGCGAGGACCAAGGGCGAGCGCCGCTCTTGAGAGCGCGCACGGCGTCTGAGCACCGGCGTTGGTAGCGCTGCTACGGCGTGGGTCTGCTCAGTGCTCACGGACCCGATCTGAACCCCGCAAACAACGAACAGGGATCAAGCGCTCATGAGTGCCACGAACAGAGGAGAAAGGGCGGCACCAAAAATTGAATGAAACTCGATCAAAACCGCATGGTTCGTTCCCAAACTTTGCATAGATAATCACAACGAAGTTGTCGAGCTGCTCCTAGAAGATCATGGCCCGATTCAACCTCATACTCTGGGAAATCCAGATCACGTGCAAGAACACAGTTCTTTCCTAAAAACGAAATTTGGATCGATCTACGAGCTCGTGCAAAAATAGTTCGATTTACTGGAAGAATAAGTTCAGCACATGTCCTACCTCGTCGCGGATCAACCAAAGCACCCTAAATCATCTCAAATCCGACCAACGAAAAATCCCAAAAATAGCTCCGAAAATCACGCAAAAAGAATAACTTCAAATTTGGAAAGAGAAACAAGTGGAGCACGAAATTAATCCTCGGATAAACTCAAGACGTCGGATTATAACAAAACTATGGATAGCAAAAAGCTCAAAAAAAAGAGACACTGCTCTCTCTCACCCAAGTTTCCTCTCACACACCACACAAATGAGACCTCAAACAATGGCCGCCCAACCAGCCCCTTCGCATACATATAAGCTGTCTATCAAAAAAAAAAAAAAAAAAAAAAAAAAAAAAAAAAAAAGCACACATCCTTACACGAAGCATACAACCCAAATACCCTCTAGGGGTAAAACCGTCCCAAGTTTTTTTCTCATCGATCCAACAAACCCGGTGTCTTCTCGACTTTGCTTCGCCTCGACGCAAGCTTCGAGATACCACCACGTGTTCGTCGATTCGCCACTTCCCGATTTTGAGGCCCAAACCGGTCAAACCCGATGGTTTTGAGGCCCAAACCACCAAACCGTCCACACCTGGTTTTGAGACCGAAATCAACAAACCCTCTATCGATAGTTTTGAGGCCCAAACCACCAAACTGTCCATCACCGGTTTTGAGGACCAAACCGACAAACCCTTGTGCACACCTCGCCAGGCGTGACTAACCATGTCGACGCGTGTCCAACCTCCGCCAAGCTTGACGCCTTCGCCTTCCTTATTGACTTAACCGACGCCATCTACATCTCCCATGTAAATGCGTGTTCGGCCTCCGCAAGTGCCACGACGCCATCGTCCTCCTTCTTGACTTAGTTGATGTCATCTTCATCATCCATGTACTCTTGCACTTGTCGATGACCCCAAGTGTCAGCCACCCACGGTCGGTCACACGACTTCTCCCGTCCCTCAGTCCAAGCCACCGGCATCTGTCCTTCACCGATTCCAGTCCATCGGCACGGACCCGCTTGACCTTCACCTTCACCATTGACTACTATCTCCGGGCTTTACACCTGCGCACCACAAGTCAAGAGACATGTTGCACAACACACTTAATGCACACAACTCAACACAACACCTCCAGTTAGCCATTAACGTAATCAAGCACATATAAAATATGACTCAACCGGGAAAACCTCAAACCTTTCACACATGTGTCAATTATTCATTACACACACATGGGCACATCTCCACCATGTGTTCACAGAGTATTTGTTGTTGAGTTTGTTTATGTTGCCGAGCAGCGCCAAACAACATACCCGGGAAAAAGTGGCACTAAATCGATCAAATCAACGTGTTAACCTAGATCTACAACTATATTTTTTGGGTGCTTACATTTTTTTCAAGCGCTCGGTCCCCGCTGGTGGACCTTGGTGGCGTCGACGACGACCACGGGTTGTGGGCCCCGGTCCAACGCCTAGCGCATGCCACCGGCGTCAACAGGTCAAAGAGCTCGTCATACGCACATTACACCATCCGCAAATGCTTTCGGTTTTGTAATGTTTGTGTGAGATTTTTTATTTGTTTGGGAAGTTTGTTTATGTTACCAAGCAGCGCCAAACAATATACCCAGCGAAAAATGGCACTAAATTGATCAAACCAGTGTGCTAACCTATATTTACACCGTTACTTCTCTGTCTTTGAATAAATCAATTTCTAAAGTTGTTATAAGTCAAAACTTTTATATTTGGCCAAAATTATAGAAAAAAGTACAAATATTTGGTTCGAGGAAGAATAGTAATTTGACTTAAGACAATTCTAGAAATTGATTTTTTTCAGAGGTAGCACTACCGGAGACCGGCGCTTTGTCGAGTGCCTAATGCACTCGGCAAAGGCTACTTTGCCCTCGGCAAAGCCTTTGCCGAGTGCAGCACTCGGCAAAGAGCCTCCGATAAAAAATCCGTCGGCAAAAAATTCTTTGCCGAGTGCCTTTTATCGGGCACTTGGCAAAGTCTTTACCGAGTGCCCGACACTCAGCAAAGTTGGAACCGAAAAAAACCCGAAAAAATGGGGAAAAAATAGAAAAAAATGAATTTTTTTAATCGGTGGAGGCCCCCACTGGACTGCTACCCCCTGCGCGCGAACCTCCTCTACCACTACACCACACTATCACTTGTGTGTAGATTCTATTTTAGTTTCCCAACATATTATACTAAACCGAGTGTAAATTGCTTGTTTGAGGTCCTAAACGAATTTAAATAAAAAAGTTGTAAACTACAAAGTTTCATAACTTTTCGAGATCTATACTTCTAGTTTAGTAAGTTTTTCCATCCGAGGTCGTTTACAAAATTTGAATTTCAAAATTTTGAAATTCAAACGCAGTTTTGCATGACAAGATGATTTCAAATAAAAAAGTTGCCAACTACAATGTTTCATAACTTTTCGAGATCTACAGAGTTTATTTTGGTTATTTTTCCATCCGAGGTCGTTTGAAAAGTTCAAATTTTAAATTTTTGAAATTCAAACACAGTTTTGCATGACAAGATGATTTCAAATAAAAAAGTTGCCAACTACAATGTTTCATAACTTTTCGAGATCTACAGAGTTTATTTTGGTTGTTTTTCCATCCGAGATCGTTTGAAAAGTTCAAATTTTAAATTTTTAAAATTCAAACACAGTTTTGCATGACAAGATGATTTCAAATTAAAAAGTTGTCAATTACAAAGTTTCATAACTTTTCGAGATATACAAAGTTTATTTTGGTTGTTTAGTCATCTGTTCATCCGACATAGTTGTTCTAACATTATTCACAAATCTTATATATCTCTCTTGTAGTTTCATAAACTACAAGAGATATATGTTAGATTTGTAAACAAATTTACTTTCACTTTGTCATATGAAGAAAAGACCAAAACAAACATTGTACATCTTGATGAGTTATACAACTTTGTAGTTGAAAACTTTTTCATTTGAATTAATTTACTGTTTCAAAATGTGCTTTGAAATTTTCTTTGCCGAGTGTAAAAAAACACTCGGCAAAGAGCTTCTTTGTCGAGTGTCAAAAAAAACACTCGGCAAAGAAGCTTCTTTGCCGAGTGTAAAAAAAAAACACTCGGCAAAGAAGCTCTTTGCCGAGTGTAAAAAAACACTCGGCAAAGAGCTTCTTTACCGAGTGTAAAAAAAACACTCGGCAAAGACGTCTTTGCCGAGTGCCCGAAAAACAACACTCGGCAAACCATTTGACACTCGACAAAGAGCCGGTCTCCGGTAGTGTAGAATAATAATTTGAGACCTACATTTGGATTAATCCACTAACTAAAGCCATTTCTTGTTTCTGCTTACATTTTCTTTTTCTAAAATAATGTTGCAGCATAGGAGAAAGTACTACATATACCATATACTGCTTTATTCCTGAGTAATAAATAAACACATCTTTTTTTCTTAAAAATAATATGTGACGTTTGGTTTGAGGGATCATTTGATTATAGATGGGTGTGCTACATCGTAAGTCAATTCTTTGAATTTAGTGGGATGACTTCAATAATCCTCGGTACTAGTCCTAATTACAACAGGTTATCATTTTGCAAAAGCTTGTAGCGCCATTCCCACTTCATGCGCCTCACGAGTCAGTCACGTCAGCAGTTCCGTGCCAATGGTTGAATTCCGTTAACACGGTTGGCCTTGGCCGTAACAGATTGGCACCTCGCTGCAGGAACGATCGTGGAACTTTTGGGACTGCTTTTCTCAGGAACGATCTCTTCTATCGTAGCGAAGTAGTAACAGGCAAACATGATAGAAAATTTCGGATCATAAAAGGTGCATGGCGTCGCATTATTCTGATATGCCGTTTCTTCGAAGTCAGGTATACGAACACAAGAGAATGCTGGCAAGATGAGCAGTGATATCCTGGAAATTCCTGGTTGCATCTCGAACAGTCGGCATGGAAACATGGAATGAATAATAGGGAACACGCAAAAACCGGGACAGAAGAAGCTAAAAGAAGCAGCAACGTTCCAAGAATTCGTCGTAAAAGTTGTTGCTTTTCGGTCCCAGGGGCATAAATAAAAATTATATAAGATCATAAAGATTACTCGTCCAAAGGAAAAGAAAAGAAAACAACGGTCAAAGGTTCCATTCTAGTTCAAGTCAAATCGGCCAAAAGAAGAACGGTAATGCTTTGGTTAGGGTAACAGGCCCAGACGCTTGTTTGTTGGGCCTGTGGACCGGCCCAAAACAACTTGCCTGTGGCAAATGCACATACATAGCCATGTCTCCACCACGCACCGGACCTCCCCTCATAGCCTCGTAGTACGTCTTAACTGTACATCATGCACGCTGCTATGGTGCTCCCCTCGGCGAGTGAGATGCGGGGGCCGGCGTCCGTGAAGGCCGCCGTGGCTGGGGCTAGGGGTGGCCACGTGGGTGCAAGTCGTGGGCGGCGCCAGCTCCATGTTCGCGCTCTACTCGCACGCGCTCAAGGTCTCACTCGGCATCGACTAGAGCTGCCTCGCGCTGCTCGGGGTCGCCTGTGACGTCAGCGAGAACCTTGCCGGCACTGCGTGGCTCCTCATCTTCGGCGTCGCACCCACGCTGCCTTACTGGATGCTCCAGCAAGCAGCCGAGGGGAGGATCTTCGTGTGAGACCACCTCGCCAGCGAGTTTCCCACGCCATTATCACACCGACGAGCTCCATGCGCCGCAGGCGACCTCTGCACCGACGTTGAGCTTCGCAACGACGAGCCTCCATTCGTCCAAGTAGCAAAGTGACATTGCGCTGAAAACGCATATTGCAAGCGTATGTTTCAGAGGTATGTTGTAAGTGTTTTATATCAATGTTGCAAGTAGATCGAGATGTTGCACATGTTGCAATGGGCTATACACCTATGTTTCAAGTGTATATTCCAGATGTTTCATATGTTTCAGACGTATGTTGCAAAACTAGATTAGGATGTTGCATACATATGCAAGTGTTTCAGGTGTTTTTCATACGTATGTTGGTGTTTCATCTTTATGTTTGCAATGGATACACGTGTGTTTTTAAGTTTTTCCTGGTGTTTGCAAGTGTTTCAGACGCATGTTGCAAGTGTTTCAGTTATTTCGGACGTATGTTGCAGATGTTTCATCTGGATGTTGCAAAAGTAGATCTGTTGTTGCACATGTTGCAATGCACGTGAGAAGTGAGTGGGGGTGGGGGGGGGGTGAGCGGTCCGTGCAGGCTCGAGCAAGGGCATGCTAGCCCGAGCGCGGGGAACGGAGTGCAGCACAAGCGTCCGGACATCCGAGCATTAGCACAGCCCAAAGAAGAACGTGAAAAGGGAAATCTATAAACCCATTCTTTGCACCAGTTCCAACCATGATGAGCAATCTGAGGACTTGCTTGGCTGCACCAATACCAACCTCAATCCATGTGTATTGAGGTTGATTGGCGTGGATATTAAACTAAATTAGCTCAATCTTCACCCCAACACATGTGAATCTAGACGCCCATGAAATGTATGTTGCACAAAAGAAAACGTTAAGTTCTCAGATCAGGTCATCAGGAATTTAGGGTATCAGAAAACCAGTAAGAAACATCTTATAGGTCGAACGATGAAATATAAGACATGAAAATAGAATAAATAAACAGTTTACAGTTTAGTCTAGTTACATGATCGATGATACCACATGCCTGAGCGTTGTGGCTGTCACATCCTCACAGGCGCTCAGTAACATGTATCCAGTTGGTTTCCCTTGTAAACAAACACTATGAACAAAGGCACACGATATTCCTGCTTTGAGTTTAAGAATGAGAAGTTTCCAACAATAGAATCAATGGCGACCTGTGCATTCTCTTTCAGAATCAAGCGCCAAATGATTAGTTATTTACACATGGACAAGTCTGAAATAAAGAGTAACCCAAGCTCACCATATGATCTACTACTTTGGACCCTTCACCTGTTATGTAATGGAACCAGACTGCATCAACACTAGGGTTTATCCAATGAATCTTGCAGCCTAGACCTACTACGTGCTAGCAGGTTCTCCCTTATTTCTTTGAAAGATTCGAACTCCTCCAGTGCGTCGGATGTCCTGCGGGACATGAAAGAGCTGGTACTTCCTGCCTCGATAGATTCACCCCTTGATGTATGAGATGAGTAGCTAGAATCTCGCAGTGGACGTGCAGATTTCAGCAGGTGGACAAGATACCCAACAGCAGCATCTTGGGATTTATGGGATGACGAACCAGCCTGATCCCCTGTGTCCTTTCCACCACTACTCCTGGTAAAGTTGCATGGTTTAATCAGCAAAGATTTACTAATGAGTTTTGCGGTTTCCAAGCTATGAGACTGCCAATGTTGCTTAACAAATTGGACAACCAAGTAAAAAAAATCAGTTGACATGCAGAACTATTGCACAGAATGATGAACCAAAGATGAAGTAGAGCAGAACATATACCCTGGTCGTGAATCTGGATCAACATCATCCACAGCAAAAGGAAAATCCGCATCATCAGTATCATCCTGCATTGATAATCTGCTTGAACTTCTTGAGAAACCAAGTCGTGGTGAACCACTAGAAGAGAAGACACCAGAGAACCTGCCAGATTCATCCCTACTGTCCTTAACCTGCACATATATACCAAGAAAGGTTAAAACCAACAAACTCAGTGAAAATGTTAATACATTCCAAATTCAGGCAATCAGCCTTGCTTTGTAATAAAATGCAAAGAACAATTTCCTAATACAAGAAATCTATGGAGCAAAGTGTAAAACCCATAGATATGCCAAACCAGAATCAAAACAGGAAACTGGGTTACACACAGCACAAGCACAAGGGCAGGTTGTGAAGCACGCAAGAAAAAACAGGAGGCAGTCAAATTCATTTATTCCCACACTTCCCGCAATAATTGAAGAGTACACAGGGACGTTCATTTAATGGGAGAGCTTTCCTTGGTTGGCTCCCATGGCGTCAGGGACCTTTCCCTTTTATAATCCCTATATATAGGTTTTTGTTGCTTCAAGCTTCCTCTGTTTGTGTGGAAGGAAAGAATCCAGGATGTTTTTCATTTACCCAAGCCTATCAATTCCTCACCCTTCCTCATAGAGTTCTTCCTTTTATGCCCTTCCGACCACTCCCAATTGATTCATAGATTCGGGAAACTTCAGTGTGGATCAACTAGAGCACTCAGACTCCTGTTAGAGTCCCCCTGGCGTCACTAGTCTCTTTTCGATGACGACATCCCCACACTACAAATCATCAAGGTTTCTAGAACCTTTCAGAAGTGTTATTATGATAATCGCAAGGTATTTTTAGGATGCAAATTTGACAACCAGTCACAAAAGGTATTCAGGTACCAAACTACCAAGGAAAGACAAATATATGCAAAAGCAAAGGTTATGGAGAGAAAGACACACAATCAACCTATTGTTTCTTTAGCGTGGCACATCTGTGAAGGATAGCATCAACTTAGTTTGGCAACAATTTCAAGCCGTTTCTGATATCAGTGCATCTTTGTAATCACTATACCCGAATACAAGCCCACCAAACTAATTTCAGTGTCTTTTGTAATGTTTCCTATTATTCCCTTCACCTGACCCATAGGCTAACATGCAAATCACCTATCTCGTGATGTTGATTGATTAGGCAATACTATGTACAACATTATAATTCCTGTCCATGAGTACAAATGGACTTTTATTTGAAGTCAAAGGGAGTAGCAAAGTACATGGCAAATGAAACACCCAATGGCAAAAGAATACTGCCACTTTATCAAATTTGTCAGTTCAAATTCATTGTCTCTCCAGTCTCCAGACCTTACAAGCCAAAGGGAAGCCTGGCTAAGCACTCAAATTATGCAAATACATCTTCTCCATAGCTGTCTATTGAGTTTAAGATATTCCTAAATAAAATACATAGATAACAAACTTACTGAATTCACATTAATAGTTGATTTCAACACTGACATTTTACTCCTGGGTGTGTCTGAAACATGCCACTAATTCTTTAACCACACCATCAGCTAGAGAAAAACAAACTGCAGCCCATTTACAAGAGACAAAAAGAGAGACCTTAAAAGGAAAACAACACCACTGCGCTAGCCAACACAACACATGTTAATGGTCCAAGCAATCGATTATAACCATGACAGGGGGGACTTAATTATGAATCATGAGCTTGATGGAGAAACTGATAGTGAGTTGGCTTCAAGTATGAGACATGAATATCATAATAAATGGTCAACACACCAAATTGCCAGCTAAACTTCAAAACGATTGGCACTTATTTTAAAAGATAGTTTCACTAGACATTTAAAGAATACAGTGCTCAAGTTATTCATGATGACAGACCAAGCAGCAGTGCGTGATAATAAGATGCAATCACAACATGTTAAGAAAAAAAATGCACAATGTGTGGCCACATCATCTTAGAAATTCATGGCTATATATAGTATATATGTTATACATGCTGAAGATAAGTTAGACAGGTAGTGTAAATAAAAAAAGAGCAAATTTGGTGGAGGTAGACAGACAGGGAGTAGCCAGTACATAGTAAGATTGGTGTATCTAGGTTATCCTACTACACTAATGCAAATACTACAAATCTGTGGAAGGAGAATATGGTGAACTCTAGGGGGGAGAACACCATCCAATCCCCATGGGGATGGGTTTATTTGAACAAACCCTTGCATGGATCAAACTGCATAACAGCTAACAGGACAGTAACTTCGGACAGTCTCATAACCAAGGGATGATGGCCAAATTATCCTGTATACTGTGTTGACAAGTAACAACACAAATTTGAACTTTACAGGAAATTAGCTTGGTTTCAAGCATATTAGCCATCCTCTCAGAGTTTTACAGGCTCAAAGACTGCTAGTTCATCGTGGATAAATATCTAAAAAAAAAGGATTGCAAGAATTTGGTGGGGCTATCATCTACACTTGGTGGAACATTTGGAAAGGAAGAAATAAAACGATTTTCCATAATGAGGCACTGAGTATATCCTTGAAATCACAAAATCAATTCCAAGAAGATAAGATAAGACAACAAAGGCTTATGCTGTTATAGTTCAGTTGTTAGGCACCTAGATGCTGCTACAAGTTTAGATGACTATCTTTGACCTATTGCCGTTTTGGCAACAATAGTCAGCCTCAGCTGTTTCTCTGTTGTTGTGGTGGGCATGTGTCTCTTTCATTTCCAAAATTAGCACTGACTATTGAATTCTTTTCTTCATCTAAACGAATCGGAAATCCCTATCAACCTTTCCAGGTAAAGAAAAATAATGAAATATTAGCTTCCAACAAAAAGTACCTGCCCTTAAATTGAAGCTCCAATGGATGAACACACTAACTAAATCTGAAGGTTCATAATTCCCAAACAAGCTGATAGAGAGAACAAAATGAACAATCTGCCAGCTTGTTTAACACAAGTATTTTATCCACGAGCCTTTCATTGAGGGCAAAAAACAGTCATCCTTCACTACTCAATGCACTATCATATATAATAAACTGCTTGAAGGTCTTACTAAGTTGTTCGGATATGATATGATACTTCTGCATAGCCCTATGCTTTCATCTGAGCACACAGACATCATCACCTAGTTTTAATAAGGGCAAAAGGAAGTAAAATCACCTTAGAACCAGACGGCAAGTTTGCATAGAGATCTCCCATGCGGATGCCATCCGCCCTCTTGAATGACCGACTGGTCTCTGTAGGTGACTCCTGCATCCCTGCTTCCCCTCGCACATTCTTTGGCGAAGGTGGAGGAAACATGAAGGCCCTACTGGGTTCCGACATGTTCCGATGGTGCACAGTGCCCCTGCCACCGCCCGTCTGTGGTATGCTCATTGGTGCAGTCTCACCGCTAAACCGTGAGTGCAGATAGCCAAACGTCGGCGGCGAGGGCGTGGGCGATGCGTAATGGGCCGGCGGAGGCGAGAATTTCGCCGGTTGCCCCAACGTGTGCGGCCAGGGCGCTGGCGACGCCCAGCTGTTGGGGCGTCGCGAGGGCTGCGGAAAGGGCGGGCCGGCGGCCTCCGTGAGCGAAGCTGGGAAGGCACGCATACGCTCGGCCGCCGGGCTGCCGACATAATCCGTGATGATCGCGGCTGACGCGAGGGAAGTGACCTCGAAATTGAAGGCGGCGAGGCTGGGGATGTACTGGACCGAGACGACGAGGCGGCCGAGCTGGGTCTCGACGGGGGCGAGGCGTTTGGTGCGCATGGCCGCCTCCTCGGCGCGGGAGAAGGGCGTGGCGAAGGAGCCGACGCGGTGGCCCATCTCGTAGTTGTACACCTGGCCGGACGCGCAGAGCGTGCGAAAGGCGCGGTACGCCGGGAGGAAGCGGAGCGCGGCGTAGAGTGACCTGAGCAGCGTGATGCAGCGCTTGTACGCCCTGTTGACCGCCAGCCCCTCCCCGACGGCGGCGGCCGCGGCGGGCGAGGGCCATGGCTCGCACGCCACGGTCCACCTCTCGAGCACCTCCTCTGGTCCGCCGCCGCCCGACGGGGCCAGGTACACGTCCACCACGAGCGGCTCCCCGGGGGACGGCTCCGGCAGGTGCTCCGCCGCGGGCGGCGGCGGCGGCGCGTGGAGCGGCAGGTGGAACCAGCGGTCCCGCCTCCGGAACGCCGCCGACGCCGCCGGGGGCGGGGGCGCGTGCGGGCGCGGCGACCGCACGGCGAGGATGGCGTGCAGCGCCTTGAGTAGGAACTGTGGCACCATCAGCTCCGCGCCGGCGCGGCCGCCGCCGCCGCCGCCGAGTCCGACAGGCTCGCCATTGCGGATCCCGAAACCGATCCCTCCTCAGCCCCGTAGCAGCGGCGGCAGCAGTAGTCAAACTGTACCGAGATCCGCCGCTCTGCATGGCTGCATAAATCTGGCCGGCGCGGATGACCGGGGAGCGATCGAATTCGAATTGTTCGGGAAAGAGAAACAGATCTGTGAGACGACGGGAGGAGTTGGCTTCGCGCAAAGGCCTGCGACGATGGGAATTGGGGATGGATTCCTCTCCGGTTTTCAAATCCGGCTAACGGGTCGCTGTTGGTGCCGTCACGGCAGCACGGATTTAATTATCTGGGGCGTTCTAATGATTTGGTGTCTTGCTACGAGTGGCGAGGGATTTGTAGCTTCGCCTTCGCTGTCGCGGACCCAACAACCGCTGCGATCGCGGCGCGGGTTTGCACGTGGCTTCTCCGATTTGAGAACGTTTCGGTTTGGGGTTGGTGAAATTGCAACGGGGTTTCGATCGAACCTAAAAAATGTAGGTCACCGGAGGATGCAAATTGTTGATCGGCGCCTGTGGATGCACTGTCGTGCACGTAGTACGTTTGTTTGTGATCTTGGACTTGGTTTTGCCGGGATGGGATGGGATGGGAGGAAGGATCGTCGATTCGCTCGTTATCCGCGGCTGGCGGCTGCGCTTGCTTTGGCGTGTGAAGAATCGCAAGACGGCGGAAGTGCTTGCTTCTCTGTACAGTGCACAGTGTACTAGCCTTGGACTTTTGGCAATTGGCAAGGACTAGGGTCTGGGGCGCAGGTCGGCAAGGATGAAACGGACGGACGGTCGGAATATGCCTACTGCAAATGTTTAGAGACAAGGGTAATGCTTTGAACCGGACGTTCGTCCGCCCGGACATTCCTTTGTTAGGCTATGACATCAGTCCAACAACATACGCTATTTTGTTAAAAAAAACTGCTCATCCACTTATTTCTATCCACTCATTCCTTTTCCTATCGCTCTAATCTGCTCGCCTGTCACCTCCGAGTGCACAACCACCGACTCTCCAAGGCGCACCACTCGGCCGCTGACCTTGCCAGGCACGACGCGCTGCCGCCTCCGAGGTGCGGCGCTCGGTTGTCGGCCCTGCCAGGCGTGGCACGCTCCTACCCTCTCCAAGTCACGCGGCCGCGGCCGCTCGTGCGGCCGATGCCTCCCTTTCGCGACGTGTAGCCACTACCACCGGCTCGCCACCTACAAGCACCGTAGGGCCGTTGCCTTCTGTGAACACAACACACCGATGAGCCTCCATTCTACCGAGCAGCAATGAGATGTTGCGTTAAAAGCGCATGTTGTAAAAGTATGTTTCAATTGATTCAGATGTTTCAGAGATATGTTGCAAGTGTTTCATATGGATATGTTGCAAGTGTTTCATATAAATGTTACAAAAATAGATCGTGATGTTGCACATGTTGCAATGGATGTACACGTATGTTGCAAGCGTCCATTCCAAATGTTTCATCTACTTTTTCAGACGTATGTTGCAAGTGTGCTTATTTAGATGTTGCATATGTTTCACACATATGTTGCAAGAGTATGTTCGAAATGTTTTAGCTGTCTCAGTCTTATGTTGGAATAAGTGTTTTCATGTTGCAAGTTGCAAATATTTTATCTGAATGTTATATATGTTTTACACACATGTTGCAAGTATATGTCCCAATTGTTTCATCTGCTCAGATGTATGTTGCTTTCAAGTTTTTCATGTTGCAAGTGTTTGTGTTTCAGAGGTATGTTCAGAGAGTCATGGGGGCACGGCCCGAGCGCCGGGGAAGGGGCACGGCGAGCCCGGGGGCGACAGATGGGTCGCGTGGCGCACCTGGGGTCTTGCAGATGGGGTGTGCGCATCCTCATCCCGCCTCTAGGGTCCCGCCCGCATGAAGAGAGAGGTCAGGGGGAAGGAGCGGCGTGCGTAGGGCGGGGCTAGACTGATGGGGGTAGGGTACACATGCGTGGCGGGACGAGGCAGACGGGAAAGCACTGCAGCGACACAGTAGGAGTGTTGCGCGTTTCTGCTAGGCTGTTCGGTATCGTCCGATGGAATCCTATCCCATCGGATGTTCGGGTGCCTGCAATTCCATAGAGGTAAACATTGGGCGTCACTATTTGGAATTAGTATCGGCTAGCTTCAAATGGGACTATTTGAACGATTAAGAATTCAAAATTTTAATTTGACTCTAATATCAACTTCTATTCACTATACTTGCATCCTCTTCATCTTCAATACCAACCATGCTCTTTTGTATTGCTTTGCATTCACCAGCCCTTTCACGTCGCCCCCAACACGCCACCACCCAATGTGCCACTGCCCTCGATGAATCGTCCACCAATGCTCTATCACCTGACGTGCCTCTGGTCCCAATACGTCGTCATCACATCCACCGTCGCTACCCACAATGTACTCCATCCGTCCCTAAATAAATCAATTCCCAGAGTCTATGTCAGCCAAACTTTTTTAAGTTTGATTAACTTTATAGAAAAGAGTAACAACACCTATGTCATAAAATGAGCACCTTATGAAAATATATTCTATGGTAAGTCTAATGATACTAATTTGAAACCATAAATCTTAATATTTTTTTTCTAAAAATTCGATCAAAGTAAAAAAATTTAACTTAAGACAACTCTAGGAATCTATTTATTCAGGACCAAGAGGGAGTAGTTATCATTATGCGCCCGTTCTCTTCTTCCCTATGACAAGTGGTCCGTAAGACAAGGCTCCTTTCTAGGGTTCTAAAGCCAATTTAATAGGCATCCAAACAAACAGAATTTAAATTGTAGCCAATTCAATACCAAGGCCGATTGGTATTGAACCTAATTTAATTCCATGTTCCTAAATATTTACATCAACACAGCCTTAACTATTTCTGTTCTACATTGGCAACGGGACTAGAACCATGATAGTTGAGAACCAAAATAGAAACGATATATACAGGAGTACAAATATTTAAAAAAAGGAACAGGGGTAAGAAACTTAAACTGGGATGAGGATAATGCCTAGTGCGTCTACATGGCATGTTAGATTTTTTGTTAAAATGTCTGACAAGCATTCTTAAGGCTAACTGCACAAATTACTAGCAAATGTGCCTGTACATTGTAACGAAACCCAATATATCTTAGAATTGAACTCTATACCATTATTGGACATGAGTTGATTTAACTTGTATGAGCATGGATCATAAGTCTAGATCAGATACGAGACACAAAAGGCGCGAAAACACTTTAGGAAGTAAAAAAGACAGAAGAAAGAACCCCTTCGCTCTTTATTAAACTAATGTTTGAATTGAGACTAGCTCAGTTGGTTAGTTTTTTGTGGTGGAACCTGTCCACCCGGGTTCAAGTCCTCGACTTGGCACGGGTGATCATATTTTTCTGGATTTATTTTAGGATTTAACGGCGATCTGCTTTCAATGGTAGGCGATGTTCCCGTCGACGGGCGCCATTTTGAAAACGTTTCGGATTTGCAAATATGGATTTATCCAGCATTGTGTTTTTAGTGGTAGGTGACGTTCCGGTCGACAGCGAGGCGCCTGTGGTGACATCATCTGTGCCGGCATAGTCTTTCGGAGGTGCTCATAGGGATATGATTTGCCTACGTGTATTCATACGAGTGAGTGTGCGTGCATGTTGAGCGTCTACGTCTGTACTTATGTAATTCGCCAAAAAAAAGAAAAACCTAATTATTCATTGTGAAAACGTTGATAGAATAACGATTGATCAAACTTAATTCGGATTTGCAAATATGGATTTATCCCTTTTAAAAGTGGGATCTCATAAAAGTGGACATAAAACACCTCTTCTTGCTTCTCTTCACATTGCATTGTATTTTTTAGCAGATACGGAACGGACAAGATAAACATACAAAATAAATTGGAAAGAAGACATGATTTATCCCATGTTTTTGCAACCTTGTAGGGGTGAGAGTTGGTAAAGGGCGCATGGACTAGGGGCGGACACCTTGGTGTTTGAGTACCAATTTGTTATAGTTCTTCCATCCTTTCATCCTTGGGTGTCGCCTAGAAAGGAATATAGTTTTAGCATATCACAGAGTCAAGTATTTTTAAATTTGATTGAATTTATAAAATATCAATACTTATGATACTAAATAAGTGTCGTTAGATTGGTCATGAGATATATTTTGTATATACTATTTATTTGTGTTGTGCTCCCTCTGTCCCAAAAAAATGTAAATCTCACTTTTCGATGTAAGATTAGTGTAGGTGTCAAATCATGCATTTACCCCTACTCTATTATTCTAGAAATAAAAAACAATGATTACATTTCGGAATGTTCTTCTTATGGATGGGTAGAATATGATAGTTTTTAGACATGTTGTGGTATTTTTAATGGGTGGGTCCTATTGAAAAAGTTGATTTCAAATCTACATTTACATTCTTTTTTAGACAAGATTTAAAACCCATGATTACATTCTTTTTGGGATGGAGGGAGTAGATATTAATACTATTTTGTTATAAATTTGATAAAATTTTAGGAAGTTTGATAAAGGACAGAGGAAGAAGGTGATAGTGCTTTATTTAGAGCCTGTTTGGTTCACAGCCAGATTTTGCCGTAACTAAGGTTAAGCATATGCCAGAGTAGTGGCATGCCAACATTGCGGCAAAAATAAGGTGTTTGGTTCACTACCATGCCTAACTTTAGATGTGGCAGATTTAACTCCGGCAACTGTTTGGTTCATATCCATATGAGCTGCCACAAGTTTGGCAAATGTATGTGGCAGGTGTTTGGTTCACAGCCAAAGTTTATTACAATTACCTTATTCTAGGAAGAGGTGAGCTCAATGTTGCCTTTTCTCAGGCTCTTGTCCCCTTCAAATGATGTTCTCAAAGCATCCCAAATTTGCTTAGCACTTTTCATTCCATTCACTTTGTTGAACTCATTTGAACCCAAACTTGAGACAAGCAAGGACACGGCTTATGTATTTTGATGGAGGTTGAATGCTTCTTCCAGAGTTATCTCTTTATCTTCATCGGTAGGAATCATCACACCAACATCCACAACTTCCCAAAGTCTTGCGGTGATGAGGTGCATATTCATCTTGTAAGCCCAATCGTTGTATCTTATTCCATCAAAGTGAGGTGGCTTGCCAAGGTTGATGGAAGGAGAATGTTGAGGTGGACCTTTGATGAGTTGTTCATAGTCGAAGCCCATGTTTGAATACATTCCCTTTCCATGAGCATGCTTGCCTGCTCCAACATCACTTGCGGTGTCTTTGGTTGCATCATTCTTGCCACTCACAACATCTTCAATCTTCTTGCTTAGTTCTTCCTTCATCTTGCATTTTCTTCATTTCATCTTGAAAAAACTTGACTTGAGCAGCCATCAACTCTTCCGTTATTTTCATGGCCATCTCGGTGGCATCGGCTTGCATCTTGTTAGACTCTAACATTGTTTCTTCTCACGCGGTGAAGCGCTAAAAGAAGACCAAGCTCTGATATCAATTGAAAGGATCTAAACAATGCCTAGAGGGGGGTGAATAGGCGTATCTAAATTTTTTTGCGTAATCTTAAAGTCAAATACCAGTAACAGTCAGAAGTCCTGACTATTTGGGTTGGAACTTCCGGCAGCTGGAAGTTACAACACAAACAGCCGAGAGTTCTGGCACCTATGGGAATTTCACTACAAGTGCTAAAATGAACTTTGAGTGTGAGACATCTTACAACCCCACTTCCAAGTGGTTAGGTAGACACGTAGGATCACTCCATTGATGCCGAAATGCTCCCACTCCGTAGATCAAGTCCAAACCCTAAGAAGAGAGTTGGGGAGGAAGAGAAATCAACAAGAACAAATATGATAGCACAAATCTCAATAACAATAAGCACGTGGGACACAAGGATTTATCCTGAGGTTCAGCAACCCCACAAAGGTCCTCATTGTTGAGGTGACCACAAATGTCAGAGTCTCTTCCACCTCCTTGCCTCTCTCAAAGCAACCACAAAGGTCACTCGAGCTTTTCACTAAGAAATCGAGGGTAATACAAACTTCCTAAGGCTCTTCCACAAGCTAGAAGCTCTTGAGCGATGCCTAGCTGGCTAGGAGCAAAGCTCCAAGAGTAATAGATGCAAATCCAACTGGCTTGACAAAGAAATCAAGTGCTCAAGATTGCCAAAGTGATTCTCTCGCTCAATCCACTCTCCTTTCACTCAAAATCCTAGGGGAATTGAAGATTGGAGCAAATAGGAGAGAAGAGGGGCGCCTTGAATGCTTGGGAGCAATTTTGGACGAAGGTTGGTGAGCAATGAATGAGTGGGTAATGGTTAGAAGAGAGGAGAGAGAGCTATTTATACTCATAGGCAAATCCAACCATTCAGATCTACGTTAGAAGTTCCGACACAGATCGCTAGGACTTCAAGCTCTACTGTAGAACAATGTTCAGACATGCAGACCACTAGGCTTGCTCGACTATCGCTGGAACTCTCGGTGGCTACTGGGACTTTTGGCTTCCATCGGGACTTTTGACACATAGGCAAGCCAAGCGACTAAGTCCCAAGGCGCTAGAACTTCCAGCGGGAGTTGGGACTTTCGACTGTCGGGACTTCCGACGAACATTCGAGCCTGGTGGCTAAGTCCAAGAGCACCGGGACTTGTGGTCAAAGTTAGGACTTCTGACTGTCGGGACTTTTGGCTACCCACAAACTATATCTAGGTGTTCGCGAGGTGATTTTGTGTCTCTTTTAGATTTTATTTTTATGCTTGAGCACTCTATCTTCCTCAGACCACCTAAACTTGCATCCCCTTTATAGTACGGTGGAACCTAAACTCAAAACAAAAGATAAAACTATGGAGAGCGCTTTGAGTTCGTCCGTCTTTTCAACTTCAAGAATTGGGGGATACCATTTCATCTTAGACCAACTCTTTAAAACTTTCATGGGACTAAAGTTATAATATATCTCATTAAGATCTCATTAGTTCCTAATTTGGATGTCATCAATACACCAAAACCCACATAGGGGGCAAATGCACTTTCAATCTCTCTCTTTTTGGTAATTAATGACAACCAACTTAGGCTTTTATAAGAATGAAAGAATTTAAAGCTTTTGAACCCCAAAATTTGTGAGGAGCTCCCCCTTAATGTATGCATGACATTAAATTTCAATGATGATTATCTATATATCACTTGCATACATCAAGATAAAAGCTCCCCATAAATTTTGCAATCCATTGGGTGCAACAAGTGTGTGTGAACAAATATATATCCATGAAAAAGAGTATGCAATTATGACATGTCATATTCACACAACAAGTAAAAGAGAATGTGATTGCCAAGATCTCAAAGTAAAAACTTGAAGCAACATATGGCCATCCAAAATAACATTCACCACTCACAAGTAGAGACAAGCAAGATAACTAATAGATAGGTAGACAAACATAACTTGTCCTACAATCATCCATCACACACGCAAATATAGTTGTCCATCACATAGTGCCACCACATGACATAGTTCATACAAGCTAAAAGTTTTAAAGTCTCACAAGCCAACTAACTTATTACATAGATAGATCAAAGCCTAACACTCCCCTTTGTCAACAAGTACCAAAAGGGGTAGGCCACGTGAAAGAAATGACTACTCGTCCTTGTAGTCCTCATCATCATCATGATCACCGCCATCATCACCATCGTCATTGTCATCATCATCCTCAATGTACTCCTCATCCGTGGTGACAGGGCTGATTAGATGACTCACCATAGAATTCTTTGCAAGCCTCATCATAAAGCTTGACGGGATCACGAAGTGGCTCCAAGTCATGAAGCGGTACGGAGTGAATGTCCAACTTCTGCTCAATCCGATGCATCCTCACAAGCAACTCTTGCTCACTCTCTGTGCTTGCACAACAAGCCCCAAACATATACTTCATGAAGAACTTGAACTTGCTGGGGGGGCTTACCACCAGAGGAGGAGGACTAAGGCTCCCCACTATGAGAACGGCGAGCGCTAGAGCCACGAGGTGGTGAAGCATGTGAGGAGGAACCTGAGGCACCTTTGCCTTTTCCTTTTCCCTTAGCAGCCTTCTCTAACTCCCTCTTCGCCTAAAGGGAGAGCGTGTTGGAAAGTTTGAGCTTTTTGCAAGGATTATCTGTAGGGAAGTGAATGCCTAACACATGCTCAATGGTATGCATGATATAGGGAGCATAGGGGTAGTGCTTCACCACATCCTCACTAGCATAAAAAAATTTCATCCAAATGTGATGGTTAATAGAGAACTTGGTGAACTCATTGCCAAAACAGTCAAGAATAACCTAGGAGTCATCACGAAGATGAGTAGAGTCACCGTATTTGGGATACAAGATCTGGCAAAGAATGTCGTTGAGCACATAGTAGTAGGGCTTCAACCAAACTATCTGCCCATTAGCACGATGACCATCCAAATACATGTACTGATACTCATCCATAGCAAGAGGAGAAATCTCAGCAATAGTTGTTGAGCGGTGATCCCAGCGATCCAAACCAAGAAGGCGAGCAAAGGTAGGAAAGTCAACCTTGTAGTGCTTCCCTTCAATGGTCTAATGAATGACATGAGTATCTTCATGAGTGTCCAAATGATAGGAAGCATAGAACTAACAAATAATCTCGTTGTTCCATAGCTTGCGAAACTCCATTAGCTGCTCTAACCCCATCCTCTTTAAGTCAAGGATCATCTGGTTAAACTCCAAACTAGGCAACTTACCAAGTTCATAGGTGTCAATGGACTTCATCTGAACCACTGGAGCCTCTTGCTTATTGATGTAGCGGAGATAGACCAAATGGTGATAGAAGTCAAAGTGAAATGGTTCCTAGAACCTGTACTCAATCCTTAAGTCCTTGGGCTCATCATAGAGAGGTTGGGCATGCTACTGATGAATCACAGACACATGGCGATGATAATCCACCATCACATGAGGCGTGTAACCACCAGCAGGATTGGGTGTGTGCTGAGGCTCCTAGATGGATGGAGTAGGACCTTGAAATAGAACCAACCGACTAACACCAAAGTACCCTGGACCAGAAGGCAGGGTCATGGTGCACACATCATCAACGATGGTCCTACCAGCTTGATCGAGGGCTTCTTCAGCAGGATCAACAACTAGCACATCTCCAATGCTAGGGACAAACTCCCACGCCATGGCACCCACTAGTGGAGGAGGAGGGGATACCGAAGTAGGAGGGGCATGGGCCTAGGCTGACCGACCATAGCCATGAGCACCAAAAACATCATGAGAGCATGCTGCCTTGGTACGGCCTAATGGATTGGAGGAACCAGTGGGGTCATTGTTCTTCTTGGACCGCTTCTCTTGACGTTGCAGAGGGCTGTCGTCATCACCAGACGCCATGGCTGTGAGAAAGAGCAAGGCAAAACTGAGAACCAAGGCAAAGAGGGGTAAACGACGGCCTAGAAGTGGAGAAACAGGAATGGAGTAGCAACTGAGGGGTGGGAGTTCTGGCCGGAGCTAGGACTTCCGACAGTCGGGAGGTCTAGCTAGGAGCCAAGACTTTCGACACCCACGGTGGCTAGCCCATTCATGGGGCTCTAGATCAAGACACACCTTCACACAAGGAAGGTAGAGGAGTAGAGAGGAAAGAAGAAAAGAGGCAAAATCCAAGGTACATTGGAAGTAAGGGTTATGGCTACATGGCTAGTACCTTGAGATGGAAGAAGAGATGGAGAGGCTTCAAATCCATAGCGAGGGCGACGTCCTAGAACAAATTCACGGCCACCACACCATGCGCAGGCCTTCAATCCGAGGAGGGCGGATGAAGAACATAGGGATGAAGGAGGAGTAGAGGGATAGCGATGTCGAAACTGTGGGGAGGAGGAGTCGGCGCTCCTGGCAAAGAGAACCAGCCGAAGCCACCGGTAGGGGCACGACGCGACGACGGCGACGGCGGCGGTGATGCAAAGACGGGGGCTGCGGAGTTAGAGTTAGGCAGGTGGGAGAGAAAGAGTGGAGTGGTAATTAGGTTGGGCCATGGTGAAAAGGTATTACCCTAGGTCAAATGGATGTGGTCAAAACTCAGTCAAAGTGGCCGACTCAGATGTACGTTGAGAGTTTCGGGCTGAGCCTGGACTTTCGGCAGTTAGGAGTTTCGACACGGAGCCAAGACTTTTGGCTATTGGACTCCCGGCTAACGCCCGGACTTCTGACGTAGGAAGACTGAAAAACTCCCTAACTTGAACTCATAATACCATATGGGGTAAAAATATGATGGACACTAACATTTTTACATGTGACTAGATTTCAAACAAACATTACATAGCTATAGTCACACATGAAAATTATAAGATTGATTTTGAAGGTGTCACACAACATTTTCTCAAAACTTTTCTCCTATATAGATCATTCAAAGTATGTGCAAGACATCAAGCCATGTACGAGAATCAATGATATTTAGCTCACTCCTCAAAGCACAAAATCTTGACTCATCTAGGGGCTTTGTGAAGATATCGGCTAGTTGCTTGTCGGTGCTCACTAATGAATTGTGATATCTCCTTTGGCTTTGTGGTCTCTCAAAAAGTGATGCTAGATGTCTATGTGCTTTATTCGAGAGTGGTTTACGAGGTTGTTTGCCAACTTAATGGCACTCTCATTGTCACACAAGAGAGGAATCTTGGTTAGCTCACAACCAAGTCTTTGAGAGTTTGGTTCATCCAAAGTAGTTGGGCACAGCATGCACCAACCGCCACATACTCGGCTTCAGTGGTGGACAAAGCAATGGAGTTTTGCTTCTTAGAGCTCCAAGACACCAAAGACCTACCAACGAATTGGCAAGTCCCGATAGTACTCTTTCGGTTTACTTTGCAACTGGCATAATCCAAATCGGAATAGCCTAGTAATTCAAAAGTGGAGCCCTTTGGATACCACAAGCCAAGATTAGAAGTGTGCACTAAATACCAAAAAATTCTCTTATTAGCCATCAAATGGCATTCTTTTGGATTAGCTTGAAATCTTACACGCATGCACACGCTAAGCATAATATCTGGCCTAGATGCACAAAGGTAAAGGAGGGATCCAATCATGGTGCAATATACCTTTTGATTGATGGCCTTTCCTCCTTCATCAAGGTCAAGATGTCTATTGGTTGGCATAGGTGTCTTGATAGGCTTGGCCTTGTCCATGTCAAACTTCTTCAACATGTCATTGGTGTACTTGGTTTGACTTATGAACATGCCATCCTTGAGTTGCTTGATTTAAAATCCAAGAAAGAACTTCAACTCACCCATCATGGACATCTCTAACCTATTTGTCATAATCCTACTAAATTCCTCACAAAAAGCCACATTAGTACTACCAAATATTATGTCATCGACATATATTTGGCAAACAAAGATATCATTGTTGACTTTATGAGTAAATAAAGTAGCATCGGCCTTTCCTATCTCAAACCCTTGTTTGAGTAGGAAATCCTTCAAGAAATCATACTAAGCTCTAGGGGATTGTTTGAGCCTATAGAGCGCCTTGTCGAGCTTGTAGATGTGGTTGGGATACTTGGGATCTTCAAAACCGGTCGTTGCTCTACATACACTAACTCGGATAGGGGGCCATTGAGAAATGCACTCTTCACATCCATTTGATATAGCTTGAAATCATGATGTGTGACATAGGCATGTAGAATACTAATTGATTCTAGCCTTGCCACCGGTGCATAGGTCTCTCCAAAATCCAAGCCTTCAATTTTAGTGAATCCTTGAGCCACCAATCTTGCCTTGTTCCTTGTCTCCATGCCATGCTCATCTTGCTTGTTGTGGAAGACCCACTTGGTTCCAATCATATTTTGCTTGGGCCTTTCCACCAAGGACTAGACTTCATTCCAAGTGAAGTTGTTCAGCTCCTCTTTCATGGCTATCATCCAATCCGGATCATCAAGTGCCTCTTCCACTCTATGAGGTTCCAAAGGAGAAACAAACGAGTAATGTTCACAAAAACTTTCTAAACAAGAACATGTTGTTACCCCTCATTGAATGTTCCCCAATATGTTATCAATAGGATGATCCCGTTGAATGGAATGATGAACTCTTGGATGTGGCACTTGAGTTGATCTTTGGATGTTGCCATCATCTTCATCAGCATGGTCTTGATTGATTTAAGGATCAAAACCATAGTCTTGTAGAGGATTGTCTTCACTTCTTTCTTGATTGTTGGGTTGAGGTCATGCTTGCTCGTCACCATATTCATGTGAATGACCATGTGCATCATTCGATCTTCCATATTGTATATTTCTTGATGCGGAAGCTTCACCATTGTAAGGAACCATGATGCCTCAGAGGGGGGTGAATTAGACAACTTAAAATTCTACTTCTAACTAAGGCCTATAAATCCACCTAGTCAAAACCTATGTAAGAACGTAATCTAAGTGTGCAACTATAGTTTTGCTAGGTGTGTTGCTATCTCTACCGCAAAAGAGTTATGCAACCTAGGTTCCAATTCTTTCGACTAGCCTATCAACTAAGCTAGGAAGTAAAGCACATAACTAAGGTAGCAATATAAATATGAAAGGTAAAGATGAGATAGAGATGCAAATTCCCATCGATGACTCTAGTATTTTTACCGAGGTATCGAGAAGCGCTCAAGATTCCCCCTAGTCCTCGTTGGAGCCCCTCGCAAGAAATCCCTCACAAGGGCTAAGCTCCTGGTCAGGTAGCTCTATGGATAGCCTTGGACCTTCCCCAAGCACAAGTGGGTCTCCAGTATGTCTTCCAGTAAGCCTCTCCTAGACCGCTCCCCGCCATCTTCACTATCAAGCTTCCGACCAAAATGTCGTGGGCCTTATTCCCTTTGGTACATGGTGGCGGCCACACCACAAACGCGGTTGGTGTGGTCTCGCAAGACTGCAAGCCCCACCGAGTACAAACACGGTGCTTGCAAGCAACTTGGGTTTAGAGGTATGCAAACCTCACTAGCAACTAGACCTAAGCCTAGAGCAAGCGCATATGATCATGGTCTAACTAACCTAAGCACTTCGTAAAGCACCTATGCTAATCACCAAGTGATCTTTAAGCTCTATGCAAGTGGAGAGCACAAATCAGGTGTAGCAACACCCTCCTATCTTCCCTCAGCCCTCTCTCCCACAAAATGGTCGGTTGGAGTCATATATATAGGCCATAAGTGGAGATATAGCCGTTGGGGCCGAGCTCCACGTTTTTGCGTGGGCATCGGACATCGCGGTGCTAGGCATCGGATAGGGTGGTGCCAACCACGTTAGCTAGCCGTTGGTCACTAACAACCAACCGTTGGGGGCACTGTTCACTAGGGCGGTGACTGGGGTGGTGCCCAAGTCCTAACTTGTAGCTCTCTGGATAATTAGGGCAGTGGCACCGCCATTCCCTGTTCAGTGCACCACCACCCTATGGCGGGGACAAGGGCAATGCACATGGTGTTGTCTGGTGCTCGCTTCTTTTCTAGCAGTAGCAGCCCATCTCTGGTGGCACCGCCACCCCTAGGGCGATGGCACCGCCACCCCTAGGGTGGTGCCCACTCAGCCACCGTTTGCTTCGTTTGTTCATGTGGCTTCGTTTGGGCTTTGACATCTTCACGTCTTGGAATCCTTGCTTCTCTTCTGGGCTATTAGCACCTCCTCCAATGTCTTCTTTTGAGTGTTGATCAATTTCTTCATGTTCTAAAGTTGATCCAAGTCCGCGTTGCATCCTATTGAACTATAAAATAACACTAGCAATCACATTAGTCCAATTTGGTTGTGTTGATCATCAAACACCAAAATCCAAAGTAAATGGGCCTAGGGTCCATTTTCCTTACAACCATGTTCATTGGATGAAGCATGATGAATGGTAGGATCGTGATCAACATGCACAACAGTTTCTTCATCTTCATCTTGTACTTCAATGGGCTTTACTTCACCAATGGCAAGCTTCTTGATAGCTTTATGCGGAGCTTCTTCATTACCTATAATCTCAACATTGACTTGCTCCTTTTGAGAGATGTCGGTTTTATCAAAAGTCATGTCTACCATGATTTCAATTAAACCGGTGGTTTTATTGAAAACATGATATCCATGTTCGTTAGTACCATAACCAAGCACGAAACCTGCATCAACCTTTGGTGCAAATTTTGAGCTTTTGGATTTCTTGTTAAGTATGAAACACTTGGATCCAAAAACTCTAAAGTAGTGCACCTTTGGCATTTTACCGGTTAGAAGTTCATAGGCAGTCTTTTCTCTTTTCTTGTGAAGATATAAGCGGTTAATAGCATGGCATGCCATGTTGACGGCTTCCACCCAATAGTTGGTTAAAGTCTTGTACTCATCCAATATTGCTCTTGCGGCTTCTATGAGCGTTCGGTTCTTCCTCTCCACAACTCCATTTTATTGTGGAGTATATGGAACCAAAAACTCATGCTTGATTTCTTCTTCATCAAGGAACTCTTCAATGTTGGTGTTCTTGAACTCTGTCCCTGTCGATAAAAGATGCTCGGCAGTCCACCATGGGGTATCCCGTGATGGTAGATTGATCAGCGAAGGTGCGCGTAATCAGGAACCAGATGGTGACACAAGGCATAGATAGCGATTTAGATAGGTTCAGGCCGTCTGATCGACGTAATACCCTATATCCTATGTCTTTGGTGTATTGTATTGTATATGAGGTGTATATAGATCTATATCGACTAGGGGACCCCTGCCTCTCCTTATATAGTCTGGAGGGGTAGGGTTACAAGGAAAGTATCCTATTTGGTACTATACAATATCTTGCGATGCACGTCGACCAATGTCGTGCACACCTTGATCTTGTGGGCTGGGCCACCTCTAATGGTGCGGCCCATATCTTGTCTTGTGGATACCGAGGGCCATACCCCCACAGCTAGTCCTCGAGCCTAATAGTAGGTGACGTAGTCATGTGGTGCCAGGGTCAGAAAGTAGAAGACCAGCCGAGCAGGCGGTCAGTCCTTGGGCGTAGCCTCAAGATGAGAAAAGCGCACATTCACCACAAGGTGAAGTGTGCCCACTTAGTCCTTGAGTCTGCTGGAAGATGAAGAATGAATCTTGTAGCAGGGTCAAAGAAAAAGAAATCTAAAAGCTTGCCGACATCGTCTGACATGAGCATATCAAGACCCCAGACATACTGCCCAAGATCGGCACCCTGATCCGAATAGCATGGAACAACTTGATAGCACACCAATGAGACATAGCAAGATCCTACCACCAAAGGAGTCCCCAGCATAGCTGGTAATGTCCGAGCACCAAGGAGTCCTCAGTGTAGCTAGCGTAGTCCGAGCATCAAGGAGTCCTCGGCGTAGCTGGCGATGTCTGACCACCGAGGAGTCCCCGGCATAGCTAGCGATGTCCGAGCACTGAGGAGTCTCCGGTGTAGCTGGCGATGTCCGAGCGCTGAGGAGTTCCCGGTGTAGCTGGCGATGTTCAAGCGCCAAGGAGTCTCTGATGTAGCTGGCGATGTCCGAGCATTGAGGAGTCCTCGGTGTCGCTGGTGATGTCCAAGCACCGAGGAGTCCCCGGCGTAGCTGGCGATGTCTGAGCACCGAGGAGTCCCCGACGTAGCTGGCGATGTCCGAGCGTCGAGAAGTTCCCAACATAGCTAGTGATGTCCAAGCACCAAGGAGTCCCCGGCGTAGCTGGCTATGTCCAAGCATAGAGGAGTCTCCGGCATAGCTGGTGATGTCTGAGCGCTGAGGAGTTCCTGACGTAGCTAGCGATGTCTGAGCACCGAGGAGTCCCCGGCATAGCTGGCGATGTCCGAGCACCAAGGAGTCCTCGACGTCGCTGGCACCGTCCGAGCATCGAGGAGTCTCTGGCATTGCTAGCAACATCCGAGCACCATGGAGTCCCTGGCATAGATGGCGATGTTTGACCACCGAGGAGTTCCCAGCGTCGCTGGCGATGTCCGAGCACCGAGGAATCCCTGGTGTCGCTAGTGATGTTCGAGCACCGAGGAGTCCCTGACGTCGCTAGTGATGTTCGCAAGGTGACTGTGTGCCCACTTAGTCCTCGAGCATGAAGAAACCGAGCGTCGAGGAGTAACTGGCATAGCTGGCGATGAAGCACGAGCGATGAATAGTCTGGTCGACTGGTCGATAGCGAAGTGAGCATTAAGTAGAAGTGACCGACGAACAGTCCAATCAATTGGTCAGCGACGAAGTCCATGAACCTAGCAGTTCGACCAGTTGATCGATGGAGAAGTCTAAAGGCTAGGTGGTCCGACCACTTGGACGATGATCCTACAATATAAATATGTAGAACGGGTAGTACATGATGTAAAAATATATGAACTTTAGAGAAAAATCAGTAATAACAATGAAATAGCGTAAGTAGCTTGATGATCAGTTGGTGTGAAGATGTATTTATATCTAATATAAACCACCCGAACAGTTAGTGTGTAGCTAAGTCTCCAGCCCTAGCTAGCCTGTTTAACCATAACATGGAGCATGGAGCCCGTGTGTGTGTAGGAAGAACAAAGCATCGCTAAGGAGTTATTGCCGACCACCCATAATGTAGAGGGCAGACGCTCGTGCACATGTAGAGAGGAGCCTAAGACAGGGCCATCTCTGGAGGCGTCCGAGCATCAACATGACTGTTCAAGGGTTTAGAAAATCATTTAGAGAACAAACATGGAGAAAACAGCTCAGAGAAACATTATGGCAATTAACGAGGATTGTAGAATATTTAGAAAAATATTAAAGCGTGACTTAGCTTTAGACAGAATGTCTGGTCGGTGGCGTATGGCATTATCTAGTCGGCGTTGACGGCGAGCACCTGGTGGTGGTGAGTTGTTGGTGAAGGCAACCTCGAAGATGGTTCCAAGATTGGATCTGTAGTCGCAGGTGTTGAGGTGATCGGCGCAGAATCGATCTGCATCGGCTCGAGGAGCTCTCCGACTCCATCAGCGTTGATAACCCACAAGATGGATCCAACCATGAATATCTGGCCAGGCTATGGGAGGGATGAAGAGCCTATGGAAAAGGCCATCTTGTTCGACAAGGAAACAACATGCAAGCCCCTACCTGGCGTGCCAACTATTCACAAAAGATGCTCGGTAGTCCACTGAGGGGTATCCCACGATGGTAGATTGATCGACGGAGGTGCGCATAATCAGGAACTGGATGGTGACACATAGCGCAGAGACATCGATTTAGATAGGTTTGGGCCGTTTGATCGATGTAATACCCTACGTCATGTGTCTTTAGTGTATTGTATTGTATATGAGATGTATGTAGATCTATATCTGCCTCTCCTTATATAGTCTGGAGGGGTACAGTTACAAGGAAAGTATCCTATTTGATACTATACAATATCTTGTGGTGCACGTCGACCAGTGTCGTGCACGCCATGATCTTATGGGCTAGGCCACCTCTGATGGTGCGGCCATGTCTTGTCTTGATACCGTGGGCCATACCCCCACAGTCCCATTATCACTTCTAACTCGCTTGATCTTGAAACCAAACTCATTTTGGGATCTTCTTGCAAACTTCTTGAAGATGCCTTGTACTTCACTCTTATCATGCAAAAAGAAGACCCAAGTGAAACAAGAATAATCATCAACAATTACAAAACCATATTTGTTACCACCAATGTTTATATAAGAGATGGTTCCAATTATGTCCATGTGTAGCAATTTCAATGGCCTTTCGATTGTCACAATATTCTTGATGGGATGTTTGGCTCCAACTTGCTTTTTGGCTTGGCATGCACTACAAATTCTATCTTTCTCAAAAAGAAACATTTGTTAGTCCAAGGATGTGTTTTGTAACACCTCTGGTGTTACGAGCTCGTTTAGCACCGCGATTTAGGCCTAAGTAAAAAATTTTGGAACGAGTTTCTTGAATTTTTTATTTAAAACATACTCCTACGTATAACAGTGGTGCTAAGTGCAGTGGTAACATGTCCCTGTCTGTCGTCTCTGCACAAGACTGTACAAGTTGATCGATTGCTCCTCTCTTGCTTGCAAAGCTGGTGGTCTAGTCCGAATTTTTATTGGAGCATGTGGTTCTGCCCCCTTCCCTCGCCATGTCCTTTCTTGTTCCGTGCGCGCGTAGTCGTGCAGCTGATGGCCATGCTATGCCATCCCATCCTGCCTCCGCATCGATGCTCTAGCGTGTGTACAACATGTACCCCCTCATGCTGCTTCCTGCTCCTTCCTTTTCTACTACCATGGAGGAGACGCCCCAGCTCTAGTCTGGCCCTTCAGTCTGCTGCTACTTGCTCTGTCCTTCCGAGCAACTCCTATTCCCCTGCATGCCATCATTCCCTCCTCTTCCTACCTCATGAGCACGTGTCTCCATCCTGCTCCCTCGCCGCTGCGCTACTCCTCCATAGCTCCACTACGCGCCGAGCCGCCTCAACCCACCGGTGCTGGCCCATCCCCGTGAGCGAGCACGCCTGTGCCCCTCAGTCGCACTGGACCTATAGCTTCCCCATGCTGTCCCTCTCATGCGCCCACACCATCGTTGTGGCCGCACCCACCGATGCCCCAGCATCGCCCCCTTCTGCGCTATTTTCCCTCCCGCGCATATGCCCTCGGCCCTATGATGGGCCTACTGCTCCTCGGTGCATCCGTGCTACAGCGCCATCCCTTTCTTCCCCACTGCTCGGCCACCGCGCTCGCTGGCACAACCGAGCCCCCATGGCCCCGCGCTGCTATCTTGCACACGTACCCGCCATGGCTACGCCCACTGTTACCTGACTTAGACACCGAGCCCTACGAAGCTCCCTCCTACCTCATAGCCACCCAGAGGTGCCCATGGTCATGCCGTGTTGCGCCTCCCGTTCGCCTTGAGCCTCCTTTGCACCGATGTCGCTGTGCCCCACTGTGGTCACCCGCCAGTGTTGCTTTTCCTTCCCCACCGAGATTGCAGTCCTCGAGAGCGCTGCTCATCCACTCCATGCCGCTAAGCCAGCCCCTCCACCAGTGCCGCCGTTACCGCTTCCCCTACCGTGGCCGGAGTGCCCACCTCCTTGGCTCATGTGGGTAGGCTTTTAGGGGTTAGCTCGGCTCTTGCCGCGGCCAGCCCGAGGCCACGCGGGTCCCCATGCAGCTCATCGGTGGGTGGACCCCCGCCGTCGTGCCTTTTCGGCCCACCATGCCATTGCCACCGCCGGCGGCCGGCGCCTCTGTGCTGTGCTTGGCTTTTGTGGAGGACAAGAAGGGTAAGAATCCAAGTAAATTTTTGCACGGGGTCCTCAGTGTGAAATACGTGACTCAATTAAATAGTGCATATGGATCTCGAGTTGAATAGAGGTAAACGTAGGGTCATTTTTGCAAAATGGGCCACTGCCACGCCGCGTTGGGCTGCCTTCCCGCCTGGGCCAGCATGCTCCCGTGCAATAGGCGGGCCTGAGGCCACCATGGCTGGGCCGCTCACACCCATCCCCGCCTAGGCCTCTGGCCGTGCTCGCCCATTCGTGGGCCGGCCTGCTCGCATTATCGGCCTACCGCGCGGCCGCTTAGGGACTGTTGGGCCATCGAGCCACATAAGGCCGTGCTCACGTCGCCTGGGCCGGTCTCATGCCGTTTGGCTGGGCCATTGCTAGCGCTTGGGTCGCACATCCACGTGGGCTGTTTTGGTGGCTGCCAGTCCTTTCTATTTCTAAACGCTTTTCTAATACATGTTTCTAATTTAACTTGTAAAATCAATATAAATTTATGTAGTGGTCCAAAAATTATGAAACCAATTTTGTTAGTCTCCTAAAATCATGATCTACCTGCTAGTATACTTTGTTCACATAGTTTGATAATATTCTTGGAAGCTATATAATTAAATTGAGATACTTAATATTGTAAAAGTATGAATTTGTAGGAATTGTTGTAATAAATTGGTAATAGTGTTGGATCTGAAAATTTTATAGTAGGCTCCTAGCAATATTAGGCACTCACTATAATTTTTGTAGCTCTAGAATAATTAGTTTGCTAAATAGATAATGATGTCCTCTCGCGAATAAGGATTAAATCGATAGAATGAAATAAAGAAACAACTTGGGATTTTATAACTAAAACAATTGTTGGAAAATAACGCCTTATTCAACAACATAGATACGTAGCCTAAGTACAATCGTCGTTAGAACTAGCTCGTTAACTTGAGAGGCGTAAATCGTCTTTTATGAATCACGGTTGCAGTTGATTAACTATGTCTATGCATTTGCATCGCATTGCATATCATAATAGGGACGTCGATGGATCATGGAGTCATCGGGAGTTGCTAGAGCAATGGTGCTTTTAGAGATCATGTTGCCATGATGGAAAGTTAACTTCTGATTATATTTTACCCAGGCAAGCCCCGGTGCATAACCCCTACTTTTTGGCACTTTAAATTATCTTTGTGCATTAAGTTTTCAGGAGTTGAATGAAATCCACTTGCATATATATACATTTATCCTATGAGTATTACTAGTATGACAGGATCATGTAAATTGCTATGCTATAGGACTTTGGTAGAAGTCGAGTGATGGCTGTCACTCGTGAGAGATAAGAAATATATTATTGGATTATTATCACTTGGAATGTATAAAAAATGGAGGAAAGGAAAATGGTGACCGGATTGGGATATGGTTTGGGTATTAGTGGGTGTAAGAGGTTATGTCACCGTGGACGCGGGGCATAGCTTGGTTACACCATTTTCCCTGTCTGTGTTGGTTAAGGACCGGCCATTGCATAAGACTCTAAGGCAAGTCACAGACTTATTATTCCGAGCACATACTTGGGTATAGATGCTTGGGAGACTTGTTGCTCTCTTATCGTGGATCTAGCTCTTTCCATACCGACTGTCTTGGTTGTTTTTTTGGGTTAGGAGGTCCTTGCACCGCACTGAGTCCGAGACTTAGGGGCGGGGGCTTGGAGTCCCAGTTTGGATGGGGACCTAGACACCCAGGACAGTAGGGTGATGGGTTGGTCCTACTTGTGCCTTGGGTACAAGCGGGGCGTGTGTTTTTGGGGTACCTAGCTAGGAGCATTGATTCGCGAATCGCTGGGCAATTCAGTACGGCTTGTTTTGTGCCTAGCACTGTAGTAAGAACTGAAAGATGGAAGATGGAAAAAGGAAATCTGATTGCTTACCAACTTCTTGAAAGTAGCACAGGTGCTTATATAGAATGGTTAGATAATGAACTAATGCACTGCTAATAAAAAATCGAATATGGACGCACTTTTAGTAATGCTCCTGTAGATGCAATAAACCCATAAGCTAGATAGCCTTACATATCCTTGGAGTCTTTTCTTTTCTCCTATCAGATAAGTCTTGCTGAGTACAATTGGGTACTCAGAGTTTTATTCCCCCTGTTGCAGGTGATAGGTGGATGATAGAGCTGACCCTTGTGTGTGGATTCCTCCTGGTGGGCTCAGAGAGGATTTCCTTATGCTACGATCGTAGTTTTTGTTTATAACTCTCACCAAATGTCTTATAAAGGAAAGTTTTATAATCTATTGTCATAGTTTACATATCAATGCTTCATCATGTCATGAATAGATATTTATTTCTGCTATAATTCTGATAACATGTTTATATTCCGCTGTAACTTAAATTGTTCATAACTCTGATAATATGATTACATTCTGTTGTTATAATAATAAATATTATACTCTGATTGTGTATTAAAATTAATGTAAGAAATGGTTAAGAATGATGTAAGCTTTATTCTCTTATTTGTGACCCTGATGAAAATGTGGATTTTTTTGTTCTCCCCTAGGGTGTGCCCGACGGAACCAAGTAATTCAGTGTTCTCCTTTAGGCGCTTAGTGTCTAATGGAAGACGAGCACTCCTGGGAGGCATTAGATTAGGCGATTCTGCCACAGGTGGTATCAGAGCATAAATGAGGAAATAAAGCTTCAAAAACCTTTTCTAAACTAAAAATTTAGCAACAAATTCTTTTCAAAAAGTTAGGGTGTTCAACTGTGAAGTTATATACGTAGCCCTATTACTATGCTTATGTATCCAGGATAGATGGCACTCTGCTGACTTAGATAGGCTTAATCAATTTTTCTGTAGGTACACTGACTCGAGCATAGTCTGATAGTATCGACTAGTTATAGGGAGAGAACGATGTGCCAAAATTTTGAGAACGGTTGCCCTATATGTTGGCAACAGTAAAAGGGCATATAGGACGTGCATTCATGCATATCCTGTTTGTACATTATTGTGTCGTATTGCTAGCAGATACGCCATCCATAGGTGTCACGCGTGTCGTATTGTGCATGACTGACTCATTCCTATTCTAGAGTTAGGCCTACACTATGGCTTCATGCTCCGCGTTCACCCATGGTTCACGCCTATCATGACCCACGTCTCTCCATTCTCTTTTCAGCGCTCTTGTCAGACCCTTGCCCTGCAATCGTACTAGTCAGTAATGGCATCGCACATCGCTCACCTTGAACGCGTAGAATTTTGGTCGATTCGTTCGTAGTGCTCTGCCTTTATAAGCAGAGTCTGGCTTAGCCATTGGTATCACCACTCAGCGCACCTTAGCTCGCTTAGCTTTTCCTTTGAGCCAGCTTTTCGCTCAGCCTACCTCATGACCCCCGCTAAAGATGGTAGGAGCCTAGGTTAGTAGTTACTGCCTGAATGTTGGGGTTTTCCCAGAATTCTACATGCCACCCTGCAAAAGCTCAGAGTCAAAGATCGTCCTAAGCATGAGGGCTATGAGTATGAGCATGGCACCAAGCGGTGTGAGGTTACTATCTACATCAGGAAGAGTGAAGAGTTCCCCGATCTCACTGAAGCCTGGAGTGTGACTGCAACCGGGTTTAGCTTCATCGACACCTACCAGGTTGTGGCCCACAAAGCCTTGCGGTACCTTTGCTAGATCTATGAAGAGACCATCGCCCGTACCCCCATGAGGTGCTTTCCACCTTTAGACAAGAATCAGCGGGCATAGAGGGCTCACATGGAGGCTTTGCAAGGGCAGGATGCGCAAGAGGACAGTCCTACCGTGGTGCACTTGACCACGTACCTGCTTGCTCTGGATGAGTAGTATGACCGACAAGCCTTGGAACTGAGGATCTATCTCCATCGAGTCAAGGAAGCCATGATCTTCACTCGGATGCTCTAGGTGCAACTTGTCGAAGCGCATGCCAGTGCTGCAGCTACTGAGAGCTAGGAGACTGCCATGTCTAAAGCCCTGAAGGAGGTTGAAGATCAGCATGTCCATCAGCTATGTGAAGCCTATCTTGTCACTAGGGCCAAGCAGAGGATGCTGGCTGCTGAATGGTAGGATGCCCCGATCTTGGAAGGGATCCCTATCCACCCACCAGAAAGAAGGAGAACCGGTGTTGCAGTGCTGCCAGCACCTCCACCTTCGAAAGTGTCAGAAGTAGAGCCCTTGGTTCCTCTCACTTAGCCATCACCAAGAGAAGATGCAGATCCATAGCGTGGGTGGTAGAAGAAATCCACGAAGGCCGGGAAAGAAGATGGTGGCCCAGAGTAGATTAGTTGCCTTGGGATGTTGTACCCATAGTAGTGGTGCTTTTCATCGCTGTCCTTCGGTATTGTACTCTTGCCATTGTTGTTCGTCCGTAGTTGTTGAGATCATCCGACCGTAGGTGAATGCTATGTCATGAATGGGAGCCTGAATGCCTGTATGATGTACCCATATAAGATAGTTCAGAATATGCATTTTGTTATTTTGCTACATTTATTGCGTTCATCTAGCTTAAGTTTCGTTAGACGTGCTTAAAGTTTTCAAGGGCGATATTATGAGGGTTACAAGAAAAGTTACTATTCGGATGCCAATAGATCAGCCGTGATTAGAGGACATAGGACACTATGTTGACTAATTATGGATGTCCCAGCAGAACACTTGAATCTCTTTAAATCAAATCCATTATTGGATTTGAATTCCTTGTCCCTTGTTGTGAAGGGAACCCTTGTTGTTTGAATCTTCCCTTGCAATACTCCCATTAGTTTATGGTCTATGACCCCACCGCCCTCATGGCATGTAAGTTAGTAGTAGTTGACTGGTTAATAGCTTATGGTGCCGTGATGAAACCAAGGGCTCCCTATGGAATAGCTGCCACATGGTGACGCTGCTCGGCACGCGTTGGTATCGAGGTTGTTGACCAAGTACCATTACCAAGTTACACCGCCATACCACTTTTGCTACAAATAATTTCCTTGGAAATATTCAGGTGTTTAAACAGGAAATCCACAATGGATTGATGAAAGAGTGTTCTCTCAAAGTGAGCAACAGGAGGTGGTTTTGGAGGAAGAACATATGGCATGGTTTTAGTTTATATGAAAGACGGATGTGGTCAAGGAAGGGAAGAAAAGAAGAGTAGTAAAGAAAGTTAGCATCAGGTAGTTGGGAGTGATTGTAAAAGCCTAAGTGGATGTCATGTCTCAATCATGTGTTTAGTTGATCGCACTACGCATGTCAGGTTATTCGTTGTGTGCCTTGCGAACGCCGTCGGTGTCGGGTCCATTCTCACGTGGCCGTGGCATCATGTCGCACTCGCCATCCTTGTGCACTGTGCACTTTTCCTTTAACCTAGCATCCAATCGGCTCTTGACTCCCATGCCTTGTCCTCCATACTGGACCCCCTTCCCCTCTCTTCTTTCTCCTTTTGAGGACACGACCGCCCACACACCTACCTCATTGAGCGGACCCCCTCTTATCTCCTCTCCTTTATATCCCATCCGCTCGCTTGTGCAGTGAGCGCACCATGGCCATGTTTATCTCCACAACATGAACCGTCTATGTATCCCATTCATGCTGCCTCCATTTCTGGTGTGTTGCGCCCCACCTCTGTTTGCCTCTATAAAATACCTTTGGTCCTTGCTCTTTCTCTTCATCTCCATCCCCTCGCATTCGGAGCAGAGCTACGAAGTCCAGTCGACATTGTGAAGTTAGGTTTGTCAGTTTGAGGTGATGGTGTGATCTAAGAAGAAGGATCTAGTTTTTGAAGAAGTTCAAGTTTCCTTTGGATAGTTCGGTTTTAGGGTCCACGATGTTTGACTTCTCAGTCGACTGTTTTTGGATCTGTTGGACCTACGCCATGATTTGGATAATCATCTTCCTATTGTTTCTCCATTGTCATCGTCTATCTCGACTTTTGGATTAAGTCTTGGTTGTACTAGATTGCTCTTAACCATGTATCCCTAGATCCCTATGTGGTTTAGTATTCGAAATCGTGTAATCCTTGATCTACAGAATGTAATCACATTTTTCCCTCTTCTGGTTCTTGCTTCGAATCTTGGGACGAGATTCTTTTTAAGGGGGGTTGGTTGTGTCAACACAAAATTTTGTCCCATGCTGAGGGCACATGAGCAAGCCAGAAGGGTCCACTCGATGGAGCTAGAGATCCACCTAGCTTCAGCGTAGGGGTGGTCGATCCTACGCACTCCTCCTGAGACGTGCTAGTCAATTTTACCCTACAATTGATAAGGAGAGAAAGTTTATTAGTAATTTAGGACGGAACATGTCGATGTTGCCAGACAGTCCCGAATGTGTGGCTCTAAGAGCCGATATGAAAGGAGATCGACTAAATAGTCTATTTTAGCATATTCATAAGAATAAATCAGTTAAAACTCATAAGGTTGTGTAAGAGGAATCGGTTATCGTTTAGTTTAAATATCATTATTTAGACAAATATTAGTCAATGTCAATAAGATGTCAACAATAATTAGTTCATGCTAAGCCAATGATTGCAAGTAACCGAACCCCTTTTGTATAAATGAAATAGCTCATCATCATTTAACCATTTAATAAAGATAAATCTAGTGAACATATTAGATCTCATCTATCGCTATGACTAGTGGGGCATGAGGCAGAATCATGCAGGTCGTAGAAACAACAATAGATTCGATGACCCTAACTTATTACTAGTATTAGTGGGGCATGAGGCAGAATCATGCAGGCCATAATACAATAATAAGATCATGGGACTAACACATCTTTCAACCTATCTCTACTTCAACGGTCTCGTGATGTGAACTATTCATGAAATCGCTTGATATCGGCTAAAACAATCGATTCAGGCATAGCGCACAGTTAAGGTCATGCCCTCTCAGGAACAGATCTATCAAATAACGATCTCCACTCCACGATGCTAACAGTGGGGTGTGAGGCAGAATCACACATGTCGTGATAACGGGCCATGAAACGGTTTTCGTTAGCTAATAGATCTACTCAAGATCAGACATGCCTTAACCGCATGCTATGCACGATCAAGATTGATATAAAATAGCCGATAAAAAACATAACTCATCATTTAAAGTGTAGATTATATCAGTTTAGATTAACAAACGATGGTTTAAACAAGATATAAGGCCGATCTAGATCAATCCCAATCGGGCGAAGTGATATTGTTGTAATTAAATAAGCAATGGAAGTAATAAGCAATATCGGTAACTTAATGAATCTATCCGAAGGAACACCACCCTTAGATAGAGCTGATAACTTAACCTTAATCTAATTCGAGCAGTGGAGGTTGATCGGATCGATACAGCCTTACTTGAACTAGATAAGAATCAATAACTAACTTATACCAGAGTCGTAGTGGAGGTCGACCGGATTAATGCAGTCATACGAACAGAGGTATAAGCCATGATGGTACTTATAGGCAAGCAGTGGAGGTCGACCGGATCAATACAACCATACTTATTGAAGAACTCACCAAGATCTACTCTACTCCTACTCCTAAGGGGTGGCCGGAGCCGAAAAAAGTAAATAACTTGTATTGGATTGATTGTGTCATTTACAATAGCCGGGGTTTGATATTTATACCTGGAGCCTAAACATAAATCCTACTCGAGTATGACTCATTAAAATCTTTGGCATAGAAGAAAACATTCCTAATTTAAGATAACTTGGACCCTAATCATTCCCTTTTTGTAGAGTCCGATATGTAGTTTCCTGGCACCAACCGTAGTTCATCATCGCTATCTGCTAACGTCATCCAATGAGATCCAATCCTAGAGTCATATCTAAATCAACTGATATCGATCCTCATCAATCGATTCCTTGATGGGCATGATTTTTGAAGCCTTCGAATTCCCGCGTTCTTCTCTCCAAATTTTGGTGTAAACAGGTTGTAACACCTCTAGTGTTACGAGCTCGTTTAGCACCGTGATTTAGGCCTAAGTAAAAATTTTTGGAACGAGTTTCTTGGATTTTTTATTTAAAACGTACTCCTACGTGTAACAGTGGCGCTAAGTGCAGTGGAAACATGTCCCTATCAGTTGTCTCTGCACAAGACTATACAAGTTGACCGACTGCTCCTCTCTTGCTTGCGAAGCTGGTGGTCTAGTCCAAATTTTTAATTGGAGCACATGGTTCTGCCCCCTTCCCTCACCATGTCCTTTCACGTTCTATGTGTGCATAGTCGCATAGCTGATGGCCATGCTGCACCATCCCATCCCGCCTTCATGCTGGTGCTCTGGCGTGTGTACGACGTGTACCCCCTCGTGCTGCTTCCCGCTCCTTTCTTTTCTACTGCCATGGAGGAGGCGCCCCAGCTCCGGTCTAGTCGTTTGGTCTACTGCTACTTGCTCTGTCCTTTCAAGCACCTCCTCCGATTCCCCCACGTGCCATCATTCCCTGCTCTTCCTCCCCCATTAGCGTGCATCTCCATCCCGCTCCCTCGCCGCTATGCTGCTCCTCCGCGGCTCCACTGTGCGCCGAGTCGCCTCACCCCACCGATGCTAGCCCGTCCCCGTGAGCTAGCACGCCCGTTCCCTCGGCTACACTAGACCTACAGCTTCCCCATGCTGTCCCTCCCGTGCACCCGCATCATCGCTATGGCCGCACCCACCGACACCCCCTTCCGCGCTATTTTCCCTCCTGCACACATGCCCTCGGCCCTATGCTGGGCCTACTGCTCCTCAGCACATCCGTGCCATAGCACCGTCCCTTCCTTCCCTGTTGCTTGGCCACAGCACTCATAGGCGCAACCGAGCCCCCATGGCCCTACACTGCTGTCTTGCGCATGTACCCACCATGGCTGCACCCACCGTTGGCCGACCCAGACGTCGAGCCCTGTGAAGCTCTCTGCTGCCTTGCAGCCACCCCGAGGCACCCATGGTCACACCACACTGCGCCTCCCATTCACCTTGAGCCTCCCTTGTGCCGGTGTCACTGTGCCCTATCATGGTCACGCGCCGCAGTGCGCCCACCGGTGCTGCTTTTCCTTCCCCGCTGGGACCGCAGTCCTCAAGAGCGCTGCTCATCTGCTCCACGCCGCTGAGCTAGCCCCTCCACCATGCCACCGTTACTGCCTCCCCTGCCGTGGCCGGAGTGCTCGCCTCCTTGGCTCACACGGGTAGGCTTTCAGGGGCCTCCTTGGCTCACATAGTTTGATAATATCCTTGGAAGCTATATAATTAAATTGAGATACCTAATATTGTAAAAGTATGAATTTGTAGGAATTGTTGTAATAAATTGGTAATAGTGTTGGATCTGAAAATTTTATAGTAGGCTCCTAACAATATTAGGCACTCACTGTAATTTTTGTAGCTCCGGAATAATTAGTTTGCTAAATAGATAATAATGTCCTCTCATGAATAAGGATTAAATTGATAGAATAAAATAAAGAAACAACTTGTGATTTTATAACTAAAACAATTGTTGGAAAATAATGCCTGATTCGACAACATCGATACGTAGCATAAGTACGGTCGTCGTTAGAACTAGCTTGTTAGCTTGAGAGGCGTAAATCATATTTTATGAATCACAATTGCAGTTGATTAATTATGTCTATGCATTTGCATCGCATTGCATATCATAATAGGGACGTCGATGGATCATGGAGTCATCGGGAGTTGCTGGAGAAATGGTGCTTTTGGAGATCATGTCGCCATGATGGAAAGCTAACTTCTGATTATATTTTACTCAGTCAAGCCCGGTGCATAACCCCTACTTTTTTGCACTTTAAATTATCTTTGTGCATTAAGTTTTTAGGAGTTGAATGAAATCCACTTGCATATATATCTTTATCCTATGAGTCTTACTAGTATGACAGGATCATATAGATTGTTATGCTACAGGACTCCGGTAGAAATCGAGTGATGACTGTCACTCACGAGAGATAAGAAATATATTATTGGATTATTATCACTTGGAATGTATAAAAAATGGTGGAAAGGAAAATGGTGACCGGGCAGGCATATGGTTTGGGTATTGGTGGGTGTAAGAGGCTGTGTCGCCGCAGACGCGGGACATAGCTTGGTTACACCGCTTTCCCTGTCTGCGTTGGTTAAGGACCGGTCATTGCATAAGACTCTAAGGCAAGTCACAGACATATTATCCTGAGCACATACTTGGGTATGGGCGCTTGGAAGACTTGTTGCTCTCTTGTTGTGGATCTAGCTCTTTCTAGACTGACTATCTTGGTGGTTTTTTTTTTGTTAGGAGGTCCTTGCACTGGACTGAGTCCAAGACTCAGGGGCGAGGGCTTGGAGTCCTAGTTTGGATGGGGACCTAGACTCTCAGGATAGGAGGGTGATTGGTTGGTCCTGCTTGTGCCTTGGGTACAAGCGGGGTGTGTGTTTTTGGGGTACCCAGCTGGGGGCATTGATTCACGAATCACCGGGCAATTCGGTACGGCTTGTTTTGTGCCTAGCATCATAGTAAGAACTGAAAGATGGAAGATGGAAAAAGGAAATCTGATTGCTTACCACCTGCTTGAAAGTAGCACAGGTGCTTATATAGAATGGTTAGATAATGAACTAACGCTTTGCTAATAAAAATCGAATATAAGGACGCACTTTTAGTAATTCTCCTGCAGATGCAATAAACCCACAAGCCAAATAGCCTTACATATCCTTGGAGTCTTTTATTTCCTCCTGTTGGGTAAGTCTTGCTGAGTACAATTGAGTACTCATGTTTTATTCCCCCTGTTGCAGATCACAGGTGGATGCTAGAGCTGACCCTTGTATGTGGATTCCTCCTGGTGGTCTCAGAGAGGATTTCCTTACGCTGTGATCATAGTTTTTATTTATAACTCTCAACAAATGTCTTATAAAGGAAAGTTTTATAATCTATTGTCATAGTTTACATATCATTGCTTCATCATGTCGTGAATAGATATTTATTTCCGCTGTAATTCTGATAACATGTTTATATTCCGCTGTAACTTAAATTGTCCATAACTCTGATAATATGATTACATTATGTTGTTATAATAATAAATATTATACTCTAATATTGTATTAAAAGTGATGTAAGAAATGGTTAAGAATGATGTAAGCTTTATTCTCTCATTTGTGATCCTGATGAAAAATGTGGATTTTCGGGTTCTCCCTTGGGGTGTGCCCGACGGAACCAAGTAATTCAATGTTCTCCTTTGGGTGCTTAGTGTCTAATGGAAGACGAGCACTCCTAGGAGGCATTAGATTAGGTAGTTCTACCACATGTTTGCCTTTTTGAAGTTTGACCAAGTTCCTCATCCCATTATGAGCAAGTCGGCGATGTCATAACCAACCCATGCTAGATTTTGTCATTAAACAAGTCTCATGATTTACTCTATTTCATGTGAAATCAACTAGATACAGTTTCCCTTTTAAATGACCCATAAATGTAATAGAGGAATCCTCCCTTCTATAGACTTTCTCGCCCTTATCCGTAAAGAGATAATTGTAACCCATTTCATAAAGTTGTGAAATGGACAACAAATTGTATCTCAACGAATTCACAAGTAAAACATTAAAAATGGAATTATCATTTGAGATAGCAATTTTACCCAAACCGAGAACTTCTCATTTTCCATTGTCACCAAATATAATGTTTCCACTTTGGTCATGACTAGGTTGGAATGATGTGAACATGTCCTTCTATCCGGTCATATGATTGGTGCATCCACTATCCAACACCTAACTTGTTCCACTGGAGGAGTATTCCTACAAAGACAAATCAAGCTTTGGTTTTAGGTACCCAAAAAGATTTGGGTCCTAGGGGGTTAGTCACATAAAACTTAGGCACCCAAAAACTCCTCATGATCTCCTTCCTCTTTTGGGCACCAACATACTTCACCACGATCTTGCCATCCTTGCTCCAACAACACATGTAATCACTAGCATAGCATCATGAGAGTGGTGCTTGTGGCTTGGGGGCTCAACTTGCTTTGTCTTGATTGACTTGTCACTTGTAGGTGCTTTCTTGGGAATGTAGACCTTGTTGTTTGCCTTGCATATGAGCTCATCAAGAGCAACACCTTTGTTGAACTTCGCACAAGGCACACCATTGACCATGTTCCTTCCATTGGCCTTTCCATAATACCTATTATAGCCAATGCCTTCATTGATTGATGGATGCCTTGATGACTTGTATATGGTCTTGTTGGATTGCTCTTGACATTTGCACCCATTATTCAAGATCATCTTCAACCTATGTATCTCCTTGTCTTTCTTCTCTAGCTCAACAAGGTTAGTTGCATATGCATTTACATCAATTTTATAGCATCTTTAACAACCATTACCAGTGGAGACATTAGAGTCTTTGGTTGCCTTAGGAGAAGTTGAAGTGGTAGCCCAAAGAGTGTTATAGCTTAACTCAAGATTACGGTATTTTTCTTCCAAGCATGTAAGACTTTCTTTAGCTATACTTTTCTCATTATTGAGGCTAGCTATTGTGTCATTAACCAAGGAATGTTCCTTAGTCAATTTTCCAATTAAGTCATTGGCTAAAGACAATTCTACGGTTAACTTCTCAACCTTTATCTTTTCCTCAGCGATAGAAGCTTCAAGCGCAAGGTTTCTCTCTCTCTCTCTTGAGTGATTATATCTCCTTGTATCTCTAAGCATCTATCCCTCTTCTCTAATTTCTTCATTAGCATTTTTATTTTAGTGAAAGCCTTTTTACTAAATTTCTTTATCATGGTTGCTTCAATTTCTTCTATGTTCTCATCACAACTATCATACTCATCACTAGAAAGATTAGTTGAGTCGTGTTCCTTCTTCCCCTTAGCCATGAGGCAAGTTGGAGTATAGTATTCATTGTCGATGAGGTTGGAGAGAGCCTCAGTGATGAAGATAGGTTGGGAAAGAGTTTTGGTGGTGAAGTCAAGTCAGGGAAGATCATGGTCGGTGATGAAGAGTGGGGGATGGTGATGTTTGCGGCTCTCTTCTTCTTCTCATCATCACTTGAGTCACTATCATTTGACTCCCACTCTTCACTAAGATGAGCTTCACCTCTCTTCTTGCCTTTGTTCTTCTTGTCTTCATCCCTATCTTGCTTGTACTTCTTCTTCTCATTAGGATAATCGGCTATGAAGTGACCGATTTGACCACATCCATAGCAAAACCTCTTCTGTTACCTCTTCTTTCCATCACCATAGGTCTTGTGGTTGCTCTTCTTCTTCCTAAACTTTCTAAGATTTCTAATCACAAATGCAACCTCTTCATCGAAATCTTCTTCTCCACATGAGGAATCATCCTTCACTTTCTTCTTCTTCACTTGACTTGAACCTTGAACTTTATGTTATTGAGTTGCTTTAAGGGCTGCACTCTTGTTGTATCCCATTGCATTAGGATTTTGATTGTGAGCATTGATTGCATCTTCATCTAGACACTCATGATGCTTGAGCTTTGAAAGAACTTCTTGGGGTGTCATTTCATCATAACCAGGCCTTTCTATGATCACGGATGCTAGCATGTTGTTCTTGGCTCTATAAGTTCTCAACATCTTCCTAGCAACCTTGTTGTCATCCCATTCGGTGCTTCTAAGAGCTCTTATGCGGTTGACTAATGCCACAATCCTATCAAACATTGCTTGAGTTGTTTCACCTTGCAAGAACACAAATCTTTCCAATTCACCATGAAGTAGCTCAATGTTGAATTTTCTCATGCTCTTGTCCCCTTCAAATGATGTTCTCAAAGCTTCCCAAATTTGCTTAGCACTTTCCATTCCATTCACTTTGTTGAACTCATTTGGACCCAAACTTGAGACAAGCAAGGACACGGCTTATGCATTTTGATGGAGGTTGAATGCTTCTTCCGGAGTTATCTCTTTACATTCATCAGTAGGAATCATCACACCAACATCCATAACTTCTCAAAGTCTTATGGCGATGAGGTGCATCTTCATCTTGTAAACCCAATCGGTGTATTTCATTCCATCAAAGTGAGGTGGCTTGCCAAGGTTGATGGAAGGAGAATGTTGAGGTGGACCTTTGACGAGTTGTCCATAGTTGAAGCCCATGTTTGAATACATTCCCTTTCCATGAGCATGCTCGCCTGCTCCAATATTACTTGCGGTATCTTTGGTTGCATCATTCTTGCCACTCATAGCATCTTCAATCTTCTTGCTTAGTTCTTTCTTCATCTTGCTCATCTCATCTTGCATTTTCTTCATTTCATCTTGGAAAAACTTGACTTGAGCAGCCATCAACTCTTCAGCTATTTTAATGGCCATCTCGGTGGCATCGGCTTGCATCTTGTTGGACTCTGACATTATTTCTTCTCACGCGGTGAAGCGCTAAAAGAAGACTAAGCTCTGATACCAATTAAAAGGATCTAAACAATGCCTAGAGGAGGGTGAATAGGCATATCTAAAACTTTCTATGTAATCTCAAAGTCAAATATCAGTAACAATGGGAAGTCCCAATAGTTTAGACTGGAACTTCCGGCAGCCAAAAGTTCCGACACAAACAGTCGAGAGTTCTGGTACCTACGGGAATTTCACTACAAGTGTTAAAATGAACTTTGAGTGCGAGATATCTTACAACCCCACTTTCAAGTGGTTAGGTAGACATGTAGGATCACTCCCTTGACGCCAAAACACTCCCACTCCATAGATTGAGTCCAAACCCTAAGAATAGAGTTGGGAGGAAGAGAAATCAACAAGAACAAATATGATAGCACAAATCTCAACAACAATAAGCACGTGGGACACAAGGATTTATCCTGAGGTTTGGCAACCCCACAAAGGAGCTCCTATGTCCTTGTTGTTGAGATGACCATAAAGGTCAGAGTCTCTTCCACCTCCTTGCCTCTCTCAAAGCAACCACAAAGGTCACTCGAGCTTTTCAATAAGAAATCAAGGGTAATACAAACTTTCGAAGGCTTTTCCACAAGCTAAAAACTCTTGGGTGATGCCTAGCCGGCTAGGAGCAAAGTTCTAAGAGTAATAGATGCAAATCCAACTAGCTTGATGAAGAAATCAAGTGCTCAAGCTTACCAAAGTGATTCTCTCACTCAATCCACTCTCCTTTCAATCAAAACCCTAGGGGAATCGAAGATTAGAGCAAAGGGGAGAGGAGAGGGGTGCCTTGAATGCTTGGGAGCTATTTTGGACGAAGGTTGGTGAGTAATGAATGAGTGGGTAATGGTTAGAAGAGAGGAGAGAGCTATTTATACTCATAGGCAAATCCAACCATTCAAATCTACGTCGAAAGTTCTGACATAGATCGCCAAGACTTCTAGCTCTACTGTAGAACACTATTCAAACATGCAGACCACCGGGCTTGCTCGACTATCGTCGGAACTCCCGGCGGCTACCGAGACTTTCGGCTTTCATCAGGACTTCTGACAGATAGATGAGCCAAGCGACTAAGTCCCAAGGCACTAGGACTTCCACCGGGAGTCGGGACTTCTGGCTCGCGCTGGGACTTTCGACGAACATCCAAGCCTGGCGACTAGGTCCAAGAGCGTTGGGACTTCTGGCGAGGGTCGAGACTTCCGACTGCCGGGACTTCCAGCTACCAAAAGTCCACAAACTATATCTAGGTGTTTGTGAGGTGATTTTGTGTCTCTGTTTAGATTTTATTTTTATGCTTGAGCACTCTATCTTCCTCAGACCACCGAAACTTGCATCCCTCTTTATAGTATGGTGGAACCTAAAGTCAAAACAAAATATAAAACTTTGGAGGGCGCTTTGAGTTCATCCGCCTTTTTAACTTCAAGAATTGAGGTATACCATTTCATCTTAGATCAACTCTTTAAAACTTTCATGGGACTAAAGCTACAATATATCTCATTAAAATCTCATTAGTCCCTAATTTAGATGTCATCAATACACCAAAACACACATAGGGGGCAAATGCACTTTCACAGAGGACCATTTGAGTCTACCCTATCCAAAAGCATCAGCACATAATTTACAGAAGCCTCAATGGTCAGTATGCTTAGATGATGAGCACTTCCATAGTTCCATGTGCAAAAGAAGCAAAAGAAGTTCACCAAAACACCCTTCAGCAAAAGTACGACTATCATTGCTTACCATCTTGGTCGCATAAGAACTGGTACACCCAAGTCTCCGAAGTTGTGTTACTAGACCATTGAGCCAACCACGCATACCTTCATTTTCAGCTCAAGACAAGTACACACCAGCAGCGATTTTATCATCTGTATGGATAGGCAAAGCTTCTAACCTCTTCCACAATTCAGCATGTGGATCCACGAAAATCGGGACTAGTGGTGGAGGAGGTGGCTCAGTAAGAGTGTTTGCAATGACCTTCATAGTTGTGCTAATGTCTTCAGTGGCATCTACAAAATGACACTTAGACTTTGTTGGATTCTTACTAGGTGACTTGACCCCTCTTGGTCACTTCTTTCCAGATCAACATGGGCTCAAAGAGCTATTTTCTCCACTGGTTGCATAGTTAGGACTAGTTTTAGGGCCTTCAGGTGAGGGTAATGTGTCGGAATCATCACATTCAAGGTCAATTCGATGTGCATAACTAGATATGTCATTAAGCCAAAGGGACCCTTAGCTTTTGGCAATCGGGCTTGGCACCAATTGCTAGGCTTTTGACACTTGTAACCACAAATTCTATATTGTGTTCCAACTCTTGCAAGCAATACAAATGTAGTTTCTTTTTTTTAGAAACTTCGCTTCATTACTTAATATGAGGCATTACAATCACGGCTATAGTGTGGGCGTCTAACCATTCAGATGTCACGCTTTTCTAGGCCTATGCACTACTAGCCCAATAGGCAAGTTTCCCTTTACCTTCATTCTTTAACTGTTTCTCAAAATAAAAAACATGATCACATTCTCATCTAGCACAGCCATCATGGCCTTCCCTATCACTCGCCCGCTGCTTGCCTTCTCTAGTGGCTACCACCTCTGCTTCCTCTGCCCTAGGGCCCTCGCTTGCCTCCGCAATGCCAAACTATGCCACTAGAGTCACGCCTGCCACCTGCCCCTACCCTCATCGCTGGTGTCCTCCTCATCACCTCCTCCTGTGCTCGGATACCATGAGGGCGTCATAGCCATGTCGTACTTCATGCTCGCATCAAGGCTCCGCACACCTTAGTGCCCCAAGCGGAAGAACCTCACGGCAACCAAGCCCGTGGTGCTCTTCGCTCTGCCACCTCTCAGCCTCGATCTACCCATCGAGGCGGTTATCAAGTTCCTCAATGCGCCTAACATGGTGGCCGCCTCCCACTAGAGTGTCGTGCCTAACATGTTGCAAGTGCATGTTTCAAGTGTTTCAGATTTTCTAGAGGCACATTGCAAGTGTTTTATATGGATGTTGCATAAGTAGATTGGGATGTTGTATATATTGCAAAGTGTTCCAGGGGCGTGTTGCAAGTTTTTCATAGGCGTATTGCAAGCGTTTGTTCAAAATATTTTATCTGATTCAGACGTATGTTGCAAGCGTTTTTATCTATGTTGCATATGTTTTAAGAGTGTTCTAAAAGTTTTAGTTGTTTAATATTACGATCGAACAAGTGTTTTCATGTTGCAAGTTGCAAGTGTATATTTTAAATGTTTCATCTGCTTTAGACATATGTTGCATTCAAGTGTTTCATGTTGCAAGTGCTTCATGTTTCAAAGGTATGTTCAAAGAGACATTGGGCCATGGCCCAGGCGCCATGGGAAGGGGTGTGGCGAGCCGAGGGCTGGCGGATGGGGCGCGCGGCGTGCCTAGGGTCATGCGAACAGGGTGTGCTCATCCTCATTCCGGCTCCTAGGTCCCTCCCGCTTGGTGGGAGAAGAGGGGTCAGGGGGAAGGAGCGGTGTTGATAGAATATCATCGGCAGTCCACCGAGGGGCATCCCATGATGGTAGATTTGTCGGTGGGGATGCGCATGATCAGGAACCGGAAGGTGACACAAGGCGTAGAGACAGCGATTTAGATAGGTTCGGGCTATCTGATCGACGTAATACCCTATGTCCTGTGTCTTTGGTGTATTGTATTGAGATATAGTAGATAGATCTAGATGGATCGTGTCCGCTAGGGGACCCATACCTCTCCTTATATACTCTGGAGGGGTAGGGTTACAAGGTAAGTATCCTATTTGGTACTATATAATGTCTTGCGGTGCACACCGAGCAGCGCCGTGCACGCCTTGATCTTGTGGGCCGGGTCACATCTAATGGTGTGGCCTATGTCTTGTCTTGAGGATACCTAGGGCCATACCCCCATAGCTAGCCTCCGAGCCTGACAGTAGGTGACGTAGTCGCATGGTGCCAGGGTCAGAAAGTAGGAGACCAACCGAGCAGGCAGCTAGTTCCCAGGCGTAGCCTCGAGATGAGAACAAGCACATTCACTACAAGGTGAAGTGTGCCCACTTAGTACCCGAGCCTGCTTGAAGATGGAGAATGAATCTTGTAGTAGGGTCAAAGAAAAAGAAGTATGAAAGCTTGCTGACGTCGTCTGACATGAGTGTATCAAGACCCTAGACATGCTACCCAAGATCAGCACCCTAATCTAAACAGCATGGAGCAGCTTGATAGCACATCGACGAGATGTAGCAAGATCCGAGGAGCGAGGAGTCCTCGGTGCCACCGGCGATGTCCGAGCACCAAGGAGCGAAAAGTCCCTGGCGTCGCTGGCGATGTCCAAGCACCGAGGAGCGAGGAGTCCTCGATGTCGCTGGCGATCTTCGAGCAGCGAAGAGTCCCCGACGTCGCTGGCGATGACCAAGCACCAAGGAGCGAGGAGTCCCTGGCGTCGCTAGCGATGACCGAGCACCAAGGAGCGAGGAGTCCCCGGCGTCGCTGGCGATGACCAAGCATCGAGGAGCGAGGAGTCCCCGGTGCCGCTGGCGATGTCCGAGCACTGAGGAGCGAGGAGTCCCTGGCGCCGCTGGCGATGTCCGAGCACCGAGGAGCGAGGAGTCCCCGGCGTCGCTGGCGATGACCGAGCACCGAGGAGCGAGGAGTCCTCGGCGTCGTAGGCGATGACCGAGCACCGAGGAGAGAGGAGTCCTCGGCGTCGCTGGCGATGACCGAGCACCGAGGAGCGAGGAGTCCCCGGCGTTGCTGGCGATGACCGAGCACCGAGGAGCGAGGAGTCCTCGGCGTCGCTGGCGATCTCCGAGCACCGAGGAGTCCCCGGCGTAGGCGGCGATGTCCGAGCACCGAGGAGTTCCCGGCACAGCTGGCGATGTTCGAGCAGCGAGGAGTTCCTGACGTAGCTGATGGTATCCGAGCACCGAGGAGTTCCCGGCGTCGCTGGCAATGTCCGAGCACCGAGGAGTGAGGAGTCCCAGGCATCGCTGGCGATGACCGAGCATCGAGGAGCGAGGAGTCCATGGCATCGCTGGCGATGATCGAGCACCGAGGAGCGAGGAGTCCCTGGCATCACTGGTGATGATCAAGCACCAAGGAGTCCTTAGCGTAGACGGCGATGTCCGAGCACCGAGGAGTTCTTAGCGCAGCTGGTGATGTTCAAGCAGCGAGGAGTTCCTGGTGTAGCCGATGATATCCGAGCATCGAGGAGTCCCTGGGGTCGCTGGTGATGACCGAGCACCGAGGAGTCCCCGGTGTAGGCGGCGATGTCCGAGCACCGAGGAGTCTCCGGTGAAGCTGGCGATGTCCGAGCACCGCGGAGCGAGGAGACCTCGACGTCGGTGGCGATGACCGAGCACCGAGGAGCGAGGAGTCTTCGGCGTCACTGGCGATGACCGAGCACCAAGGAGCAGGGAGTCCCCGGCGTTGCTGGTAGGAGTCCCCGGCGTCGCTGGCGATGACCGAGCACCGAGGAGCGAGGAGTCTCCGGCGTTGCTGGCGATGACCGAGCACCTAGGAGCGAGGAGTCCCCGGCATCGCTAGCGATGACCGAGCACTGGGGAGCGAGGAGTCCCCGGTGTCGCTGGCGATGACCGAGCACCAAGGAGCGAGGAGTCCCTGGTGTCGCTGGCGATGACCAAGCACTGAGGAGCGAGGAGTCCCCGACATCGCTGGTGATGTCCGAGCACCGAGGAGCGAGGAGTCCCTGGCGTCGCTGGCGATGACCGAGCACTGAGGAGCGAGGAGTCCCCGGCGTCACTGACGATGACCGAGCACCGAGGAGCGAGGAGTCCCCGACGTCGCTGGTGATGACCGAGCACCGAGGAGCAAGGAGTCCCCAGCGCCGCTGGCGATGTCCGAGCACCGAGGAGCGAGGAGTCCCCGGCGTCGCTGGCGATGACCGAGCACCGAGGAGTCCTCGGCGTAGGCGGCAATGTTCGAGCACCAAGGAGTCCTCGGCGTAGCTGGTGACGTTCGTGCGGTGAAGTGTGCCCACTTAGTCCTCGAGCACAAAGAATCCGAGCGCTGAGGAGTAACCGGCGTAGCTGGCGATGAAGCACGAGCGGCTAACAGTCTGGTCAACTGGTCGGCGGCGAAGTGAGCATTGAGTAGAAGCGACCGACGAACAGTCCGATTAACTGGTCGGCGATGGAGTCCATGAACCAAGTGGTCTGACTAGTTGATCGGTGGAGAAATCCGAGCACCAGGTGATCCGATCACTTGGACGATGATCCTATAATACAAACATATAGAACGGGTAGTACATGATGTAAAAATAAAAGAACTCTGGAGAAAAATCAGCAATGGTGATGAAATAGCATAAGTAGCTCAGCGATTAGTTGGTGTGAAGATGTAATTATATTTAATATAAACTGCCCGAACAGTTAGTGTGTAGCTGAGTCTCTAGCCCTAGCTAGCCCATAGTCCATAACATCGAGCGCGGAGCCCGTGCATGTGTAGGAGGAACAAGCGTCGCTAAGGAGCCGCTGCTGACCACCCATAACGCAGAGCGTAGAGCCCATAGCATGTGTAGGGAGGAACCGGAGACAAGGTCGTCTCTGGAGGCGTTCGAGCATCAACGCGACTGTTCGGGGGTTCAGAAAAACGTTTGGAGAGAAAACATGGATAAAACAGTTCGGAGAAACATCATGTCGATATACAAAGATTGGAGAATATTTAAAAAAATATTAAAGCGTGACTTAGCTTTAGACAGAAAGTCTGGTCGGCGACGTATGGCGTTATCTGGTTAGCGTTGATGGCGAGCACCTGGCGGGCGGTGAGTTGTTGGTGAAGGCGACCTCGGAGGTGGTTCTGAGATCAGATCTGCTGTCGCGGGGGCTGGTGTTGCCAGCGATGAATTGTCGTCGTCGACCGACATGGATCTCCATGAGATTGATGACAAGATCGCGTTGTTGATTTGAGGTCCATCTGGCTCGCCATGGATCAAGCGCACACTCCTACCTGGCGCGCCAACTGTCGACAGAATATCGTCGATAGTCCACCGAGGGGCATCCCGCGATGGTAGATTTGTCGGTGGGGATGTGCGTGATCAGGAACCGGATGGTGACACAAGGCGCAGAGACAGCGATTTAGACAGGTTCGGGCCGTCGGATCGACGTAATACCCTACGTCCTGTGTCTTTGGTGTATTGTATTGAGATATAGTAGATAGATCTAAATGGATAGTGTCCACTAGGGGACCCCTACCTCTCCTTATATACTCTGGAGGGGTAGGGTTACAAGGTAAGTATCCTATTTGGTACTATACAATGTCTTGCGGTGCACGCCGAGCAGCGCCGTGTACGTCTTGATCTTGTGGGCCGGACCACCTCTGATGGTGCGGCCCATGTCTTGTCTTGAGGATACCAGGGGCCGTACCCCCACAAGCGGCGAGGCGGACGGGGGGCGGGGTACGCGTGCAGGGCGGGACGAGGTAGACAGGAAAGGACTGCAGCGATACGGTGGGAGTGCGGCGCGTTTCTGTTGGACCGTTCGGTACTGTCCGATGGAATCCTATCCCATCAGCCGTCCGGGCGCCAACAATTCCCTTACAATCAAGATGCAAGTAACTCTGCAAGAAGCTAGGTGGTCGAAACTAAACAATATTTTGCCTATTATCCAGCGTTTGCTTAGCACATATTATATGAACCATTGCTTAGCGCTTAGGACAAACTAAGTAAGTAGCACTAATGGTTTCAATTTGCAACTGTTGTACACGTATTATAGGAAACTATTGAGCATATCGACACCAAAATCTCTTCCTACGGTGAAATCAATCACGAGACTATGGCCTCTTGATACGGTAAAATCAATCACGAGACTACAAGGTCTGTTTGACAGAGCTCCTCAGAAGGAAGAACCACTTTTTGCAGCTCTGACTCCTGGCCTAAAAATGACTCATCCGCCTAAAGTGTTCGGTGTGGCTCCTTCGCAGAAGTTGTTGTTGGAGCCGGAGCCGGAGTCCGAACCGTGCCAAACAGAGCTTATACGGGAGGTTCAACAGAATCCTTATCTTTTCTTAAAAAAAAAGAATCCTTATCTCCATGCCATTATCAGGAATTGGAAATGGCACAATTTCCTCCATTGTATACTCTGCCAAAAGTTCTTTGAATTCCCATCTGTTCAAAGTCTTCCCTCGGCTCCATTATACAAGTAGAATACCTATAGAATTCCAGAGCATCGATCTCTGATGAGGAAACTGACCGGCCGTGCAAATTTAGGTATCGTTATTAGGAGGACCGTTCATAGAAAAGATAGGATGGGAGGATGACATATGCGACACAAACGTGCGCCTCATGATCCCTAAAAAAAACGCTCGGCTGTTAACAGCCTGTTTAGCTGGGCGATCGTATACAATCGTGGATTATAAGCTAAGATAGTATTTTTCTCTCACGTCAAACCAGCCAAACTAACCAGTAGTAAATAATCCACGATCATTTACAACGAAACGAACAGAAAATATGTGGATGAAGAAAGTCAGCCGACGTGCTTTAGTAGACAGACAACACTTGTCTTTCTTTTGCACTCCCCTTTTCTGCTTCAGCTACGTGTTGATCGTTGACTGATTCTACATTAGCCCGCCAGTTGCTTCAACCACTAGATTGCCGACTAATGCCCCTCTAATAAACTTTCGCGTGTCATCTTGCGATAAATATTCTAAACGAACGATTGCTACATTTTGTTGTTGCTTTTTCATAAGCTTTTGCGTGGTCAAATTCCTTGGGATATCACATGCACGTGAGACATGACAGCTAGCTGGTTGAACCGAAACCGCGGGGAGGAGAGCTGGGACGCTGTGTTTTCAACCTGTACAGCACCTGATCTGTCGTAGACGTTTATACGGAAGTAAACAATCGATCGATCCTGCTATGGTGATACTGTCATCGTCGTAGCTGTAGACGTGTGGTAATAGCAACCTAGACAGGTCGATGATGACTTGGGGCCAACTTGTGACAAGGCCCCGGCGAGCATGAAACACGACTTGCACTTCTGATTTTGAAAACTAATATTTTTTTTTTGTTCCTTTAACTTTTCTTTTATCTATAAAAACTACTAGTATTTTTTCCCTACTTTGACTTTTATAAAGTCGTTTGTTTTTGCACCTCTATCACCAGCCCACCTCAATCAAATCCGTCGAGTTTGGTCCATGGACCGATTGGACCGAAATAACGCGCTCATGGCCCAATCTACCGTATGGGCCTCGTTGTTGGACGCGCGTCAACTCCCACTTGGGCCAGTCCAGCGCATTGTCACCCCCGGTCCGGTTCGGTCCGGCCCTCCTAACGGCACAGGGGCCGGCCTAACGCGCGTCGCGATTGCCAGGATTTCATAAGCTCAGGACGGGTGTCTGTTTCCTATTGAAATGAAACGAGCACAGACAGAAGTCATGGTTTCAGACTTGCAGTCAATTCCTACGTGACCACGCGACGAGGGATTCGCCAGTCCAAAAATTGCAAGAATTGTAAGAATCAAATCCAAGAGACGCAGGTTGACATGAATCATGACAGTGGAAGAGAAATGATCGAGCCGTAATTCCATGCGAACTACTAGCTTCCACCATTCCATTCAATTTGCATTTACAGTACATACATACCAGGCCATAATTAAAACAAACACCATGGATGCCTGATGTGGTGTGGAGGCAGGCAGTGTGACAAGGCAACTGATGCCCGCGACTGCGATCGCGAGCGGCTGCCGTTGTCTCGGCTTGCCTAGCGCTTACTAGTGGAGTTGTTCCTTTGGCTTTTTATGCCGGCGTGTTTTTATCTTTCTCAGCTGCCCTACAAGGCTACAAGTGTAGGAGTATTGTTCAATCAGAGCATGCTGCATGCACGCACACACTAGTTATGCTACGGCTCTCGACTGTGAAGCTTTGCTGCCGCGGCTGTGCCGGTGAGGAAAGCAGCATTGCTTTCAGAATACTGTCGTTTGAGCAGCGCCGAGTCGGCGAGGACAAATTGGCAATCACTTGGGCGCGCCGGTTTAGAAAACTGACCTGGAACGTTGCGTAGCAGCAGCAAGATCCTACTAGGATCTATATACAATCCTACTGGTTTCATCATCACTTCACTAAACCAGCACACTGGCTGTAGATAACTCTGGTCAATGTTTCGGCCTCCTGCACCGAGAAGGTCCTATGGGCCAATAGGATTGAGAATGTACTAGTCCCACCGTGTAATAGAGGAAAAACATAAGTTGGATCCTAGAGATTAAAATCCATTCTAATAATCATAATTTACACAGATTTATTAAGAGCTAATTTGGCTTTAGATACTTTGTGGAAGCTGATTCTCTGTAAAAAGCGATTCTATGACTGAAATTAATTAATTTCCTATGAATAGAGAAACATCGGACTTCCTCCTTGTGCAACTCAACATTGTCCTCTCCCTCCTCATTTCCCTCGGTCATCTTCCTCTCCCACGCTGAGATAATACGGTCTCAATCCTCTCAAGGCGGGCAATGATCCCGAGCAAACTATTAAGGTTGGGGTTTATATTTTGTGATTATGGATTTCGGGTTGGACTAGGGGACAAGGACAAGAGGAATGGCGACGGCGGTGGCGTGTAGTAGGCAACAACAGCAATAACGTCGTTGACCTAAAGGTGCAGGATGGTCAACAACGGGAGTGAGAATATGTCATGGTTAAAACGAGGCAAGGTGGATGGTTCGACGTAGCAAAGCAGACTAGGTTCAACGAATTTAGGGTGTTTTTGGTTGAGCTATGGGTTAGAGATGGTAATAGAGACCTGATCCCTAATTCACCACGGAAAATTTCCCCACCGGAGAACGGGGATAGGGAAAAGTTAATACCTAGAGAATGGAATGAGGGAAAAAAATCTTTGGTCGGGTTTCGCAGGGACCACGTCCTTGCCCATGCAGCTATTTCCTGTAGCAATTTTGCCCCAATCGTGAACTAAGGTCCTGTTTAGATCCAAAATTTTTTAGATTTTGGCTACTGTAACACTTTCGTTTGTATTTGACAATTAGTGTCTAATTATGGACTAATTATGTTCAAAAGTTTCGTCTCGCGATTTCTCACTCAACTGATGGATACTGCGCAAAATTTTTTGGAATCTAAACAGGGCCTAAGATGTCGTAGTCTTTGAGAGCACGCGCAGGCACAGCGGCATAGCCACACAGACGGTGGAGAACTGGCAATGCATGGCCATACCCGCACGCGGCTTTTAAATAACTTTAGGCGCAGCAAAGGCGTGACAGCGTGAGCTCTTATCACCGCGGCGGCCGGGGCTCATGGCTGCCGCCTGCCGGCCGTGGGGGACCAGCAAACGAACCGATGACAGGAGGGGATTCGAGGCCATGGGCCCGGGCAGCACCACATTGGCCACCGGCGGGGATGGAAAGCGGCTGCCGGCCTGCCGCTCCTGCGCGTGCATCTCCTCCTCGTCCTCAACCTGGTGGAGGCTGGAGGCCTCTGGAGTTGTTCCGTCTCTGGCCGCCGACGTTTTCCCGCGGTGCCGCTTCTACGACGTCCGGCTTGCCGCTTTTGGGGTCTGACTCTGAGCCATGCTCTGCGATTGCGTGTCCGTGTTAGGAACAGAATGCTTCAATTTTCATGTATAACATACGATAATTGTGCGTACAATGTTCCATGTTTCATTCATCATTTCTGAATATAACCAGAGACGCTCATAGAGGGCTTTGTGCTCGTATTTCGTGAGCAGTATCATCAATTCATACTCGTCACTGGTGAACCCTTATCGGCCACTTTCCTATAACGACAGACACGAGTAGTATGGTATGGTATTTTTAGAAAGTTATTATTTTTATGTTATTATACTATTATAGAAATGTGATTGTTGTCGGAACAAGGAACGAAATTGTTCCTAGATCGTACTCTAGAGGGCCCCACCCTATGCACCCCATCTGCATCCATCTCAATTGGCCTATGTGATCTAATGTGTTAGAAGTTTTTTTATAGTCGTTGAGACAAACATAAACTACATATATAGGGAGGGATCGATCGAATAGTGAAAAAATATGAGGTAGTCGGCATGTTCGCTGGTTGGTTTCTGGGCTGGTTTGGGCTGGCTGGTGCTGGTTTATTGTGAGAGAAAAACACTGTTGGCTGGCTGGTTTGGGCTGGCTGAAACCAACTTGTGTATCAAAATATAGACCATAGAGATCGAATAGTGAAAATAGGAGGTGCTGAGGAAAAGGCACTGAAAAATACTACATAGGTAGTGGTAGTATCAAAAATGCGTTGGATGAGTAACCATGTTTTTTTTCTAATATGTTTCTTATTTGCAGCTTGTGTAATAAATATGGACCATATATCAGGAGAATGCAATAAATATGGACCATACATCTGGAGGGTGCGACAAATATAGACAAAGGTATTGAATAGTAAAAAATAGAAGGTACAGAGGAAAAGGCACTGAAAAGTACTAAATAGGTAAAAACAGTATCAAAATGCGTGACCTAGGTCCTATTTTTTTTTCTAATATATCTTTCTTATTTGCAGCTTGTGCGACAATGACGTGGTCCAAAGTTTTCCCGTCATGAGACAATTGTAGAACCTATAACATGAATGGCAACATATAAGTGCAAACCAACCAACTTGTGTAAACTTAGAAAGTACCAATCAGAACTACTATCCAATGGATAGGGTGAGAAGGTCTAAGCGCAAAAAAAAAAGGCCGACGGGTGGAAGGCTTAAACGCAAAAAAATCCCACCTCTCACTCCATCCATTGAATCAGCATCTAGTGGCCCTGATTGATAGTTTCTAAGTTTGCACAGTTTGGTTGGTTTGCACCTAATACGTCAATATGAATCCCCATACATCCAACTCATAAAAACAAAACCCCAGTTTCAAAAAAAAAACTCATAAAAGAGATTGTTTCCAACTATTACTTCTAAATTAATTCAATATGCAAATAGACACATATCATGAGTTCACACTTCACAGTAGATGACCATGGTTAGCCATAGGGACTGTCCCAGTGATTTTTTCTCCCTGATGGCATGGAACATCATATTGCTATTGCACTATTGCAGCACACGTCAATGATAAAACAAAAGAGTCAGGAATTACAATTACGGTCGTAGGATAGGACGATGTCCTCAGCAATTAAGGCCTAACCGGCGGCGGCTAGGCAGAAAAGCATGCACGAAGCCAGCCGCACAAACAAATGGCCCGGTGGATATATCTTCCTAAAAACCTACAGAAATCAGAATCAAGGTACACCTACACCACACCAAGATACAAAAAAAAAGGGGTAGTTACATCTCTTTGGTCAGTCGCTCGCACCGTGTCATTGTTGTAAGTGGTTGTTCATCCGATCAGCCGAACGAAGGGATCCCATATCTCCAGCCGTTGGAGGATCGCCTGCGAGGGGGCGGCTGCTGCTGCGGCGCAAAGCTGAGCCCGAACATCTCCCTAAGGACTTGCCCTGGCTCCTGGAGCCCGATCAGCTTGGCAACAAGGGAGGCGCTCTCCCTGACATGTTCCAGGTCCTCCTTGGTCCAGAGCCGGCGAGCAACCTGGAGCTTCCTCTTCTTGGAGTCCAGTGAAATGCTCCATTTGGTGTACAGGTGCTCCCTTTCCTCTGCTGTGAGCCGCTTCTGCATCTGCCTCGCAAGCATCTCCCGTTCACGTTGCAGCTTCTTGGCGCTGCATGAAGCGGGTCATTGGATAATCACTTCTTATTCTAAGAAGAGGCTTTGAGACCATGGTCATCAAGTTCTAATACGGGAAACTGTATAGTATATTCACTTACCTCGCAACAGGGGAAGAGTTCAAGCTGCCTACTACTGCATTGCTAGGGGTGCTCCCCCGAGAATAGGTATCTCTTAGGAATGATAACCTCCGGAGCTCCACTTCCATGTAGATTGAATCAGCTTGATCTCCCTTGAATAGGAAGAAAAAGTAGGTCCTGTGGACTAAGGAAATACTGCATGCATGCCAAAGCCCGATGATCTCCTGCTGTTTCTTCTCAAATTCTAATGGCCAGCGAGAAGGTGATTGTGAAGCATCAGCAATCGGGTCCAACCCAATGCTCTTTATGGTGCAGTCTCCAAATTCCCCATTTGTATCCTGAAACATATTAATATGGTGAGTTGATGGAGGAAGAAAAATCAGCAGATTATTACTAGTTTTAAATTAGTCTAGACTTTACAGTATAGTTGAAAACACAAGCAAACAGTTTTCAAAGAGAACATCTAGAAGCAACTCATGGTCAAAACTGGCGTTTGTATCCTGAAACAAGGATTAACAAATTATTAATATGGTGAGTTGATAGAGGAAGAAAAATCAGCAGATTATTACTAGTTTTAAATTATTCTAAACTTTGCAGTATAGTTGAAAACACAAGCAAACAGTTTTCAAAGAGGACATCTAGAAGCAACTCATGGTCAAAACTGGCGTAACATGTAGTTTTTCCTACTCCTAATGGGCAACTAACTGGCCATAAAGTGTATTTGAAGAAAACCTTAGCGTGCAACAAAAGTTTGCCATACACATTCTATTTTAAATGAGCTTCAGCGACGAGCATAAAAGTCCTATGATACTCAGTTTGTACCTGATTGCCTAACTGTTTCTGGTAATGAACCTGAGCCATCTCTTTCAGTTCAGCAACAAATTCACCTATACCAGTAAACTCTGTATCACATGCGCCATTTGTCTTGGTTGAAACTATGGATCCTGCTCTTGAAAGAGTTTCACTTTCTGCATCGTAGTTCGGTGCAGATCCCCTTCTATGATCCCCTTCAGGCCTTCCAGGGAAACCAACCAAACTTCTATGCAGCGGGGTGCCATCATCCATCTCCATGCCATCAAACATGGTAGAACCCATAAGTGATCTACAACTCCTGCTTCTACCAAGTATTCTGGAACCCGATGAGTTATGTGTTGACGATCCTAGATCTCTGCCAAGACTGACAAAAGGCCTTCTGATATTCTCCAAATGCTGCTCCAACATGATAGGAGATTCACTAAGGAGCCTTGAACGCCTAGAATTCACCGATGCATTTGAACCATTACCATGCAAACTAGAATTCCTGTTTGAACCTTGCGGGCTACTGCTTTCACCAGCTGACAGGTCCAACTGTTCATTTCTTCCTGTTCCACTGGTCTCAATGCATCGCACTTCCTTGTAAAGATCTGAATCATCATGTGAGATCTGAGAACTATCATCCCTGCTGGTGCCTGGGGGTATTCCAATTGACGGAGGACTGCGGGCTGAGCGCTTCCCTGAGCCCTAAGTACATAACCAAAGTAAACGTATCTATGAAGAAATAAGAAGATGAATAGCGCTAATAAGTAGAAATCAAGGAAGCAAGTTTACTGAGTGCTTCGCATGGTCCCCAACAGTCTGCAACAAATTCTGCAACCTAGACTGAGCCAAATCACGCTGTGACTTGAGTTCTTTAATTTCTTTCTCCATCTGCAAGTTAAAGGACACAGATATCATTATATGGAAAGAAAGTGGGTATTCATAAAAATTGGAACTATGCTGACTGCAAGGATATGTCATAGATACGGAAAGAAGCAAAGAAAGTGACTCAATAAAAATAGAAACAAAACTCATGCACAAAAACAACAGTTTTAAGTAAATTTCAATGCATCAATTGTGACAGAAGAGCAGAAATATGTTGACAAAAGGTTGGAAGCAGATGTACCTTTCTAATTTGGTTGTCCTTTTCCTTTACTAATGCTTCAAGACTGGAACTTGAAGCTGGCTGCCGCAATTCACTCTCCAATCTAGCAACTTCCTTTTGCAAATGCTTTACTAGTGCTTTATCAGACATGACCACATTTACCTGAGCATTTGTAACTACTTCCTTTGCACAACTTCCAAATAACAGAGTATTTCTTGATTGCTCAATATGGCTAGTGGCAGGGCTCAGTGTACAGATAATGGCAGTTCTTGCATTACCTCCTAAAGATGGTTGTAATATGCGTGTGAGCTTTGAATCTCTGTATGGTATGTGTGCATTACTCCCCATGCTGCATAAATAAAACGATAAAACTTAAGTTTTATCAACCAACAAAGCATCTAATACCAGATTAAAGAAGTGTTTCCTATTAGCATTGAATAAATTTACTGTGAGTTAAGGTAATAACCTTAGTTTTCTAATGACAGTGCCAAGGGCAAGCAAACTTCTGTTAATATGACAGCCTTCTTTTAGCCTCGTGCCAGCAGACAACGCCTGAGATGCACGTTCACTTCCTGCTAGATCAACGAAGTTCTGCATGGGAAGATTACAGCTTACAATTTTTTCCATATGTATAGATACAGAAAAACACAACACATATTTGCTGGATGTACTTACAGCACTAGCAACAAGTGTAGTTGACTTGTCCTTCCCTAAGAACTCCCGTGCAGAACTTTCAACGGTCTGCATTAATTAACAAAAAAATATTTCAGGAAAAAAGCATACATCCAAGCATTTTCTTAATGTAAACAAGTAAGGACAAACCAATCTTAGTATCTGATGAGATCTGGAGCTTTTTTCATTTAAGAAGGTCTCCCCTGTCCTTCTTTGAGCTGTTGCAATCACATAGTGCAAACATGAGAGTACATCTTAAGCACCAGCACCAGCGACAAATAATGTAAGACGCCGCAAGATCAATATTGCACCTTCACATACAGCAATAAGCCCCTTGAGGTGGTTCCAGTCCCTTAACACAACCTCTGTAAGATTCTCCACATAGGTGCCCTTCTGTATAAAGAATAACACCAGACCATCAACAGATGCAAATCTAGCAGAATTACAGTTTACAGTGCTTAGGAACCTTATTTTTCACCTCTGCATCATCCCAGAGTCTAAGAGGAGTATTTTCTGCACTGAGAAGATCCCTTAAAACTTCATTGTATATTTCAATTGCTGAGAACTTCAGAACAAATGCTCTCTCTTCATGCTGAAAAAGAAAAGGCACACTTATTGGGCAGTGTTTCCAAAAGAAGTATTTTTTTAGATTAGTTATAGCCGCAACCAAAGAAAAAAAAAGACCATGGGACCTGAGAATGGATGCTTATACCTTATTAATGTAATCATATATGTCTGCTACTGTATATTCTGTTACTCCAGTCATGGTATAGGTCTTTCCACTACTCGTTTGTCCATATGCAAATATACTTGCTGTCAGAGAAAAAAAGGCTCTAATTCAGGGAAAACGCTTTGTCATTTCACAAATAGAAATATGTTTGTTGAATGGCCTATGCTCACAGTTAATGCCGCTAACTACAGAGAGGGCAACTTCCCTAACCCCTTCCTCGTAGACTTCTTTCGTACTGCAGTCAGAATGAAAAACCCGATCTGCAATTAGAGCATTTCTGTTAACAGTGATATATGTGAGTAAAAAGCAATGGGAAATGTGCTGTCAAATTATATATAGTTGTCAGGCAAAGCTTATCCGTTAAGAAGAAAAGATGTAAGAATCTAGTACGTGCATGTGAGGATTGGGTGGGGTGCAGTCAGATTAGATGAAGCCCCAATGGAAGAATCTGAGGTCTAGGATGGTGACGCCACACGAAATTTATACAGTTAATGTCATGATTCAATAATATCGCGGGATGGCTTGGGAAGACAAGTCTTCACCACTTTAATAATATTATACATTTGACTAAAAACTTAAATCCACTGGAGCTACAAAAGTCATCGATAAATCATCTGAGCCTCTAAGTTACTCTCATAGAATTGAGTGCATAAAAATGCAGCGGTGGTCTAATACATGTTATCTGGTGGTAACCAACAGTCCAACATCAGCTCTAAGGACCTCAAATGTAATACAACACATAAGATTCTTGAAGGGAATTATACTTTTTTATTATTAGGCTTTGGGCGTTGTTCCTACAACAACTGGGTTACAGTAAAAGGGATTAAAGATTTCCTGAAATACAGTACAGATTAGTTAAACATACAAAGCACAAAAAGAATGATCAAGTGCACAGGTGTAGCATCAAAAGAGGAGGCAAAGATGCACTGACCAAATGTGTATGCCGTTGGAGCGGTGGGTCGATCAGGGAATGTGCTCCGGAACATGACGGTGGTGTCATTGATGCACTCCCATTCAGCAGGCTCCCCCCTCGCAACCTCCTTCTCGCTCAGCGGCCTCAGCCTGACCAGCACCTGTATCCTGTCCATCCTCCCCACACCTCCTCCGCCACCATTAACAGCATCAGGTCCAGCAACTTCATCCCACTGCACTGACTCATCACCTCCAATAGCCCCCATTGTTTTAACACTAACTCCTTTCCTCCTCCTACCTTTCCTCTCCTTTCAAACAGCCTGCCAAAATATAGCCATCATGACACAAGTAGCAAGCAAAGCAAATAAAACCCAGACGAAGAGCAACCAGGAGAAGCTAGACAGCTGAAACGCACAAATCTGTCCTGTTTTCCTTGAGTTTGAGTGCAGGGCAAGGCTGTGCAGGGAGCAGGCAGCAGGTGGTGGAGGAGAAGGCAAGGCATGAATTCCAGTGGACCCTCAACTCCGAACGTAATTAGGGCGGTGGTTAGCACGTCGACACTACCGGAGAACCGTCGATTAGTCCAAATCTATCACCACCCGGACCCCGCAGCTGGTCATTGCGATGCTCCTAAACCATCCGCCTACCCGGGAATTCCTAGTTAACAGATCTGTGTCGTGCAAAGGCAAACCAAATCCCCAAACCTAACAACCAATTTGGCCCAGTATCGCATCAGTAAGCAGCAGGAAACATATCGACCTCTCTCCGGTAAACCAGAGACGCTCAACAGCAAGCCAGCAAGGGGGTAGGGGCAGGCGATTACCAGGACTGGACGAAGACGGTTGTTCTCGGAGGGCGAAAGGTCGACTTGTCCGCGGACGGTGCAGCGGCGGCTGAGCCCGGCAGCCGCGGCCATGGTTGCAAGCCTACCTGGGGGCGGGGGGGGGGGGGGGGGGGGGGGGGGGGGGGGGGGTGGCGTTGGGGGCGGAGTCCGCTCTGATAGCGCCGCCTCACCGCCTGCGAGAGCGAGTGGCGAGTGGCGAGTGCTGCCCACGGCGATCTTGTTCGGTGACTTGGGGAGGGTCTTCAACTGTGGAGTGCAGGAGACGGTGCCGATTTTTTTTTTCTCCTTTATTTCCTTTTTGTGTTGCCCCCAGACCCAGGAGACCGTTGCGATGATACTGTTTCCTTCGGCTTCGCCTGCGGACGAGAATTGTTTTGGCTTTTCGCCATTCCGCAGTCGGTGGGTGTTTTTGCGTGCCGGCCCTATTGTCCTCGCTTGCTTCAAGAATTTGTAAGGGCGTGTTTAGATGGAAAAAAAGTTGGGTTTTGGCTACTGTAGCATTTTCGTTTGTATTTGGCAATTAGTATCTAATTATGGACTAATTAGGTTCGAAAGTTTCGTCTCGCAATTTCTTACCCAACTGTGCAATTAGTTTTTTTTCGTCTACATTTAGTACTCCATATATGTGCCGTAAGATTCGATGTGATGGGTACTGTGCAAAAAATTTTGGGAACTAAATGGGCCCTAAATTGGGTTGTGGTTGAGGACAATATATCATTTGTAAACTAATCAATTTGTACAAACTTGAAAACTACTTGAGGTGCGAATCTTTTTCCTGGGTTCCATTGCTGCAATGTGAGAATCTAACCATACTCTCTTTCTCTCTCTTCAGGTTCGATTTACTGACTACACTGGAGCTGCTCTTAAGGCATTCCCCAATCTAGAAGTTAGAATGACTTTTATATTCACTAATTAAGATGTCAACTATGAGAAATATGGATGTGATATTAGAATTAACTAGTAAACATGAACGTGTGTTGCAATGGGTGAGGTTGTTGTGCGGTTCATTGGATGATTTGTGGCTCAAAGATTTAGTCAACAATTATCATCTATTTATTACATCTTAGAATTGAACTTCGTACCGTCACCGTCACTTAATGCATCTTGTAATCAAACTACGTAACGTTATTGGGCATGTGTTGTTCTTATTCGTACGAGCATAGACTGCAAGTCTACATCATATACGGAACAATGAGAAGCGTCATGCTATTATGGGGGATTAAAAATGGTTTGTTAAGATTTTTTTTCTTTAATATTTTATGTGGTTTAGAAATATACATATAGATATAGTACCCTGTATACACATAGCATGGATATATTATATGTTCTTATTAGTTGTTTTGGTTTGTACGAAATATACGAAACCTATATGTCACATGTATTTTTTGCCCAAAAAAAACTGTCATCCATAATACTGTACATGATGACATAAATATATATTGAGTTGAATCATTATAAAAAATATATAAGGGGTTATTTATAAGATTTAAAGGCACAAATAAAGAAGATAGTGGTAGATTTTGACACTTAGATGGGTTCAAAGACAAAAGTTCCATAAGGTTATCGTTTCAAGAGGCAAGAGCCGGTTGTGTCCATCCATCCGTCATCCCTAGTTCTTTCATGCGATGCGAATTATCATCTCCATCTCCCTGCTCTAAACTATATGTTCTTTCTCGAAAAAGGGAAGGTTAGGAGTCTCTATTGCAGACGGGGTTAATCGGAGACAGATGCGGACCGTAGGAGGAGGACTGAAAACGAACTGCAATCGGTGTGCAGCACGAGGAGCCCATCCAAGGCAGGGGAAGGGAATCAAGGATGGGCCAGACGAAAACCATAGCAAAAAGTTTGGCTCTTTAATATTGAGTATAGATATAGATATAGAAGAAGGAAAAGACAATAGCTTTCTTTTAAATAGATATAGAAGAAGAGAAAGACAATAGCTTTCTTTTAAATGCGAAATTATGTCTATACAACAACCAAGACATGAAGACATGTGATAGATAGATAATAGAAAAAATATTTATTTGAACAAAAATTTATTTTGCAAAAACTACCAATTGACAAAAATTATACGTGTAATATCTACACAATTTAATAGGTATAAGAATTATCTGAGGTTTCTTCTAGTATTAGGACTACCATAAGTCGAGTGGTCTGATTTGCCTCTCACTCAGGCACTAAAGCAAAGCATTGCTGACATAGACCTCGAAGTAAGTTTGTTCATGATCCAAATAACTGGTTTTCTTTGATTTCTTGCTCGGTGAGGCAAAGTTCTACTAACAAAGAAATAAAAAAAACCCTTGGACACCGAGCCATGGTGCTATATATCTAGACAAAGGTCAATATAAGCCGTCCATTGATAAAAATCTGATAGATCAAATTTACCTCTATGGTATAGTACAACATTTAGCTGTAAAAACAATTTACAACACCAATAAAATCTGGACCCTTCACTTCTGATCTTGTAGTGCTGATTCAAAAAAAAGAAAAAGAAAAAAGATCCTTGCCAACATTAGCTGCATTCCTAACGAAACTTGTGCAAGGAAGGAAACAAATATTGATGATGGGATGAGAAGGATGTGTATTAGAGAAGCACATGATGATCCTTCCGCGTGATGATACATGTGACTAGCACACGATGATTTCATCCACGTTTGTCCAAAATTTGGATTTGGCATTTGCATTCTGCGTTGTACATACGGTGGAGTTTAATAATACGATAACGATGTGCTACCACCGGTGACGTATGTCCTTATTCCGAAGTGTGAGGACGACTTGCCTTGGAATTGATTCGGTGGCATGCATGGTAATGACTCAGAAGATACGTACAAGAAATTGGAGGAATTGAAAACGCGATGCGCCATGCGTACAACGGTACAAGAACATTGGATGCCGGTGAAGGAGAGACGCCTTCCTAATCAGATTCAATGTAGCGATCTACTAGTACGATAAGGGGATCCAAGGCAGGGGACTACCAAACCGTAGGAACAGAGCCACCGAGGGCCTGTTTGCCAAATTCCTCCGAGTCCTGTTCGGCTGATAGTTTCGACGGCTGAAAAATACCGTTTCAGCTGATTTATGGAAGAGAAAAATACGGTTTCACGATTGAAAAGTAGGACTGATTCTGACTGATAAGCCTCAAGCGAACAAGCTAGCCTAGGGAAAATGTAAGCAAATTCAAATGATTTTTATCACCGGCAGCACTAAAAGTGCAGTTCAGCCACGGACGAATGCTTATTTCATAACTCGCGGTTTCAAAACATGCTGTGTACAGTGGTACGTGCTGCTCTGGATATTTTAGGCCCATACTGTTAGCCTGTCGAGTATGGCCTGTCTCCTCTTGACTTTGAAAATTGAAGTCAACCGAGCCCCTAACATTTTTTTCTTCTCTTAACTTCTTAAGGCAAAGATCAAACATAAATCTTGTTTTTTCTCCCTCTCTCTAGTCTCTAGTGGAAAGGTGGGAGTAGTTGTTCCGACATTTTCTACAAGCCGGAAGTTTCTTTCCAGGAGAGAAAGTCTCCGGATCGAGCACCACAAATGTCTGGATTCAAACCTGCAACGCTGCACCGCAGTCCGTAGACCCATGTGACCCACAGACAGCCCACAGGCGGCAGGCCACGCAACGCAACACACACACGCACGTCTTGAGACGGAGCGCAATAAACCGCCGACGCACGCGCTCTCGTGATCCATCACTGCCACTCTGACAAAAACCACCGAGCTGGCGCCGGGGGACCAGCCGTCCAGCACGGATAATTTGGGCACCGGCGATCATGCTTGCCGAGACGAGGTGGAGAGAGCAAGGACAGGGAACATCCGTATCCCGTGGGGTGGATTCGTTCGTCCGTGTTTGAGGCTGAGGGGCGTGGTTTTACCTTACCGGCCGGTCGGGTCCGGCGGAACCGCCGTGTTTTTTACGGCAGGCGAGCATGGAGGTAAGCGCATGCCGGTCCAGTTAATTCAGCGGCGAGGAGGTCCAGGCGCACGGCTTGTCGGTAGCAATATGGCACTTTGTTGTTGCACTAGAAGGAAGTCGCGCATGTTTCTGGTCTTCTGGACTCTGGACAATCGGCCTGGTTGTTTCTAAACTGATTTAGACTGGTTGGTGCTGGTTTGTTGTGAGAGAAAAATATTATTGGCTGACTAATTTACGAAACCAACAAGCGGACAGGCTGAATATCCTGTTTTTCTTTGTTTGTTAGGGGGAAAAAACTAGGACCAGCAGCTCAAATTCTCAACAAGAAATCCCTGTAGGTCTGGAGGAGATTATACAGTGGTTGCAGGCTTGCAGCAGATGTTATTCGCTGTCGAGCATTTCTGGCCCAGCCTAACTGATATAGTTGTTGGGCCGTTCAAGTGATAATCTCTGTAGCGCGGATAATTGTTGGGCCGTTCAAGTGATTGAGCTGGGCCAACCGGTCTGGGCTCGCGGCCACTGGCAGGCATTGTGTATACTCTTGGGGTTCCTACTCTTGGCAAACTTGAGTGGAACCGGCCGCCCGGCATGATTGACATGTTTGCTGACAGAGAACGTTGGAGATGCCTGCGCTGTTGGGGCAACGCGTAGCAGCAGCCGAGAGATGTGCCTTGCAAGCGACGTGAAGTGAACCCCCCCGCGCGGGACACGAGCCGGGAAAAAGGCAAAGCTGAGCTGAGCGGTTTTCTCAAATCAAAAAAGAAAAAGCTGTTGATTTGATGACTGAGAAAAGAAAAGCGGCTTTTTCCCGGTGTGTTTCATCCCGCGCCCCATCTGGCCATGCCCGGACCTCGCCTAGACACCAGACACCAGGCTGTTCGGCAGCACGTAACTGCTTATACGTGGCTGGGCTTCTCAATCAGTCAATAATGTTTTTTCTCTCACATCAAATTAGCTAGTAGTATTTTAGTCCTTAGCTTATAAGCCAGTCCAGCCAAAACGAACCGTCCAATTCACGCATGCTTCCACACCACCGATCGATCGTTCATGTATGCATGTCTCTTTCTGTGAAATGGAAGCGCATAGGTGGATTTTTTTTTTAATTTTAACACTTTTTGAAAATTAATTTTAAATCTAATATGGCCATTTTTTAAAACTAACACTTTTGATCGTGTCTATTGCTCTGGCGCGGCCAAATATCTATGCCGCGACATGCATGGTGGCGCGGCACAGGGCTGACGTGGCGGTAATCGGGTCCGCTGACCGCTAACGGGGCAGGTCCTGCCGCGCCACCAATCTTGGCGCGGCAGTGCCGCGCGCACTGAGCATGGCGTGGCTGCGCCAAATAAAACCCCGCTGCCAATTATGCCTGCCCGAGCAGCAAGCAAGCCTGGCCGACGTGCCCGCCACCATCCCGGAACGCGTCGCGCCAATAGTGGAAGTTATTATAAGTATTGCTTAACGTAAAGTCAATAATAAATTTGTTTCTATATTTTGTTAAATTTTTTTCACGGCTGAATAGAGAATTTGATAAGTCAATGATATTTTTGGTCCCATATTGTAGGATTGGCGACCATGGACCCCGGCTTCCTCGACCCCTCGGTAAGACGCCGGCCACCGGCGTCGAGATACCCCGGGACTGCCGGTTTCTAAACTAGTTGCTACTTAATCTCGCAAGCAGTGATGACGCGACGCATTGAAACAAATATGAAGCAAATAACATAAGTTGACAAGCTGCCACATAACATTTTAATTGGTTTGACATAAGTTCGACATAACATAACCAACTAAGCCTGCAAGTTTCGGACGCCAATAATAGTTCGATCTAACAAACTAAGACCCATGAGTATAAGGATCCCTCGGACGCCTTTGTCTCTTTGGATTTGTTGGCAACACATTGGGAGTGTAGCCAACGTCGGTGTGGTCGCGTTACCAGTGCGTACGGCTCGTACCCTGCAAGTATGTGATATGCACGATTACTTAGAATTCTTTATGATCGTTAGTTCATGTAGCCTACGTATTTAAAGAAACTACCTTTGTTAGTACCTGTGAGGCTCCTTGGGTACCAAGTGGGGCACCACCTAGCTGAGACATGTCGATCTCATCCTGCGGCCAATCTTCCCACTAGTTGTTGTCATCGTCGTCCTCCTCGTCTTCGGTTGCAGGGTCCTTGTCAGCGCTATGATGTGGTGGTGTACGCACTGCGGAAGTGGCACCTGTCATCTGCTGAGAAGAGCCGGCTGGTGTCCTCAAAGAGGCTGAAGACGTGGCACCTGACCACGCTAGGAGTGACGGTTCCTCATAAGGAGTGTCCATGCAGCTCAGCTTCTGAGCTAGCTTCCTACAACTCTTCTTCACCTTCTACATAAATAGACGTTAAAGTTAGTGTATTTCTTAAACGCATATACACTGAACAAACATTTTTGGAATGGACAAGTTTATGTTTACCTCCACAAAAGCCACGAGAACGCCTGGCCCCAGCCCTCTAGACTCGTGAAGCCGGTACGCTGCTTCGTTGGACAACCTCGACAATTGTGTCGTCTGGGTACAGAAACGCGGTTGAACAATTTTAGTATACATACTTAATACCAAATGGATAACAAATTGTATCATTCAAGTATCTTACCACGTATCTTTGTAGCGGGGCTCTCTGTAGCTGTATCTCCTCTCTAGTGGCAACGTCGTACACATCTTCGATCACATCTTCCTTCGAGTTCTCGTCAATCGCTTCCTCAGTATACAGGGGCTTGATATGTGTCCTCGTAGACCTGTGAAGCCAGCGCAGGTACTCATCGAAGGTGTGCTAGTCGTGTGGAGGACCTGCATGGACCGGCTGCCGTTCCCTGGTCTCCCACAAGTGGATGTGCGCGTTGTGTGTCAAGAGGCGGGGCGGCGGGGCAGAGGCGGCTGTCGGCGGGCGGGCGGGCAAGGCAGCGGGCGGGCGAGCGGCCTCGCTGCGGGGTTTTATTTGGCGCAGCCAAGATTGGTGGCGCGGCAGGACCTGCCCCGTCAGCGGTCAGCGGACCCGGTTACCGCCACGTCAGCCCTGTGCCGCGCCACCATGCATGGCGCGGCACAGGTATTTGACTGCGCCAGGACAATAAACGCGGCTAAAAGTGTTAGTATAAAAAAAACGACCATGTTAGATTTAAAATTAGTTTTCAAAAAGCGTTAAAATTAAAAAAAAAAATCCACAGGCGCAGCTCGCTAGCCCTCCTTGGCACAGCATCGCTAGTCACTGGTGCCTCGTGAAGCTATGCTATATCGCTATATGACCAGTAGAAAGGCAGTGCCTACCCATGCTATTGTATTGACGCATCCTTTCTCTACTGGTAACTTTTGATTGTTTCCATTTCCAGTGTGCGCGTGTGAACACCGATCCTGTACTTGCATGGATGCCCGGGGGTACCCGACGAGCCGTGTTACCGGAGAAGCAGGTTAATTGCGTGCCTCGATGTTTCACAAGTAAAAAGTGGAGGTCAATCTCCAGCGCTCACTTTGGATTATTATCTTTACCTTTTTCATTTTAGGGCGTCTTTACTTTCGGTGATGACAGAGAACTAAATTTGACGGTGAAACTACAGGTACGTTTTCCATGTTGGCCTCTGACGGTGAAACTACAGGTACGTTTTCCATGTTGGCCTCTAAAGAATTTGACGCTGAATCTCCAGTGTTGAAAAAAGTTTCAAAGGATGATTGTGAGGACGAATCTGTTTCAGACCCTGGCTACTCAACCTTTTATTCCTCTGGCGGCCTGACCAATGCGACTACAATATAGTCCCCGTTTAGTTCCATCCAAAAACCAAAAATTTTTGCGCTGCGGCACATGTATGGAGTACTAAATGTAGACGAAAAAAAAAACTAATTGCACAGTTAGGTGAGAAATCGCGAGACGAAACTTTCGAACCTAATTAGTCTATAATTAAACACTAATTGCCAAATAAAAACGAAAGTGCTACAGTATCTCAAACCCAAAAATTTTTGGATCTAAATACGCCCATAGTGTTCCACCCATAGAATTCAGTTACTCCACACGACAAGAGCGTGCGAGCTGGTGGTCTCCACTATATCCACTCCAGCCGGGTGCAGGCCTGACTTTTCTTAGAGATGCAATGAATATACTTGTAGCCCATTGACCTAGATTACACGCTATTTTTTGGCTCGCCATATATTGTTTTTTTCTCTCTCACTTTTGCAGGCCGTTCTTGATAGTGACCACTTGATAGTATCATCATCCTTTTTTTTGTTTTATGATTCGATTCATCATCCATTTGAGTGAGAGAGCGCGGCAATTGGCGAAGACCCGGTCCTCGGCATGTCGGGACTTGACAAGTTGACATCAACCACGCGGCCGCTTGAGTGCAGTGCACACAACGTACGTACGGTCCAATTCAACTCGCTCGCTGCAACTTATGCAACTCGGCTCCAACTCGTTCAATGATGCATCTTCAAGCACCCAAGCAGTTGATCTGAACCGTTCATCAAGCACCCTGTTCGGCAGGGGATGAAACGATCGTACATGATCGTGGATTATTACTACCGGCTGGTTTGGTGTGAGAGAAAAATATTGTTCTGACTAAAAATTTACGATCGTTTACGACTAAACGAACGGGCCGAAGATAGAAATGAAAGGACCGCATTTCATGTAACAGCCCAGGTGGTGCGCGCCTAGAAAATCAATGGTCTGGTGCGCTGCGTGGGAAGGTGATGGTGTGCCGTGGCATACTAGCATACCTTAGGTTTAGCCAAACAAGGTGTTATTCAGCCTGTTTGTTTGGCTATAGCTTATCGTAAACGATCGTAAATTTTCAGCTGGAACAATATTTTTCTCTCACACAAACCAGCCAGCAGTACTTCTTCACGAACCAGCAACGATACGAACGAGCCAACCAAACAGGCTGATTATTCCTTGGAGGAAGAAACATTGCCTGCCTGCCGACTTTGTCATCACTCGTTCATGACTTGCGTTTCTGCAATAGGCACTGTACCCACGGACCGAGCGCAATGGGGGCCAAACTGGGCTCCGCCCCCCCCCCCCCCCCCCCCCCCCTTGTCCAAAACAAAAATATCAAATATTGCCCACGAAGCCCAATACTGAATACCCCAGACAGGCAGACAACCCAACAATAGCTGAGCAGAGTGCCGACTCGGGGACTCTTCCGCAATTCTGTCGTCAAGGCCCTCGCCAACAGGCAACAGCCCCCTGGGCGCCCGCCTCCGCCGCCGCCTCGAGGATAGGAAGGCCGCCACAGCTGCTGAGGCCGACGCTCTCCGCGCTGCCTCGAGGACAGGAAGGCCGCCGCAGCTGCCGAGGCCGACGCTCTCCGCGCTGCCGCGCGCGGCGCCCGTAACAACAGCCAACAGGTGCAGTCCGTCCTATTTGCTTCATTAGAAAGGGTAAACAACATTTGATTTGTCTGAGCTATAGCTGAGTAGCAGCGATTGCAACTTTTGGTACGACGGAGATCGGTCGAGGTGGCTTGGTCCCGTGCCTTACGAATACCCTGAGTGGCTGAGTCCCTGACGGCTGACTCCCTGAGCATTTGACCGAAGGTGCTCTATTTCTTTTCCAGGTGGTTTTGCACTTTTGCTATATGCTTGATTGAAATAAAAAATAACTGGATGCATTTTTTTATTAGGTACCAACAATGGTTCGCATGAAAATTGTGTCTCTCCATTCTTTTTACAAAAGAAAACGAGATGAATCAGATGTTGGGGAAGAGGAAGATCAAGCTCCTCCAATACTTCAGCTAGGTGATTTGGAACCCCAAAGGCAAGAAGGAAATGAGGAAGCAGCAGCAGCTCAGTTAGATGAATTGGATCAGCTGAGGCAAGGAGAACAAGAAGCTGCAGTTGCAAATGAGTTAGATGATTCAGAGCCACAAAGACAAGAAGTCCAGGAAGAAGCAATTGGAATAGCAGAAGAAGATACGGAAGGAGCCGAAGCTGAGGAAGAAGAAAATCAAAGAAATGAACACATCATGTTTCGAGGCATTGAATTCTTGGAGAGAGATCCTGCATTGCGTCCACAAATTTGGCAATATCCAAATGACCAGAGAGATCAAGTGCGGCGAGCATACTTGCAGTTAGGTCCCATGCAACCGTTATTGAAGAAATACAAGCCTTCTGGACCCCAAGGGCATCAACGCCGTTTCAATTATATTTGGTTCAGTCAATTTCCGTCTTGGTTGGAATATTCCGAGAGCAGCGGCCGTGCATATTGTTTTTTCTGCTTTCTTTGTAGCAAATATATAAAGAAGCGAGGTGGTTTTGATGTCTTTACAGCACAAGGTTTCGATAATTGGAAGAAAGTTAATGATGGGAAAAAGTGTGGCTTCTTAGTTCATGTCGGATCCACACCTTGCTCACAACATAATAATGCAGTAAGAGAATGTCAAGCTATACTGAATCAACCAAATCATATAGAAAATATTTTGGAAGAGGCAATTGACAGGGAGAAGGAAAGAAATCGTCTACGTCTGAGAACATCAATAGCAGCTGTTAAGTGGCTAACATTTCAGTCATGTGCTTTTAGAGGTCGTGATGAGACACCTCAGTCAAAAAACAAAGGTAACTTTATTGAAATGCTAAAGCTTCTTGCAGAGTTCAATCCTGAAATTGCAAGTGTAATTTTAGAGAATGCCCCAAAATATTGCAAATACACTTCACCAGATATTCAAAAAGAGATTTTAAGTATTTTTGCAATGAAAGTCAGGAAGCATATCCGTGATGAAATTGGTGATGCCAAGTTCTCTATTCTTGTGGATGAAACATGTGATGTGGCAAAGAGAGAGCAAATGGCACTTGTTTTCAGATTTGTTGATATAAATGGTGTTTTACAAGAACGGTTCTTTGACTTGATACATGTAAAGAACACTAAAGCATTGACATTCAAAGAGCAATTATGTATTGTACTATCCAAATATGGCTTTGACATCCAAAACCTTCGTGGCCAAGGGTATGACAGTGCAAGCAATATGAAGGGAGAGTTGAATGGACTGCAAGCACTTTTTCTTAGAGAATGTCCTTATGCATATTATGTCCATTGCTATGCACATCGCTTGCAACTTGCTCTTGTCGCTGCAGCAAAGGATGTGGTTCCTATTACCCAGTTTTTTCAGCATCTTCTCTTTATTGTAAACACGGTTGATTCATCATCAAAGCGTCATGATGAGCTCCATGATGCCCAAATGGTTGAACTTGCATGCTTGCTTGTTGTTGATGAGCTCGAGACAGGTCAAGGAGAAAACCAAATCCGTTCATTGAGACGTCCAGGAGATACTAGGTGGGGTTCTCACCTAGGCTCTATTTCCAGCCTTATGAACATGTTTAAAGCAGTAAATTCAGTCCTGCAGAATCTAGCCGCCGACTCAACAGCAGGTGCAAACCGTGTTGATGGAGATACTTCTTTCAGGTACTTGACATCATTTGAGTTTGTGTTTGTGCTGTGTATGATGAGGGAAATGTTAGAAATAACTGAACAACTTGGCCAAGCTTTACAAAAGAAATCACAAGATATAGTAAATGCTATTCGCCTTGTGCAAACCACAAAAGTACTTCTTGAGAAAATGAGATCTGATGATGGATGGGAAACTTTTTTTTTGGTCAAGTTGTTGAGTTTTGCATGAATCATGACATTCTTATTCCAAATATGGAAGAAACATACATTTTGCGTGGTGGCCGTGCTCGTCGTCAACCTGAACATTTTACTAAGGAGCGTTACTATCGAGTGGAGATATTTCGTGCAACCATTGGTACCCAGTTGGATGAATTAAACTTGAAGTTCAATGAGAAGGTGATGGATCTTTTGTCCATTAGTGTTACACTTGTACCAAGAAATAGATTTGCATATTTCCAAACAGAAGAGATATGTAGAATGGTTGAGAAGTACTACCCGTTGGATTTCAATCAGCAAGAAATGATTGGGTTAGAGCGTCAGCTAAACCATTTTACTATTGATGCTTCTACCAATGAAGACATGAAAAATATTTCCACCTTGGTGGACCTATGTCGAGGCTTTGTTAAGACAGGACGGCATAGAATCTTTAACTTGGTTGATAGATTGATCCGTTTGCTTGTTACTCTCCCAGTTTCAACAGCTACTGCAGAACGTATTTTCTCTGTCTTGAAGATCGTCAAGACAAGGCTGCGCAACAAGATAGAAGATCAATACCTTGCCAACAGTTTGCTTATTAAGGTCGAAGGTGAAATTGTAGAACACTACACCTATGATGATATAATCTCAGATTTCAAGGATTTGAAGAACAGGAGAGCAGACTTTTAGGATTTGATAGTCCTATGACGTTGGACACATATTTTGGCTTGGCTTGTTTAATAGTTTGTGGTCACTTGCATTTTGTGAAATGTGACCCAACTATAAATATATATAACTAGCTAGTTTTAGTCCATAACTTGGTTAAGAGTAGTTAGACAGCCTCTGTAGTCACTTGATACGTGATTAGTTAAATTTATCATAGTATATATGGTTTTATTTATGATGTCAATATATTTCACTTGTTTTTGTCAAGTTGACCCCCCTTGATTTTGTGCCGTGCTCCGTCGCTGACTGTACCCGCTGTTAGCGTTAGCGCCCTCTCCTTGACCGACAAGCCCATGAGCCAAGGACCGCCGTGTGCCCCGGCCAAATCCTAATTGGCGTCCACCCTGCCTCATCCTTGCTTCCAAGTAGTGGGCTAGTAGTAGCGAGGCTTCCAAGTGTCGGGTAGTGTCCTGTTCACATTAAGGGCTACTTTGGAAGCACAGAATCCCGCCAGGTTCCCTGTAGTTTCCCTGGGCCAGGAAAACGCGGGGCAAGCTCCCCTGCGCCAATGCCTTGTGCCCTTTGGAAGCCCACGAAACGCGGAACTGCAGCCCCCATCCCTTCGTTTTCCACGGGACAGGAAGCCACGAGTCATCAGGCCGGGAGCGCTTCCCCGCCCGCTGTTTCACGAGTCGCGACGTATCGCTTCTTCTTCCCGACTCCGCCTCGGTTGAGACTTGAGACCGCCCCATCCGCCGTCGTCACTATGGAGGCATGGATCGTCCCTTTGTCATCGCCACCGCTGGTTCTCCTCTACGAGCACCTCCGCCTCCGCATGGTGAGTCCCGAACCTCCTCCTCCATCCGCACCTCCCTGCCTCTGCTAGGGTTTCTTCTCTCTGTTCCTCTCACTGGCCCTTGTAGATCCAGGTTTGGGCTGCAGCTGGTTGTTTGTGTGTTGAGGCGGAGGAACTAGGGCAGCATGTTTTAGCGATGGCGCTCAGGGATGAGCAGGTGAAGGCGTGAAGCAGCTGTATGGCAGAGCAGACTGCTGCGTCGGTGCTAACTGAACTCAAGTTCAGTCATAATTAATCTCACTCAATTATCCCCCTCCGATCTCTTGATTTCATGTGTAAATGATTTAGTCGGCTTTAACAAAAGTTATTCCTGGTACAATGAGCTACTATATTGGTCTAAGGATCAATGGTGAATTATCAACAGTTTGTAAGATATAAGGTCCTAAAGTTTGGTAAATTTGGTGTAGAATTAATAATTCAAGATTCAACTTTAGAATTAGCAAAATGTTGTCTCTTGGCAAATTTGAATGTCTTCAAAACTATTGATCGCCATATGCTAGCTAACCTAAAAAATGCCATTTGATATACCAGGATTGATACTATAGATTTGTTCAAATTTTCCAGACATGTTATTCCTAAAACTGCTTCCAGACTAAACTTCCAAAACTGAATGTAAAATTTATTTTCAGAGTCACAGGTACATTGTTCATAGTTGCTGGTTTTTGGTCAAACTTTAACTGTGCCACACAAAATTTCTTTCAATCCTATATGTGTGTGGTCCATACAACCTTATGCAAAACTGTTCTGTTCCTGATCTATATCTCTACCTTACTTGCTAAAGCACATATCTGAATTAGTTTTTGAACTGGTAGATCAAGGAGCTCAAAGGTTACTTAAAAAAATGTTTTCTGATATGAACTTCATAGTTCAGAACTAAGTTTCAGAGATGTGTCATCCAGTGATTAATTTCAGGATAGCTGTTCAGGATTAAATGATTTACTGCTAGCATTTTGCGATTCAATGTCACTCAATTATTATCAGATCGAATTGGAATCTAACTTCATTTCTTCCTGATGCTTTTAGCAATTTAGATGACACTGATTGTTCATTCATATTTCAATGCAGAAGCACTTACATGTGTCTCGTTTCTGTCCACTATAGGCCTGCAGAAAGCTTTGTGAAAAGTTTGTTTCGATTCATCGACAGGTGCCGCGCAGGCTGTAGGTAAGTTTATTTAGATTCCCATCTTCCTACCTGTCTTTGGTACTTTAGATGTATCAGATCGATCAGTTTAATTGTTGTCTACTTACTCTACTGTTAGGAGATAGTGGTGTTAGAGATTAGTGATTAGTTCGGTCGCATAAGAATAATATTTTTGCCCATGTGATCTAGTCGAGTGAAAACATTGGAGAGGTGCTGCTGAAAAAGCACCATAGTCATTGTCATTTAGTAACTCTTTTCTTTCAGAACTGATTCATGGTCAGTAGTAGCAGCTGGGTATTGTAATTAGTGCACGGAATTTCAGTAGTAGCTAGTCACTACAGACCTACAGTCATCACTCACACCTAATACTGAGACTGATTTGAGAAAAGTAGGTTGGTGTGGTGGATGAAGCGTGAAGCACTTTCTTCTGTATATATTTGGTTGGTGAGATCAAACTACAATTGACATTGCAATCTGCCATGCAGAACATGATGGATGGGCACCATCAGCTCGCTATGATGCAGCAGCAGCATGAGAACCACGGCCAGCAGAGGACCAAAAAAACTTAAGCTTCTCTATCCGTCATGGTCTTTGTCAAACACTATACTATGCTGCTGAATGTTCTCTTCAATGAGGTAAGCAACCTCTTCCTGTCGTCAGATCTACCAGTTTTTGAATTAGTCTTTGTCAAACACTATACTTTAGATGTATCAGATCTACCAGTTTTCGAACTGGTAGATCATGGAGCTCAAAGGTTACTTACTAAACTGTTCTCTGGTTTCCTTCATTCTTGAATGTTTATAATTGTCATTTGTTCATTCAGTAAAAGATACTTGTCTTACCAACGTGACTGGAATTAAAAGTGTAAATGCTGGTGCACATATCTTGTTCTTGCTTCTCTCACTGATTTGGTTGCTCTCATAGCCTCTCATGCAATTGGAAACTGCACTGTAAGATGTATTCACGATGATTCAGAAGGACATCCTCAAGTTGCAGGTGAGTTTGTTGTTGATACAGGCGGATGCACGATGCGGGATAAGGGGGGGCTAAAACAATGGAGATGTTGATTTGCATGAAGATTTAATGGTGAAATCAAGCTTTTGCTACAGTGATTAGTGGTGAAATCAAGCCATTAGGGGGGGCTGGAGCCCCCCAGCCCCCCCTTTGGATCCGCCGCTGGATACACAAGTCTATCCTTTCTGGCTAATTTTGTTTTGTGGTCGCACAAAATGTTCAGACTTTTAGCCTGTCATTTTGTCTGACTTTTACTAACAAGTTCTTAGTTTGCAACAGGCAGCGTGGGCCAGCAACAACTTGTATTTGAAACTAGAGGTCAACATGAAAGCTAAAGACCCATGGAATTATTGACGATAACTTATAAATTTGTTTAGAAACTACGAAAGTTTGTGTTTCATTCTTAAGTTCATTATTACTACTAAATTAGGAACTAAGGTGCATAAATTCAGCTGAGGTGTCACTCATGAGTTCGTTGGGGAGCTATTTAATTATTATGCACGTTTGGATTAAGGAAATATATTTTAAAGTAATAACATTTTTTTTTTGTTTCTTTATTTTGTCTTCAGAATGTTTCTGTGAACTGGGTTTCAGTGTTTATTTGGAATTCAAAACATTGCGCAATTTACACTACAGGCTTAGAATAAGTAAGCTCAGTCAATGGCCATAGTAAACATGCAAGTTGTATACATTGATTAACGTTATATAACTTACGGCAGGCCAGCCCACACGCTGCTACCTTGTCAAACTCAAACCTGCAATTCTGCACCCCGGCCGTACCTACACCCTGCTTCCAAACGATGACATGAACTGGGGGAAGAACGGGGAATGGCTCCCGGGGAAACGATCGTCCAATTATTTCCCCGTAGCGGATTCCGTGCCCTGGGCAAATCGGCCCTGAGTTGCCAAAGTAGCCCTAAAGGGAGTAGTGCAATGCAGCCGTGTGCTACAGAGGTAGAACGCCAGACAACAGCAACAAGCCAACAACGACCCAAGTCCGAAGTTATTGTGAAAGTAGTGAATAGATTCATTTATCCTCAAATTAGTTCAAGTGATGTAGTAGGTAGATGTAGGCAATATAAATTAAAAATTCATTGGTCGATTATCTATGAGTTATGTATTTTATTTGTCTGTAGGATTTGTTATGCAAGAAGTAAACTTTATTGTTGAATCGAAGATTTATTATATTATTTATCACTTGCATATTGGTTCCGTTCGGCTTGCTGAATCTTGGCTGAAAATACTGTTCTGGCTGAATTGTTGTGAGAGAAAAACACTGTTCCAGCTGAAAAATAAGCCGGACAAGCCGAATATGGGGTAAGCCGAACGGGGCCATTGAATCACAGGCTAAAATATACTCTTGTTCTCTCTCCATTTCAAAATATAATAATCCATAATATACATCTAGTTACGTAACGAAAGATACGTATATACAGTAACTAAAAAGTCAGAACAACTTATCATAATTTGAAATGGAGTACTATTTATTAAATTGCTAGCACAAATTCAAATGGGCAACTGATCGTGTGTCGTTCAGAGTGCGTGGCCCCCTAGCCCTTGAGCCCGAGCCTTCCTCCTCCACCATTGTCGTCGGAGGCGAGCTCGACGACGTTAGGGTTTGAGGGTTAAGGGCTTCGGTTTGCTAGGGCTCTGTCGGCGACCTTAGAAAGGGGAGGGGTCGGGCCACGCTCTCCCATACAACGTGGCGAGGTCACACGCTAAAGTGCTCTAATTGCTAAATATGTTTTATTAAATTATATATAAAAAATTTGGAGCTGACATACTCTATAGAAAATCTGGCTTGGCCGATGACCCTTCAGGCGTTCAGCCCGGGTGCGGCTTGGCGATTGGCTTCAGCCTTCAGCAGTCGGCTCTTGGTGCTACTAGTGAGCTATAGGAGTCTGGTCGTACACTCGAGATCAACAGATGTTGCATCGCTGTCCTAGGTTACAAACACAAGACAGCTGCACTCTGCCAATGGATGGCTTATCGTTTGGGAGATGCTACTGTTGTACTACTGTGTACTCGTATGTACTCCGTACGTATTTGAGATTCTTTATCGAGAGAACACTAGGAAAATGAGTCGTTCCTTTTTTGCCTCTGAAATTTTCTTCGTTCCCAATTTGACACTCACTTCAACTTTCATCCCTAATTTGACACTACCATCAAATCCGTTAGCTAACGGTGTTAACTGGCTGTTAAAAAAACGTTTTTGCCCCTAGAAAAAAGTGGTGAAGTAAATTTGAGAGGGAAAAACCTGTGCCCGTCTCTGATGTATGCGCCCAGCTGCAAAAAAAGGCGTAGGTTTTTTTTCTCTCAAATTTGCTTCGTCGCTTTTTTCTAGGGGCAAAAACGTCTTTTTAACCGCCAGTTAACACCGTTAGCTAACGGATTTGACGGTAGTGTCAAATTAGGGATAAAAGTTGAAGTGAATGTCAAATAGGGAACGAAGAAAATTTCAGGTCCAAGAAAGAAATGACTCATTTTCCCAGTGTCAAATAAGGAATTCTCTCTTCTTTATCCCGTTGGACGCCTATGAGAAGTTAATTATAATTAGGGGCTGTTTGATACATGTGACTAGATGTTTGATACTAATTATGACTATTAAATATAAACTCATTGCAAAATTAATCGTATAAGCCATGATTAGTTCATGAGATGAATCTATTAAGCCTAATTAGTCCATAATTAGCAAATGTGATGCTACAGTAAACATATGCTACTCATGGACCATTGTTTTTTAGATTTGGACCTGACACAAGCACGCATTGACCATTGTTCCATGTGGACTTGTTTTCTCGTGATGCAGCCCACGGCCCCGACTCTGGCCTCAAGTTGTCCTCCAGTCGTCCTTGCGATGAGTCTGACATTGGATCTACTAAAGTGCCTATGCACCCCTAGCCCCCGATCAACCTATCATCAAGGTTGTACCGGTTGAATTAGAACTTAGACTAACAGAATTTTAACTTAGCCTAAACATGATCACTAACTCATCTAAATGTGGAAATTAATCTTAGATACTAACCAGAGCCTGTGGACGCCATCTGTGTCGCTGGAGATGTGATGAAGTTGATGTAGATGAAATAGATCTTAGTCTTAATCAGATTGGGGCTTGAAGCTCCTAGTTGGTGAAGAACACGATGAAGATCTTGCAATATCTGGATAGACGTGGGTAGACGGCCTTCCTAAACCGTCCAGCGCCTAATCGATCGGTTATGTAAATAGTCACGGGGACTAGAGAGATAGTGACGCAAGGGCGTCTCTCTTATTTATAATCGCGCTGTGGGCTAGGGGGCCGAACTCTTAGAATTCTAATGGTTGCCGCCGATCACGACAGTTCTTATTTAGTTAAAAATAAATGACGAGTAGGTGGATCAAAAGCTTAACGCTTAATTAATCTAGTAATTAAGTTTGGGATTAGCTGAACCGGTCACGTTCCAACGGTACCATGCGAAAAACTGTTATTAGGCCCATTTAGAGTATCTCTAGCAATGCTACCAGATGAAGATTAGCAGCGCCTCCATCGCATCCCACACATGAGATTGAACATAAGCAGCGCTATAGACCAAGTGAAAATGGACCGGCTTGAAGTTGGAGAGGTGTCACCAATGGGCCTACATCTAATTGTCACCTCTGTATTGAGAATAAGATGAACTCAACCCAACTGACAAGAAGCAATATCAAATCCCCCCCATTTCATTGCATGCTCTGACATTGACTCTTAGACTGCATCTGACAAGGAATCCATATGGGCACCCAAACCTAAAATGGGTAGCAAAAGACCTAAAATTAGCCTCCAACAGAGTACCTATATAGGAGACCTATTTTGAGTTGCCTAAGAGGCACAACCCAAATATGGGCATCCTCTCTCCTAGAAACTCATTTGCAGAAAGGATTCTATTTTAGCAGCCTGTTCGCTTGGTCGTAAACGATTGTAAATGTGGCAGAACCGCCCGAAATAGCACACTTACGATGGCGCTCGTCTTCCACCGGACACTAAGCACCCCGAAAGCCAGCTACAGCGGGCGGTATCCGTCGGGCACACGCCAAGGGAGAACCCGAAAGATCCACATTTTTTCGAGGATTTAATAATGGGAACAATACAAGTCCATTTCATACATAAGAGTTTCTTAGAAAGTACATTATTACAATACTGTCGGTGTGGGACCCACGGGATATCCTACGGGGAAGGGAGAAGATCTAGTCTAACTAGGATTCTTCCCCTGTAATCTTAGTAGCAGTATTATTCTGTAATCCTACTAGAAACTCTCATTGTAAGCCGACTAGGACTCTGATCTCCTGACTATATAAAGGGGGGCAGGGCTCCTTGGATCGGGAGTTCAGAGAATAATTTTGTACAACACAACACTTTACAATCAATCCAACGCAAAGGCTAATGCCGACTGGACGTAGGGCTATTACTCGATCGAAGATCGAGGGTCCGAACCAGGATAAATCGACTGTCTCTTGCGTTTACCATCGAGTTCTGCATACACCGAAGCCCGAATATACTGCCTCGGGGACCCCGTGGTAGGCTATCGGTGGTCAAACATCGACAGCTGGCGCGCCAGGTAGGGGCTTTCGGTGACTTTGCATCCGAGAGCTCGATGGACCTCGACAACATGATCTTCTCAAAGGGATCAACCTTCATCTTCGGTTCGTGGATCTGTGAGGTAGGTGACGATGGCAAGCTCTGAGGCTGTCTCCTCGAAGATTCAGATCATCATCAGGACTTTTCCATTTTGGCAACAATGACAGATCAGCTTGCCGGAAGATTCGCGCAGCTCGTGATGTCCAATCCAACTCAGATTTCACGACTTCACGCATCCGATTCAAACTCAGGTTCTGCTTCCGAGATGAAGTCTTATCCGAGTTCTTTCAGAAAACCGAGTTCTTTTCCGACAAAGCTCCGGAGCTCGACGTCAACCTATCAAGAATACTACTCGGAGTACACTTAGAGTACTTTAAAGAAATTGGGTCCTCTTCTGTTCGGACTCCACAACATGGCAACATCTTATCAGACATGGCCCGAAGGATCCACCAATCCCGTGCTTAGAATGCCATTGAAAGGAGCCTAGGAAGGTCTCGTCTTAACTATAACATCTCAAGACTACATCGTCCACTAGCCAGGTTCTGTTCCTCAGGATGGCGGCACCCAACTAGTCGACGATACGACAACAACAACTCTACTCTACCAAGAAGAAGACTTGATCTACGACCTAGAAGGCTCTACTGAAGTTATCGACAACTTTGACAGTACGGAAACCAATGCTGATGATAGAACAACTCACGCTCGAGAAGTGTTCATGATTCACCATCCTCGATCACCATTGGTTCCCCTAGAAGCACCCGACATTAGGTCTTCAGATGAATCTGAGTCCAATATATCACCATTTACCTAGGGGCACGATGGTGAGACCGAGAGTCAGAGGCAAGCCAGAGAAAGAAAGAACAAATTGAAACAAGGATGTCAACGCCATGCTAAGCAGCGTAAGGAAGCTTGGATCAAATATGAGTTAGATCTAGCTGAGTACAATAGAAGAAAATCAGAGCGAGAGGTCGAAGAAGGACGGGCAGCGAATACACCCTACGATAAGATCCAAGAAGCATTAGAAGAACTCAGGGCGACTTCACATCCCAATGAAAAACAAGAACAGCTCTAGGACTTCCTCCAATCAACAGTCCTTAGAATGCACGATGGAAGGGCAACATCTAATGAGCAGGAAGATCAAAATCAAAGGAAGTCCACCTTCAAGAGACTTGGACCAAGTGGAAGTCACAACAGAGAAAGTAAAAGAAACCATAGTCAAAACAACCGAGTCGAACAACCAAGAAAGGCCAGAAGCAAAGCACCTACTCAGACAGCCACGCAAAACTACTCTCACCAAGACAACAGTTGGCAAGAAGGAGGCGCTGAATTAGAATACACAGAAGCCAGAACGCACGATAGATTCCTTTGTTTTGCAAACAGACTTGCTTCAATACGACTGCTTCACAAGTTCAAGCCATCCAACCATTCCAAGTATGATGGCAAGACCGAACCAAAGCAATGACTTAGGATTTACTCACAATCGATTAAATTGGCCGGAGGAGATGATGCCATCAAGACCTTGTTCTTTCCCATGACCCTAGAAACCATGCCACTTCAATGGTTTGACAAATTGAATCCAGGATCAATTAGAAATTAGGAGGACTTGCAAAGAGCTTTCTGTGAAAATTTTGTGGGTATCATTACACACCCAATCACCCATGCAGAGCTAAAAGGACTCAAGCAGAAAGGAGGTGAAAGTCTCAGAAATTACTATCGATGATTTGGTGAACTACGAGCTCAAGTACATGACATCACCCAACGAGAAGTAATCGAGGCTTTCTCTCACAGAATCATGGCTAGGTGGCAATTTCAAGATTTCTGCAAAGAAAACCCAAGAAACAATGAAGAATTTAGACGAACAGTGAAAAAGATGATTACCGCAGAGGAAAAGACACGAGAAAGATTTCCGGATAGAAACAACAGAGGCAACCCAGATAGGTAAAATCCTCGAAACAACAGACATCAGGAAAGAAAACGTGGTCCAGACAACACCGTAGCAGTGACTGACAAATCAAGGAAGTTTTCAAAGCCCAGAAGGTATGACGACATTGAAAATATGCATTGCCCCTTGCACCCCAAAGGAAATCACACCATCAAAGATTGCTACACCTTCAAAGATCGATACACGAGGAAAGATAGTAAGGAGAATACCAAAGAAGGCAATCAGAAAAAAGAAGAAGACAACCATGAAGACAAGGGATTCCAAAAATTTAGGGGGACAGTAGCAGTAATCTTTGATGGGGTTCTAGATTCTAGAAGCAAACATCAAGAAAAGCTAGCGTTATGAACCATCATGGCAGCAGAACCGGCTACTCCAGGATATCTCAACTGGTCACAGTATCCAATCCAATTTTCAAGAGAAGACCAATAGACTAGCGTAGGAAACATAGGCCATTACCCACTGGTTCTAGATCCAACTATTGTTGGTATGACTGTCACAAAAGTACTAATCGACGAGGGAGCCGAACTCAACATCATTTTCTCAGAAACCCTAAGGAAGATGGGACTACAACTCGCCGGGATGATTACGCCAACAAGCACACCTTTTTATGGCATAGTACCCGGCAAAGCAGCAATGCCACTTGAACAAATCACTCTACCAGTCACTTTTGGGACTCCCTTGAACTACCGTACAGAGTTCATCAAGTTTGAAGTTGCGGACTTCGATTCATCATATCACGTAATCCTCGGACGCCCAGCACTAGCAAAATTTATGGCGATACCGCACTATCCGTACCTATTGCTTAAGGTGCCAGGGCCTAACGGTGTCCTTTCTCTTTAGAGCGATTTGAAGCACGCTTTTGACTGCGATGTTCAGGCAATCCAAATTGTAGCAAAAGCATAGGCCGCCGATGGAAGAAAAGAAATAACCGCAGTGGCAGCAGAAATGAGCCCAGAAGAGCTAATGATACCAGCTAAAAAACCCAGCATCCTAGCACCACCAAAAGAAGCTGACATCAAGCAAATCGACCTGGGCACTGGTGATCCCTCAAAAATGGCAACCATCAATGCCCACCTATCGACAAAATAGGAACTCGCGCTCACTAACTTTCTTCGGGACAACAAAGATATCTTTGCTTAGAAGCTAGCTGACATGTTAGGAGTCCCAAGGGAGTTGGCTGAGCACAGAATTGATATCAATGAAGGCTCCAAGCCTATGAAGCAACAACTACAACGATTCTCACCAGACAAAAAGGCAGCAATTAAAAAAGAAATCACAAAACTAATGGCAGCCGGATTCATCAGAGAAATCCTTCATCTAGATTGGCTAGCAAACCCAGTTCTAGTACAGAAAAAGAATACGGACGAGTGGCATATGTGTGTCGACTACACAGAATTTAACAAACACTGCCCAATAGATCCATTCGGGCTACCATGCATTGATCAGATAGTTGATTCAACAGCATGATCTGCCCTATTATCCTTCCTTGATTGCTATTTAGGATATCACCATATCGCATTAAAGGAACAAGACCAGAGCAAGACATCTTTCATCACTCCATTTGGTGCCTACTGCTACAAAACTATGTCATTTGGACTCAAGAACGCTGGTGCCACTTACCAAAGAGCTATCCAAACGTGCCTCAGTGATCAGATCAGCAAAAACGTAGAAGCATACATTGATGACGTAGTAGTAAAAATAAAGAACCCGGATACACTCATTGAAGACTTAAAGCAAACCTTCGAAAACCTAAAAAGATGGAGGTGGAAATTGAATCCAAACAAGTATGTATTCGGAGTTCCTTTAGGACAACTACTTGGATTCTTGGTCAGTCATCGCGAAATCGAAGCAAGCGCCAAGCAGATTTGAGCCATAACAGAGATGGGCCCTCCTCGAAGTGTCAAAGATGTGCAGAAACTAACAGGCTGCATGGTGGCCCTCAATCATTTCATATCAAGACTAGGCAAAAAAGGGTTATCTTTCTTTAAATTGCTAAAGAAGATAGACAAGTTCGAGTGGACAGAAGAAGCCAATGAGGCTTTCAAGAAGCTCAAGGCATATCTCACATCCTCACCCGTTCTCATACCTCTAAAGAAATACGAAGATATGATGCTGTACATTGCAGCAACTTCTACTGTGATCAGCACAACGATTGTCGTGGAAAGAGAAGAAGAAGGGCATGTATATAAAGTACAACGCCCCGTATACTACATCAGTAAAGTACTGTCAGAATAAAAAATCTGGTACCCGCATGTGCAAAAACTACTGTACGCCCTCCTGATCACTTCACGCAAGCTTCGTCACTATTTTGAAAGCCACAAGATTACTATGGTGATAAATTTCCCACTCGGAGACATCCTACACAACAGAGATGCAACAGGGCACATATCTAAGTGGGCAGTTGAACTTGGTGCTCTTAATGTCGATTTCACCCCACGGAAGGCAATTAAATCTCAAGCCCTGACTGATTTTGTTGCCGAGTGGATAGAAATTCAACAACCTATGTCAAATACCATCCTTAATCACTGGAAGGTGTACTTTGATGGATCACTCAAGCTAGGCAGAGCCGGTGTAGGCGTTCTCCTCATTTCTTCAGATGGAAAACAACTCAAGTATGTCCTTTAGATACTATGGCAAGCTATAAATAATGAAGCAGAATACGAAGCCCTCATCCACGGGCTACGAATGGCAATTACCATCGAAATCAAGCGTTTACTTGTATACAGCAATTCAGCAGCAGTCATCAATCAAGTCAACAAAGATTGAGATTGCACCAAAGAAAACATGGGCGCTTACTGTGCAGAAATACGAAAACTCAAAAAACATTTTCAAGGACTAGAAATTCTACATGTCCTGCGTGATTCTAATATTACGGCAGACGTCCTCGCCAAGCTTGGGCCAGACAGGGTGAAGGTCCCACCCGGTGTATTCATAGAGGAGTTATCAGCTCCCTCTATCAAACAACCCGGTAAGATAACCCCTAAAATCTCTGCTAAAGGCACCTAGATTTTGGTAATCACCACTTTATAGACCTAGGTTTTTATTGATTACATCAAGGAGAATAAGTTGCCAGCGAAAAAAGAAGAAGCTACCTGAGTTGTTCGCAGAAGCAAGAATTACGTCCTAGTAGGAGACAAGCGCTACAGAAGAGCCACATCATCAGGAGTACTCCTAAAATGCGTCTCATTTGAAGAGGGCAAAGAGATCTTAGACGAAATACACTCAGGTTGCTGTGGAAATCACGCCGCTTCAAGAACACTAGTCGGTAAAGCATTCTGCACCAGTTTCTACTGGCCAACTGCTTTGAAAGACGTAGAAGAACCCGTCAGAAGATGCAAAGGTTGTCAAATGTTCGCAAGACAAGCTCATGTGCCAGCTCACAACCTCATCTGCATCCCACTTGCTTGGCCTTTCTCCTGTTGGGGGCTGGATCAAGTAGGACCTCTTAAGAAAGCAAAAGGCGGCTTTGAGTAGATCTTCATAGCAATTGACAAGTTCACCAAGTGGATTGAATACAAACCACTCGCAAAATACAGCGCAGCCAAAGCAGTCGAGTTCATCCAAGACATTATGCACCACTTCGGCATGCCTAATTGAATCATCATAGATTTGGGTTCTCCCTTCACAGCCACAGAATTCTAAAGTTGGGCACAGGACTGCGGCTTCAAAATAGATTACGCATCAGTTGCACATCTAGAGGCCAACGGATAGGTCGAAAGGGCAAACAGACTCATACTAGCTGGATTAAAACCAAGATTATATGAAGAACTAGTAGACTATGGATCAAAATGGATTGAAGAATTACCCAAGGTCGTATGGGGGCTACAGACTCAAATAAGCAGAGCCACCGGATACTCACCTTTCTTCCTAGTTTACGGATTAGAAGCCGTACTACCTGCAGACTTGATCTGGACGTCACCAAGGATAGAACAATACGACGAAGGAGAAGCAGAACACACCCGAAGATTAGAGCTCGACAGTACAGAAGAAGTCAGAGTAAACGCTACCCTTCAATCAGCAAGATACCTCCAAGGATTAAGACGCCACTACAACAAGAATACCCAGTCTCGATCATTACAAGTCGGAGACCTAGTACTAAGAAGAATACAAAAAACCAATAGACGCCATAAACTACTCAGTCCATGGGAAGGTCCTTTTATCGTCACAAAAGTCACCGGACCGGGCACGTACAAGTTGATAACTGAAGACAAAAAAAAAAGTCAACAATACATGGCACATCAGCCAGCTATGAAGATTCTACGCATGAAAAGAACTCAAGGGAAAATTTATATACAAGCCACAAGAGATCAACATTCATGATCAACAAAGATAGCACTTATCAACAACATGTGTACTATTGTGACCTATCAATATTCATGATCAATAAAGATAGTTCTTTCTCGACAAGCATATGTCTTATTATGGCTTTCCCCAAGTTGTTTCCAATGAGAACCAAAAAGCAAAATGGCTGAAAAGACACCTAAGCATACCGACCGAGAGCAAAAGAGCTGAAAACATGCTTGAGCCCGCCGATGAGGGTGGCTAATAAGCTAACACCCGAACCAAAAAGCAAAATGGCTGAAAAGACGCCTGAGCATACCGGTCAAGAGCAAAAGAGCTAAAAACATGCTTGAGCCCGCCAATGAGGGTAGCTAACAAGCTAACACCCGAAACAAAAAGCAAAATGGCTAAAAAGACGCCTGAGCATACCAGCCGAGAGCAAAAGAGCTGAAAACATACTTGAGCTCGCCGATGATGGTAGTTCATAAGCTAACACCTAAAACAAAAAGCAAAATGACTAAAAAGACACCTAAGCATACGGGTCGAGAGCAAAAGAGCTAAAAACATGCTTAAGCCCGCCGATGAGGGTAGCTAACAAGCTAACACCCAAAACAAAAAAGCAAAATGGCTAAAAAGACGCCTGAGCATACCGGCCGGGAGCAAAAGAGCTGAAAACATGCTTAAGCCCACCGATGAGGGTAGCTGATAAGCTAACACCCAAACCAAAAAGCAAAATGGCTGAAAAGACGCCTGAGCATACCAGCCGAGAGCAAAAGAGCTGAAAAGATGCTTGAGCCCACCGATGAGGGTAGCTAATAAGCTAACACCCGAACCAAAAAGCAAAACGACTAAAACTAAGCCCGAACATAGATCAGAGCAATTTCAAGACAAGACCCTCCAGCTCCTTATTCTAAATAGCAAGAGGCTCAGGGGCTACACTCAGAAGATCCCAAGAAGCGCTACACAGTTTCGCTTAAGAAAGCACTCGGACAAACGTTTGTTCCTACTCAACAAGACTTGAAGAAAACAAGATGAGGCTTCCAGAGCTCTACCATGAAGTGCTTGGGGGCTTGCCAGTCCTAGGATATTTTTGCAACCAGAGATAGGACCAGATGCTGACCACACTATGAGCTAACCTGAGAAGAAGCTGGAGATATCCTAAGTCTTTTTAGTACTAACAAGAACACAAAGTTTGTCGAGACAACGGTCTATACCGAGTTGTTTACAAGTCACAGATGAAAGCCAGACAAGCACTCGACAAATCAAGGAAGTCTATCAAGACATCAATCTATATATACCGAGTTGTTTACAAGGCACAAATGAAAGCCAGAAAAGCACTGGACATATCAAGAAAGATTGTCAAATGTTCGCAAGACAAGCTCATGTCAAGACAATGATTTACCAAAGCCGAGTTGTTTACGAGACAAAGAAATACAGACAAAGAAGACATCAACAAAAAATAAAGATTCTCCATTCAGTTTTCAAGTATAGTGTTTTGTTACAGAAGCTAGAATACAAAGGTCAATTACATCAGGCATTATCATCAAAAGAAGAAACATCAATGTTAAGATTATCTACAATCTTTCTGGCTAAGTCATTGACCTCAGGTTCCAACCTCTCGACAGCATCTAGGTACTCTTGGCTCTCGGCTTCATCGGCAACCTTGGACAAAGGAAAATCCAGAGAAAGAACCCGGACCTAGGCAAGAACGTTCCTGGTGCAAAGATGGGCACACCTCTTCATGAACTCCTAGAAATGGGTCAGCACTTGGAGAATGAACTGGGCCCAAGAATGATCGTCGTCTACTAGAGTCCGAAGAAGGTCGGCTAGTGACCGAAAAGACTTCCACAAAGCTTTCTAGTTCTCAGTAGCCGTTGCTAACTTGCCAGTCAAGTCGTCAACGGTCTTTTGGGCCTACACAAGATCTCTGTCAGCTCCATGCCTAATCAACTTAGCTAGCATGGGTTCTTCTTTAGCTCGAGTAATTATATCCTTAGCCTTATTATGGTTAGTGCGAACGAGTGTCTTCATCTCCTCGATGCCCTCTGAGAGCTTCTGCTTTTCAACTCGGAGAGCTAGACCACGCAACAAAAGACAAGTCAGTAGAAAGGCAAATTGGAATACAAAGGGAAGTGAAAAAGAACTCGCGATACCGTGGCACTCTTTCTTCATGGCCTCCACAATTTTTGAGGCCTCCTAGGCAACTGCATCCCGCTGTTTTTCCACCTCAACTACCCGAGCACGGAGGGCTTTCTCCTCCTTCTAATGCATCTGGTGCTCAGTCTCCAACTCGGCCCGACAGAGGTCAAGCTCTGCCTTTAGGGTACTCACCTCAGAAGACAACTTTTTCTCATTTTCAGATGAGAAAAAGAAGCCGGTATGATCATGAGAAAAAGACTTAGCAAAAAAAAAGAAAGAGAGAAAAACAAGAAATAAGGACAGGAGAAAAATGAACACCCAAAGAAAGAAGTTCAGAAAAACTTACCTGAAGCTTTTCCCCGAAAGAAGTCGCAAAGGTCACCAAGTTTCCCTAGGCGGCAGTCAGCTCCGACAGTCGATGGGTGGCATCAAATTACTGCACCACGTCATCAGCCAAAGGTGGACCACCGGGAGCAAGAAGAGGAGAGGGAGAAGCCGGCCGAGGCGAAGAAGTCACGACCAGGGCAGTCTCCTGGGAAGCCATGACCAATCCCTCAGATGAACCCACCGCAATGGCCACGGTCACCTCGAGAGCTAGCAAATCAGCAGCTGCGGACTCCGTCCCCCTCACAGCCACCTCAACAACCATGCATTCTGAGTCCTAAGACTCGGTACGCAAGGGCGCACCAGAGGTTTGACAAGAAGTCGACTGGAGGCTTAGGGAAGACGAAGACCTGAAAGTTGACAAGGAAACTCATCAAAAAGATTAAGAAAAAAGGGGAATAGAAGCAAAGAAATAAAACCAGAATGCACTCACTCAGCTATCTTCTTCTTCATGAAACCAAAAGAAGACCTCGCAGGGGGAACCACAGCGGCAAAAACATCACCGCCACCCTACGATAGGAGCGGTGCAGCCGGTACTGGAGCCCTCGAAGAACTCGAATCTAATGACCGCTTACTACAAGAGAACAAGACCAAAGTCAAAACAAAAAGAAGGGTTCAACAATAGGGAAACAAGAAAAGAACTCACCGACGAGTAATGAGGGCAGCATCATCATCCTCTTCCTCCTCACTCTCGACCAAGGCCGCCATGGCTCTAGCTGAAAAAGGACAAAATACTCGGTCAAAGATAAAAACAAACAACAAAAGGACAGAGCGTATTACTATGCTCACCTAAGAGCATGCTAGCTACAACTAGAGTACCTGGACGAGTACTCGACTGGTGAGACTTCTTAGCAGCAGATGGAGCAGAAGAAGAACTATCCGCTCGCCCCCTCTTTTCGAAAGTACGAGGAGCTCGAGGAACTAGACGAGGAACATACTCTTCATATACGTCAGAAAATGCGGAAGAAACACCAGGAAGCATCATGGTAGTTTGAAACTTATTGGTCAAGGACGCCCCAGCAAGATAACCCCCAGCCTCTACATTTGCAGGGAGATCATCAAAGGGAATTGGATCAGTGAAATTATGCCCCAATTCCTATAAAAGAGTAAAACAACAAGACAAAGAAGATTAAGCAAAAGTGGATATAATGAAAGACAATCAAAAGTACCTGAATAAAGAAAAGAACAACTCATAGCAGGGGGTGGGTTCTTTGTGTTGTACTCAAGGACAGCAAGCGGAACAACGCTTACTCCTTTTAGCATCTTCTGGAGACGCTCGAGCACTTCCTCATCGGTCAACTCAAGGGCAGGGACCATACGAGAAGGGTCCTCCACCCTAGAGTACTCGAAACTATAATGTTCGTGCTCCTTCAAAGGTTGAACTCGGTGGTGAAGAAAACTTGAAATAATACCGAAGCCGGTCAAGCCTTGCTACTTTAGAGTGCAAATCCTATCGAGAAAAGGCTTGATCGTCTAGAACTCAGCAGTCATCACAGGGTTCTTTTCCCATCGATCATTAACCAAGAGACCAGATTCAGAGTGAACAGAAAGAGGAGGAATCAAGTTGGTAGCATAAAACCAGTCAGCACGCCAATCCCTTACAAAATCAACCAGGTCATAGTCAAAGAACTTGCTCTTAAGACCCTGGCGAAACTAAATTCCACAGCCACTAAGAACATTGGTGTCATCGCGGAGGGGTTGGGGCTTCGGGCGGAAAAAGTAATGAAAGAGGGAAAGAGAAGGAGGAATTCCAAGGAAGGTTTCACAAAGATAAACGAAAACAGAAAGATGAAGGACAACATTGGGGGCAAGGTGATTTAGGCTAATCCCAAAATAGCCAAGAAACCGATGAAGAAAAGCAGAAGTTGGGAGGCAAAGTCCAGCACAGATAAAGGAAACAAAGAGAATAATCTCACTAGGACCTGGAGCAAGGACCCGATGCTCGCCCGGAGCCCTCCATTCAGCAATGTCCTTGCTTTGGATCAGACCATCACCAACGAGCTCGCAAAGCTGGTCTTCAGTCGTTGTCGGAGCCGGCCAAACCTTCTAGGCAGCCCCCATGGCCATGAACTCTTGGTTCTCGATCATGGAAAGTGATGATTCCTCGTTCACAAAGGCTACCTAGGACTTGCTTGCGGCTTTCTTCCTACCCATGTACTAGCGGAAGCAAAAAGGCACTAGGGAGAGAGAAGGCTCGGACGGCAGCACTCAGATGACGGCGACAATGGTGACTGTGGAGTTGCGAAGGCTAGGGGTTTCAAGGCAAAGGCAGGGTACCAAAGAAAAGGAGGAGAAAGGCCTTTAAATAGATTTTACATCGGTAAAAACATGGCCCACCAGGCCTGTTTTAACATGGCATGAGGACGCAATGGTCCATTTACCGACGTAGCTAAAATGATGGATGGCTCAAATCCACACAACAGTACAGTTCAATGGGTAGATTTCAGACTTATCCATTCAGCACCACGGCGGAGTTATCATATTTACCACAAAAGAACTCATTAACAATAAAGCAAAGAAGGGTTATCTCACAAGGAGCGCAACAACCCGGTCCTTGCAGAAAGAACTCAGAAATCTCATCAACAACTGGGACATCAGGAAAGTAAAGAATTACAACTCAGAAGACAAGATTCTTTCTATTATAACTAGTTTCAAAAAATAGAAGATTACACACCTTACAAGACCCAACAAACTCGGTACCACGAAAAGGAAAGTAGTAAAGAGGAACACGGACATGGCTAGGCTCTGGAATGACTACGTGTTACAAATTGCTACTCGGAAGGACAAACCACCCTCAGCTACACTATTTTCTTCAAAGAACAGATGTAGTGCATCCAAGGCAGAAATCAGCAGCATGTCGAGACAACATGGAGCAGAGAAGGCCAGCAGACATCTGTCTACCCAAGTCCGATGTGATGCTAGATATGGTGCTGATCTGCACCAGACAGTCTTAGGGCAGGCGACGAGGATCAACCTAGAACTGCCAGATGAAGGATCGCATCCCACATCACAAGACTCCCTCCAACTACCGCCACGTACTTTCAAGTACAATGCTGCTGCGGGATTAACCTACCTTTAATCCCTATCACAAGACTCCCTTCAGCTACGGCAAGACGCACAAGAACTGCAAAATACGCCCGGGGGCTGCTCTACTTCACAAACTACCATATTCATGACTACAGAGACTTCAGAACAAGCAACAAAACACTCAATGAATCAAAATAGTACTCCAGGAGGATATTTATAGATCGAAGGAGCGGTGCACATGGACCAGGAGCACCAACAAAACAAGCCTAACAAAGGACACAATGAAAAGACAGAATTCAATAATAGAGAACTCAGGCGTGAAGGAACAGTACTCAAGGACAAGCATATTCGAAAAGATATACCAACACTGTACAACTCGTGAACAAATAGCATTTACACTCAACCACCGCCATACAACTACATCTAACAACAGCAGACTACCAGAGAATATACCAAGACCCTGCATCCGAGTTCTTTCTGAACATAAGAACCCGAATATATGCTCGAGGGCTGCAACAACAGAGATTTTTAGTTCTTTTGAATAACTTAGATTCAAGACCCTCTAACTTTTTATTCCAAATAACAAGAGGCTCGGGGGCTAGACTCAGTGAGTGCACTTTTTTCTTCAAAAAAAGCGCATGTCACCAGGAGGACTATTTTGAGACAACAGTTTTTCAAACGACATAAAGATTCAAGACCCTCTAACTTTTTGTTCTAAATAGCAAGAGGCTCAGGGAGCTACACTCGGTGAGTGCACTTTTTCCTTCAAAAAGCGCCCATCACTCAGAAGACTTCTTCAAGACAGATGACTCAAGGCCACACGACAAAAAGAACCTGGGTATATGCTCGGGAGCCCTTCAACGAAGAATCGATCCTCAAGCTCCTTGTGCTAAACAACAAGAGGCTTGGGGGCTACATCCAAATGGGAGTACTTTTTTCTTCAAAAAGGTACACACCACGCGAAGATCTCACGAAGCGCTACATGGTTTCGCTCAAAAAAGCACTCGAATGATGCTTGTTTCTATTCGACAAGACTTGAAGGAACAAGATGAGGCTTCTAGAACTCAACCATGAAGTGCTCGGGGGCTTGTCGGTGCAGGACCCACGGGATACCTCGTAGGGAAGGGAGAAGATCTAGTCTAACTAGGATTCTTCCCCTGTAATCTTAGTAGCAGTATTATTCTATAATCCTACTAGGAACTCTCATTGTAAACCGACTAGGACTCTGGCCTCCTGACTATATAAAGGAGGGTAGGGCTCCTTGGATCGGGAGTTCAGAGAACAATTTTGTACAACACAACACTTTACAATCAATCCAACGCAAAGGCTAACGCCGACTAGACGTAGGGCTATTACTCGATCAAAGATTAAGAGTCCGAATTGGGATAAATCGACTGTCTCTTACATTTACCATCGAGTTCTGCATACGCCGAAGCCTAAACATACTACCCGGGGACCCCCATGATAGGCTATCGGTGGTCAAACATCGACAAATACCAAATACCAGAGTGTGGAATGATCAAGAGCGGAATTTAAAAATATACGTCTAGCGATAGGGACGAGGATCCGTCTGAGCCCACCAGAAGAATCCCACGCAAAGTACTTCTCATGCATCACCAACAACATGGGTAAATAAACCCTAAGTACACAATATACTCACAAGACTTATCCGACGAGTGAGAATAATTTTCTGACTCCAAGGAATATGATAGGCTTTATGGTTTGCTGGTTTTCTTTAGCAGAAAGCAACCCTAATAGTGAGTCCTTATTCATGTCTTATTATTATTAGCCATATTAAGTTATCATCTAGCCAGTCTGTAAGCACCTATTCTACTTTTAAGCAAGAGTTGAGCAATCAGTTCCATTTCTTCTCCTTTCAACTTTCAGTTCTTACTACGGTGCTAAACTGTAGACAAGCCGTACCAGATTTTCCGGTGATTCGCGAATCAATGTGCCCAGCTGGGTGCCCTAAAAACACACGCGCTCGCTTATACCCTAGGCACAAGCAGGACTAACCCATCACTCTCCTGTCCTGGGTGTCCAGGTCCCCGTCCAAACTTGTACTCCAAGCCCCCACTTCCCGAGTCACGGACTCAGTGTGGTGCAAGGACCTCCACCATCTCCGCCTCCAATCAGTCGGTCCAGAAAGAGCCAGATCCGGGACAAGAGAGCAACAAGTCTTCCTTGTGCCCATACCCAAGTATGCGCTCGAGACAATAAATCTGTGATTTGCCTAGAGTCATATGCAATGACCGGTCCTTAATCGACACGGACAGGGAAAAAGTGTAACCAAGTTATGCCTTGTTGGCCGCAGGACACAACCCCTTACACCCACCTGTATCCAAACATATCCTTGTCTGGTCACCATTTTCCTTCCCACCATTTTATCACGAGTGATCATATTTTATTTCCTATTTGCGAGTAATGCCAGGTTAATCATGCTATCGATATCCTGAGCATAGCAACTACTCAACCTATACTAGTAGGTCTCATGGGTAGATATATTTATATATGTAGTTTCCATAAAATGCCTATAACTTAAATGCACATCACATATATATTTATTCGGTGATCATTAAAATATGGGTTATGCACAGGGGCTTGCCTTGGGCAGGCGCCGGGTCAGTAGTGTCAGCACCAATAGGCTCTTGGGCTCCCTCCTGTGAGAGGATCTCCTCCTCGTACTCCTCGATCACCTCACTGTACTCTGGCTCGCCGATGGGCACGAAGTCTACCAGCTCGTGATCTATATGCATGAAATGCCGATGCAATGCTTAGGAATATAACACAACAACTCTTAAAATAACAGTACATCAATTTAACTACTAAGCTAGTGCTACCGACCACGGTGCTAAGCTATCTGATAACAAGTTTGAAATATGACATTCATTATTATTATAGCAACTACAGGTATTCTTATTCCTAATACCGATTTACGCTATATACGACAAATTAAGAGTAATAGCTACTTTATTTAGAAACCCATTCTAAGGCTACAAAATTTACAACAAGTACATAACAACCTAGCGAACCTACTGTAAAATTTTTTGTGTCTATATCTATCACCAATTACCCACAAATTTTCCTACAAGCATTAACCTACCTAACATTAGCCCTCTAGTTTTGAATTTATGACCCAATACTCATCATAGCTAACTGCAATGCAACTGTTCTATCAGGTAGGTGGTATTTTTACGAACCTAACAAAATTAGTCTCACTATTTTTGGACAACTACGTAATTTACTATGATTTATCGAAGTTCAACTCTTAACAAAAATAAATAAGCATTTCTACTTTACTGGAAATTAAGGAAACCGAATTCCAACTCGTGGCCCAACCCATGCGGCTCGGCCCACAACAGCACGGCGCGCGCCAGTGAAGCGTGGCCCACGCGAGGGGTGCGGCCCAGCCGGCTAATGGCCCGCGACACGAGAGACCCACGCGCGATGGCAAACATGCAAAAACGCCCCAAACTACTATGTATTTACTGCGAGCTCTAAGGCACTATTCCTCTAGTCTATGGTTTTACATCTATGCCCTCGGAAACTCTTATCCTCACATCAGTGACACCCCCACGGCCATCCATGTGCACCGACGCGGCGGCGCTGGCCCCGGCAACCCACGCCGGCCACAACAGGCCTTTCCCTCCCAACAATCGAGCCGACTCTTACCTAGGAGCGAACACGATGCGCTGGGCGGAGGAAACGCGAACCGGGATGCAACAGCGAGGTCAGGCCACGACGGCGGGTAACCTGCTGTCACGGCGGTGCCGTTCCGGTGAACATCAGCAAGGCTGGGGCAAAACAAGTAGCTAGTGAGCTCCGGTGACTCACCACAGAACCTTACGACGCGGTGGCTCATCCGGAGATGGCTCGAGCCGAGCTGACCGCGTGCGCACGAGGTGGTGTGGCGGCGCACGGCAATGGCACGACTGTGCCAGGGACTGCTATACGGCGGTAGGGCTTAGACTGTGGTGAGCATGGTGATGACCAGCTAGAGGAGAGGCTAGTAGAGCAAGGAATTGGAACGAGATGCCTTGGTTGCGTGGCTAGCCGACAGCGCAGGCCACCCCGGTCTTATGGACCCGGCAGAGTGATGATTTCAAAATTGGTCTCCGTGCGGGGGTACACGCAGCGAGATGGGGACGGTGGCGTGACCAGCTACTCAGCGGAGTTGAGGATGCGACGAATTAGACTATAGTGCTACGGTCACGATGAATTTAAGAAAGAGGGTCCCACCGGCCATGGCGACAGCGGAGGCAGGGTGCTTTGGCGTGGCCTGGCTCGGCGCAAACGTGGCCGTCAACGCCAAGCGCCAGTGCATACAATGACAGGGAACAGCAAGGCGTGCTCCAGGCGGCTGCCTGCATGGCTGAGACTGTAGCCTGACGAAGCTCGGCACAGCATCGCAGCGGACAGCGCCGGACAAAGGAAATACAGTGCAACGCGACGCCGAGGTGATGGGGAGCAGGCGGTCGTCTCACACGCGTGTCGCCACGGTGAGTCAACGGACGCAGTACCAGGCGCGGCGATTGGCGGCGTGTAGCGCGGGACCCAGCGCACCTTCAGCCAAAGCAGAGCAGAACATGGCGTAGCAGAGCACGATCGGAGTCTCGGACGCAGCACGTCAGCCTTGGCGAGGTGACCCACGCGCCAGAGAGTGGCAACCGACAGACAAGGCAACAACGCCAGGCCCTGCGCGCGGTGCGCATTCACGGTGGCAATGCGGCCAGCGCCTTAGCGCACTGGGCGAGCCAGCAGCGGCGCCAAACCAGCAGCGGTGGTAGCCGCGACCAGCGCACGGTGGTAGGCGGCCATGGCCCGCAGCGCAAGTGCCGTGCGCGTGCGTACACGCACAGGCGCGGCAGTGCGCGCTGGCAAGCCAGCAGCGGTGCCAGGCCAAGTGGTGACCACGCCCAGAGCTAACCCATGTGTCGTGCACGCTTTTTAAAGCAGTTAGAAAACTTGTACACGATGCTCCAAATGCCAAACCAGCTGTTCGATGCGCACGAGGGTACGTTGAGCTATCAACCGGAGTCATGACATCGCGCCCCTTCCTAAGCCGATCGCTCTACAAAACTTGCCAAAAGTGGCATCGTCGACTCTCTTTCAAACTTACGCGAAACGACTTACTCCGAACGGTTTTGCGTCGAATTCCAATTCCAACCTACTAGATGTATTAGCTAGCTATCCTCGTCCTCGATCGCACATGTTTTATTGTTGTTCGCAAAACGTTCTATAGCATTTTTGTTTCGACAAAAATTCGATTAGAATAATAAACAATATTATGTGACATGAAACGTAACATTCGTTTCTTGTTTCATATAAATGTTTCCAGTGCCGAACATTGATTTATAATTCATGTCATACACATTTACACATAAGTAAGATGCTCATGCAGTGTTTTAGCAAAAACGGTACAATGTAACATCGAGGGTGTTACAGTAAATTTTCAATCAGAACAATATTTTTCTCTCACACCAAACCAGCTAGCAGTAATAATCCACGATCGTATACGATCGTTTTAGCCCCAGCCAAACAAGCTGTAGATCTTGTTGGAGAAGATACTGAATAGATATTGAACCTTTTATCTGTAATGTTACTCAAAGGACAAATGCATCTTGTATTTTATGTTTTGTTGTTGGAGATAGCCTGATGTCTATTCCATAACCATGTACTCCCTAATTTTGGTTCACTACACTTGTCCCGCTGTTAGGCCATCCTGTGCTGTTGCCCAACTATTTTTTAAGACGCGTGTAAAAGGAGAGCAGGAGGAATCAGGCTCGTACAAGTACTAGTCCTCACTCATATACGGAGCAAAGTTAAATGCAGTACTTACTACTACTAGGGAGTTCAGATTAGCGGTAATAAAAAATTACAAAGGCTGAAGACTAGGGCAATCCAACTGCCTATACCGGGGTGCGGGGGAAAACTGGACCGGGGTGCGAGGGAGGGAAATCCACAGTGCATTTGTTGCGCGCACGGACTTTTGGCAACCATTCAATGACCCACCAGACGCTGCTCATCGCTTCCACCCTCCCTGCTGCCTTTCCCCCTGCTTCCCACCACTTCCTCCACGCCTCCTCGCCCCTCGTTTTCATCGGTTCCTCGTCTCCTCCCTTCTCCTGCTCCTGCCCCCCTCCCGCCATGGCGTCGTTCGTCGCGCACCACCACGGCTCGCTGGTAAGGCCTCTCACTCAGACGGTTGGTGCAAGAAGAAGAAAAAACCACTTTCTTTTCTCTCTTCTTTTTTGCTACTCTTGGAAACTGACGAGAGTTTTGGTTTCTGTGTGCGCGGTTGTTTCAGCTGGAGAGAGAGGGCAAGATGTCCGCCCTGGTGGCCCTGAGGAGTAGCCTCAGGCCGTGCGAGGCGGCCGCCGAGGAGGTCGCGGCGGCTTGGCCGGCGGCGGCGTGCGGAGGCGCGGACAGGGGTGTCGCCGTCTTTGCGGACGAGTTTTCCGTGGAGGACTTGCTGGACCTCGAGGACCTCTGCGAGGTTGACAAGGACTGCGCCGAGCTGGGCGACGCGGTGCCGGCGTCGGCGCCGGCGCCGGGGCCCGTGGAGGAAGAGGACAAGCTGTCCAGTGACTCCCACGGGTCGTCGTCGGTGGTGTCCTACGAGCTCATGACGCTCCCGGTTCCGCACCCGATAATTGACCTCCCGTTGCCGGTAAGAGCAGAACCACTTTTGACCTCGTCCTTTGCCGGCATGCCCGGCAAGGCGGCGTCTTTCTTTTTTTCCCCCCTCCCCCACCCTCTCTCTCTGCACAAGGTTCAATTTCCGCGCCTTGGTTGTTGAGGTTTTTGGTGCGTCCTATGTGCAGGCCCATGACGCCGAGGAGCTGGAGTGGGTGTCCCGTATCATGGACGACTCGCTCGCCGAGCTCCCGCCGCCGCCGAAGCTACCCGCGGCGCCGTTTGGAGCCGCCGCGCGGCGGCCGCTGGAAGGCGCGGTGGCGGCTGGCCCTGCTATGCGGAGGAGCCCGACCCCGACCATATGCGCGCTGTCGACGGAGGCGCTGGTACCCGTGAAGGCGAAGCGCAGCAAGCGCTCGCGGGCGTCCGTGTGGTCGCTGTCCGGCGGCGGGGCGCCCCTGTCGGAGTCGACGACGACGTCGTCGTCTTCCACGACCACCACGTCGTCCTGCTCCTCCTCGTCCGCCTCTTTCTCGCCGCTGCTGCTCCTTCCGGCGGCGGACTCGTCGTCGCTCTTCCTGTCCTCGTCGCACCTCCTCCTCGACGAGACTACGCCGCGGCCACCCAAGAAGAAGTCCAAGCACGGGAAGCACGGCAGCAAGAGCGGCGGCAAGCCCAAGAAGCGCGGCCGCAAGCCGAAGAAGCACCACCCCAAGCCGCCCCAGTTCGCGGGCGGCGGCGGCGGCGCCGGCGCTGGCTCCGCGCCGACGGCGGCCCAGCAGGGCGACCGGCGCTGCAGCCATTGCGGCGTGCAGAAGACGCCGCAGTGGCGCGCGGGGCCCGAGGGCGCCAAGACGCTGTGCAACGCGTGCGGGGTCCGTTACAAGTCCGGGCGGCTGCTCCCGGAGTACCGGCCGGCGTGCAGCCCCACGTTCGTGAGCAGCATCCACTCCAACTCCCACCGCAAGGTGCTGGAGATGCGCCGCAAGAAGGAGGACGTCCATGGCCCGCTCCCGCTGCCACCGGTCCCGGCCGCGCTTCTTGGTCTTGGGCCGGCCGTCCCGTCGTTCTAGCCGGCCGGCGCTGTACATTTTTTCCTCCATCCCCGGGTGGAATTATTAGCCTGCTGTACCGTACTTGGATTTTTTTTATTTCCACCTTCTTCTATATTTATTTAGTACTAGTTCTGCTGTACTACTATTTAGCTAGAGCTCAGAATTGTAGAAGCTTTATTTGGTCGAGTTTGGTGTAGGAATTTAGAAGATTTCCGTGGTTGATTAGGTTTGTTAGGGTATGTAAGGCCACATAGTGCTTGTGGCAGTAGTTAAGAACTTGGTGAGGCTCTCCACAGAAAAAGCTTTGTGTTTGGCCTGGCCTATGAGGAATGATGTTGTCATGTTGATTGTTGAGCAGCTGCTAGCAAGAGGCAGAAGTGACAAGAAAGTTTGGCGTGCCTTGGTGCAGAACAAGGAACTGACTCCCTTGTTGTAATCGAGGGTGTTGTCAGACGAGTACGTACTGTAGAGTACTGTGTGCCTGGTGTGTGCCTTGCCATGTCCTGCCTGCATCATCATCACTTCGCATTGTTGCTTGTCAGCCTGTTCGGCTGTATCAGTATAGATCGTGGATTACTGCTGGTTGATAGATCGTGTATTATTATTGACCGAAAATTTACGAACGTTTATGATAAAAAAAATTTACTATCGTTTACAATCAAAATTTACTGTCGTTTACCGTCAAACGAACACACTCCCGTAACCCATTCCATGCTTGTATCCTACTGTTCAGACTTCAGAGCATGCGCTACTTTCACAAAAAGAGCTCACCAGACGTAACTAGTAATCCCTCTGTTCCTAAATCCTAGATACGTGTTGTTTTTGTTTTCGCTTCTCGAGAAATAACTTTAACTAAATATATATTAAAAAATATTAATATTTATGGTACTTAATTAATATCACTGAAAAGATATTTGAGTCTAGCTTTTTAATAAATTTATTTAGAGATATAAATGTTGCACGTATTTTTTATAAATCGAATCAAACTTGTGACACGCACACCAACGGCGACAGATATTTAGAGACGGAGAGAATACGATGGATGAAAACGGGTGGGAAAAGACTACTGCGTTTTTGTTTCTATGTTGTCTTTTTGAAACACGATCGGGCTTATAATAAGGGAGAAATCGATATCAGAAACAAAATCGATATATACGGACATATGGAATCGAACAAATTCATAGAGCCAAAAACAATAAACAAATTAGAATTATGCATATAAATTAGAATTATGCATATATAAAGACGGATAATAACAATATACATGTATGAATATATTCACTTGCATGCCATGTGTGTTAACACATTAACATGTATAAGTGGGCCATCCGATGACCAAAAAATGTGAACGTACACGTCTTCCCCACGGACGGCGCCAACTGTCGGTGCAGAAAGTGATCAACACGTAAATATTTATAGTTTTGTTGTATATTGTGATCGGAGGTGGCCTAACACTCGATGACATAGGGTCTATACTGGTTCAGGCAACGTGCCCTACGCCCAGTTTGAGTCGGTCGGTGACTTTATTCCTGAGTCCAGGTGCTCAAAGTTTGTTGTGGGGTTACAAACGGAAGAGAGAAAGATGAGGGGTACAAGAGGTTCGGTCGGACTCTGGTCTGAAGGGCTGAGAGTGACGGGAGCTCCGCTATGCGCTAAGTGTTTGATCGTGTGCTCGAGGTTTGAACCTAGTGGTTCTACTGTCGTGTGTGTTGTTCGATTTGTTGTGTACTGATCGATCTTTTTGTTGAGAGAGAGCGCATCCCCTTTTATAGATGAAGGGGATGGCCTTACAAGTGGAGGAAGAGAGTATACGTATGCTAAGTCTTGTTGCCCACACCATCGGGTATAAGATGATTGTGGGCGCCTATAACACTGTTAATGTCAGATGCATGTGGGAGGTCCGCGTCATCTTCTTAGTATGGCAGACGTCGGTGCCTGCCATACTGTTGATGCCTAGAGGCATGCAAGGAGTTTTACCGTGCTCGTCCAGGTATGACAGTTGTTGCGGGTGCCCACAACACTGTAGAGCAAATATCGGCATCCACAACACTGTTCTGACATGCCTGGAAGGTGGCAGGGCACTGTTCTGACATGTCCTATCGGTATTGTCCTGTAGGTGTACAGGGCATGGTCCTCGGTCTTACTGATTGACTTGAGTGCCCTGCCTTACTTGCTTCGTACGTTTCCTGGTCCTTACCGAGCGGGCGTCTCCGGTCGGTTGGTCCCAGGTCAGCTCTGATCAAGCCTAGTCGGAGAGGAGCTATAAGTAGGGGTTCGGCGCATTCACGGTCGGAGAAGCGGGTCGAACTCGAAGGTAGTGTTTGGCCAGGCCTTCTAGCTCGAAGAGACGGGCCAGAGTCGGAAGTAAGCGTTGTTCCTCTATGGTCAGGCCTTCTTGTTGGAGAGGCGGGCCAGAGTCGGAAGCAGGCGTTGTTCCTCTTTAGCGAGGTCTTCCAGTCGGAGATTTGGATCGCCCTTTCTGGCCTATCATTTTAGGTGTTTGGGCCGGCCCATGAGTTATGCGTTGTTCGCAACGTCGTTTGCTAGGTCGAGTCTTTGTTGGGAAGCCGGTCCATGAGGAACCCCGGGTTTATAAATCCGACAATAGTCCCCGAGATCCCGGGCGATTTGGGTAGAATCGTCTGGGGGATTTTTGTCTTGACGGTGTGTGCGCGCGAGCGCACCCGTGGGTGTAGCCCACGAGCCTCCGGATGATTCGGATAGAATCGTCTGGAGGGTTTTTCGTGTTTGCCAGCAGGGAAAGTTTCATTTCTTTAGCGGGTGCGCGCGAGCGCACCCGCGGGTATAGCCTTCGAGCCCTCGGGTGGTTCGATCAGAATCGCCTGGGGGTTTTATTTAGCGGTTAGTTTTGGGATCGAGCGAGCCGGAGTTTGCATATCCTGGCGTCGGACGCAGCCGAGGCAGTTTTAGAGATCGGACGAGGCGAAGTTTCGCGGATCCTGGCGTCGAACGTGTCGAGGCAGTTTAGGTGTCTTGAGCCCCTGAACCCTATTGGGCTTGGTAGGTGTCGGTTGAGTTTTGTGCGTTACCCTATCCGCGATTTCTCACAACCGGAGGTGTTGAGCTAACGTCGCTTGCCTCAATGGCTCGGGCTCGAGTGACGCGCTCGGTATGCTCGCTAATGGGTATGATCGAGTGAAATCTGGGTATGTCGTTCGTGACGGGGTCAGCATAGCCCTCATGTGACATTCCATTGCTCCTTAACCTGCAACCCGACAGATGCCTGGGTCATTCCGGAGATCGACCCGGGTGGCCCGCTGGCCTCCCTTCGATGGAGATTCTATGGGTTTGGCAGAGGTTTAGGATCGAACGAGAAGGTTGAGATGACCCTGTCTGCTTCGGGGCAGACTGGGTAAGGGCCGCTCAGGGCTCATCTACATTTTCTCCCATGGCTCTATTTGACGCGAGGCGGCCTCGAGCCCTTCATGGGCTAACCTTCGAACTCCTGGTCGGTCATTGCTCATGTTATATGAGGCAAGTGCCACTTCGTGACGCAATACAGAGCGTTGTGACGCATTTGACTGCATATGCAATACTTTGGATGTATGGAATGAATGAATGCAGTGTATAGATGTATCAATGATTATATAAAGAAATAGTGGGGGTTGGTAATGTTACCTTGATGACTCGAGTGACGAGGTTTGAGGAGCTCTAATAGGAAATGTCTGACTGGGATCCATGCTCGTTGTTCGTGACGGAGTCGGCATGGCCCATATGGAGCGTCCCTTTGCTCTTTACCAATCTCTCAGTGTTTTCCTGAGCCGTCCTGATTGACTCAGGAAGCTCGATGGTCTCTTCCTAGGTGGAGATACTCGTGGTTGGGCTTTTCCAAGTCCTGCCTGAGAAGGCGGAGGGCCGCCTACACGTGGTGGTGCTTTGGTTCTCACGCCGGACGTGGGGTAGTGGTGGGCCATACCCAGGCCATGTCCTGCCTGACCAGGCACCGTTCCATCGTGCAGGGTGTGTCCCATCGATCAGGGCACGTCCCGTCGTTTCCCATCCGCATTGAATGGGGGAAGGGAGAGGGTTTCTTGCCCCAATCCTTTCGTCTTTTATCAAGTGCTCTGCCTCTTCTTTAAATAGGGGAAGGGAGAAGGAAAGGAGGACTCACAGACCCATTCGTGATTTTGGAGCATGATGTCGAGTTGGAGGTCACCCAACATAGATGGGATGGTGCTGGCCGCCTTCACCGAGAAGGGGCTAGTTCCACCGAAGGTGGCACACTCGAGGGTGTCGTACGTTGCCGGCTTCATCACTCTCTGCGAGGCTTTCGTCGGGATGGAGCCGCATGTGGACTCCTTCTGGCGAGTCTTCTCTGGGCAAGCCTTGTCAGAGAGGAAGATGCTTGGGACTGCGCCGGTGGGAGGTTTCACCCTTGCAGCTGCTTAGGTTGGCTAGTTCATAAAGTTTGATGAGATATCTTCCAGCCATGTCAGCCATACCTCGGCGGGAAGTGTCCCTGCCTAGGAGCTACCTCGACTGCATGAGAAGGTCAGGAGCTCCATGCTCTTCTGCTGAGCATCTATGGGTGCGACGCCCTTGAGGTACCTGTTGCGCTCACCGAAGTCGAGGGAGTGGAACCGGGTGGGGTCCTTGAGGTACCCGTTGCGCTCGCCGAAGTCAAGGAAGCAAAACTAAGCGGGGCCCTTGTAGTGGTGGTTATGTCCAGCGGCATGTGCCGTGGCCTCTCCTTTGGCATCAGTCGATGCCGCCGAGCGGCCACAATAGTATTTGGAGTAGAAGTAGTAAGCAAATATAATCGTTAAGTTCATGGGGGAGCCCCATGTGAACAGTTTTTGTATCAATGAATACATCAGTTCTGTTTTGTGATAGAATCACTATCCGTTCCTTATTTTTTATCCTAGCATAGCTTTGTTTTTATCCTTTCTTTTTCTCACCTGCCCGTTCATTCTGTAGGCTGCAACTTTTAAGAACTTGGGCGTGGCCCGCGAGGCTTGGCTACTCGTAACCGTAGGTCATGGCGGGGTGTGCTCGGTCGGGAGTAAAAACAAAGTCATGTATGGTAATCAAAGGAATGGAATGCGCTTTGTTCGGAAAAAAGTTTTTACCATGTGATAGTAAAAAAGGGAGGTAGTATTTAGTATTGTACCCTCATAGAGCCCCAAGCGACCTGGGCTGAAAGTGTTCGGGCTGGGGTGCTTTTATAGGAGCAAGTGTTGAATAAAAGCGGTAAGACCGAATTTAGGGAAAAGAACGACATAGCTGTTCAATGTTCCAAGTGTTGGTGAGAACATTGCCATTGTCATTCTTCAGTTGGTAGGTGCCTGGTTAGATCACCTTGGCCACCATATAGGGTCCTTCTTATGGTGGAGAGAGTTTGTGTTTCTCCTTCGTTGATTGGGTCCTCCGGAGTATGAGATCACTGACTTCAAGGATCCTCCCCCTGATCTTCCTTTCATGGTACCTACGGAGAGTTTGCTCATAGCGAGCGGAGCAAATGACAGTCGTCTTATGGGCCTCCTCAAGCAGGTCGACTACGTCTTGCTAAGCCTCCGCGGCTTGGTCGCGGTCGAAAGCCTTCACTCTTGGGGCGCCGTGGTCGAGGTCGGAGGGCAGCACTGCTTCAGCTCCGTAGGCCAGGAAGAAGGGTGTGAACCGTGTGGATTGGTTCGGGGTCATTCTCAGGCTCCATAGGATCGCTGTGACCTCTGTGACCCATCACTCGGCGTACTTGTTGAGTCAGTCGAAGATGCGTGGCTTAAGTCCTTGGAGGACCATGCCATTGGCACGCTCGACCTAACCATTAGTACGTGGATGTCCGACCGAGGCCAAGTCGATCTTGATGCTGTATCCATCATAGAAGTCTAGGAACTTCTTCTCGGTGAAGTTAGTCCCATGGTCAGTGATGATGTAGTTAGGAACACCGAAACCGGTAGATGATAGTCGAGAAAAAATTTGACCACCTCTTCTGAGCGGATGTTGGTGATGGGCTTGGCCTCTATCCACTTGGTGAACTTGTTGACTACTACGAGCAGGTGAGTGAAGTAGTCCAGGTCCTTTTTTGAGGGGTCCTACCATATTGAGGCCCCAGACCGCTGTAGGATCTACAGGAAGATAAAGAAGGCCTAGAGGGGGAGGTGAATAGGCCTATAAAAATTCAACTCAACACTCTAGTTAGAATAGAGGGCAGCACGTGCCGGCCTTATAGGGCGGCACTGCCGCTCTATGAAAAATGATCTAACATAGTTAAGATTTAACAGATATAAACCTAACCCCACTAGTTGCTTAATCCTACAATATAAAGCCAAGATCCAGTTCGAAGAATGGATACCATAGAAACCTCACACAATAATGAATCGAGCAACTAAACCCTAACAACAGCTAGCAATAAGATGAACTGCAAGTATAGTAAAGATGAAGCATGCAAGACACAATATTTATCCCGTGGTTCAGCTCACCACTAAGGTTTGCCTAAGTCCACGTTGTTGAGGAAGCCACAAAAGGCTTGAGCTTGCCACAAAGGCCTTGCCTTACCCTCTGTTCTCAAATCAAGAGAGTGAACTCTTGAAGTGAAGGGGTGATTTCTTAGCTTTTGAATGAGGTTACAAACCTCCCAAGGCTGCCACACAAGTTGGAAAGCACAAGGGTGACCCCTAGCCGGCTAGGAGCAAGCTCTAAGAGTAACAAACCCTAGAACCATCGGCCAAACATGAACCAAATGCTCTTAGACTTTGGGAATCAGTGGATCTTCTCTCTAATCGAGTTTTGCTACCTTTTCTCTCAAGTTTTGATGGTTGGAATCAAGGATTAACTTAAGGGATGGAGGAGCAACAATGGAGGGGAGATGTGAGCTTTGGTTCTGTCTATTTTCGAGCTGAATGACTCAATGGAGAAGATGACCGTTGTGGGCCGGGCCTGAAGGGTATAAATACCCCCCGAGCCCAACGGTCAGTTAAGGGCGGCACTGCCGCCCTAGCCAAAACAGGTAATATGATATCAAATTTGGCTGGCTATTTTGACTAGGTGGGAGGATGCAGATCTGTGAATTTGAGTATCTGATTCACCAGTTGACCAACTATCCTAAAATCCCTCTTAATAGTACGGCTTTCCCTAAACTCAAATTCAAAACATAAAAGAATTTAAACCTCGTTTGAGATAGGTCAATACCAAAACCCATAATAGGGCTTGATTGCACTTATAATCTCCCCCTTTTTGGTAATTGATGACAACCCAATTAGAGCTTACAAATGATATGAAATCTAAACTGAGATTTCCGAACCATGGGTGTAGGAGCCTCCCCCTAAATATGTGAATAAAGATTTGAATTCTCAAATTGGCACGAAAGACCATGATTCACATTTTAGGTGTGATGGGAACCTCCCCCTACATCCATGCCTGCTGTGGGGTGCTGAACTGAGTGTCATAGGAATAAACTTGATGCATATGACAGGTTTTATCAGTTCAAGCACACAAGATTTTGGCTGATATAGCAGAGGGCGGCCCCATAGGGCGGCACTACCGGCCTGACTATGTCAGTCAGGTAGCAATCAGATTTCTATAGCAGATCATATGGATATAAAACAATTTAAACACAAAATATGACAAGCTAAAACTATAACCATGAATACATGTCCATATCCGAAGCAAATAAAGTCACAAAGTAGCATAATTTCATAAAATAGAGTTTTGAGCGACTCTCAAACTCACAACCTAACAACTACTCTCATCGGATCAGAACATCAAGCATAGCAGCTAAGAACAAATGGCATCGAAAAACTGTTTGACCTCTCTAATTTTCTCCCCCTTTGGCATCAAGTACCAAAAAGAGAAGAAAAAGAAGAGAGATCACTCATCACTGTCGGAGTCGACGCAGGCATGTCCGGCGACATGGGTATGAGAAGTGAAGCATGCTGAACATCGCGGAGGTGCTGCCCCAGTAGAAGTAGAAGGCCCTAGCTGATCCGTCGAAGGACGTGGTCTCCTGGAATATGTGCAAAGTAAAGCTGCCTAAACCTGTGGATCGGCCTCAATTACGGTGAATCTCTTCACCAAGGTCCTGCTGACTTGGGGGCTCCTCAAAATGCTACCCCAATGGGTACCCATAGTACTGACTGAATGGCTCATATGAGTGCTCATGCTGCGGATCATCTGGCTGTTCATGTGACTTATCCTGCTCCTCATCAGAAGAAGAAAGGCAAGGCAAGTTAGGAAACTGAGGTGGTGGCTGCACTGGTGGAAGTGGTGGTAGCCCTGCCATCTCCCTAGCATGCCTCACTGCTTCTCTATTCTCCATTCTATCCCCATAAGCAGTCTGAGAAGCATATGCACAATGAGTAAAGATAGCCTTCATCCATGCACTCATCTTTCCCCACTTAGACTTCGTTTGTTCCCTAGCCCTGGACGGCTCAGGAATATCTCTGTGTTCAGCTCCAGAAGAGTGAAAGACTGCTACCCCACTATCTCCAAGTCCTCTAGAACCAGTGTGCTGAGTAGCTGAGCCAAGTCCCCCTAAACCACCATGGGTCTTTTTGATCTTGTAAACAGTGTGCTCACAATCCTTAGGGAACCACATGCCAGTCACTCTCTCAATCATAAACATGAGGTAAGGAGCATAGGGCAAAGATCTCCTCCCATCATCCATGGCATATGCTAGCTCAACCCAAATGAATCTTGGAACATTAAACTTTTCACTGCTGGAAAACCTAGACAACACATTAGTGATATAACCATTCAAATCTGTTGCATTGTCTTTAGGGTTGAGTGTGATCCTAAAGAGATTGTTCATGATGTAATATAAGCTCTTGAGCTTTGTTCTTGACCAATCAGGAACTGCAAGATTTTGATCCTCCCACATGAAGCTTACTTCCATTGGCTCAAAATGACGCTCATTATGTATCCTCTCATATCCCCTGTGGATGTGTCCAAAACCAAGAATACGACAGAAGGTGACAAAATCAATGCGATAATGTCACCCATCAGTCATCCAATGAAGCTCATCCACTTCCCTGTTCCAATAGTAAGTAGCATGGAATTGGGCAGGAATCTCTCTGTTCCAATCATACCTGAAACTCATGACGTCTATCATCTTAAAGCGGTCACAGGTCTTGATTGCTGTAGCAAACTGATGATCATCCCTGCTCTCCAAGTCACCAAAGTCAATATACTGCATCTTGCTAATCTTGCCCTTTGACTTGGATAGGATGGCTGTGGCATAAAAATTAGATTGGAAAGCATTCCAAAATCTATAATCAATGCCATTTGATCTGTCAGAGGAGTAAGGATCAATCTCTCTGGCTTCACCAGTCTTCTTCCAACTCATAGAATAATCAACAACTCTATGATCATCGTTGTTTTGGGGAGGAATGAGGTTGAACCTATCAGTGTTATCTCTCATGTAACTGCTATCAAACTCTAAAATGTGCAAAGGAGAATCAGGCCACACATGAATGGTTCTTCCCATCCTCTGAATATTTTCCTCTTCAGCAAGGTCTTCATCAAGATTTCTGTCTCTAGGAGTATAGCTCGCCTGTCCTCTGCCTCTCTTGACCTTTTGCTTAGTTGTCAACACCTTCCTTTTTCCTCGGTCCATCTATGCAATAAAAATGAGACTTGATAAGAAACTGTATAAGATAGTGAGTTAGACACAGCTGCAAGCAGGTTTTAACAAGAAAATGAATTTTGAAGATGACACAGGAAGCAGTGCTGTATTTGGAATTAGCATGGTAGGGCGGCACTGGAGCCCCCTGAGGCCAGCACTGCCACCCTCAGTTGCTTCACTATTTCATCTTCAACTTTCTTGTTCTGGTTAAATCCTATTTTCAATAGTGTCTATTCATCATCACAATTTCAGAATCACAGTCTAAGCAAATAATACATGAAACCCTAGCCATGAATTTGAAAGATTGAGTATGAAAAACTTGAGAAACAATTTTTGATAAATGAATCCAATCCATTCTAAACTTCATCAGATTTATGAACTTGAGAATAGCAGTTAGAATCTGCTAGGGGTGCCATTAATGGTCCCAAGGGCGGCATTGCCGCTCTCCCCAAAATCATCCAACCAGTGAAATCCAAAATCAACTCGATTCAACCATCAAAAACCTTTCTAAACCCTTCATACTCCCCCTAGAAACTGAAATCCATGACTAAAAGCTCCACATTGCATAGATCGAAAGGGGTTAGGGTTTCACCTTGCTTCCAAACCGTTGGAGAGGAGGGAGAAGAGAAGAAATAGCTCGGCCAGGAGCCTCCTGCAGTGACCAGCGAAGAAGAGTCTCGGCCGGCTATAGGGGTGGCACTGCCGGGGTGGCAGTCCGCAAAGAATGGCGGCGGCGCGTGCTTGAGAGAGAGGAAGAGAGAAGCACAGGCATCGGCGTCGGTTGGGGAAGAAGGAGAGAGTTGGGTCAGGGGCCGGAGAAGGATTAAGTAGAAGAAAACGGGCCCCGCGACCCAGCTAAAATTGACTGAAAACGGCCCAGTTTTCAGAGAGCGGCACTGCCGGCCAAGATGGGCGGCACTGCCGCCCTACCAATTTTGCAGGGTTTACGCTGAAACTTTATGACCTTCTTCACCTCAGATATGGATATATATTCTCTAAATATCATGACCAGTAAGCAATCAACAATACAGACAATGGTCATGACACTTAGTTAGCCTTTTGAAATGGTTTTGAAACACAATATAATACCCTTTTGAATCATTTTCCTATGTCGCTAAGTAGTCAAACAGAGGTGTGCTGTATTTCAAACCATGTTATGAGAATCAAATATATTTAGCTCACTACACAAAGCACAAAACCTTGACTCATCGAGAGGCTTAGTGAAGATATCGGCTAGTTGTTTTTCGGTGCTCACATGATGAATTTCAATATCTCCTTTGGTTTCATGGTTTCTCAAGAAATGATGTCGGATGTCTATATGTTTGGTTCTTGAGTGGCTTACAGGATTGTTTGCTAGCTTTATGACACTTTCATTGTCACACAAGAGTGGGATTTTGGTGAATTGACATCCGAAATCACGAAGGGTTTGCCTCATCCAAAGTAATTGAGCACAACATGCACCGGCTACAACATACTCGGCCTCGGCGGTGGAAAGGGCTACACAATTTTGTTTCTTAGAACTCCAAGACACTAGGGACCATCCAAGAAATTGACATGTCTCCAAAGTGCTTTTTCTATCTACCTTGCAACCGGCATAATTGAAATCTGAATAGCCAAGTAGATTAAACTTGGAGCCCTTGGGATACCACAAGCCAAGGTTAGGAGTGTGTACTAAATATCTTAAGATTCTCTTAACAGCCACTAAGTGGCACTCTTTCGGGTTAGCTTGAAATCTAGCACACATGCATACACTAAGCATTATGTCCGGCCTAGATGCACATAAGTAAAGTAAAGAGCCGATCATGGAACGATATACCTTGATGTCTATGGCTTTCCCTTCTTCATTTAGATCAAGATGTCCATTAGTTGGCATGGGAGTTTTGATAGGCTTGGCATTCACCATGTCGAACTTGTTAAGCATATCATGGGTGTACTTGGTTTGGCTAATGAACGTCCCTTCCTTCATTTGCTTGATTTGAAATCCAAGGAAGAATCTTAGCTCACCCATCATGGACATCTCAAATCTCTTAGTCATAATCCTACTAAACTCATCACAATACACATGGTTAGTACTACCAAATATTATGTCATCGACATATATTTAGCACACAAATATATCATTTCCAACTTTGTGTGTAAAGAGTGTAGGGTCGGCTTTGCCTATTTCAAAGCCTTGTTTGAGCAAGAATTCCTTAAGGCATTCATACCATGCTCTTGGTTCTTGTTTAAGCCCATAGAGCGCCTTTTGGAGTTTATAGACATGGTTGGGGAACTTAGGATCTTCAAACCCCGGTGGCTGCTCCACATACACCAACTCTTGTATTGGGCCATTAAGGAATGCACTCTTGACATTCATTTGGTATAGCTTGAAGTCATGATGGGCGGCAAAGGCTAGAAGCATTCGGATTGCTTCAAGTCTTGCCACCGGTACATATATTTCTTCAAAGTCCAAGCCCTCTACTTGAGTGAAGCCTTGGGCCACCAATCTTGCCTTGTTCCTTGTCACCACGCCATTTTCATCTTGCTTGTTGCGGAAGACCCATTTAGTACCAATGACATTGGTATTGGGCCTTTCAACCAATTTCCACACTTGATTTCTTTCAAAGTTGTTGAGCTCTTCTTGCATGGCCATGACCCAATCCGGATCTCCAAGTGCTTGTTCTACCTTGAGAGGTTCCAAAGAGGAAACAAACGAGTAATATTGACAAAAATTTGCTAAATGTGAACGAGTTGTTACCCCCTTTCGAATGCTCCCAAGGATGTTGTCAACGGGGTGATCCCGTTGTATAGTTTGACGTAGCCTTAGATGCTCAACACCTCCTTGTTCTTCTTCTAGACCTTCAGCCTCTTCTTGTTCAAAGATAGGCTCTAGGTTAAGCCCTTAAGGTGGTGGAGTAGGAGTTGAAGGAGCTGCTGCTGAGGTGGATGGGGCGGCACTGTCGCCCTCATGAGCGGCACTACCGCCCTACTGATGTTTAGTAGGTGAGTGCTGCCCTCGTCGATGGAGTACGTCAGTGGAAATTTGTGCAGCAATAGCCTGGGGATCGTCATCATCAGTGACTTGATCTTCTTATGGCCTGATGTCGCCTATAGCCATTTGCTTGATTGCCTCACATGGTGGATCCTCTTTCCCTACAACACTTGAATCAACTTGCTCCACTTGAGAGCCATTAGATTCATCAAATGTCACATCTACTATGACCTCAACTCTACCCATGGTTTTGTTGAAGACATGATAGGCATGCTCATTTGATCCATAACCAAGAAGAATGCCTTCATCAACTTTAGGTGCAAATTTAGAGGTTTTGGGTCTTTTGTTAAGTATAAAACACTTGCACCCAAACACTCTAAAGTATGACACCTTTGGTTTATTACCAGTTAGAAACTCATATGAAGTCTTCTTAAGTTTCTTGTGTAAGTAGAGACGGTTGATGGCATGGCAAGCGGTGTTGACGGCATCACTCCAAAAGAGATCCAATGTCTTGTACTCATCTAGCATTGTCCTTGCCATATCAAGAAGTGTACGGTTCTTCCTCTCTACCACATCATTTTGTTGAGGGGTGTAAGGAGTTGAAAACTCATGCTTGATGCCCTCATCATCAAGAAATTCTTCAACTAGAGTGTTCTTGAATTCGGTCCTATTGTCACTTCTTATCTTCTTGATAGAAAGACCGAACTCCCTTTGTGCCCTTCTCACAAATATCTTGACTTTCTCTTGCACCTAGGACTTATCATAAACAAAGAACACCCAAGTGAAATAGGAATAATCATCAACAATAACTAGACCATATTTGTTACCCCCAATGCTTTTGTAGGCGACCGGTCCAAAGAGATCCATGTGAATCAACTCCAACGGTTGTGTGGTGGTCATGATGCTGTTTGGTGGGTGAGGTACACCTACTTGCTTTTCGGCTTGGCAAGAACTACAAATCCTATCTTTCTCAAATTGAACATTGGTTAGTCCAAGGATGTCATTGTCTTTTAGGAGTTTAGCCAAGTTCCTCATCCCAACATGAGCTAGTCGGCGATGCCATAGCCAACCCATGCTAGATTTTGCCACTAAACAGGTCTCAAGCTTAGCTTTTTCTTTGCTGAAATAAACTAGGTAAAGCTTGTTCTTGAGGCGACCCGTAAAGACAATAGAGGAATCCTCCCTCTTAGAGACTTCCACACCCTTATCCGTGAAGAGACAATTGTAACCCATCTCACACAATTGAGAGACGGATAGCAGATTGTACTTCAAGGAATCAACATGTAAGACATTTGTAATTGAATGATCAAGTGTAATAGCTACTTTACCAAGTCCAATCACACCCCCTTTTGAATTATCACCAAATATGATATTCTCATCTGAATCTGTAGTTGGGGAATATGATGAAAACATACTCCTTTTTCTGGTCATATGATTTGTATAGCCACTGTCAAGCACCCAACTTGACCCACCAGAGGAGTATGCCTGCAACACAAGTTTAGTTCCTAGTCTTAGGTCCCCAAATATTCTTAGGGCCTTGCATGTTAGTCACAAGAACTTTAGGAACCCAAATGAAAGTATTATGATAAACATTTTGACTATTTCCAACAAACTTGGCAAACACCTCCCCCTTGCTGTTGAGCTGCAAAACAAAGTTAGAATCCAAACATTGAGGAGGTGTTTTTGCCTTTGGTTGATAAGCATATCTATTTGGAGTGACCCAGATAGATTTCTTTGGTTTCTGAACAACCTGCTCTAGAAGTGACACCTTCTTCTTAGGCTTGACATGAGCAGAGGAGTAGGAGGTGGTCTTCCCTTTTCTATGGGGGGGCGGCACTGCCGCCCTTCACAGTGGCACTGTCACCCATAGGCCGCGGTGCTGCTCTGGACTGGCCATATGCCACCTTCTGTGCAGGCCTATCTATACCTTCCTGCCCTTTGCTCACGAAATGAACACACTCATATCCATTTATTACTTTTCTCCCATTGGTTTACCTCTATGAGTGTGCCCAAGCCCATCTTTGATGCGTGGATTCCTTCCATCTTTGTATTGTGGCCTCTTTGGTTTTTCACCTTTGCCACCAGTAGGTTTCTTACCTTCCATGCCCCTTTTTCCTAACATAGCATTGAGCATAGCAATCTCCTTTTTCATGACCTCCAAGTTTGCAAGGTTAGTGGAATAAACATTTAAGTCAAGATTATAGCATTTTCCATATCCTTGGCTAGTGGAGGGAATAGAAATGTCATTTGTGTTGGAGGGAAGTGGGGTGCTCTCGCATAGAAGGTTATATTGCTTCTCAAGTTTGTTGTGCTTTTCAACTAAGACACAATACTAGTCATTGAGTGCAATATTTGCCTTCTTTAGTGAGAGCATGTTCTCTTTGTTCTTCGGCCAAGGCCTTGTTCAAAGAGTCCACCTCACTTCTCTCTAGGTCAAGAGCTTCCTTGCAGCCAATATACATCTTTTCGGTTTCCTCAAGATAATCATCTCTATCGGCTAGCTCGACATTGACACTTTCTAGTTCCTCCATTAGATTCATGATGAAGAGCTTGGTTTTAGAATCCAACTTTTTAGTCAATTTAGCATATTTCTCAACATCACTAGTATCATCATCACTAGAATCACTAAGTTCACTACTAGAGATGTCACTAGGAGGTGGAGGAGATTTAGCTCTTCATTTTACCTTCTCACCCTTTGCCATAAGACAAACGTGAGTGGAGCGGTGATCATCACTATCGGACATGTTATTGAAGAGCCTTGATGTAGAGGATGGCTTTTGAATGGCCACGGTTGCAATCTTCACATCCTCTTCACTTGACTCTTTAGTTGAGTCCCACTCATGCCCAATGTGTGCCTCTCCCATTTGCTTGTATCTCTTTTTGTGTTCATGCTTTCCTTCATTGTTGTCCCTCTTGTATTTGTTTTCTTTCTTGTCATAGGGACACTTAGCAATAAAGTGCTTCCGTGCTGCCACTAATTGTAGCAAGTCCTCTTCTTCTTGTTTGGGAACCTTCTTTGCACTATTTTGTACCCATTCTTTTTCAACCCCTTGTGATAGCTCTTCATGAATAAAGCCATGTCATCGATCTTCATGTAATCAGCCCCATCATCTTCACCTTCACTTGAGGATGAACTTGGATCATCATTTTGTGGAGTTGACTTGATTTCTTTGGGTTGACTTATTGATGCTTGCTTGCTACCCTTTGCCTTGTTGGAGGTGCCTTGATTGCTTGATTTATTTGCCTTGAGAGCTACTTCCTTGATTTTCTTGCCTTCTAGCTTGGCTTGCAACTCACCAAGTCTTCTCCTCTCATTTGCCTCTTCTCTTTGCATGTCAAATGTCAACAATCTTCTAAGCACATCATTAGGTGTGAAGTGCTCAAACTTCTTCTTATCTCTAATCAAGGTAACTATGGTCTCATTTCTTGGTGAATAGGCTTCCAACATAACCTTCACCACTTTGTGATCATCAAGCTCATCACATCCATAGCCTCTAATCTTGCCCACCAAGGTCATCAATCTATCAAACATCTCTTGTGGCCCCTCTCCATCAACAATCACGAACCTATTTAGCTTGGCCATCAACAAATCAATCTTTGTTTTCCTCACTTTATCTACACCTTCATGTGCTAGATGCAAAGTGTCCCAAATCTGTTTTGCAACATTGACATTCATCACTCGGTTGTACTCATTTCCATCCAAGGCACTAAGAAGAATACTTGTGGCTTGGCCATTGAGATGGACAACAGCTAGCTCTTCATTTGTTGGCGCTTCGGGATCTTTCGGTGGTTGCAATCCATTCACCACAATCTCCCAAAGACCGGGGTGAAGACCTACAAGATAGGCACTCATCAAGTGCTTCCACTTGGCAAAGTTTGTCCCATCAAAATGAGGCAACTTTCCCGCAGGTACATTTACAAAGGACCTTTTGTTATGGTTAGACAAATAAGAATAATTAAAGGATACGACGGTATATTTGTTCTTGTTGTTGTTGCTGCCCTTGTCCTTGCTATCCTTCTTTTTGTCCTTGCTCTTCACCTCCTTGCCATCTTTTGAAGCATGGTATGACACATCATCATCTCCATCATACGAGCTACTAGAGAGCTCACTAGATGATGCATCATACTCATTCTTCTCTTGCTCTTGAGCTCTTGCTGCTCTTTTCTTAGCTCTTGCCTCTCTTGTGATTCTTCTAGCTTCTTTTCTCTTTTTCTTGTCTTTGAGCCGCTGCTCTTCTTTCTTCTTTTCTCTAAGCTTCTCTTGTTGCATCTTTGCAGCTTTTCTGTCTTTTCTTGCCTTTCTTTTCTTCTTTCGCAGAATCGGTGGTCTTGGGTTCTTTGATGGTGGCATCACTTGCTATGGACATGGACAACTCGCTGATGCTTTGCCGACATCCTCAACGTGCACAACCAACTTGCGTCCGCAACGTGAATGTTCTTCGACCTTCTCCTTGCTTCCTACTTTCATGCAGTGAAGCGTATGCGAAGCAACCTTGCTCCGATACCAACTTATAGGATCACAGAAGATAAAAGAAGGCTAGAGGGGGGGGGTGAATAGGCCTGTAAAAATTCAACTCAACACTCTGATTAGAACAGAGGGCGACACTGTGGCCCTTATAGGGTGGGCACTGCCCACTCTACAAAAAATGAACTAACACAGTTGAGATTTAACAGATATAAACTGACGCCGCACTAGTTGGCTTAATCCGACAATATAAAGCCAAGATGCTAGTTCGAAAGACTGGTACACCACAGAAACGTCACACAACAATGAATCTAGCAACTAAACCCTAACAACAGCTAGCAATAAGATGAACTGTAAGTATAGTAAAGATGAAGCACGCGAGACACAATATTTATCCTGTGGTTTCAGCTCACCACTAAGGTTTGTCCTAAGTTCACAGTTGTTGAGGAAGCCACAAAAGGCTTGAGCTTGCCACAAAGGCTTGCCTTACCCTCGTTCTCAAATCAAGAGAGTGAACTCCTTGAAGTGAGGGGTGATTTCTTAGCTTTTGAATGAGGTTACAAACCTCCCAAGGCTGCCACACAAGTTGGCAAGCACAAGGGCGACGCCTAGCCGGCTAGGAGCAAGCTCCAAGAGTAACAAACCCTAGAACCACCAGCCAAACATGAACCAAATGCTCTTAGACTTTGGGAATCAGTGGATCTTCTCTCCAATCGAGTTTTGCTGCCTTTTCTCTCAAGTTTTGATGGTTGGAATCAAGGATTAGCTTGAGGGATGGAGGTGCAACAATGGAGGAGAGAGGTGAGCTTTGGTTCTATCTGTTTTTGAGCTGAATGACTCAGTGGAGAAGATGACCGTTGTGGGCTAGGCCTGAAGGGTATAAATACCCCCCAAGCCCAACGGTCACTTAAGGGCGGCACTGCCGCCCTAGCCAAAATAGGTAATATGATATCAAATTTGGCTGGCTGTTTTGACTAGGTGGGAGGATGCAGATCTATGAATTTGAGCATCTAATTCACTAGTTGACCAACTATCCTAAAATCCCTCTTAATATTACGACTTTCCCTAAACTCAAATTCAAAACATAAAAGAATTTAAACCTCCTTTGAGCTAGGTCTAGCCACCTATTGTAATTAGGACACCTGCAACCTGTACATCATCCTCATTTTTTAATTCCCTGCTTGTCATCTCGATAAATCTTATTAGTCCTCTAATTTGGTGGTCATCAATACCAAAACCCACAATAGGGCTTGATTGCACTTACAACCACGAATGGCCTGGTGATGGGGATGATTTGAAGCTCTTGTGCTGGCAAATGAGTTTGTTGAGCGTAGAATTGGCATCCCTCACACCTATGAATGACCTCCTCTGCATCTCGTAGTGCGGTGGGCCAGTAAAAACTTTAGCGAAAGGCTTTTCTGACCAGCGACCTCAGGGTCACATGATGTCCGTAGATCCTAGCATGGACCTCGAGGAGGAGCTACTTCCCTAGTTGGTAGGGATGCACTTCATGAGCACCCCCGATGGACTCCATTTGTTGAGTTCGTCACCGAGCACGATGAAGGTCTTGGTGCGTCGAATGATCCATCAGGCTTTAGTCCTTTCGGGTGGGAGAACCTGCTCAAGAAGCTAGGCAAGTAGTGATGCTCGCTAGTTGGTTTGATCGAGTGGCAACATGGCGATGTCAGCGGGTGATGTTGTCACAGAGGCACTGGGCTTGGAGCCCCCGAGCACCGGCTTGGCGTCGGGGTCAGAGCCCCTGGGTGCCGGCTTGGCATCGGGGTGTGGCTGGATCGGACCTTCTAGGAAAAGGGCAGATGGCTCATGGAGATCATTGATGAGGATCCCGCTCGAAGACGGAAACCCGCCTGGCGGCCAATTTTGCGAGAAAATCGACGGCATCGTTGTCCTTTTGGGGGACGTGATGCAGCTCGATCCCCAGGAATTTGTCCTCAAGATTGTGCACCTCCTGGCAGTATGCTATCATAAGAGGACTTTTGTAGGAGGACTCCTTCATGACTTGGTCAATGACCTACTCCAAGTCATCATGGACGTAGACTCACGTAGCGCTGAGCTTGATGGCGATGCACAGTCGTTGATGAGGGCCTCATATTCCGTAGTTTTATTTGAGACCGAGAAATGGAAGCAGATGGTGTAGCGGAACCTACTCCCATCTGGGGAGATCAGAACCACTCCAGCCCCTAAGTCGGGCGCCATTATAGACCTATCGAAGTACATCGTCCAGTACTCATGGGTAATGTCCGGGGTCGGTAGCTGCACCTCCGCCATTCAGCGACAAAATCCATGAGAGCCTGAGATTTAATAGCGGTACGGGGGATATACATGATGTCGTGGCCCATGAGTTTGAGTGCCCACTTGGAGATCCATCCCACGGCGTCGCGGTTGTGAACGATGTCCCCAAGTGGGTATGAAGTGACGACCATGACTTCATGGTTGGTGAAGTAGTGCAGGAGCTTCCAGGTTGCCATCAGCACGGCGTATAGGAGTTTCTGCACCTAGGGGTACTGGACCTTGGGGTTAGTTAGTACCTCCCCGATGAAGTATACGGGCCGCTGGACCTTAAGGTGGTGTCCTAGCTCCTCACTTTCGACGACCAGGGTGGTGCTCACCACATGGTTGCTTGCCGCGATGTAGAGGAGGAGGGGTTCTCCCTGTTTGGGAGCGACGAGGATTGGGGCCAACGTCAGTGATGTTTTGACGCTCTCTAGAGCCTGCTGAGCTTCCTTAGTCTAGACAAAGGCATTCATCTTTTTGAGGAGCTTGTAGAGTGGCATCACCCGTTCACCGAGTCGGGAGATGAATCGACTCAGGGCAGCTAGACAGCTAGTGAGCCTTTGTACGCCCTTGACGTTGCATATAGGGCCCATATTGGAGATGGCCATGATCTTTTTGGGGTTGGCCTCGATGCCACGCTCGGACACAATGTATCCTAGCAGCTTCCCCATTGGAACCTTGAAAACACATTTCTCGGGATTCAATCTGTTGTTGAACCTTCAGAGGTTCACGAACGTTGTGGCCAAGTTTGCGATCAGGTCGCAAGCTTGAGCTGTTTTGACCACTATGTCATCAATATAGACGGCGATTGTTGGTTTTGGCCGCTCGGCTTGATCAGGTTGATTGAGCAGGTCAATTTGGTCGGCGAAGCATTGCTGCATGCTCCTTTGGTAGGTGGCACCAACATTCTTTAGGCCGAAAGGCATGGTTACGTAGCAGTACGAACCATACGGGGTGATGAACGAGGTTACCAGCAGATCAGACTCTTTCATCGTGATTTGGTGATAGCCCGAGTAGGCATCCAGAAAGGAGAGGATCTCGCAACCCAAGGTGGAGTTGACTATCTGGTCTATGCGTGACAAAGGAAAGTGATCCTTTGAACATGCTTTGTTGAGGCCAGTATAATCAATGCACATTCTCCATTTCCCAATCTACTTTTTAACAAGAACAGGATTAGTAAGCCAGTCAGAAGTAGAATACCTCTCTGATGAATCCGGCTGCCAGGAGTTTGGCGATCCCTTCGCCTATGGCCTTGCGTCTCTCATCGTCGAAGCAACATATGCGTTGCTTAGAGGGCTTCGAGCCTAGGATGAGGCATAGTGCGTGCTCAGCAACGTCCCATGATATGCCTAGCATGTCAGATGGCTTCCATGCGAAGACATTCATGATTGGCGTGCAGGAAGTCGACTGAGCTCAGCATTCCTATTTGGTCGGGAGCTAGGTCTCGATCTGCACCATCTTGGTTGGGTCAGTGGGGTTGATGCCCACTGCCTTGGTTTCCTTGAGTGGATGGAAGGCCATTGAGGAGGTTGGTTTGTTGCAGTCCAGGACTGCTGGGGTCGACGACTCCCTGAGTTGCGGGAGCTCAGACAAGTTAATGACCGCGGTGGTGAGCTCAAAATGCTCGTGGTCACATGTGAAGGCGTGTGAGAAGGCGCTGCCCATGGTGATGTCGCCGTTCGGTCCGGGCATCTTTAGCTTGAGGTAGGTGTAGTTGGGGAACGCCATGAATTTGGCATAGCATGGTCGCCCCAAGATGGCGTGGTAGGACCCTAGGAAGTCCACCACTTCGAAGGTGAGGACCTCCTAGCAGAAGTTGGCTTGGCTACCAAATGTGACAGGCAGGTTGATCTGCCCGAGCGGGTATGCCTAAGCTCCTAGGATCACCCCATGGAAGGGGGAGCCCGCTAGGCGGAGTTCCGACTGGGGGATGCACATGGCGTCGAGGGTGTTGACATAGAGGATGTTGAGGCCGCTGCCTCCGTCCATCAGCACCTTGGTGAGGCGCTTCTTGCGAATGATGGGGTCGACGATGAGCGGGTAGCATACCAGTCTAGCGACGTGGGAGGGATGGTCCCTCTGATCGAAGGTGATCAGAGATTCTGACCAGCTAAGGAAGAAGGGGACGGCCATCTCGGTGGCGCATGCCTCCCTGTAGCGTACCTTGTGCTGGTGCTTAGAGCAGATGGTGTCGAATCCACCGAAGATCATGATGCATTCCTCAGGGTTAGGGAAGCCGTCCCCGTCCTTGCCCGTCGTGCCTCCTTTCTTGGCTGCCGCCTCTTTGCCATCACAGGAGACGTTTGAGGAGCTCATAATCCTTGTAGAGGTGCTTAATGGGGTCGGCGTGGTTATGGGCTATCCATGAGCTTGTTGAAGTGGTTAGGCAGGCCCTGCTGGGGCTACTTGCCCATGCGATCAGCTGCGGTGACCAACACGGTGTTATCCGATCAGCGTCGATCTTTTTTGTTCTTGCCCCTCTGTGTGGAGGGGCCCTTGTCTTGGTCTCTGCGCTTGGCCTTGCCTTTGTCTTGGCCTCCATTGAAGACCACTCTGACTGTCTCCTCGTCAGAGGCATGGTTAGTGGCGACATCGAGCAGGTCATGGGTGGTATGGGGCTTTAGACAGCCAAGCTTGTGGATCAGGGACACACAGGTCATCCTAGAGAGGAATGTGTTGATGACATCTGCATCGATGACATCAGGGAGGGAGTTGCATCGTTGGGAGGATCTACAGAAGTAATCCCATAGGGACTCGGCGGGCTCCTGTTGGTAGCTATTGAGGTCCCAAGAGTTACCAGGGCAGACATACGTCCCTTGAAATTTTTGACAAAGACCCTCTTGAGGTCCACCTAGTCATGGATGTTATCATGTGGGAGGAATTCAAGCCACTCCTAAACGTGTTCCCCCACGCAGATGGAGAGATATTGAATGATGAAATGGTCATCATCCACCCCTCCGGCTTGACAGGCAAGCCAGAAATCTTTGAGCCAAATACCGGGATTCGTCTCCCTAGTGTACTTGACGATGTTGGTGGGTGGTCGGAAGCGCTGTGGGAATGGCGCTCTCCGGATACGCCGGCCAAAGGCCTGTGGTCATGGGCCATCCGGGTTGGGACTCCGGTCGTCTGGCCGGCAATCATGCCTAGGGCGTGTTTCGCCGTCACCCGAAGGATGTCATCATCATACCGGGCCTAATGCCAGTTGCTAATGATGCTGTGAGCATCTTGGTGTGGACCGAGCCATTCGCGTACCGGCAGTCGGTTTGGAGCAGGCGCCAGGTCGGACCGTGGCACAGCCACACTTGGCGGCTGTAGCGATGAGCGGATGGAGCGATCCATCTGGTGCATCCCTACTCCCCCAGTGGGAAGAGAGGTCACGAGTCAGAGTCGTGATGCGAAGCTTTTCGCCTGTTAAACGGTGGTGGCTTCCACCAACGCCCGGAGGTTCCGGTAGACCGCCCGTTCCTAGGGTCGACGAACTTGGGAACGCCGCACAGAAGTATTGCCGCGGCGGTGATGTTTTGGCTAGCCCAGGCGAACCGTGTGGGGTCATTCCCCTCGTTCACGATGTCGTGCTGGACCTAGTGGGCGTGACCCCGGGCACCGCTCGCCGGGTCATGCGCATGGGGAGCAATGTGCTGCACCGAGCGCGCCGACGTTGGTGGCGACTGGTTCTGCCGCCATTGTCGTAGCTCTTCGGCGTGCTCTTGTGCGAGCGCGAGGGCCCCGCACGTGGGTTCGGAGGGTTGTGAGTCTAGAAATTCTCCGCAACCACCGGCGGCTGTCCCGGAGCGTCCACCATAGCACACTCCTAGGACGAACGGTGGCTAGGTGCCACATCACCGATGCTGGAGCCGTCGCTCTCAACCTCGTCATCTAGGAGTTTGTGGAAAGTGGTGGGAACATAGCTCTCCATTCCCACGAATTCGGATGTGAGAGAGGGTGGCACCAGCGTCCTTCAGAGCCCCCGAGCGTACGCGTCCACGGGGGACACGAGACCATAGGGGAACTAGTCGTACGGTGTTTATGGTGTGGACAATACGGTCCCTCCAGATAATCGGTGGAAAATAGTAAATGGAGAGTAAATAACAGTATGCACATTACTCACAGCGGGGTTTGAGTAGAGAGTTTGCTTTGAATGAAGCTCAGGCGCCTCATCATTGAAGTCATCGTGCGTCCCATAGCCGATGGAGGGCTCCCCTCTGACGGGCGCCAGAACAAGTGCCTCCTCACGGAGGTGTAGTATGCCGAGCCGTTTGGCGATGAAGTCCAAGCTTCCGAAGAGGAAGGCCTAGGATGGCTCGAAGATGGGCGGAACCCACATCCCCACAGGTGGGAGTGTGGGAAACTCCAGTGAGTCGAAGCGAGTCGTATCGCTTGAGCACGCCATGACGAAGGTGGCGGAAAAATGGGTCATCCGATGACCAAAAAGTATGAACGCACAACGTATTCCCCACGGACGGCGCCAACTGTCGGTGCAGAAAGTGACCCACACGTAAATATTTGTAATTTTGTTGTACGTTGTGATTGAAGGTGGCCTAGCATTCAATGACATAGGTTTTATACTGGTTCAGGCAACGTGCCCTATGTCTAGTTTAAGTCGGTCAGTGACTTTATTTCTGAGCCTAGGTACTCGAAGTTTGCTGTGGGGTTACAAACAGAAGGGAGAAAGATAGGGGTACAAGAGGTCCGGTGGGACTCTGGTCTGAAGGGTCGAGAGTGACGGAAGCTCCGCTATGCGCTAAGTGTTTGAGTGTGTGCTCGAGGTTTAAACCTAGTGGTTCTGCTGTTGTGTGTGTTGTTCGAGTTGTTGTGTATTGATCGATCTTTTTGTTGAGAGAGAGCGCATCCTCTTTTATAGACGAAGGGGATGACATTATAAGTGAGAGGGAGAGTGTACGTATGCTAAATCTTGTTGCCCACGCCCTCGGGTACAAGATGATTGTGGGCATCCATAACACTGTTAATGTCTGATGCATGTGGAAGGTCGCATCGTCTTCTTCTGGTATGGCAGACGTCGGTGCCTGTCATACTGTTGATGCCCAGAGGCATACAAGGGGTTTTATTGTGCTCGTCCGGTATGGCAGTTGTTGCGGGCGCCCACAACACTATAGGGAAATGTTGGCGCCCACAACACTGTTCTGACATGCCTAGAAGGTGGCAGGGCACTCTTCTGACATGTCCTATCGGTATTGTCCTGTAGGTGTATAGGGTATGGTCCTCGGTTTTGTGGCTGACTTGAGTACCGTGCCTTACTTGCTTCGTACGTTTCCTTGTCCTCACCGAGCGGGCGTCGCCGGTCGGTTGGTCCCAGTCGGCTCTGATCAAGCCAGCCGGAGAGGAGCTGTAAGCAGGGGTTCGGCGCATTCCTGGTCGGAGAAGCGGGTCGGAGTTAGAAGTGGTGTTTGGCCAGGCCTTCTGGTCGGAGAGATGGACTGGAGTCGAAAGCGAGCGTTGTTCCTCTATGGCCAGGTCTTTTGGTTGGAGAGGCGGGCCGAAGTTGGAAGCGGACGTTGTTCCTCTTTAGCGAGGCCTTCCGGTCGGAGATTTGGATCGCCCTTCTGGCCTGTCATTTTTAGGTGTTTGGCCCGGCCCATGAGTTGTGCGTCGTTCGCAATGTCGTCTGCTGGGCGAGCCTTTGTTGGTAAGCTGATCTGTGAGGGACCTTGGGTTTATGAACCCGACAGTAAGTGTACTAATATAACATAAGGACATGTAATTGTTAGGCGTATCTTGAATAGATTAAAAAACAGGATGAAAACAAAATAAATAAGGTTTTATTCCTGAATGAAAATGGCATCCGCAAAAACGGACACGAAACGTCCCCTCCTGTTTTGTCCACACCAAACCTTTGGCCCAAGATGCGGGGCCAAATTTAAGACAAGCGAACGGGGCCAAAATACGGAATCCGATAAATACATAAACGGAGGAAACAAAAATAAAAAAAAGGGCCCAAATGGGAGGAGATTTTTTGGTCCCTGACCTAGTACTATTTCTCACGCAGAATGCATTATAGTCTCATAGAGGATTGGAGGTGAGGTGAAATTGCGAAAATCTGTGTTTGATTTGCTGACCCGTGAAATCGGTACAATTAGATTGGAAATCCTCCTAGCCTCTCGTACTACCAACTTTGTCCCAAAAACAAATGTAAATCTTTCATCCCAAAGAGTCAAAGATTCTTAATTTTGACCAAATACATATAAAAAAGTACTAATGCTTATGATTCATAATAAGTATCGTTAGATTAATCATGTGATATATTTTCATAATAAATTTAATTAAAGATCTAATTATATATAATATTTTCTATAAATTTAATCAAATTTAATATTCTTTGACTCATTGTAAAATGATATTTAATTTTTTTTCTTTTTTTTGGTGACGGAGGTAGCAGGACGATAGGACTCCATACTGGTAGTCTGGTGTACGAGGGCATGGCACCTTTCGTGCATGGGCGGGAGACCGGGAGTGACCACTTCGAAACCAGCCAGCCTTTCTTTTGCTCTCGGACAGTATTTCCATCTTCGGCCAGTTCGCTTGATCATAAATGATCATAAATTTCCTATCAGTGGCCGTGAGCCCAGACCGATTAGCCCAGCTCAATCGCTTGAACGGCCCAACAATTATCCGCGCTACAGAGATTATCACTTGAACGGCCCAACAACTATACGAAAGTTGAAGCCAATGTCAAAAGGTAGGAAAAATTTTCGAAGGTCAAGAAAAAAAACGAGTTATTTGTCCAGTGTTAAATAAAGAATTATCTCCCACCACTATATCAGTCAGGCTGGGCCAGAAATGCTCCACAGCGAATAACATCTGCTGCAAGCCTGCAACCACTGTGTAATCTCCTCCGGACCTACAGGGATTTCTTGTTGAGAATTTGAGCTGCTGGTCCTAGTTTTTTCCCTAACAAACAAAGAAAAAACAGGATATTCAGCCTGTTCGTTTATTGATTTCAGCCAGCCTAAATCAGCCAGCCAATAGTATTTTTCTCTCATAATAAATCAGTACCAACCAGCTCAGATCAATCCAGAAACCAACCAGCGAACTGGCCTGTGGCCCCGTTCGTTGGTCTGAAACTTGGCTGAAACTGGCTGAAAACACTGTTCTGGCTGAATTGTTGTAAGAGAAAAATACTGTTCCGACTAAAAAAGAAGCCAAACTAACTATTTTTAAGACAAACGAACGGGATGTCCGGAGTCCAGAAGACCAGAAACATGCGCAGACTTCCTTCCAGTGCAACAACAAAGTGCCATATTGCTACCGACAAGCCGTGCGCCTGGACCTCCTCGCCGCTGAATTAACTAGACCGGCGTGCGCTTACCTCCATGCTCCCTGCCGTAAAAAACACGGCGGTTCCGGCGGACCCGACCGGCCGGTAAGGTAAAACCACCCCCTCAGCCTCAAACACGGACGAACGAATCCACCGCACGGGATGCGGATGTTCCCTGTCCTTGCTCTCTCCACCTCGTCTCGGCAAGCAAGATCGCCGGTGCCCAAATTATCCGTGCTGGACGGCTGGTCCCCCGGCGCCGGCTCGGTGGTTTTTGTCAGAGTGGCAGTGATGGATCACGAGAGCGCGTGCGTCGGCGGTTTATTGCGCTCCGTCTCAAGACGTGCGTGTGTGTGTTGCGTTGCGTGGCCTGCCGCCTGTGGGCTGTCTGTGGGTCACATGGGTCTGCGGACTGCGGTGCAGGTTTGAATCCAGACATTTGTGGTGCTCGATCCGGAGACTTTCTCTCCTGGAAAGAAACTTCCGGCTTATAGAAAATGTTGGAACAACTGCTCCCACTACTCCACTAGAGAGAGGGAGAAAAAACAAGATTTATGTTTGATCTTTGCCTTAAGAAGTTAAGAGAAGAAAAAATGTTAGGGGCTCGGTTGACTTCAATTTTCAAAGTCAAGAGGAGACAGGCCATACTCGACAGGCTAACAGTATGGGCCTAAAATATCCAGAGCAGCACGTAAACACAGCATGTTTTGAAACCGCGAGTTGCGAAATAAGCATTCGTCCATGGCTGAACTGCACTTTTAGTGCTGCCGGTGATAAAAAACATAATTTGAATTTGCTTACATTTTCCTCAGGCTAGCTTGTTCGCAACTAGAATCACTTCTACTTTTCAGTCATAGAATCATATTTTTCTCTCCCCAAATCAGCTCAAACGGTTATTTTTCAGCTGCCGAAACCATAGGCCGAACAGACCTCGCGATTCTGGCCAGCAGGCCAGGTGCCTCGGCTCTCGTGCACCACGCAATTGCTCCATCCACACACATGCTTTGACGGCAGCAGTAGCATGTAGGAGCAGCACTAGGACGCTGGCAATGCCGGGCGTCGTGATGCCGGTGGGCGGTGACCCGTGTGCGCCTCCGTCGCGCGCTCTGAAAGATTTGCTGTCCGCGGGATCCGTTAATTCCCTCGATCTCAAAATAAGCATCACCATCGTATTCGCTTCGGTCAAACGGTTTTTAAGTTTGACTATATATATTAAAAATATTAGCAACATTTATATCTCTAATAAACTTATTGTGGTAATATATAGCAAAATTAGCCACAGAACACTAAGAGTGACCTCTATTCGCTAGCGGACGTAAAAAAAAAATAAAGAGGCTTTTACATGTATGTCATTAAAAAAGTTTGTAATTACATAGAAGCCATTAAAAAAGATGACCGCACACAGGTGCCACTGCTCTAAAATTCTTTGTCTTACAAGGTATTCCGTCCTAGTTCTGTTTGTTTTTCACCGTTTGGTAGCCCTTACAGGTGGGACCGGCCAGTGAAATTATCCATATTGCTCTTGGACGGTGGAGACCGTGTTGACTACGATTGACCGCCACCAGTCCCTCACTCTCCCAATCTCGCTCGAGTCCTCTTCCCCCAAACCCTAGCGGCGACTGCACCGGCGGTTGCGGCGGCGGCGGCGGCGGTGGGAGGGAAGAAGCCAATACCCTGTCTTTGCGGCGTCGGCGGGGAGAGAAGAAGACAATCCGGCCCTGCTTGCGGCTACGGCGTGGAGAGAAGAACCCCCTAATCCCCTGTGCTTGCGGCGTGGACTGGGGTAGTGGAGCAAGGAAGAGGAGGCCTGAAGGAAGAGACCGTGAATCCTCCGGATTGGCATGAACAAGGGGACGGCGTGGGCAACCGACCTCCCAGGCTTCCTGATGGGTGAGTACCAAATTTAGGGTTTTTCTCGCTTCGATTGCTTGGTCCTTGTGATTGTGGTCAGTTAGGTGTTTTATATAGTGTGATTTTAGATAGATAGATGTATGTGAACTCGCTGTTGTTCATATGTAGGATGGACCCTGCTAGTAGCTACAACCTAGAAATCCGGATAATTGCTCGTCATACTCGTGCTCGGTGGTTTAGCTTGAACAAAGTCGTCGATGCTGATCGTACCAACTTCGTAGATCTACTTGTTGAAGTTGAGAATAAGTATCCTTCTAATTATGGGGATGTTGTGAGATTATTTTACTTCTGCATTGAGAGATAGATGGACATCCAAGTTTGCACCGACCAAGATTTGCTTGACATGTTTGCAAAACATAATGCTTCCAAGTGCGGCTTCCTGACTTTTGCTTACCACTGCCCCAGAGCCTCTTGAAATTCCTCCTTGGGATTTTAGCAATTCTTGGCAGTCTGTTGAGAACCCCTTCACTGCCTTGTCCTAGCATTGCACAACCAAGCCATACCCAGGAGTGAACTGCAGATGATGAATACCTGGCTAACCCAAACCCATCCAATGAGCATGTGGTGTTGATGAGGAAGGGTTGTATATAGACCTTGGTCCTCAACATCCACCACCTCCAAAACCTCAGAGTCAAGGTTGCAGCAAACAAAGGGATGGTGAAGGATCTGATGCAGATACATATTATGAAACAGACAGTGATGATGAATCTGTGTCTGATGATGATGATGATGATTATGAAATGGAGGATGTAGATGACATTGTTAAAGATAATGAGCCTGATCATATGCCTGATGCTGAGTATGACAACAAGGATCCTCCTATGACAGTAGGCAGTGTGTATAGAGACATGTATGCATTTAAGCTGGCTTTAGCTTCACATACCGTCAAACATGAGTTTCATTATGACATTGAAAAGAGTGACACAGGAAGGTACAGAGTTTACTGTTGTGGAAGTACTGAGGGCTATAGGTGGAGAATTCATGCCTCAACCATGAATGATGATGAATCAATTAAGGTAATCTGTTAGTGTTGAATTTGTATGCTTTTTTATCTGTCAGTTATTTTAAGATATAAGCATTTCATTTTTATGCCATTTGCAGGTGAAGAGGAACCCATATCCCCATACCTGTCAAAGCAAAAGGAGGTCTGGCGTATGTAAAGGGGTTACATAGTTTTGGGTCTGTGAACAAGTGATTGACTGGTTGAAAGAAGATGCAACTGTTGGTGCTACTGAACTCTAAAGGAGGCTAAAATATGAGTACAAAATCTTGATACTGTATAGGAGGGTGTACCATGGTAAGAATCTTGCATTGGATAAACTATATGGGCCCTAGAATAAAAGTTTTGATAACCTGTATAGATTCAAGGCCCAACTCGATGAAACATGTCCTGGTTCATTTATTGTGATTGATCACCACACCATCAACAAGATTAGTTTTAATAGTTTTTTAGCCCTGAAACCATATGTTGATGGCTTCCTTAGAGGTTGTAGACCATATTTGGCAGTAGATAGCACTTTCTTGTGTGGAAAGTTCAGGGATCAGTTGTGCATTGCTTGTGCAGCTGATGCACACAACTAGATGTACCCAGTACCAATAGGTGTCATTGATTCTGAAACAAATGAAAACTAGGTTTGGTTTATGGAGAGGTTGAAGGAAGTAATAGGCACCCCACCTGGTTTGACATTCTGCACAGACTGTGGGCAGGCAGTAATGCATAGTGTTAGTGAGGTCTTTATACATGCTAAACATAGAGAGTGCATGTGGCATTTAGTTCAAAATTTTAAGAAAATGTTTAGTGGTAAAAATTTTGATGATCATCTGTGGGCATCTGCCTACTCTTAGAGCAAATACATGTTTGATAAACACTACCAGGCCATGGTTGCAGCCAAACCTAAGGCAATGAAGTACCTGCAACAGACTTACAAGAAGCTATGGACCAGAAGTCAGTTTGGCATAGATTCCAAGGTGGATTATGTAACCAATAATTTGGCTGAGTCCTTCAATAACTGGATAAAGGAAGAGAAGGCCAAGCATATTGATGATTTGATGGATACCATAAGGCAGAAGCTATTGATTAAATGGAATACTAGGAAAAAGGTGGCCAAGAAGTTTGTATGGAAGATTCTACCTCATGTTATGCAGTAGCTGAGGGAAGACAACTTCAACCTAGACATTGAGGTCATCACAGAACATGATAGAGTTGCTGAAGTTTGTGCTAAGGGGGACTTGATTCAGATTTGTTGTGGACTTAAGAAATAGGACATGTTCCTACAGGGCTTGGCAAGGGTCAGGAATACCATGCAAGCATGCAATTGCCTACATAACATCTATACGAGGTGAAAAGCTATAAGACATCCATTCCTGACAAGGGTCAGATATTGTGGATGAATGCTATTCTGTGGCCAAATTCAAAGCTGCATATGAAAGTGCCATCCCATCCATTCCTGACAAGTCTATGTGGCCTGATGCCACACATGGATTCTTCATGCATCCTCCCTTGCTCAAGTCCACAGCTAGTAGAAGAAAGAACAGGTACAAAGGGGCAGTTGAAGGAGGTAGCAAAAGGAAATTAAAGCGGCATGAGTGTCCAATATGCCATGAGTTAGGGTACCACTGGTATACCTGCAAGACTGGGAGTCCAGCAGACATTGCTGCAATAGAGGCTGACAGGTGAACTTCTCATAACTAAAATTTATTCATATATGATATGAACTGCATTAAATAATTTAACATAACTAAAATTTCACCTATAGGGGTCTACCAAAGAAGAAGCAGAAAAAAGCAGCTAAAGCTATCATAGAGACAAGTATTATTGTGGCCACTGGGATGGTGTTCCCTCCCAATAAGGCAGTGGAGAATGTTGTACACAAGAAAAGAAAGAGAAACTCCTCTTCTTCTTCATCTGTCTCAAAATCTAAGGGAGTAGCAACAAGTACTTCAGTCTCTACTACTACTTCTTTCTCTAGCAGGTATGCCACTTCTCCATTTCTTTCTAATTTTTTGCAATGCCAACAGCCCAAGCTAAACTTCATGTTTCATGTACCACAAGATCTAGAAACTGGATCCAATGAACCTATTCCTATTTAAATTGTGCACCATGCCCCTTATAATGAAGATGTTGTAGTTTAGCATGAGCCACAGGAAGCTTCAACTGCTACAGTCATACACCAAGGAGGAAGATTGGATTGAAGATGAAGCTTACACCAAGAAAAAATGTGTCTACCACTCCAGCTAGGGGAACAAGCACTAAGGCTCTAGGTTACCCTTGTAGCCTAGCTACAAATACCAGAAGCGAGAAGCAACTGCTACTGGAATTAACAAAGGTGACTCCCCCATATTGTTTTGATGATGCATTGGTGTTGTACTCCTAGAGATCACCTTGGCTTTTGTGCTATGAAATGCTGATGTAATGGAGCTGTAATATTTTGCATGATCAGGACATGTAGTTTATGGTACTTGCTCTAGACAAACTACTAGTGTTAGATGAAATTATGGTCTATAGTTTGCATGTTGGTGAATAATCTGAACCATGAGCACTACTTATGTTTGTAATGTATTAAGGTTTGCATGTTAGTGAATGTACAATCTAAAAATTTTATATTTCTAGACTGCAATCATCCATCCATCATTGACTCATTCATTCATTGATTCAAGCATACAAATACAGTGACACACACACATACATAGGACCCTACTTCTTCATAATTGCATACAAGGAAAGGAACATGGCAACAAAGGCCAGCTTCTCAATCCATCCGAGCTGATGCATAACCCTATCTTGCACTACTACTCCACTAGTCTGACCACCTTCCTAGATGAGAGCCATTAGAGTGGGAGTCAGGATAGCAGCAGCTGCTGGCACTGCCTAAAGAGGAACATGAGACAAAGTTGTTATAGGAGCCACTTTCTATACACTAGTCTTCTCCATTTCATTCTCCCACTGATAGTACTAACTATAAGGCCCTAATGGCTAGAGGAGGGGTGAATAGCCTATTAAAACTTCTACAACAACACTTAACAATCTGGTTAGATAATTATGAGGCAAAGCAAGTGTTGCGCTAGCCTACTAAAAAGGCAAGCCATCTACAACAATTCTAGTTTATATAGTTTCTATCCATACAATAGCTATGACACTACACTAAGTTAATGTGCTCTAAAAGGCTAACTAAAGAGCCACACTAATCGAAGTAACAAGCTCTCACAACTAGCTATACTAAAGAGCTTGACAACTAGTTTATAGTAAAGTAAAGAGAGTGAGCAATTTGTTTATACTGCTGTGTCGAGGAAGGAGCCAATTAATCCCAAGAATGAATACCAATAAACACCAATCACCTCAGAATAAAATGATGAACACAATGATTTTTTTACCGAGGTTCACTTGCTTGTCGACAAGCTACTCCTCGTTGTGGCGATTCACTCACTTGGAGGTTCACGAGCTAATTGGCATCATACGCCAATCCCTCAATAGGGTGCTGCATAGCCAACACAAGATGAGGATCACACAAGCCATAAGCAATCCACTAGAGTACCTTTTGCCTCTCCACTGGGGAAAGGTCAAGAACCCCTCACAATCACCATGATCGAAGCCGGAGACAATCACCAACCTCCGCTCGAAGATCCTCGCTGCTCCAAGCCATCTAGGTGGCGGCAACCACCAAGGGTAACAAGTGAATCCCACAGCGAACACGAATACTAAGTGCCTCTAGATGCAAATACTCAAGCAATATACTTGGATTCTCTCCTAGTCTCATAAAGATGATGAATCAATGATGGAGATGAGTGGGAGGGCTTTGCTAAGCTCACAAGGTTGCTATGTCAATGCAAATGGCTAAGCGAGTGAGCTTGAGCCGGCCATGGGGCTTAAATAGAAGCCCCCATGAAATAGAGTCGTTGTACCCCTTCACTGGGCACAACACGGGGTGACCAGACTCTTCAGTCATATTGACCGGACGCTAGACCTCAGCGTCCGGTCACGCGATGCGTGCCACGTGTCCTCACTCTTCAAATGTTGATCACCCGATCTCAGCGGTCAAGTGACGACCGGACGCAGTAGCTCAAAGTGACCGAACGCAGAACCTCAGGGTCCGGTCATTTCTAGTAAGCATCTAGAGACGACTTTTCATGATCGGACACGTCCAGTCATGCTTGACCAGACACAACCGGTGTCTGATCAGTCACCCTCAACACTGTGTGTTGCCACATCAGAAGGACCAAACGCAGCCTTCCAGCGTCCTGTCAGTTTGTGACCCAGCATCCGGTCAGAGACCGACGCTGCGTGCCCTCTGCTGCCACTAACCGAACACATTGGTCCAACCAAGACCAGCGTTCGGTCACTTACAGTGACCTCTATCTTTTCTATTTAGGGTGTCGGTGGCACCGTCGGACTGTCCGCACTCTACGGGCAGACACTCCATCGGTAATGTTCCTAACCCTTGCTCAAGTGTGCCAACCACCAAGTGTATCACCTTGTGCACATGTGTTAGCATATTTTTATAAACATTTTCAAGGGTATTAGCACTCCACTAGATTCTAAATGCATATGCAATGAGTTAGAGCATCTAGTGGCACTTTGATAACCATATTTCGATATGAGTTTCACCCCTCTTAATAATACGGCTATCGAACCTAAATGTGATCACACTCGCTAAGTGTCTAGATCACCAAAACAAAATGGATCCTACCATTTATACCTTTGCCTTGAGCCTTTTGTTTTTCTCTTTCTTCTTTTCAAGTCCAAGCACTTGATCATTACCATGGCATCACTATCATCATGTCATGATCTTCATTTGCTTCACCACTTGGAGTGTGCTACCTATATCATGATCACTTGATAAACTAGGTTAGCACTTAGGGTTCCATCAATTCACCAAAACCAAACTAGAGCTTTCACTAACAACCTCCAGCCTAAAAACCAAAGCAACACTAGATTATGAACCAAATAGCAAAACCAACATTGTAGAGCCAAATAAATAGCAAGTTAGCAACACAAACTAAAAAATAGGAACACTTGTGGAAGACACGGCGCATGTTGCCGGTGGTCATCGATGTGAACCGATTGGCAAGCACACCGCAGTTGAGGCAAAGAACCTGCCTTACCCCCCCCCCCACCTCTCCTCACAAAGGCGCTTGAAGCTTTAGACTTGGCAACACAGACCATGAAGAAGAGAGAGAACGATGGAGAGGGAACTGATTGGAGAGAGAACTAAGTGGGGGAGGGACCTTAGTGCTGTCTATTTATAGGAGCCACCCAGGGAGACTTTTTGATGCCAAAGGCCCATCAGATTGGCGCCAAAGCACCATCAGATAGCCTCTTTCTTACTGAGGGCATGCTTGTCTTTTCCCCCCTCCGTTAGCCATACTTAGCGTTGTATTTGGACGGAATGGCTTATAAGGCAAAGAAGTTTAGAGTAGTGGCACCTGTGTGCTGTCATCTTTTTTAATGGTTTTAGTGTAATTATAAACTTTCTTAATGGCATACATATAAAAGCCTAAAAAATAGACCACTTTGCTCGTGGGTACTCTGCTTCTTATCAAATTTGCTGATGAACATCGCGCCCAACAAAATATAAAATATTCATTTCTAGTTTGGGAGGAGTGAGAAGAGCAGTGAAATAACATTTTTGCCCCTGCCTCTTTCTTCTTCCTCCTTTTTTGGGGGGAATTCCCTATATGCCATTAAAAAGATCACAATGCTCTGTGTGCCCATGAAAAAGTTCAATAGTCTTCAGTGCCACTGCTTCAACTTTTTTGTGCCCTCCGTGTCACTGCCGTCAGTTTGGGCTCTAACGCCGTCAAACTGCAGGTGTGAAAAGTCAAAAATACCCTTAAGTCTAAATATGTCATTAATTTTTTTGAGCATCTTAACGACTTCAAATGAAAAAACTCAAAACTAGAAAGTTGTAGATCTCATTGAGATCTATAATTTTCATATAAAAATTAAATTCATTTAATTACACAAGAAATGATATGATTTTTCTAAGATATATTAATCATATCAAATCATATTTTTTTGCGAAATTAAATAAAGATATTTTTTATATGAAAATTATAGATCTCGACGAGATCTACAACTTTCTCGTTTTTAGTTTTTCCATTTGAAGTCGTTAAGATGCTTAAAAAAATTAATGACATATTTAGACTTAAGGGTATTTTTGACTTTTCACACCTGCAGTTTGACGGTGTTAGAGCCCAAACTGACGGCAATGGCATGGAGGGCACAAAAAAGTTAGAGCAGTGGCGCTGAAGACCACTGAACTTTTCTAGAAACTTACGATTTTTTAATGGCACACCGATAATTCCCCCTTCTTTTTTCCCATCCTCTTGGGCTCCTCCATCAACGACGAGCAGAGGCCAGCCATGCAGGTGCGCCAGTCACGGGCGCTGGGCCATGACGAGCAGAGGCTGTTGCCGGCCGTGGGCTCAGAGCATTGTGAGGCCATGGCGCGGAGGCCATGCACCATGCAGGCCATGGAGCGAAGACCATGTGGGTTCGCTGGCTGCAGGGACTTTCAGCCACGTGAGCATGAGTCTCCCTTCCTTCTCTCCCTAGCTCACTGTCTCTGTCTACGGCGTCGCCCAGTGCCTAGTACCCTGCCGGCCGTCTCGATTGGATGAGCGCCCGCAAATGCCGCGTTCGGCCGCCTGGATCTCGACGGGGCACTCCTCCATTGCACGCCCAACCAACCATGGTGCTGGTGCTCCTCTCTGTGATGTTGTGGCCTCCTCTGCACTGCACACCCCCTCTCCACCCCACCGCGCTACTGGACATGTATGCCCGCACCAGGGAAATGACCGCGACGCGCGCCCTGTTCAAAAGAATGCAGCCGAACATGCCATGCCTCCCGCGCCCACGCTCATGAGGCCACAACGGAGACCGCGTGCGCCCAAGAGGCCGCGGTGGAGCCTGTGCCCGCGCTTGCATGCCCGCGAGGCCGCAACAGAGCCCGCACCCTCCCTTTGTGGCCGTGGCGGAGCCCACGTGTGCCCTTGAGGCCACAGCAGAGCCTACGCCCGCCCTACATGGCCACGATGGAGACCACGCGTGCTGGCAAGGCAGCAGCGGAGCTCGCACACGTCCACGAGGCTGCGACATAGCCCGCATCGGCGGAGCGGAGCTCGTGCTCTTCCCTGCTCGCCGTGTCCACTTTTCGCCGCCCTGGCCTGTGTCCTGCTCGACGCGACACTGTCATTTCATTAATCACACCGGGTGCCGCGCCGGCCCGCGCCCTGCTCGCAACATTCACAACGGTGTTTTGTGACCCTGGTCCTTCGCTGCCTGCTGACTGCATCCACCGTCATTCGCTACTCTTGTCGGGTGTCATGCCCTGCTCGCCGCATGCGCCAATGTTTCGCCGCTCGCTGTGGGCACCGACCGAGGCATTTCGGTTGTTTCGGGTAATGTTGAGGTTGCAGGTGGAGCCCAATGAGGTGTTGGTGGTGCTACCGCTGTCCGCAGTGGCGCTGTCTCCTAGCCATGGGCACCGCCTGGCCACGGAAGTGGAATGAGAGAAAAAAAGAGAGAAAGCGATGGAGGAGGAAAAAAAGAGGCAGGGGTCAAAAATGTCATTTCATCACTCTTCTCCATCCTCCTAAATCAGAAATGAATATTTTATTGGATGCAGTGTCCACCAGCAAATTTGATGGGAAACAGAGTGTCCACCAATAAACTGCTTCATTTTTTATGTCCGCTAGCAAAGAGATGTCACTCTCAGTGTCCACCAGCAAACTATTTCATTTTTTATGTCTATCTAATTATACTAATTATGTACTATAAATATTTTCTTGTATATATATACGGTGAAATTTGAAATTATTTGATTCTCATAAAGCAAGAACATCATTCATTTTGGGTGGAGTAGTTTTTTTTGCATTACTACATTTACTTCACCATAGAGTTCAGCTAGGCTACATTAATACGGTGGTGTCACTATATCATGCGCTACATGCATTTTAGCTAGGGCTAGCTGAATAGATGTAACACCTCGGGTGTTTAAATACTAAAACCTGCCATGTCATCATATGCATTGCAAAGCATTTGGCCTTAGTGGAAATTTTGATATGCGTACACTAAAATAAGTTGACCTTTATGTGGTATGTGTTGGATTGTAATGTTTGAATCAAGTTCAAAATTTGGTTTGGATTTGAATTTTCAAGAAAACCCTGATTTTCAGTATTTAAATCCTACCCTGAAAACTCATTTCAAAATCTAAGCACATTTTGGGGTTGAGCCTAAAAGCAAAAGTGTAGAGCTTGTCAAGTTATACAAAGTTTGTTTTTGGAGTTTTCAAAGTTGTTATAAAAAATTTGAAGTAATTTGAAAAGGCGAAATTCGTTAAGTGTCCCCTATTTGAATTCAAAATTTCATTTCAAAATGTAGACTAAATTAGGGGGTGGTTATAAAATCAAAGTTGTAGAACTTTGAATTTTGAGCAACTTTTATTTTTAGAGATTTTTGAGTTGTTATACAAATTTGGGAGTAATTTGGCTTTGAAAATGAATGACAATTTTGTAAATAAGTGGAACAGTGCCATGGCGACCGCCCCACCGCCGGTGTCCTTCTCCGGGCTTCCAGTCACGCCTATGGCCGCCCTTGGCTTTGTGCTGGCGTGAAGAAGGCCACGACATGTCTTCCTCTTGCTTCCTTGGCCGCCCTATAAAGCCCTAGTGTCGTCGCCGTTCTTCCTTTCCCTTGCTCTATTTTTTTCCCGTCGCCTCAGCTCAACTCCGGTGAGCCCGCACCGATGCCGTAGTGCTCTACCATCACAGTGAAGCCAGTTCTAGCTCCATCTCCTTCTTGCGCATCCATCTAGCTAGCTTGGGTCGCCTGATTCCACCGAGAACCCACTGTGCGAACCTTTCTTCCTCGCGTCCGGCAACCTCATCGGCGATCTCATTTCACCGCGGCCAGCGCTCTCCGGTGAGTCCTGGCTCTTGCTCAGTGTACCTATAGCTTTGTCTCGATGCCATGGTGCTAAATACCTCATTGCTTGGTCAATTTTTCCATCACAGTCACCGGTTCACCGCAGTCGTCGTTGTTTGCACCACCGTGATCACCGTGGACGTCGACCAACATCTCCGTTGATCCTCTGACCACGCTCTTTGCTCCATCGCGTTCGGGGTGAGCTGCTGGACCTTCTTGTGCCATTTATTTAATCGCTACTGGGCTCCTGTCGCTAGCGTAGTGTCGCCGAGCCACCGTATCCGCCATGGCCGGTGGAGTGCTTGTATCGTGTCATAATTAATCTCAGTAGTGCCACAAATCGATGTGCGTAGTCATGGTGAACGTGTTGGTATCTTCGTCGTCACTGTTGGTCTCACCAGCGGCGAGATTACATCGGTCAATGCCGTCATCGCCGTAGTCAAACACCGAAGGTTGAAGATAACAAGTGGGATCGGTTGTCAGTGACTCAGCGTTCAAAATAGATTATTCTATTTTGCATATTTCAAAGAATAGTGATAGTTTGTGTTATTTTTATGTAGAATTATTTAGAGTTCTAAAAATTATGAAAATTTTTGTGTGACCTCTCTATGATGTATATTATTTAAGAAAAATATGAAATATTGTTTCTAAGTACTTTTTGAATGTGATGAAAATTGCTCAATTAATTAATAAATGGGTTTCCATGATTTTTCTAGGCTTAATTAATTATCCAAAAATTATGAAAATTGTTTTGCCACTTAGTTATCATGTGATGAACCTTTATAAAAATTTTGAGCTCAATTGGAACAAGTTGATTTATTTCATAATTTTGAAATTAAATAATTAACTCATAAAAGCAAATAGTAACCTTTAATGATTTAGGTTTTGTTTGAAATTTTGGATTGAGTGATGACCTTGGGTCATTAGTTGGTAATGATCCTTGGCAATTGATGTATGTGTTACGAAAAAGGTTTAGTTCGTTTGACTTGCAACTGTACCGCGAAGGAAAGTTGTATTCGAAATGTTAATTTTGCATCCATCATCAAGCATCATGTTTCGTATCCCGTATCATGTTAAACATGGCATTGTTACTACATGTAGTGAACAAAGGTGAACACGTGGTAATTAATCAAGTTACGGAGGAAGTTACTCCGTCTGTTGAGGTCGGATCGGATAATTGTGGAACGTCGTAGGAACCTAACTTTTCCATCAACAAAGGCAAGCCCTGGATGCATTTAACCCTACCTTGTGTTTTACAAATTTTATCACTTTTGCTTTTATATACTGCATTAAATGATTAGGAGTCTAGTGGAAACCTAATTGGTGCATTACCAGCCTTATTTTTTCATATCTACCTTGTTACCAGTTTTAATTCGTAAATGACTAGTTATGCTTAGTCCTGCTTAGCCGGGTGATTACCTGTCACCTAAGAGTTTTAAGTGGATCTTTGGTTACTTATGTTATCATGAGATATGAGCATGGGAAGTAATAAATCTAGACTGAGCGGACTCAGTGTGTGAGAGCCATATGACATGGAGGTCTTGTGAGCGGCTTCTTTCCGCCTATGTCGATTAAGGTCTGTGCGTTGTTGAATTGCATGAGGTGAGACTTTGAAGTACTAACCACATACTCCGGTAAGTCTTAACTCGGCTATTCTATTACGAGAATGGCTACTCGCGGACTAGGAGTGGAGAGATGGCGAGAATAGCGTGTACCCATGTGGCAATGGGCTGGATTGGTGGAGTACTGTATTCTCGGGTGGCGCGGACCTATTCTTGTTTTAGAAGATTCGAGGGTAGGTTGATATATGTAAGTCGGGGACCTGCATATATCGTGTGGTCCGGAATCCCCAGCTGGGTTTATAATCGGTTCGAATCGTCGTTGCTCCTCGGTTATGGAGACTCAACTCACTGTTCATCATCGTAGTTAATAACTAGAACTTGAGTAAAGATTAAGAAAGTGTTGGATATGAAGTTTCATGATCTCATTACAGATCATGTCAGCTTTGTATATTATCTTTTGCAGATAAAAATGTTGATATAAAGAATTTTGCTAAATAGCTTTTATGAAAAAGAACTTGATTATTGCTAAAGCCATACCTTGAATCCCTAAGCCTGCATTCCTGAGTCTTCTCAGTTTTTATTTCGATTAAGTCTTGTTGAGTACTTTTGTACTCAGGGTTTGTTGACCCTTGTTGCAGGTGAGCCTCATGAGTAGGTCTATTTTGCACCTTGCTACATGACTATTGTTCCTATCGATGATGATAAGTGAATATATGATCCTTGGGCAGGATGCTTATTTTGTGTGTTATGTTTATGTTAATTATGCCACTCTACTACTACTATGGTTTGTAATAATTATCGAACTTAGTTTGTAAGGTTTGAAACAACTGGTTTGCAAATTAAGTTATTGTAAGACTTCTGCTATTTTACTCTAATGTATATATTTGAATAAATGTTGTATTACTGCAATGACTCTGTAATGTGATCCTACTCAGAAATCATGGATGATTCAGGGTTCCCCAAGGACACCCAATAGACTTCTTAAGTTACAAGAAACATATGCATAGTTATCAAAAGTCGTTAGACAATGACAAGTGCGTGTGGGTCTTATAATTTAGGAGGTTCTGCCATAGAATGGTATCAGAGCGATTGTTACAAAGTCTTTGTTATATTATTTTACAAAAACTTCAAAATGATTTAGGACAAATAAATATAACTTGTTAATTTGGTCCAAATTGCTTTTGGCTTATCTTATTTCATTCTCACTATTCCTTAATTGATTAAAAAGGCTTTGTGTGGTGGAGTAGTAATCTTATTATGCCCTATATAAAAATAACTGTGGTTATGTACCTTATAAGCTTTGATGTTTTTATTCGTAAGAACGATTTATGCATCATGATTAATTCACTTGTTACTTCCTTCACCCTGAGTCTGGGTTGGGTAGTGAGTTTGGGTTGAGTTATGTAATCCATCCTGGCTGCTCTTTAGATTTTGATCTAATGGTCTTAATTGGATTAATCTTGCTTCCTATAGTATGGCTCGCACCAAGGTAATGCCCCGTAAGTCTGTTGGACCTAAAGGAGTTCCTCGTCACTAGCTTGCCCCTAGAAATGACGGTGCTAGCAGTAGCAGCTCTAGGCCTGATCCCCAGGTAGAGATATAGAGGCTTTCAGTAGAGTTAGCATAGGCTACTAGGGATAGGGCCTTGGATGTAATCCAGGTGGGCAAGTTAAAGGATCAATTGAAGTGTCACACCACCGCTCATAAGAACTGCGAGCGTATGTTAGTTCGTATGGTGGAAGGGAGAAATGAGGCTTGGCATAGGGAAGATGTAGCTAGAGCTAGAGCGCATGAGCTAGAATTTTATGTAGAAGATTTAGAAGAACATAATACTACTTTGCATGAAGAAGTCCATAGGCTGAGCAACCTCCTGGATCCAAACCATGAACCTCAAGCTAATGCAATGGACCCTGGTGTCATCATTGCTGATGATGATGAACTTGAAGAGGAAGAAGAAGAAGATCTAGAAGAATTAGTGATGGTGGATGAAAGTGATAATGAAGGCAGAAATGTTTCTGGAATGGATACCGATCATGAGGTTTGATGTGGTCGAGGAGAAGAGAAGAGTTGTAAAATAGGAGATCTAGTTAAGTTAAGTAGTCTTGTTTAGGTGCGGGCTTGTGCTTAAATAAGTAAACCCAATGTAATGTGTTTGTAGTGAGCTCTTTTATATCTCAATAAAAGCTTATGAGTAAAGTTTGGTTTGTTATGAACAGATGCCTCGTACTCGTGCTTCGGATATTCCTAGTTCTTCACATGAAGAGGGTGGTGTTCTTGATCCACCACCAGTTCCACCAACTTTAGCTGATGCTATAGCAGCACTGGTTCATATGACCGTAGAAAATGCTTGATTGCTTCGAGAGATAGCTTAGAGTAATCAGAATATGGTGCAAGGAAACCGTGGCCGCAATCATAATAGGCAGGAGGCTACGTATGTTGATTTTACATATATAAGACCACCAGTGTTCACTAAGACAGATGAACCACTAGAGGCTGATGATTGGCTTTAGACCATGGAGCAAAAATTTGATCATATTCCATGCACAGAGATGCAGAAACCTGCGTTTGCTGCCCAGCAACTTAGAGGTGCAGCAGGTGCCTGGTGGGCAAATCTAGTGGCTATGCAACTAGCTGGCATACCAATAACTAGGGCTGAGTTCTGTACTGCCTTCAGAGCTCATTATATTCCAGAAGGAGTGATGGCCATGAAGCTGGATGAGTTCCTTGCTTTGAAGCAAGGGGATCAAACGGTTATGCAATATGTGGGTAGATTCAATCACCTGTCACAGTATGCATCTGAACTTGTCAATACAGATGCTAAGAAAAAGAAATGGTTCATGAGAGGACTAAATACCAAATTACAGACAATGATGACTACATGTGCCAATGTTACTTATCATGAGGCAGTGAATATTGCAATTGCTTCTGAGGAAAAGTATCGGTAGCATAAGGAGATCAAGAAAAATAAGAGTGTGCCATCTGGATCTTTTGGTGGAAATCAAAAGAGGCAAAAGATAATCTATCATCCAGTCAACCATTATCGTCCTCCTTATCATCTGCCGTAGTTCCAAGCCGAGCAATAGTCAAATGTTCGTCCTGCTACAACCTACACAAATTCCCAACAGACAAATGCTTCTAGTGGCAATGCTCCAACGTCCTAGGGTCATAATTATCTATGTTACAATTGTGGAAGGATCGGTTATTTCTCTAGGGAATGTCCGTATCCCAAGCAGGCTAATCAAATTTATCAGAAGGCCCCTGCCAATCAACAATAGGGTCAAGCATAGAACATGAACCACAATCAAAATGCTCAGAAGGGCAAAGATGAGAGGAAGATAGGACGGGTGTTCTATATTCAAGCTAGGGAAATTTTGGAAGGGGAGCCAGTGATGATGGGTATGTTTCCTATCGCCGATCACCCTGCTATTATGCTTTTTGATTCTGGTGCATCTCATTCATTCATCAATAGAACCTTTGTTGTAAAGTAGCAATTCCAATTGGGGAAATAAAGGAAAATTTCTTTATACAGTTGCCCGAGGGATGTCTGTGTACTAAGGAAATGGTATACCAGGTACCCATAAACCTGGGTGGGCATATGTTTTCTACTACCATGATTATTCTCAAGGATCAAGAAATAGATGTGATCTTAGGAATGAATTGGATGTATCAGCATAAGGCTGTTATAGACGCTTTGCATAGGACATTAAGGGTGAGTTTGCCTGATAGTAATTCTCAGCTTCTTATCCAACTTCCAACCTTAAGGAGATCAGTGGAAAGAGTTTGTGCAACTTTTGTCAAAGAGATTAGGGATATCTCGGTAGTTTGTGAATTCCCTGATGTTTTTCCTGAGGATTTACCCGGTCTACCACTAGATAGGGATGTTCAGTTTAACATAGAATTAAAGCCTAGAATTGCTCTGATCTCTCAGAGAGCTTATAGGATGCCTCCCAAGGAATTAGCCGAGTTGAAGACTCAGTTGCAAGAGTTGATTGAGAAAGGATTTATTCAACCTAGTTCATCACCTTGGGGATGCCCTGCAATTTTTGTGAAAAAGAAAGATGAGACCCTGAGGTTATGTGTTGACTATTGTCCATTGAATAAAGTGACCATTAAGAATAAGTATCCCTTACCTCGGATAGACTTGCTTTTTGGTCAACTAGCTGGAGCCAAAGTTTTCTCCAAGATTGATTTAAGGTCAGACTATCACCAAATCAAGATTAAGCCTGAAGATATTCCTGAAACAGCATTTACCATGAGATATGGATTATATGAATACTTGGTAATATCTTTTGGTTTGACAAATGCCCTATCTCATTTCATGTATCTGATGAATTTAGTGTTCATGCCTGAGCTAGACAAGTTTGTGGTGGTGTTTATTGACGACATCCTAGTTTATTCCAAGAACAAGAAGGAACACATAGAACATCTCAGAATTATCCTGACCCGCTTAAGAGAACATCAATTATATGCCAAATTTAGTAAGTGTGACTTCTGGCTTAAGGAAGTACAGTTTCTTGGATATGTCTTATCAGCTAAAGGAGTTGCTGTTGATCTAGGCAAAGTTAAGGATGTGCTTGATTGGAAATCACCAACCACTGTTCATCTGGTTCAGAGTTTTCTAGGAATGGCAGGGTATTACCGTCGTTTTATTCCAAATTTCTCTAGAGTATCCAAGTCCATCATTGGGTTGTTGAAGAACCAAGCCAAGTTTGTCTGGTCATCTAAATGTGAAGAAGCTTTCTAGACTTTGAAGAGACCGTTAACCACTGCACCTGTATTAGCCCAACCTGATATCGAGAAGTCATTTGACGTTTATTGTGATGCTTCGGGTATTGGTATTAGATGTGTATTGATGCAAGAAGGCCGAGTCATTGCCTATGCTTCCAGACAACTTAAGCAACATGAAGAGCACTATCCCACTCATTATCTAGAGTTAGCAGCAGTTGTCCATGCTCTGAAGATTTGGCGGCATTACCTGCTTGGTAATACATGCCATATTTATACCGATCACAAGAGTTTAAAATATATCTTTACTCAATCGGATTTGAACATGCGATAGAGAAGATGGTTAGAATTGATTAAAGATTATGACTTGGAAGTACATTACCATCCTAGTAAAGCAAATGTAGTTGCAGATGCCCTCAGTCGAAAGAGCCATTGCAATTGTCTGACAGTAAGAACAATGGGTTTGACTTTATGCCAAGAGATGGAAAAGTTGAGTATAGAGGTAATTCAACAAGGAAGTTTAACCAATATAACTATTGAAGCCACTATTCGAGATCAGATTATTGCTGCTCAGAAAGAAAATAAGGGTATAGCTCATATCAAAGAAAGAATCAAGAATGGGAAAGCGGAATGCTTCAAAGTAGATGATGAAGGTATGTTATGGTTCAAGAATCGCTTAGTGGTACCCAAGGTTCCTGAGTTGCGATAGTCAATTCTTGAAGAGGCACATGCTACTAGGCTATCTATTCATCCGAGAAGTAATAAGATGTACCATGACTTGAAACAAAGGTTTTGGTGGACCAAAATGAAGATAGAAATTGCCTGATATATAGCCAAGTGTGATACTTATCAAAAGGTGAAAGCTATACATTTGAGGTCTGCTGGAGAGCTATAGCCATTATCTATTCTAGCTTGGAAGTGGGAGGATATTAGTATGGACTTTATTGTTGGTCTACCCAAGACATCGAAAGGTTTTGACTCAATATGGGTCATTGTAGATCAACTAACTAAGTCAGCACATTTTCTTCCAGTCAAGAGTATATATCCTACTATCCAGTATGCCAAGATATATCTAGCAAGAATCATGAGTCTACATGGAGTACCAAAGACTATAGTGTCAGATCAGGGTACACAGTTTGTCTCCAGCTTTTGGAAACACTTGCATGCTTCATTAGGTACCAAACTACTATATAGTATAGCTTATCATCCACAAACCGATGGTCAGACTGAAAGGGTCAATCAAGTACTTGAAGATATGTTAAGATGTTGTGTTCTTAACTATTCCAAGAAGTGGGATAAATGTTTGCCTTTGGCTGAGTTCTCATACAACAATAGTTATCAGGAGAGCATTAGAATGGCTCTATTTGAAGCACTCTATGGTCGTAGATGCAGAACATCACTGAGTTGGTCTGAGCCCAGGGAAAGAAGGTTCTTTGGAGTTGACCTTGTGAAAGAAATAGAAGACAAGGTTAGGCAAATACAAAGTAATTTGAAGATAGCTCAGTCCCGACAAAAGAGTTATGCAGATAAACGACGTAAACCATTGGTGTTTAACAAGGGAGATTTTGTATATTTAAAGGTATCACCAATGAAGGGAGTTACCCGTTTTGGTGTTAAAGGCAAGTTGGCACCTCGATATATTGGGCCATTCCAAATTGTAGAGAGGTGTGGAAAAGTGGCATATCGCTTGAAGCTACCTGAACATCTTTCAGCTGTGCATGATGTGTTCTATGTTTCTCAATTAAAGAAGTATCTCCAAGTGCCTGAGCAGAATGTTGAGGTTGAAGGAGTGGAACTTGAACCTGATTTGACCTATTTCGAATATCCTATCTGAGTTCTGGATCAGAAAGATCGTGTCACATAAAGAAGGACAATCAAGTTTTACAAGATACAATGGAATCAACATTCCAAAGAAGAAGCTACTTGAGAATCCGAAGATTACTTGTTAGAAAAATTTCCAGAGTTTCTTGCATCGATATAGAATAATGTTAGTCTGCTTTATTGATAAGAATCATGTTTGTAAAGGAACCTCAACTATTTTATGGATAAGTTTTGGATGTTTTTGGACTGACACATTTTCTTTTCCATTACTTACCCTATGGCTTTGAATCTCGAGACGAGATTTCTTTTAGGGGGAAGGATTGTAACACCTCGGGTGTTTAAATACTAAAACCTGCCATGTCATCATATGTATTGCAAAGCATTTGGCCTTAGTGAAAATTTTGATATGCATACACTAAAACAAGTTTACCTTTATGTGGTATGTGTTGGATTGTATTATTTGAATCAAGTTCAAAATTTGGTTTGGATTTGAATTTTCAAGAAAACCTTGATTTTCAATATTTAAATCCTACCCTGAAAACTCATTTCAAAATCTAAGAACATTTTGGGGTTGATCCTAAAAGCAAAAGTGTAGAGCTTGTCAAGTTATACAAAGTTTGTTTTTGGAGTTTTCAAAGTTGTTTTGAAAAATTTGAAGAAATTTGAAAAGGCGAAATTCGTTAAATGTCCCCTATTTGAATTCAAAATTTCTTTTCAAAATGTAGACCGAATTAGGAGGTGGTTATAAAAGCAAAGTTGTAGAACTTTGAATTTTGAACAACTTTTATTTTTGGAGATTTTTGAGTTGTTATACAAATTTGGGAGTAATTTGGCTTTGAAAACAAATGGCAATTTTGTAAATAAGTGGAACAGTGCCATGGCGACCGCCCAACCGCCGGCGTCCTTCTCCGGGCTTCCAGTCGTGCCTGTGGCCACCCTTGGCTTCATGCTAGCGTGAAGAAGGCCGCAACGTGTCTTCCTCTTGCTTCCTTGGCCGCCCTATAAAGCCCTAGTGTCGTCGCCGTTCTTCCTTTCCCTTGCTCTGTTTTTTTCCCGTCGCCTCAGCTCAACTCCGGCGAGCCCGCACCGATGTCGTAGTGCTCCACCATCACAGCCAAGCAAGTTCTAGCTTTGTCTCCTTCTTGTGCATCCATCCAGCCAGCTTGGGCCACCTGATTCCATCGGGAACCCGCTGTGTGAACCTTTCTTCCTCGCGGCCGGCAACCTCACCGGTGATCTCATTTCACCGTGGCCAGTGCTCTCGGGTGAGTCTTGGCTCTTGCTCAGTGTACCTATAGCTTCATCTCGATGCCATGGTGCTAAATACCTCATTGCTTGGTCAATTTGTCCGTCACAGTCACCGGTTCACCGCCGTCGTCATTGTTTGCACCGCCGTGATCACCGTGGACGTCGACCAACATCTCTGTTGATCCTCTGACCTCGCTCTTTGCTCCATCGCGTTCGGGGTGAGCTGCTGGACCTTCTTGTGCCATTTATTTAATCGCTACTGGGCTCCTATCGCTGGCATAGTGTCGCCGAGCCACCGTATCCGCCATGGCCGGTGGAGTGCTTGTATCGTGTCATAATTAATCTCAGTAGTGCCACAAATCGATGTGCCTAGTCATGGTGAACGTGTTGGTATCTTCGTCGTCGCTGTTGGTCTCACCGGTAGCGAGATTACATTGGTTAGCGCCATCGTCGCCGTAGTCAAACACCGAAGGTTGAAGATGACATGTGGGGTCGGTTGTCAGTGACTCAGCGTTCAAAATAGATTTTTCTATTTTGCATATTTGAATGAATAGTGATAGTTTGTGTTATTTTTATGTAGAATTATTTAGAGTTCCAAAAATTATGAAAATTTTTGTGTGACCTCTCTATGATGTATATTATTTAAGAAAAATATGAAATATTGTTTCTAAGTACTTTTTGAATGTGATGAAAATTGCTCGATTAATTAATAAATGGGTTTCTATGATTTTTCTAGGCTTAATTAATTATCCAAAAATTATGAAAATTATTTTGCCACTTAGTTATCATGTGATGAACCTTTACAAAAATTTTGAGCTCAATTGGAACAAGTTGATTTATTTCATAATTTTGAAATTAAATAATTAATTCATAAAAGTAAATAGTAACCTTTAATGATTTAGGTTTTGTTTGAAATTTTGGATTGAGTGATGACCTTGGGTCATTAGTTGGTAATGATCCTTGGCAATTGATGTATGTGTTACGAAAAAGGTTTAGTTCGTTTGACTTGCAACTGTACCGCAAAGAAAAGTTGTATTCGAATTGTTAATTTTGCATCCATTATCAAGCATCATGTTTCGTATCCTGCATCATGTTAAACATGGCATTGTTACAACGTGTAGTGAACGAAGGTGAACACATGGTAGTTAATCAAGTTGCGGAGGAAGTTACTCTGTCTGTTGAGGTCAGATCGGATAATTGTGGAATGTCACAGGAACCTAACTTTTCCATCAACGAAGGCAAGTCCCGGATGCATTTAACCCTACCTTGTGTTTTACAAATTTTATTGCTTTTGCTTTTATATACTGCATTAAATGATTAGTTGTCTAGTGGAAACCTAATTGGTGCATTACCAACCTTGTTTTTCCATATCTATCTTGTTACCAGTTTTAATTCGTAAATGACTAGTTATGCTTAGTCCTGCTTAGCCAGGTGATTACCTGTCACCTAAGAGTTTTAAATAGATCTTTGGTTACTTATGTTATCATGAGATATGAGCATGGGAAGTAATAAATCTTGATCGGGTGGACTCGGTGTGTGAGAGCCACATGACATGGAGGTCTTGTGAGCGGCTTCTTTCCACCTGTGTCGATTAAGGTCCATCCGTTGTTGAATTGCATGAGGTGAGACTTTGAAGTACTAACCACATACTCTGGTAAGCCTTAACTCGGCTATTCTATTACGAGAATGGCTACTCGCGCACTGGAAGTGGAGAGATGGCGGGAATAGCGTGTACCCACGTGGCAATAGGCTAGATTGGTGGAGTACTGTATTCTCGGGTGGCGCGGACCTGTTCTTGTTTTAGAAGATCCGAGGGTAGGTTGATATATGTAAGTCGGGGACCTGCATATGTCGTGTGGTCTGGAATCCCTAGCTGGGTTTATAATCGGTTCGAATCGTCGTTGCTCCTCGGTTATGGAGACTCAACTCACTGTTCATCATCGTAGTTAATAACTAGAACTTGAGTAAGGATTAAGAAAGTGTTGGATATGAAGTTTCATGATCTCATTACGGATCATGTCAGCTTTGTATATGATCTTTTATAGATAAAAATGTTGATATGAAGAATTTTGCTAAATAGCTTTTACGAAAAAGAACTTGATTATTGCTAAAGCCATACCTTGAATCCCTAAGCCTGCATTCCTGAGTCTTCTCAGTTTTTATTTCGGTTAAGTCTTGTTGAGTACTTTTGTACTCAGGGTTTGTTGACCCTTGTTGCAGGTGAGCCTCATGAGCAGGTCTGTTTTGGACCTTGCTACATGACTGTTGTTCCTATCGATGACGATAAGTGAATGTGTGATCCTTGGGTAGGATGCTTATTTTGTGTATTATGTTTATGTTAATTATGCCACTCTACTACTACTATGGTTTGTAATAATTATTGAACTTAGTTTGTAAGGTTTGAAACAACTGGTTTGTAAATTAAGTTATCGTAAGACTTCCGCTATTTTACTCTGATGTATATATTTCAATAAATGTTGTATTACTGCAATGACTCTGTAATGTGATCCTGCTCAGAAATCATGGATGATTTGGGATTCCCCGAGGACACTCGATAGACTTCTTAAGTTACTAGAAACATATGCATAGTTGTCAAAGGTCATTGGACAGTGACAAGTGCATGTGGGTCCTATAATTTAGGAGGTTCTGCCACAATAGAGGAGTCAAGGACTCACCGGATTGATCCCATGCTTGGCACCGCATCATCCGGTGCTGTCCAATAAGCAACCAGAGAAAAATTCAGCCATCTAGCACCAGACCATGCGTTACAGTGGTCTGCCCCGTACACTAATAGCTAGTTGCAAACTAGCCGTTGGACAGTTACCTTATTCTTCCAATGTTCTATGGCCTGTTAGCTTGAACTTATCAGCTAGAGTCTACAATATTTTTTCTCTCACAGCAAATCAGTTAAAATCGGCTTATCAGCCGGCTTTAATACCAGCCGAACAGGACTCTGTTCAAAGGGTCACCGGATGATCCGGTAACGCTAATTTCCATGTAGTGGAGTAGTAACAGCTAATTGCGTGTGTCACTCCATATCAACTATGGACGCTCTCTTGCCGCTTTGAATAGCAGGATACACTCATTTGTGAGCAAGGGAGAGTTCAAACTTAGTGGAGTGATTGGAATTTGCTAATTACAAGATTAAGGACTCCATTAGTGCTGGGAGAGTAACAAGTGTGCATCCACTAGTCTCGTTAGGCTTCATTAGATCAAGTGAGAGTTTGTGCTGGTTACTTCTGGGAATCGACATCATCTAGACGGCTTGGGAGTGATTGGAAGCTTGGCGATCTCTCGATGAAGCTTGTGAGAGGCCCAACTCATGGTGTAAAGGGTTGTGGGTTTTTCACCATACCAGAGTGATGAAAAATCAACCCATAGAGAGCACTTGGTCCTTGTGTGGATCAAAGGGAACTATACCCGTGTGCGAGTGCTCTAACAAGGACTAGTGGGAAGTGCCGACTCTCTGATATCTCACGAAAACATTGTTGTGTTCCTAACCTTCTGTTTACTTTGAGTATTTATATTTGTGCAATTACTTTTATGCCTTTATATTCTTAGTATTTCCATGCTAAGTATAGGTTTGAAACTAGAGTGCAAAACTTTGTGCATAGGCTAGAAACACAATCTAGGCACAAAGGATGAAATGGACTAAGTGATAGTCCTTAATTTTGCGAGAATTTTGGTTTAGCCCAATTCAATCCCCTCTTGGGTATCTTGATATTTTTAAGCCGAAAGCTAAAATTCAGATTATGATGTCAAAAAAGGATGCAACACGAACTTATATATCTTAAACCTAGGTTTGAACTAAATACATATTGTGCTAACAATCCTCTAAATTCCAACAAGAGGTCTCCAAGAGAGCCTCCATGTCAATTATCAACTTTAACATCTAAGGTCTTGTTTGGCAGAAACGTCTTCCCAGAGTATTGGAAAAATACTATGATTTTGTAAAATACTTTGCTTTCAAAAGCTCTCGGGTGTTTGGATGCAAGAAACCTTATAGTTTTAAAACCATATTTTTATCAAATATGTAGTCATTTTAGAGTTTTAGAAACGCGATCTACCCATGCCCTCATTTTTCTAAATGATAGTTTGTATCTATTTAGCTTATAAAACCACAATATCTGATACCAAAGTTTTCAGAAATTACATCATCTAAATAAACCCTAATTCTTAAGCCTTATAAGATTAAAACTCATGTGAGAGCACTGGTTGATGGACTAGTAATACTATTAAGCAGTTGTGTCAACAAAAAACAATTTATTCTTGCATATCTAAGTAGAAGAAGACATATAATGGCAGTTCCAACCTAAAGCCACCGTCTAGAAATCACCCTAAACAATGCACGATGTCTGAGGCCCTATTTGGACCATATTCTCATAATAATTATCTATAGGATTTAAATTTGGATTGTTGAAAAATATGAGAGATGTTTGGATCTTATTCTCTTTGTGATTATGATTTACATAGTGAAAATCTCTAAATTGTACTAGGTTCTAGGTAGATAGCAAATGTTTCCTTGATGACTCGTACCAATGACACTATCAAATAAATAAAATCATATTCATTTGCTACTTTAGATATATGTATATATTTTAACTAAAACATTATGACATGTATATATTAATAGTTTTTAACCAAAAAAATTAATATCTTTAATAGTGGATAGATTAATGCATATCAAAGATAGCTATGACCTTTCTGATCTTTGAGAGATTTTTGAGTAAATTGGTATTGTTAATCTTAAGGGATTGTTTGGCAGGAGGAGCCAAAACACGTCTTCAATGCACAAGCTCACAAAAAGCTACCGAAGCTAGAGAATCCACACTCCAGCACTTGCACAAGTCAAAAATAGCTTCAGCTCTCTGGTGCTTCATTGCAGAAGCCATTTCTCATAGAGGTGTTTGACAAGGCTTTACCTAAAGATACAGAGAAGCTGAAGCTAAAGCTGTTGAGAAGCCCTACCAAAGAGGGCATATATGTATTACCCTCTTGGGGTTAGCAATGTTGCCTCCTTCATCTCACCTCAAACTCAAACCCTCTACTCCTAATCTTCAACGTTGTGGTGGAGGCTTAAGCGATCGTTTATACCATTGAAGTAATAATAGTGCAACCTATGACTAAAATCCTTATTTTGAATACTTTAAAATCTAAGTTTTTGAATAAAGGTACAATAAGTATAATTGCCACCATAAGTCTCTTAGTGAACATCATGTTCAAGTCCTCTTGAGCTTGCCAGCGATGCTCTTGGTCTCACGTCTTTGTTAGAGGCGTCTCCTTTAGATATCATGTTTTTTACTCTCTCCATCCTTTCGATGGCTTCGACAATGGCGATGCTCTTGACATCAATATAATCCTTCCTCCCATCCCTCTATCCATCTGACTTCTAGGAGTCCCCATGGTAGATAATGTGGTGCTTATAGTGATGATAATGATAGGCATTGTGTTTAGAGCTTGATTATTAGCATGGTGGTGTTCGGTCACGCATATTAGCAGTCGCTTCGGTGCTAGGCTCCCTCCTTGGTGTGTGATGACACATTCACGCTTGTTGACATGAGCTTGTTTAGTCAGTCTACCATAGTTGTTTTTTAGTTTTTTCTCATTTTCCTTATTATGGTCTTCTAAGCCATAGGATTATATTTTTCTCGGTATATCGATAGAAACTCGCATTGTCTTGTGTGGTTCATAAAACAAAAAAAACACAATAATGGGAATAGGGATCCCGATCTTCCATTAGGGAGTGGTAACTATCGTTGTGGCAGAGAATGATACACCGATCTGGCTTTAGATCGAAAGATCGAACCCTACAATCTTAGCACCACAACTCCTCTGGTTATCAACCGAGACACGAATCCAGACGGATCTGGCTGACCTCACCAAGGAGGCTAATCCCTACCTATGCAACAAAGAACACAAGCAAGAATAAGAAAGAAAGCAACCAAATTGCAGATGAATGATTAATCTCACGAAGTTGGGGTCTCACAAACCGATGAACGGTGAAACTGTTCTTGACAGATTAATCTAAGCAAAACCCAAAACCTAATGATGGCGGTAGTGTATGATTATAAAGGTCTTAGTGTCATCACCTACCCTGGATGCACTCATTAATGGGCCCAAACACGATACACGGTCCAACGGACCAAAAGACGGTGTCGTAGAACCATGGCAGATTCTAGACATTGACTTGTTTAGACGATTCTTGTTGATTCTAAAGGGATTTTGATGTGAGACTACTTGTATTGACTTCCTTATCAAATTAGCTTTCCAACTATATGTGGATCATCAAAAACATAGTCCAGATGCATCCTAGGTGACCAGTTTAAGGCAGACTGGTCCTGGAGGCCGAGGCACTATCAAAATCATGTTGAACCTGGCCTTTGGTTTCTGTTGGATGTCCTTGCTGGTCGTCATCGCCTCCACCACTTCCTCCAAGTCCCTCATGACCCTCTCCAATGTTCCTAAGAAAGATAACATCATTAGGTAGTAGTCTATTCTCAAAAGTATGAAAAGGATCGCTTAAGAACAAGCTCACCTCTAAATTGAGTTGACACATTCGAGCTTGGGTCATTGGATCTTGCATGACGGTTGGAGGATTAGCGGGTACATCTAGAGGAGTGATGTCCTCATCATCCTCCCCTCTTGAAACTGAGTCGTCCTTGACTCAAGCTCATCTTCTTCTCCCAAATAAGGCTTCAAATCTACAATGTTAAAAGTGGGACTAACCTTGAATTCAGGTGGCAACTCAAGTTTATAGGCATTATCATTTATTTTCTCAATTATCTTATAAGGACTAGCTGCTCTTGGCATTAATTTAGACTTACGTAACTCAGGAAATCTATCTTTTCTCAAATGTAACCAAACCAAATCACCCAGTTCAAGTTTAATTTCTTTTCTATCATTACTACCAGCAATTCTATACTTTTCATTTATTCTTTCAATATTTGCTTTAGTTGTTTCGTGCAACATACAAATGAAATTAGCATGCTCTCTAGCATCACTTTGTGTTCTCTCAGTGGTAGGTAAAGGCAAAAGATCAATAGGAGTGTGGGGTTAAAACCATACACTACCTAAAAAGGACTTACCTTGGTGGTGGAATGTTCCGCCCTGTTATATGCAAACTCCACATGTGGCAAACACTCTTCCCACTTCTTCAAATTGTGCTTCAAAATTGCTCTCAACATGGTGGACAATATTCAATTCACTACCTCAGTTTGTCCATTAGTTTGGGGATGACATGTTGTAGAAAACAACAGCTTGGTGCCCAATTTATTCCACAAAGTGCGCCAAAAATGACTTAAGAATTTTGCATCTCGATCTAAAACAATAGTAGAAGACATACCATGCAAGCGAACGATTTCTTGAAAGAAAAGGTCAGCAATATGAACATCATCGTCGCTCTTATGACAAGGAATAAAATGTGCCATCTTAGAAAAATGATCAACCACCACAAAAATACTATCCCTCTCCCGCTTAGTCCTTGGTAAACCCAACATAAAATCCATAGATATATCAGCCCAAGGAGTAGAAAGAATAGGAAGAGGCATATACAAACCATATGGGTTCAACCGAGACTTAGCTTTTTGGCATGTGGTGCACTGAGCCACGTACCATTCTACATCTTGTGTCATCGTTGGCCAAAAGAAATGTGTGGACAGCACATCCTCCGTCTTTTTGGCATCAAAATGTCTCATCAATCCACCTCCATGTGCCTCCTGTAACAACAAAAGAAGAACAGAACCAACTGGAATGCATAGGCAGTTAGCTCTAAACAAAAACCCATCATTAATCATAAATTTATTCCATGTACATCCCTCTCTACAATTTAGCAACATGTCCTTAAAATCAGGATCAGGCACATATTGTTCCTTTATTGATTCAAGACCAAAAATCCGACAATCAAGTTGAGACAGCAATGTATATCATCTAGACAAAGCATCAACAATCACATTATCCTTCCCTTTCTTGTATTTGATAATATAAGGAAAAGATTTGATAAATTCAACCTATTTAGCATGCCTATGATTCAGATTATGTTGAGAGCAAAGATACTTAAGTGATTCATGATCAGAATGAATCATAAATTCTTTAGGCCACAAATAATGACGCCACGTCTCTAAAGAACGGACTAGTGCATACAATTTCTTATCAAATGTGGAATAATTTAGAATAGGGCCATGCAATTTTTCACTAAAGTAAGCAATAGGTTTACCATCTTGCATCAAAACACCCTCAATGCCAACTCCACTAGCATCACATTCTAGCTCAAAAGTCTTACCAAAGTTTGGAAGTTGCAGCAATAGTGTGTGTGTGAGCTTGTCCTTCAAAGTGTCAAAGGTCTCCTCATGTGCCTTTTCCCCAATGAAACACCACCCATTTCTTCGTCAACTCATGCAACGGGGTAGTAATAGAGCTGAATTCTTTGATGAAGCAGCGGTAGAATCCTGCAAGACCAAGAAAACTCCTCACCTGTGTGACGGTTTGGGGAACTGGCCAACTCTTTATGACTTCAATTTTTATCTCGTCCACCTCGATTCCCTATGGAGTTACAACATAGCCAAGAAAAGAAACTTGATCTATACAAAAGATGCACTTCTCAAGGTTACCAAATAAACGTGCATCATGTAAAGCATTAAAAACAACACGTAAGTGATCCATATATTCAAAGACTTGTTGTAAATCAATATATCATCAAAGTAAACTACCACAAAATGACCAATAAAAACTCTTAAAACCTCATTCATTAAGCGCATAAAAGTGCTAGGTGCATTTGTCAAACCAAAAGGCATTACTAACCACTCATACAACCCGAATTTGGTTTTAAACGCGGTTTTTCATTCATCTATAAATTTCATTCTAATTTGGTGGTAGCTACTTCGCAAGTCAATCTTAGTGAAAATTATAGAACCACACAACTCATCAAGCATGTCATCTAGCCTAGGAATAGGATGTCGATACCGAATAGTAATATTATTGATGGCTCTACAATCAACACACATACGCCAAGTTCCATCTTTCTTAGGAACCAAAAGTACATGAACAACACAAAGACTAAGGCTTTCACATATATACCCATGGTCCAAAAGGTCTTGGACTTGCCGCTGAATTTCCTTAGTCTCCTCAGGATTGGTTCGATAGGCAGCACAGTTGGGTAAGGTTGCTCCCGGAATTAAATCGATTTGATGCTCTATCCCTGTCTAGGTGGCAGCCCCGGGGGAATCTCAGCTAAAATTTTTTCCTCATACTCCTACAAAAGGTTAGTGACAGTAGGAGGCGCCAAGCTAACAATATCATCAAGCGAAAACATAGCTCGTTTATATACCAAAGCATGGCAAATATCATCACCAGAAATTTCAGCAAAGTCACATTTTATTGCAAGCATAACACCACCCTTCAATTTAATCCCCTCGGCCTTAGAAATAGATGTAGACTTATCCTTTTTAGGTGGAAGAATAGAATTAGCATCTTGCTGATTTTTAGATTGAACATCATGTAAACTAGTAGCGCGTTCTCTATCAGCTTGTATAATTTGAGCAGGGGTCAAAGGTACCAAAGTAATTTTCTTTCCTTTATGCACAAATGTGTATTTATTATTTCTACCATGGTGTGTAGCATCATTATCATGTTCCTAAGGATGACTCAATAAGAGTGAACAGGCTTGTATATGTACCACATCACAATCAACAGAATCAACATAAGAACTAATGGAAAATGAAACTCTGCAAGTTTGTGTTACCTTTGCTTTTCCAGAATCATTTAGCCACTGAATATGGTATAGACGTGGGTGCGAGCATGTGATCAAGCCAAGCTTCTTGACCAAATCAGAACTCACCAAATTAGCTACCTCCATCAATAATGACACGTGCTCGACGGTTGCTGATGACGAAGAAATCTAGAACAAGTTATGGCATTGTAGCTTCTCAGGTTGTTGTACTTGTGAGCTAAGCACCCACTATACAATGATGCTCCTATAGGCCGTCGTGGCCTCGTCACCAAGGACTTCACCGTCCTCCTCATCTGTATCTTTGTCTTCTTCATCTTCAATGTCAGAGGTGCTGATGTAACCATCTTCTATAGCAATGTATGCCCGCTGACTTGGGCAGTCCTTCTGCACATGGCCAATTCCATGGCAGCGGTGGCACTAAATGCCCGAAGTGCTTCCTATCGATGCAATGGATGAGACACTCTTTGTAGGCATCTGCAAAGAATTTTTACCTAGATCTGAAGGTCATGAGGGAGGTGCCTTAAGTGTAGCAAAAACTCTAGAGGCTGTTGGTCGCTTGCTCGCTGGTGGAGGTACCCAAAAAGTGGTTGGCTTGGTTAGCCCCGAAGATGGTGCCGAGCGTGGCGTGTATGTGGTGCTGACCTTGCTCTTGCTCTACTGTTCATGCCCCAATAATTCCTTTTCTGCAAGCAAAGCAAACTGAAACAACTAGTTGACAGTATTAAATTCTTTATAATCAACAATGTCCTAAATCTCGCGCCTCAAACCCGAATAGAAATGACAAATGGAATCTTCGTTCCCCTCTACAACACTAACACATCAATCCCTTTTGGAGCTCACCATAGTAATCCTATACAGATTTCTCTCCTTGTTCTAAACGCATCAATTTTTTACGCAAGTCTCTATGATAAGAAGGAGGAACAAAACGAGCACGCATAGCTACCTTAAGTTCTTCCCATGTACTAGGTAAAGCATCCTATGTAGCTAGCTTATTCACCAAATAATGGTAAAGTCCTTAAACTCACTAGTAGCTTGTCAAACTCTATGATGCTCAGGCATAAGGTGGGCACTAAACTTTTATTCTACTATCATCTCTCAATCAAGATATCCCTCAGCATCATAATGACCCAAAAAATATAGTATTGTGAACTTAATCTTAGTATAAGGATCATTGGGCACATGATGATTATTACCTTGATGGTGGTGGACACCACCCATACCTGTCGTGTTACGGCGAAGACGTCGTCGTAATCTTGCTTATCGGAAGGCTGCTCGATCTATGTTCCCAGTGGCATCATGCACCGTGTCTTCTGGCAAGAGACTATTGGTGTTGCTGCCGGAGACATCGTTATTGACCGCCACCAAGGTTTCCAACTCAGTAACCTTGTCGGTTAGCGTGAAAATTCATTTATCCAATCTCTCCATGCTGTTGCCAATGTTGAGTTCAATGAGTGCGTTAGTGACAATCTTTCTGATGGCCTCATTCATCCTTTTTAGGCATTCTCTACAGCAGCTTGCAGTTGCTCTTGGCTGACACACTCGTTGAAATCCTTAGGACTGTTATCTCTAGTATGATCGTCTCCTGCCATTATAAACACAAAAACAGGAATAAACGATGAAAGTTATTCCTACCAAATGACTACGTGGTTGCAGTGGTGTCACTTTTTACAGCAAGTGGAAGCGTCTTACCAAGCCCTTACAAAGTTCTTACCAACACAAGCAGTGGGTGGGCGGTACAACCGACAGCTAGTTCGTGATACCTGTGAGGTAGTGGTACCGAGATTGCAAGGGCCTTTTTCTGTACTGATCTAAAGAGTTTGTGGAGCTAGGAAGGTACACAAAAGAATAATATGTATATTTGACATACAAGTCAATAACAGAAAGTAATGTTGAATTATAGTCCAAAGTACTAGTTCTCGTTGCTGGTCTAAAATGTTCCAAGTGCCAGATGTGTGACAAACAAGTATGGTGGATAGCAAGATGCCAGATGTGTGACAAACAAGTTTGGTGGATAGCAAGAGCAACACAAACAGGAACCAAGCAGCATACGCTAACACAACTCACTTTGACCTTCTCTATATGCTCCGCTAGAAATTGTTCCACTTTTGTTCCCTCTTTTTTCTCTATTTTTTTTCTGTCGTTGTGTTTTTTAGGATTTTTTGACTTTTTCTTTTTATTTTTTGATATTTTTTCTTTACTTAGGAGCACAAAAGAAGTAACCACAGAAAATATAAGCTTAAATAAGTGAAAGGTGTGGCCTGTGGAAAAATCAGAAGACGTGCTCAAAATTAACAAAAAGCTTGTGACCACGAAAAGAGGATCTTGTGACCAGTTTTTTACTAAAATAAAATTTTCCAAACCCAGCACTGCAGGGGACGGACGGATCCAAAAAAAATTCTAATTAATTTTGATATTGAAACGTCGAAATCCGAGTTCGTATGTAAAAACTAGACCAGTTTTATGAACTGACTCCGAATTAAAGGACAAAACGAGAATAATACGCGCAAAATTGGTCACGGCAGCAAGGATTTGATGGAAACGATAGGGTAAAGCACATGAACTAGACTCTAACACTACCTAATAAGCAACAAGATCTCGACTAGGACACAAACTCAACACGACGGACTCTGAAACTGAAACATGCAAATGTTATAGCGCGGAAGGTTCTAGGACAGAAAAAAAAGGAGTATGACACTGGACTATGGGACGAATGCGAAACACTCAAAACTAGAGGATAAATGTGAACCTGACGGTATACCTTAGCTCTGATTATCATTTAATGGGAACATGGATCCCGATCTTCCGTCAAGTAGTGGTAACTATCGTTATGGCGGAGAATGACACACCGATCTGGCTTTAGATCGAAAGATCGAACATTACAATCTTAGCACCATAACTCCTCTGGTTATCAACCGAGACACGGATCCGACTGACCTCACCAAGGAGGCTAATCCCTGCCTGTGCAACGAAGAATACAATCAAGAATAAAAAAGAAAGCAACCAAATTATAGATGAATGATTAATCTCACAAAGTTGGGGTCTCACGAACCGATGAACGGCGAAACTGTTCCCGACAGATTAATCTAAGCAAAATCCAAAACCTAATAACGGCGGCGGCGTATGATTATAAATGACTTAGGGTCGTCGTCTACCCTGGATGCGCCTCCTAATGGGCCCAAACACGATACACGGTCCAACGGACCAAAAGACGGTGTCGTAGCACCCTGACAGATTTTAGACGTGGACTTGTTTAGACGATTCCCGTTGATTCTGAAAGGGCTTTTGACGTGAGACCACTTGAATTGTCTTCCTTATCAAATTAGCTTTCCAACCATATGTGGATCGTCGAAAACAAAGTCTAGATGCGCCGTGGGTGATCAATTTAAGGCAGACTGATTCTGGAGGCCGAGGCAGACTCAAAATCATGTTGGACCGGGCCTCCAGTTTCTGTTGGATGTCCTTGCTGGTCATCATCGCCTCCACCACTTCCTCCAAGTCCCTCATGACCCTCTCCAATGTTCCTAAGCAAGATAACACCATTAGGTAGTAGTCTATTCTCAAAAGTATAAAAAGGATCGTTTAAGAATGAGCTTACCTCTAAATTGAGTTGACGCATTCGAGCTCGGGTCATTAGACCTTGCATGACGGTTGGAGGATCAGCGGGTACATCTGAATGAGTGATGTCCTCATCACACAACACAACCATTAAAACATAGAAATAGAATGCGCTAACATCGTGTAATCCTATAGATTGAAAAACATAGGAAATTGAAAGAATAAACTTAGGAATTCAGTAAGAGGCAGGATCAGAAGAAAGAAAATTCTCCATGAGGATTAGTTTCTTGGCGGTATTCCATCAAATGTCTTATCACGAAAGAAGCCATTCCATGAGTTCTGAGTTTCATATGACCTGTAGGAATTCAAATCTTTGCTGCAAAGGGTTTTACCGGAAAATTTCCACTGGATTTGAATGCTCTATACTCCGTATTATTTATCCAGTTTTGGCATGCCAAAGCGGACAGAATTGGAGTCACCCGCAATTTGCGTGGCAGCAGCATGTGCACCTTGAATTCCAGGAACCGCCCGCAGCGGGAGCACGGAGCGTTGCGCATGGGCAACGGAGAGGCTGTTCTAAATCTGACCAGCCGCCAGAATTTGGCGTCCACGGAGTCATGAGTGTGAGGCGCGGAGGCAGGAACAAGGGGATCACGCGAGCCGTTGTGGCAGTCGTCGTCGCGGGCGGGCCACCGCTCCCCGGCGATAAGGCCCGGCCGGATGGGACGCGATGATGCTGAAGGCGGACGCGGAAGCGGTTCACTGCACTGCACTGCACACCAGTTCTCGTCACGTGACCCGCTGGCCCTACCATCGTCGGCGCGTTGGGCGTTGGCGGCGGATTTGTTAGTCGGGCCATCGAAACTTTTTTCAACTTGATGAATAATATCATTTTCGTTTTATTTGGTAAATATTATTTAATCGTGGACCAACTAGACTCAAAAGATTTATCTCGTGATTTTTAACTAAACTGTGTAATTAGTTATTTTTTTACCTATATTTAATACTCTATACAAGCGGCTAAAAATTGATGTAATAGAGAGAGAGAAAAAACTTGGAACTTTGATGGGATCTAAACAAGGCCTTGTTTAGATTACCTCAAAGTTCCAAGTTTTTTCACTCTCTTCGTCACATCAATTTTTGGACCTATGCATGAAGCATTAAATGTAGATAAAAAAATAACTAATTGCACAATTTAGTTGTAAATCACGAGACAAATCTTTTAAGCCTAGTTAGTCCATGATCGGACAAAGTTTGTCAAATACAAATGAAACATGCTACAGTGTCTAGATTGTAAAAATTTGCAATCTAAACGAGACCTCGTTACTAATTTCTGAGCACGGATAGATACTAGGTAGATCCTGCTACCATTCCTAGTACAAGGCTACTGCTTATTTAGTGTATAATTAATTATGTAGATATGTACTCTCCTTGTGGCATCCGATGTCAGATTATCTACCAACGCAATGGCATGAAGCCATCGCCCTCACAGCAGTTTGCTAGGACCCGTGACTCGAAACTCGATGTCTATTTACCCATGGAGGCATATGAATGTTTCTTGCCCATTGGAGTGGGTATGGGTATAGGCCGTGTTCGGCTGGTTAAGAACTTGTCTGAAACCTGTTGGAGCTGAAAGGATAGCACAGTGCCTCATTCCAGTCAACAGTTGCATGTTCAGCCGACTGAATCAGCAAGGAAGTGATTCAAAAAAATGGCCCCACAATAGTATTAAATGCATTTCGATTTGAAATTCAAACAGCACTACCTGAAGGCTGATTGTGCTACATAACAATTAAACAGCCATGTACATAGGCAGATTCAGATACATGGTCAAACAAAAAAAATTCCTAAACATTGATCAAGCTGCTGCTGGCCATAATTTCACACAAATCTATGACATACATGAGCACAAGTGACTAGTCTAGCTTATAAGCCACAAAGGAATGCTAAGCCTTGTCGTTCCAGCGCTGACCGAGCTTTCCCTTGATCCATCGATGCAGCAAGGAACGAAACCACCAGCTTTGCTCTGGAAAAACATGAAGCGAAGGAAATGAGAAACACAAGTACAAATCAGTACACCGCTTGCATCTAGAGTTCAAGGTTCCAATTCTAAGGGTCTTGAAATGGTTAAAGCTAACTCAAACCAACATATTGCTACTCTGCAGTACTTCACAAATAAACAACATAGTCCCGTCAGTGTAGTGATCCTGCTAGGAAATTACTACACATCATGGTCACAACAAGTTCATGTTGTTACTGCTAGACCGGTACTCTCATGCAAAAAAACACAAGGTCACCAGGTAGTTCATCATCTCAGCCTTATCACAAATAGCAAAGCAGGCAGGGTTCAGCTGAATCATAGTGCAAGCTTATAGGCGGTCAGTTATCTATTATGCTATTATGATTGAGTAACCACAAAAACAGAACTGACAATTTCCTACCGCCCACACTTTCAGATTATTTTCCAAGGGCCAAGAGTACAACACCCTGAAATGAACCCTTCTAAACTGATTTGCCTCAATCATCTCCATGTATCCCTATCATAACTAACAAGACAAGAAACAAACCATTTCAACTCTCTTTGATAATGCAACAGCAGTGTGAAGAAAATGTGCATGTGACACTCAACCTACAAAATATAGCCTTGTACATGTACTGGCCCATCTTATGTGTCGGCACCAGTCACAACATGTTCATGTTGTTACTGCTAAAAGAAACTGCAGTTAATTCTAAGTGTCAATGTGCATCACCTTGTGTATCCACTTGTCATATTACAAGAAACACTAAGGAAGCATAGATATTGGAAAAAGATTTTATTAGTAATACCTCAAACAAATTTATAGTACTGGACCTGCTGCACCTTGTACGCAACTACTTCACCTGCATGTGAACATAGTTTCATTAGACCCAAACTAGGCAGCCTGGATGACAAATGCATGACTTAACAGATAACATTCCACAAACTGAAATTGTTTCACTTACCTTGTCATCCCAATGAGTCCAAGTCCATAGGTTATCCACTCGCGGACATGTTCCATGTCATTAGGATCTCCCATCGCCATAGCTACCACTTGAGTCAAAGGGCCAAGGTCTGTCGGCTGCCTGAACCGCCGTACTTTGTGCTGACCCTCTAGCTCATGCACGTAGTTGTGCAGTCCACAAAGAGCAAGGATTATCTGGGATTGCTTGATCCCCTGATAGTGGGGTACGGCTTTCAACATCTGCCACTTCGCTTTGGCTGCCCCAAATGTTCTTTCTATGACATTACGCAGCTTTGAATGATGGCAGTTGAACAACTCCTGCGCATCTGCAGGCCCCCTTGTCTCAAACTCCTTCACCCAATACCTCTTATTTGGATACGGCGTTAGATACCCGGGTCGAAGTGCGTAACCGGAGTCCACCAAATAATACCGGCCTACATAATTTCATAGGACAGAATCTGTTACCATCCAATTAGCTCAAGCATGACACAACCAAAAAGACTAAGCTCCAACTTACCTGACGGTGGATGTGGGAAAGATGCATCGGCTTCTGCCTTCCTTTTCACCCGCATATCATGAGCGGAACCCTCTGTCCCCGCCCCGACATACGTGAACCTCATGTCGAAGTCACAGACCGCAACCATATTTTGGGTTGGCTTTCCTTTCCTATTAATATGGTTATCACGGACTCCTTTATCAACTATGACTTCTATGTGCGTGCCATCCATGGCGCCTATGCAGCCATCAAAAAACGGTTTGTACTCCACCAAAGCAGCCGACACTTCTAAATAACTAGTGTCCTTAGGCCTAATCACATCATCCGCAAACCTAGCCACGGCTGCCAGCACATGAGCAAATGTCTTGCTACATGTCCCCAACCCCCTCCCAAATCTCTCTTGCATTTGTCTCTGGCATTGATTTGTACCACATGCCCATAAGAACATGGCTAAAGCTTCTATTGATTCAAGCTCCCTACTGCCTGTTAGCCCATAGCTATCAGTTAGTATGCTATGCAACCTAACCAAACTTTCAGGCCTCATTCGACAGTTGTCAAAGCAACGGCCAGCATATGACAATAGCTTGTCTACCCACTGCCTTCCAATAAGCTCAGGCACTTGGATAACATGGTTACCTTGTGGTGGTACATGCAGCATGTGCGCAACTGCTAGACCAGCAGCCATAGTTGCGTTCACCATCTCGTTGAAGCTGTTTTCACTTGAGTTCTGACTTTCCTCGTCGCTGTTGTCCATGTTCCAATTGGCTGCAAGTTGAAAACACCCAGAGTCAAATAACAGAATGAAATATGTGCACAAATAACATCTAATATTACAATGACACTGGTTCATGCACTTCATCAGCTAGCTCTGCAAGGTCAAACCTGGCCGTGTGCTGTGTGTTGTGTGCAGGGTGAGTGTACTAAGCACCATTATGGTATACATATACGATGGCGAAAGTACGAAGGGCATGCATGCATCGATCCAATGAAGTGATGATGATGCCATGGAAATGGCTATAATGCTATTCTAGAGCTCCATCATCTGATAGTAGTGGTAAAGTTTGCTTGGCATTTTTTAATTGTCGGATGCTGTTTTAGAGAAACATTAGCTAAGATCTGCTAACTGAATAGTGAATAGTACTATGTTTGGATTCTTTTATATCAGGATCATGGTCACCAAGAAATTATTGAAGGACACATCCTTGTATGACACAGGTTCGAAATTTTCAAAATTGTTGCAATTTCCCCCTTCAAAGTCATTGTTGGATGGAACTATGGAGGTAGCAATTCTATCTGTGTTAGATTTGCAACAGATGGAGAATGAGGCCTGACAACCTATTGTCATTCGAAGCTAATTAAACCAAGTTCATTTGGCGTCCAATGCAATATGGAAAATCTCTGGACATGAACGTGTGCCAACAGTACATACAAATTAGTGCGGAGGAATACCTGAGGAAGCCATTATGACCTAGAACCTTGGACGATTTGCACTGAACCAACCAGGGGACGGCAGGAAGCTTGCGGCCACTGAGAGTTAATCCCCGTTCCCTCTTCTGATGCTCTCTCAGCTGCAAATCACGTGCCAGGAAAAAAACCGGACCCACGAACCTGCATATGTGAAATTGAACAAAGGCACTTCAAGGTTAGTTCACAGAAACTGAAATACTAACCAGTCATAACCTACTGAACTCTAAGGATACACACCTTCAACCTCGCCAATCAGTGAGTTTCTCTACAAGCAGTCCCTGACATTCCTGCAACACAAGTAAACGGTTATGATTTCTGTAAATGCAGAACAAGTAAAGCATATGGCACCAATGAAATATGTGTTAGCTTCAAGAACCAAAAAATCTCCGGCAACTCAAACAAATACGTCACATAAAACAACTTAGAACGAGTTTGGGAAGAAGAATGTGAAACATGGTTTTTGGCCACAGGCCCCATTACAATACAGAAACCTTAAGACAAGTAGGACAACAATGAATCTAAAGGATAAATGCCGACACTGAAATGCCACTGTTGGTTGACGCCAAACTCAACATCCCAGCAGCTGAACTACTTCTGGTGCTTGTTCATTTGATATGTCAGCCAAGCCATCCGTTCTTCGGTTGTCAGCAGGTTCCTGAACACCCGCCGGGGCACTGAGTTATTGAACAGATCTGTTGCCAAGAAGAACATGTCTGAAGTGGCTGGCACACCATCTTCTCGTAAAAGGTGCATAGCTTCGTCTACCTCCGCCTGTTCACGGGTCCGCTCCCTATCCCTTGATGCGCTCCTTGCAACAATGGTCTCAGACAACCGGGCAATGTACTCCTCCACATTGCAATTCTTCTTCTTTTCTGGGCTGTTGACAACATGGTCCCTGGTGTCCCTCTTAGAACCAGAATGGTTGCTGGATGGGCCACCTAAGTCTAGCCTCCGCGGAACAGCAGAGGGCGTTGAGTCCCGAATGCCACCAGCCAACACAAAGCAGTCGGTGTTCCGGTTGCGGTCCTCGAACAGTGCCTCCAATTGGTCAAGGTACCGCGGTTGCCTACCACGTAGTACTTCAGGTTGACTGCCATCCTGAAAAAAATGACATGTCATACAGTATATCATATCTAATCACAACTTGTAACAAGCTGACATACCGAGTTCATGGGCTGCGGAACTTCTTGAGTTTCCCAGTACTCACTATCAGCAGCAATGGCGCCCGTTTGGGAGTCCCTCCCAAGCCCAGTGGCTGTAAGCCCTTCTTTCCATGTTAGGTAGGCTTTTTTGAGGTAACCTAGCTTGTTGTTGCACTGTTTCTTATCAAAACGGGGGAAGTAAGTGTAAATATTGCACCAGCCAGCTGTGGTGAGGCCCTGCTGATTGAAGTTACACTTTTCCTTCTCTTGAAGACAAAGGTCCAGCAACAGCTTGGTTTCGTCGTCCGTCCAACTTGCACGCTTCGGAGGCATCTGTTGGAACGTGGAAGGGCTATTGTCGTTTGTGGGAGGGCATAGTAACGGTACCGAAAAAAAAACTAAAGGAAAGAACGAAATAACTCAAACACGAAGCAATGGACAGAATGTGGACTTGCCTTGATTTCTCGCTTCAAGCGCTTGGAACGCAAGTTGTACCGGGAGGATTCCGGCGAGGAGCAGGAAGCTGTTGACGACGGTGCCAGTATATGAACTTGGAAAGTGCACACCTACATGGTGAACATGTTAATCTGTCAGTAAGATCGAAGCTGTATGATGAGGGTCATTGCAAATTTAAAGAATCCATAGGTTGTCCATCTTTGTGCAGAAAACGTCACATCATAATTGTAACAACTGTATGATTCATACCATGCATCATGCATCGAGCAGATGCCAGCCATCTACTACTATTCCCGAGTTGCAGAAATAACATAGTCATCACTTTGAAACAGTACCTTCTTGAATGACCAAATGGGGCAAAATAGGAGTATTCAGTTTAAACTACCGGGGAAACTGAGACTTCGATGAAGATGCAGAAATGTCCACACAACTGATGTGCAGTTATATTAATTTTTTTATGAAAAAATTGTGAATCAAAATGCAACCTACTATCCAGCCAAACGACCTCATGACGGTGAGCCAGACCAACATAGCCTGCGCTAACTTAGTAGTGGCAACACAAGGTGAGCAGTTGAGCACTGAGCAGGAAAAAAAAAGCTTCTGATTCGTAACAAACCCAGGAAAAAAATCCATAAAAAGTATGCAATAGATCGTCCAACGTTTATTCATATATATATATATATATATATATATATATATATATGAATGTCGCAGATATATATGATACAAAAAGAATGAGGAACATATATATATATATATATATATATATATATATATATATATATATATATATATATGTGTGTGTGTGTGTGTGTGTGTGTGTGTGTGTGTGTGTGTGTGTGTGTGTGTGTGTGTGTGTGTGTGTGTGTGTGTGTGAATGTCGCAGATATATATGATACAAAAAGAATGAGGAACAACAACACTCGATCGAATTCCCGCTCAAATCAAATCTAGAAACAAAACCTACTACTCCATGCCCATGACCATGTGTAGCAAACATAAGCGGTAGATGATATAATCTGGCTGTACACAGGCAACCACACTTGGAAGCACGAACTCGAACCCTAACGAAGCAGATCTACTAGTTTGTAGCCAAAATGGGATAGGAAACGACGGATTTAATGTGTATGCACCAACTACAAGTCAGATCTGGAAAGGACACCAAACATATGAATCGGCAGAACATTGAAGCAAGTCGGGTACTTACCGGAGTCGTCGGAGGTGAGGCCGTAGCCGACGAAGGGGGTGGATCTGTCCACAAACACGACGAGGACGACGCGGAGGATCTGCGAGGGCAAGCCCGGACCGAATACGGCGACACGGGCCAGGTGGATGGCGGCTTCTGTCGCCGGCACGGGGGGAGGGGGGGAGGAGGAAGGGAGAAGGACAGCGGCCGGCCGTGCGGCGAAGCGGGAGTGGCTGGGCAGGCGAGAACTGCAAGCGTCGGCGGCGGGAGCGTGGGAGCGGCACGGGGGGGAGGGGGGGAGGGGGAAGGGAGAAGGACAGCGGACGGCCGTGCGGCGATGCGGGAGTGGCTGGGCGGGCGACAACTCAACGCGTCGGCGGCGGGAGCATGGGAGCGGCGAAACCCTAACTCGGCGGCGGGAGTGAGGGAGCGAATGCGAGAGGGGGAGCGTCGGGAGGGCGCGAGCTGGTTTTTCTGGGTCAGCCGAACGGCTGGCCCAGGCAGCTGAACGCCTGGGCCGGACGGCCCATTCAGCTTCAGCCGAACCAGCCGCCAAATCAGACCAGCGAACACGGCCATAGTGTTGTACTACGTGAGCCCACAAATCCATTGATACGTCACCGATATGCAACTGTAATTCAAAACCATCTTCCAACCTAATGTTCTCTAAAACACGGTCAAACTAGCACACTTAGTGCCATATAGGAAGGAGCGACATCCATATCATTTTCCTATTACATTTGTTATATATTTGTTGTTGTATTATTTGCTCGTATAGTCATAGTTTAATGTATGTATTATTTGGATAGCCTATGGATACCCGTACCCATATAGGTATGGACATGGGTACAAAATTACACCAGTACATTAGTTCGGGTTGTCTGATGGGTAAAAAAAATCTGATGATGAGTACAAGGACATGTTTTGGTTCGCGCCTGCCAGGAGCCGTCTGGCCCAGGCAACGTCCTCGGGAGTTGGATTTGGGCTGGTATCACTGCCTGACCGGTGAGTTGCCTGCCAGGTCGCTATCAAACAGGCCCCAAATGCATTGTCATCCCTAGGCCCGGTGCTGCTGCTTATACCGTGGCGCCTTTTCTGCATTTGGAGTGTGTTTCTCTTCTTTTTTATTTTCGACTTTTGCTTTAATCCTCCTTTCCGAAAGTTTCTTGCACAATATAATAACCAAAATGAGTTCTTATTATAATGGTATAATCGTATCGGCAAAGCCTTTCAATTTGTATATCAGCGGGCTGCAGGCACCTCGGCTGATGGCTGATGCTCATGAACTATGAGAAACCAGGAGGCCTACTAATCTTCATCAACTTGTTCTAATGGCACCCGCTTCTGGGAGACAGCACATGTCTAGTTTAGCTATGATTTGAAAACTGAAGCTGTCCGATTGATAATGGCCAACTTTTGACCGTGACGGCGCCCTAGCTAGAAGCGTAGGTTTAGGAACACGGAATACGATAGGGAGCTGTCCCCGTCCGTCTTGAGATGAGACCGATCTATCAGGCCACCGCGCCGTTGTTAGGCCTCGTTTAGACTGGTGGCACTGTAGCATTTTTGTTTGTATTTGATAATTATTGTCCAATCATGGCCTAACTAGGCTCAAAAGATTGGTCTCGTAATTTACAATTAAATTGTATAATTAGTTATTTTTTATCTACATTTAATACTCTATGCATATGTTCAAAAATTTGATTTGATAAAGAAAGAGCGAAAAAACTTAAACAAGGCCCTCGTTTGCTAGCGTGAAAGCTACTACTACTGGCTTGAGCAGAGCTGGAATCAGAATCTGTGGAGTCTGGACAGCGAGGTGAGGTGCTGACTGCTGACTGCTGAGACTGTTTCGTAGATGATAAACCTAAAATAGGAGATTCATTTTGGATTGGCTTAAAGGCATACTCTAAATATAAGTATTCTTTTTTGAAAATTTATCTACAGAAAGTATTCTTTTTTGGATCTTGTTGTTGGAGAAGATGCTGAATAGTTATTAAACTTTTTGCTTATAGCACTACTTAAATAACAAATGAGTCTTATATTTTGATGTTATTATTTGTGATAGCATGAGGTCCCTCCTCACGGTCTAACGGAGGTTCCCTATGTTCCCCTTTATTTTATTTTATTTTATTTTATTTTATTACGCAGGCCCGTTCTTGATAGCGCCAGTGGTCCGAGACTAGCATGTTTTTTGGTCAAACATGAAATTTTTTGAATCAACTTTGTAAAAACTTCAGGTTTATTTAACATGGCATATATAGCATCCCAAAACTAGGTTTAAAAGAAAAGTTCATTCTTTTCTTTGTAGGCAGCTCTTCAGAGTAAGCCCAAGCCCAATAAATATATACTCCCTCTGTTCCAAATTACGAGGGTGTTTGGCTCACAGCCGCACCCAGCCACGTCCAACTATGGCGGCGCTTAAGATGCGGCGTCAAAACTCTACGCACGTAACTATGGCAGGATTTTGCACCATGAAAGCATGTGGCTGCCGCAGGTTACAAACGAACTGAACATCTAATATGCGTCGTGTGGCGTGCCACAGGTTAAGGGTCCGTTCGGTTGTCTGAGAATGGTGCCCAGGATGAATTCCAGCTGGAATGCAAGGCTAATTTTATATAGTCTTTGATCATCTAAATTGATTCCTGGGTAGAATCTGGCATAACCAAACGAGGCCTAAGTGTGGCCTTGTGCGGCGGGAATCAAACACCCCGCATGGTGTCCTCATGTCGTCACGAACATTAATTGCAGGTCCTCTGTGAATGAATTGTGCGTGCTGATTAAAGATTTTGCATATCAGCTAAGTTTTCTTAGAGTCAAGACTTGGTAACACACGGATAGGCCCTTGTCAAGCCGTTTCAGAAAATAGTCATTTTTAGAAGCACCTCTTGGAGAGCATCTCTTGAAATAGGAGATGCATTAATAAATTTATAACTTTTTCAATAAAAACAGATGAATACAAATTTTATATAAAAATATAGATGTGTGTGATCTAAAACTTTATAGTTGACAACTTGACGTCGTTAAAAGGTCCAAATATACGTTTTCAATTCTTAGACTTCTAAATATGCATTTATAATTTTTTAAATAATCTCAAATGGAGACACGCTCAATGCTAAAGTTATAGTGATTAGCAAGATCTAAAATATTATAATTGATTCTCTTTTTTTCTCTCGAACACGCAGGAGAGCTGTGGATCATTGTATTAATAGAAGAAGATCTGCAGCTCTCCTGCGTGTTCGAGAAAAAAAAAATTGAATCACCCACTACTACTTCATTAGAATTGAATCGCCGGTTTAAAACAAATTATAATTGATTCTCATTTGTAATTGTTTACATCTCCAAATAAGATTCATGTACAAAAAAAACATATCATCCTATAATTGGTTACAAGTGACTAGTGAGTGTGTCGTTTGATGGTAGCGAGAGGTCACAGAAGGCTTGATTTTTTTTTTCTCGAGCGGGTTCTCATCCGTTTTTTATTAAGAGGATAAGAGTTTTAAACGTTACACCAACAGCGTTGTTGGCGAGAAGCCTCTAACACCGCCCAGAGGGATCCTAGCTACTGGATGCCAATGTAGATGTTAACGATCGTGGATTATTTACTGATGGCTGGTTTGATGTGAGAGAAAAATATTGTTCTAGCTTATAATCCACGATCGTATACGAGCAAACGAACATGCTTAAATTTTGCGACCAAAGGGTTTGAATCATTGGAAATGCACGCGGACAAAGTTGCATGACTTTGTGATTAATGTGGAAAACGATTTCTAGAAAATCATGTTTAATTTATTATGACCATTTTGTTTATTTTTTTAGAAAACACTCCATCTATGTCAGAATAATAAGTATATTTTGTACAAGAAAAAGTCTAGTTTTTTTTAACTCTAACTAACATTAATCAAATTAATCAAATTATATATAAGTTTAGGGCATAAAGTCGCAACAATAGATGATAATGATTATGTAGCAAATGATAACGTATTGTAAAAAAATAAGGGTTAAATTTTTTTTGTATGACTTTCTCCTAATCAAAATATGCTTATCATTCTGGAATGGAGAAAGTGGTTTCTAGAGACAGGCCACGTTTTGAATTATTTATCAAAACTGATTTTTAAAAAATGGTTGTACAGAAGCTCTTAATTTTTCTCATTTGTAGAGGCGCTTGGGCAAAGAAAGTTGCAAAACCGCCTGTACAAACCGAGTATTTTCTAGAAACAAATATTTTCGGTAGCAGTGTCTCACAGTTTAAGCCTTAGTGACACCGAGCTAGTAAGCTTTCAGACGATTTTAGATATCTAGAGCAGCCGTACGTGGCGTCCAGACGATTTTAGAATATATCTAGAGCAGCCATACGTGGCGCCCTTTGAATCAGCAGGGTTTAAAGGAGCCTCTTGGGAAGGATCTGAGCATAATCGCATCCCACCACGTCATGAAGTGGAGATTTTTTTTTTAATTTCAAAAAAAAAGAAGTGGAGATTTTTAAAAGGTTAGCTAGTTCATTCCCTGTGACTGTGACTCGGTTAAGCCACACGCTGTGAATCAATTCGACTGCACTGCTGCCCGCACAGTGAGCTTCGGCCGTCCAATCAATTTGGCCCATGTATTTCTGCATATATCTTATCTGTGCTTGATCACATGAGCCGTCTCGTTCTTGAACGCCAAATGCAAGGTGTACTTGTGTCGATGACTTGAAAGTAGATGGTGAGTATCATAAAACATGCATGCTTGATCAACCATTTCTGCAAGCCCAATAGCGTGGTAGACTGTTACCGAAGAACACTAGTTGCCGGCCTGCAAAGCTGCCGATGGACATTGGAGAGATTAGCTAGTGGCACGTACGGCAACTTCTTAGGTTCAGGTAATTATTGGGCCCTTTTTCTTTATCATGGAAGTCGCAAGTGGTTGCACCCACGCCGACGCTGACGGCAGTTAACCGCCACGACAGCGAATTCTTGTTGAGTCAAACGGGTCTCCAGTGGTGGTAGCTCACCAGCACAGTGCAGTGAGATCACTCGCCTGACTCGAGTGACGAGTGACGGAGCAAGAAGAGACGTGAACGCAACCAAAAAAAAAAAAAAAAAGAGACGTGAACTTTTTTTTTTGGTTGGCGGGATTTGCCGTTGCTTGCTTTGCCGAGAAAGCTCGCCCACCATGGCAAGCGGTGGAGCCGTTATTTGAAACTTGGGTAATCCTACTTCCACAACAAAAAAAAAATTGTAGACTTGAAATATTTAGGAAGTGAGGCTGAAAGGCCATTTTTTTTTTTGCTGTTTTGGACTAAATTGAGTGAAAATGCTGCAGAATGTTGTATTATACATATACTAGAAAGACCAGCGCGGCTTTGCCGCGCCCACCTTAAGATTGGCCAGTTCATTTCTTTGATGCGTTGCTGGATTTCTGGTTATTGGGACTGCTATAGCGACCATACAACATACATGGTCTGTCCATGATAGCAAGGAGAGATAATAAGCAAACCGGAGCAATATTGTACCAAAGCCTTGTAGTACTTTGTTTTGCAAGTCGCTTTTTTTTTTAAAAAAAAATGCTTTCCAGTGAGCCGTTTCAAGCTGACGGAGACATCGATAGTACCTTGTTGAAGCTGATAGTTGGTTCAGCCAAAAATAACTTTCGGCACTAAATTTACCTATAGATTGTACTAGGTTTACATTTACATTCTTGATTAATCTATACTGAGTTTATACATCAAAATATGTATTTTGGTTTATTATCTACTTATGACCAAAATTGTAACACTACCAGTGAAGTTTGATCATATTTGGTGCTAACAAGTTCCGGCCGAAATTATATTTATATAGTCGGGATATTGGGATTGTACAAATTCCTTGTTAGATCTATATAAAAGTACATCAAGAAAGAGCCACCATGGTTCTTCCTTTTCTTCTTGCCTACTCGATTAAAAGAGTGAGTTCCTGAAACAGAGAAAAATTAGGATGAGTATTTACTAACTCTATTAAGAATTTAGATAGACTTATGTAAATAAAGATAGTAACACTGTTTTTGTTACCTCAATATTCGCCTCTGCAGTGTGAGCCTAGATTTTAATCTTTGTTCATTGCTCACTGATTTTTTTGTCTATAGCATACGTACCATCCTTAGGCATTGTTAAAATAAATCAATATTTAGTTTGTAACTGCTGTGTGATGAGATCATATATCATAATCTGTACTTCATGCTTCTCCAGGCATTTTACAGGTCAGACTTTCAACAACATGGATCTAAGTTATAAATGTGCTATTGGGAGAGCTCTTGTATTCACTATAGTCTAAAAAAAGGAGAGAGACCTTGTATTTTTTTTGTGCCAAGAGCTCATATTATGTGTTCTGCCTATGTGATGATCTATGCTTGGAAACAATATGGCTGTAATTTTGCTTTTAATGTTCTGTAAAATCTACAAGATTAAATTAGTAAATGGTCGCTACCCAGTGGCGCCACACCAGAAGGGCCTGAATGCCTTATCAATGCATATGAGCCTATAATTAAGATGATGAGTCTATCCTTAATTCTGAAGAATAATACCATAGATTATCTTATCTCCTTTTGTGGTTTTCTCTTGGTAGAACATGAAACCTGATTTTTTTTAAATGAATCAAGTAGGAGAGCTGCCGATTATATTGATTAAGAAGAAATCCCAGACTAGGAAAAACAGAAAAAACAATAATCGTAACAACTACAAACGACTGACTATGACAACACTACCAACAACAACAACAACAACAACAACGACAAACAAACGGCCATTAAGACAACTCTAGCAACAACAACCCACTTGCAACAAGAGCAAACAAACAGACAACCTGCAACAAACAACTAAGAAAAGAACAAAGAAACCTCTGCTACCATGTCCCAGAACCCAGAAGGCATGGCCTTTCAGCCCCAATAGTGACTTAAGGAGATCGGGCGGCAACAAATTCTTTAGTCATTCTGCGTAGACTTGTATTGTATCCTCATTGAGCTTTCTATCATATCCAACTATACCCAAATCTTTTAACACATCACGTTGTGCAAGACGAACACTTCGACGAAGTGATGATCTATCATACGCGTCTTGTTCTTGTACTCAACGCTGAAGGGGATGCATAGAAGGACATGCAAGATCCTCGTCCTTCCTAGGTGTGGCGATCGGAGGAGATGTTGCCTCTCCTGGTGGATCTTCATCTATCGCTGCAATCCCAGGATAGGTGGCGCAATCTTCGATGGTTCCATAAATGATGCATTTACACCTTTGATGCAACGGGAGGCGCGCCTTCCTTTTCATGCACAAAATAGAGGTAAGGGGGTGTTTGGTTCCATGACTAAATTTTAGTTCATGTCACATCGGACGTTTGGATACTATTTAGGAGAACTAAATATGAGTTAATTATAAAACTAATTACATAGATGGAGACTAATTTACGAGACGAATTTATTAAGCCTAATTAATCCGTCATTAGCACATATTTACTGTAGCACCACATTGTCAAATCATGGACTAATTAGGCTTAAAAAATTCGTCTCGCAAATTAGCCACAATCTGTGCAATTAGTTATTTTTTTTGTCTATATTTAATACTTCATACATGTGTCCAAACATTCGATGGAACAGGGACTAAAATTTTCCTGTAGGAACCAAACAGCCCCTAAGAATCGGGAATAAAGAAACGGAACACTCTGCAATGACCATCTATTGTATATGATAGACTACTTTTTTTTAGTGACTAAGGGGGTGTTTGGTTTCATGGACTAAATTTTAGTCCATGTCACATCGGAAATGCTATTTAGGAGAACTAAATATGAGTTAATTATAAAACTAATTATATAGATGGAGACTAATTTACGAGACGAATTTATTAAGCCTAATTAATCTGTCATTAGCACATATTTACTGTAGCACCATATTGTCAAATCATGGACTAATTAGACTTAAAAAATTCGTCTCGCAAATTAGCCACAATCTGTGCAATTAGTTATTTTTTTCGTCTATATTTAATACTTCATGTATGTGTCTAAACATCCGATGGGATAGGGACTAAAATTTTTCTATAGAAACCAAACACCCCCTAAGCTAGGAACAATGAGATGTTACATTTACTAATGCAAGGATGCAGTGCCTACCAAATTCCAAGAATATTTTTAGATTCCTGTCGAACATTTAATCTGTGTCCATTTGTATTAAAAAAGAGTAATAGGTATTATTATCTTATAAAATTTGCATATTTAACAGACTTTTATGAATAAAATCTACATGCATCTGGTGCGCTTGGTAGAAAAATCACAAATCTGTATGTCACTGTAAGTCACGGCCACAAGGAGGACGGGCTACAAGCCACTGTTTTACCTCAGGCATCACTACGCCCATCGCTGTTGATACCCGCCATCGTGAGACTCTAAGATGAACAAACAATCAAGGGTATGTTTAGTTGGAGAGGTGAAAATTTTTTAGTGTCATATCGAATGTGTTGGAAGGATATTGAGAGGGGTTTTTGAATACTAATAAAAAAACAAATTACAGAATCCATCAGGAAACTGTGAGACAAATCTAATGATACTAATTAATCGGTCATTAGCACATGTGGGTTACTGTAGCACTTACGGTTTTTCATGGACTAATTAGGCTTAAAAGATTCGTCTCGCGATTTTGTCGAGAACTGTGCAATTAGTTTTTTTCCGTCTACATTTAGTACTCCATGCATATGTCCAAACATGCTCTTTTACTTAGGAGACAAAAAAAAAATTTGAAAACTAAACAGGGCCTAATTTAAGCACTGCCCGCATAGATCAATCTCGAGAAGAGATTTTTGATACATACCTGTTTAACCTCAGCTGTTTGCTCTCGCCGGCGATGGTGTACCAAGACCTCATACTTGATAAGTAAAGACAAAATCAGTTCAGCTAGCGGGAAATGTCTCTTTGGCTGATTGTATGTAACATCAAGAATAGAATGTTTTAAACAGGAGGGACCAAGATATCTGAAGCAGTCAGCAACTCAGCATTGCATTATCAGTGCTTATGCTGAACTTTATAACCTAAGGGAACACTAATTACCAAAGCTCTTCTTCGCCCCGGCTTATAAACAATACTTTTTCAGCCAACGAACAATATTTTTCTCACAACAAATCAGCCAACAGTACTTTCAGCTATGACTTATCAGCCAAGCGAACATGGCACTTGTTCTTCTTCACATCCCGCGCAGTCCGATCAATCGCGAAACCCTCCCTCGGATACAATCGCGATCCTATCTGCTTCTTATCCGTTTCTTGTTAGTGACCAAGCAGTCCGATCAACTCACATTCCCTATCGAGACAAGATTTCCCTAGATAAGCCAAGCATCGAATTTGTGCAAAATGGATGAGCTTTTCGTTATAGCAAACAACCTTTTAGCTTTTCCCCCTCTTTTTGTAAAAGAGGTTTAGTGCATTCTGACCCATCCCATAGTTAAGGTCATAAAGGCTCAGAGCGTGGGTGAGCTAGCTCTGATCACACTGGTGAGCAAAGGCGCCATAGTCGCTGGGGCATAGGTGTCTCATAGTCCGCCCAATTTTACTCAGAGCTTGTTCCCAAAAAAACTAGCTCTTAGGACTTAACGTGAGAAAAGAGGACAGGCATAGAGAATGTTTGCAGGATAAATATACTCATATCAGCCCCCGAGTGAGGCCCAACCCCCTGCTATTCACTGGGGTTGGATGTCATGAAGGATCAGAGAGTTTTGATAATGAAACTGATAAGTAAAAAGTGTACATTTATTAGGGGTAAAAACGACATAGCTGCTCAATGTTCCAGGCATTGGTGAAGATTTAGCCGTCGATGTTGTAACAGCTTAAAATTTGCATTCTTTTAAAATTAGTAAATATGATTTATTTAAGCAAATGTGTGTACATTAAAAGATAGGGAAATAATAAATTTGGTGGAATTAAAATTTAAAAATAAGGTTAGAAACTTTTTGATGCATACATGCTGCTGCATATCATTTTGTGAATGCTTGGAATTTGTTAAAGATTTCAAAAAGAATTAAAATTTGAATTTAAAAAGGGTTTTGGAAAATAGAAGAAAAAGAAAAGGAAAGAATCGTTTTTCCCTCTCCCTTCTTGAACTTTGGCCCGCAGGCCTTCACACCTTCACCCGCAGCCCGGTTCTCCCTCGACCCAGCTCGCCTCCCCGCCCCGCTCGGCCCAGCGCCCGCAGCACAGCCGCGCGCTGCGCGGCCCAGCACCGTGGCCCAGCCTAGACGAACGACCTGGCCGCAACCGCCGCCCACGCTCCTCCCCAGCCGCTGACGCCCGGGCCCCGCTTGTCGGTGCCGTCTTCATCCCCGCGCGGCTCAGAACCGCCCGCGCCCGGCGCTGCAGCAACCGTCGGCCACGACGGGCGTCGTGGGAGCGCCCCCCCCGCTCCTCGACCCTGTTAAATAGCAGCCGAGCCCCCGCGCGCACCCCTGCTGCCTCCCCGCCTCTTCTATGCATTCGCCAGCGCAGCAGAGGCCACAACAGCCATAGCCGAAGGTCGCCGGGATCCGCCATCGCCGAGCTCAGAACCTCCGCGCGAACAGTCGTCTCCGAGCCGCCCCCGTCTCCATTTCTCCCTTGGTGAGCTTCGCCTTGTTCCCCTATATCTCCCGGTACCGTTATTTTCATTTTTCTTAGCTTCTTGAGCCCTGGCCGCGAGCTCCGCGAGCCTTGGCCGCCGGCCATGGCGGCCACCGCGCTACCCGGTCCCGACCGCCGTATCGGCATGGCCGAGACCCCCTTCTTCCCCTGCATCCCCCGGTGCGCTCGGTTTTTCATTTGGTGAACCCTAGCCCCTAACCGCGCGCGTCCGAGACCTCCACGCCGCCGGCAATGGCGCCTCACCGCCAGCGTCACTGTTCTAGCCGGAATCCTTCTCTCTCCCTCCCCAGGTCTAATCCGAGCCCTACATCCATGATCCGATGGCCGAGATCTTCCGATACCCCTTCGCATGGCTGATTTGCAAAAGAGACCCTGGACTTTTCTAAGTCATAACCCACAGTCCAAGGCATAGTTTCCCGAATGCGCAATCTCGTTTGGAAAACATAAACTTCATGGCTTAAGTCAAAAATACGTTTTTAGTATTCACAGAAATGCCATTCGAACTGTTTTCCTCATAAAATTGTCGTTTTAGCTCCGAATTGATCCATTCAAATCGCGTTAGCTTCGTAATTTCATAAGCTACATGTTGGAACTACTATTAGTCAAGTTTGGAACTTTTTAATTTCATGATTAGATTTAATTAAATATATGGCTATAGGAAAACCCGTTTAAATCATAACTTTCGCAATTTAGCTCCGTTTTTCGTGAACTTCGCGTTGACGTGATCATAGCGAGACGAAGATTATGTTTACAAACATTTTATCTTGTTTTCAATACTGTTGGTGTACTGTTCTAATGATAGGAATGTTTGCTTTGCATGAATGCTTTTGGAATGTTGTATGTTGCCGTGTTGGTCGCGTACAGACGGTGAGGAAAACGTTGGAGACCAAGAACTCTTCGACGACCAGCAGGACCAGCATGAGTTTGTGAACCAAGGCAAGTATAGCATGGGCCTACCTTGATGTCCTATTTCACTTTAATCAATTACTCATTTGCATGTGTCTAATTTTGATACCCGTAAGGACATCCTAGTGTTTGATTATCCTGTTCCTTGTCTCCTATGGGTTAAATGCATACGGGTAGATTGCTAGTGCTCTAACTGAACTTGATATACATGATGATGAATGATTCTATGGAACAAAGAGTTTATCATGATTTATAACAACTGTTCCATAGGGCAAAAGTGCAAATGACTTTTGATCATGTTGCTCCCAGCCCTCCATAAGGACTTATCTGTCGGCAAAAGCTAGGACTGACAGTGCAACCGGGAGAGTCATATGGCTCTGACTTTAGCTCAGTAATAGGACCTTTTCTAGCTAGTTAGAGGTTACCTTTTTAGCGCAAATGGGGCTTGCCACGTTGGGTATCGGGCTGCCTCTATTCCTATGAGTATAGCCGCGATGGATATGTGCCATAGGAAAGGGGGGTTCCTACATCTGCCTGCCAAGGAAACCTAGCGGCCCTAACTTGTTAGAGAAACCTATGAAACAGCTTCATAGTGTACCCTGTCCGCTCACCTTGGTAGTGATATGGGAATAATTAATCCGAGCATATGGGAATCACGACTCATGGTGAATGTGCACCACCTCTACAGAGGGTAATAAACTATTATAACAGCCGTGCTCACGGTCACGAGTGGCCTGGAAAACTCACAGAATAGATGGCTACTTATAATGTTGTTTATACGAGATGATTATGATGATGTCACATGACTCAACTGGATCGGATATATGATCACGTGGGTTTAAATGGGAGCTTAAGCATAACTTGATAATAGTTGAGGATAAAATCTTGACTTACTAAAAGTGCTAACTGCAGTAAACCAGTGTCAACCTTTTTGAGCTTCATAACCCCATGTTATCTTGTTGAGTATGGGACATACTTACGCTTGTTTACTTTCTACATTTGGATAAAAATCCCGGATGGGTAATAGATGACAACGGATATGAGGAGTTTCCTGAGGATTATTAGGCTTGTGGTCAACCAGTCGACCGTCCCTGTGATGGAGTTCCATGAGAGAGTTATCTTTTTATCTTCCACTGTGTTATGTAAGACAATGTGATGCTATTATTCATTATGTAAGTTACACCGTGATGATACTTTTCATAATTTGTCAACTTATGTGTGTGACTGATCCCTGGGCACACATGAGTTTAGTGCATTCAATTTTATCCTTAAAATTGGGTGTGACAAATTGGTATCAGAGCCAGATTGACTGTAGGACGCAAGCCAAGTTAAAAACTGGTCATTTTAAGGTTTAGATGTTGCTACAAAAACCCTTGCTCTATGAACCTTGATATTTTCTTCTATATTATATCTCTACCTTTGTTATTCATCTCTACCTTGGTGTTTATTTTAAAGTCTTTGTTCTCATCTTCACTCCTTGATCTGATATGCTTTTAGAACTTCTCCTTACCACCTTCTTGCGTAATCCTAAGATGAGTCTTCAGATTGTTACCCCTAGCATAATAAAAACGATAGTATCGCAAGTTGAGTCAATGATTGAATTGTGCATCTTTATTGATTGTCGAATTGTCATTATGCTTATAATTGTTCTGAATCTTTGTAATGATTGCAATGATCTTGTTGGGTGTTCCCACAATTTCATTTAGTTTATAGGCCTAAGGTTTAAGGATTAATGAAATAAATAGTCGGGTTTAGGTTTTCTTCTGTTTTCCCTACCCTGTCTTTTCGGAGCAGTCTGCATTCTTTGGGTTATATCTCTGATTTTGGACGGTCATAAATCATGAGTAAATTCTGGACAAAAGTAGACTTCAATATCTTTCTCTGAGCGTAAGAATCAGCTTGATAGCTATTTTGATTATGGAGATACGAAAATCACAAGACGATGCATCTGTGCTGTTTGGAATCTGGAGTAGTTTCTGTTGTGTACTGTTTTCAACCAAGTTAACTGCAGAATTTGGAAAAGTGTTATATAAGGAGGTTATGGAAGGTTTCTTGCCCTTACACAAGAGTATCGTTAGGATGTCAGAACATCTTGATACAAGTTAGCTCATCTAAAAGAAGTAGATGTAAGCTATACTTTGGTGTCCCCTAGTCTATCTTATCTTAAGGGGGGTAGCCAAGTTGAAGAATTTACAAGCTGAAGTGTCCTATGTTCTTATTTGCGCAGCGGAAGCGTGGTGGTACCCAAAGATGTGAGAGAAACTCAGAGTCTCAATGAGGTTTGGTTAAAGGTTCAACGAAGGTTTATCCAAGATCATTAAGATTTTGGTAGAGCTACTGGAGAAGTTTTTAAGTTAGTTTGGATCAAGAATCTACAGGACATCTTCACTAAGTCGGTCTTGAATTGGTGATATCCTCGTTGGAATGAAAATTGATTATGACTTGGAAAAGTGCTATCACTTGGAGAAGCAAAAGTCATGACCGATGCCTTTAGCAACGGAGAATTATGCTAAGAAGGTTCGGGTGACACCAAGGATTAAGAGTTATATTCCCAGTTCGAGCAACTTAGCCAGAAACATTAATGTTTTGAAGATTGGAAGAAGAATTTTCTTCTGACTAAGAGATTCGTCAGGACTTCGTCGGAAGGTGGATATTTTGAAGAGAATTGGTATTATAGGAAAGGTGGCTTAGTGATTGGAGTTACCTAAGGGTTGTTCTAGGTATCTATCGGAATCTTGAAATCAATTGGGCAAGTTACTTGGAGTAAGATCAACATGTAGGCAAAGTAAAGTGAAATCCCTATCGAGATGATGGAACTACACGAGGAAGTAAAGAAGAATCCAAAGGCGGAGAATCTGCATCTCTTTTGCCGACGTCGTCTGAATCTCGAGGACGAGATTCATCTTAAGGGGGGTAGAATTGTAACATCTTAAAATTTGCATTCTTTTAAAATTAGTAAATATGATTTATTTAAGCAAATGTGTGTGCATTAAAAGATAGGGAAATAATAAATTTTGTGGAATTAAAATTTAAAAATAAGGTTAGAAACTTTTTGATGCATACATGCTGCTGCATATCATTTTGTGAATGCTTGGAATTTGTTAAAGATTTCAAAAAGAATTGAAATTTGAATTTAAAAAGGGTTTTGGAAAATAGAAGAAAAAGAAAAGGAAAGAATCGTTTTTCCCCCTCCCTTCTTGAACTTCGGCCCGCAGGCCTTCACACCTTCACCCGCAGCCCGGTTCTCCCTCGGCCCAGCTCGCTTCCCCGCCCCGCTCGGCCCAGCGCTCGCAGCACAGCCACGCGCTGCGCGGCCCAGCACCACGGCCTAGCCTAGCCGAACGGCCTGGCCGCAACCGCCGCCCACGCTCCTCCCCAGCCGCTGACGCCCGGGCCCCGCTTGTCGGCGCCGTCTTCATCCCCACGTGGCTCGGAATCACCCGCGCCCAGTGATGCAGCAACCGTCACCCACGACGGGCGTCGTGGGAGCGCCCCCCCCCCCCCGCTCCTCGGCCCTGTTAAATAGCAGCCGAGCCCCCGCGCGCACCCCTGCTACCTCCCCGCCTCTTCTTTGCATTCGCCAGCGTAGCAGAGGCCACAACAGCCGTAGCCGAAGGTCACCGGGATCCGCCATCGCCGAGCTTGGAACCTCCACACGAACAGTCGTCTCCGAGCCGCCCCCGTCTCCATTTCTCCCTTGGTGAGCTTCGCCTTGTTCCCCTATCTCTCCCGGTACCGTTATTTTCATTTTTCTTGGCTTCTTGAGCCCTGGCCGCGAGCTCCGCGAGCCTTGGCCGCCGGCCATGGCGGCCACCGCGCTACCCGCTGTTCCCGGCCGCCGTATCGGCATGGCCGAGACCCCCTTCTTCCCCCGCATCCCCTGGTGTGCTCGGTTTTTCATTTGGTGAACCCTAGCCCCTAACCTCACGCGTCCGAGACCTCCACGCCGCCGGCAATGGCGCCTCACCGCCGGCGTCATTGTTCCGGCCGGAATCCTTCTCTCTCCCTCCCCAGGTCTAATCCGAGCCCTACATCCATGATCCGATGGCCGAGATCTTCCGATACCCCTTCGCATGGCTGATTTGCAAAAGAGACCCTGGACTTTTCTAAGTCATAACCCACAGTCCAAGGCGTAGTTTCCCGAATGCGCAATCTCGTTTGGAAAACGTAAACTTCACGGCTTAAGTCAAAAATACGTTTTCAGTATTCACAAAAATGCCATTCGAACTGTTTTGCTCATAAAATTGTTGTTTTAGCTCCGAATTGATCCATTCAAATCGCGTTAGCTTCGTAATTTCATAAGCTACATGTTGGAACTACTGTTAGTCAAGTTTGGAACTTTTTAATTTCATGATTAGATTTAATTAAATATATGGCTATAGGAAAACCCGTTTAAATCATAACTTTCGCAATTTAGCTCCGTTTTTCGTGAACTTCACGTTGACGTGATCGTAGCGAGATGAAGATTATGTTTACAAACATTTTATCTTGTTTTCAATACTATTGGTGTACTGTTCTAATGATAGGAATGTTTGCTTTGCATGAATGCTTTTAGAATGTTGTATGTTGCTGTGTTGGTCGCGTATAGACGGTGAGGAAAATGTTGGAGACCAAGAACTCTTCGACGACCAACAGGACCAGCACGAGTTTGTGAACCAAGGCAAGTATAGCATGGGCCTACCTTGATGTCCTATTTCACTTTAGTCAATTACTCATTTGCATGTGTCTAATTTTGATACCCGTAAGGACATCCTAGTGTTTGATTATCCTGTTCCTTGTCTCCTATGGGTTAAATGCATACGGGTAGATTGCTAGTGCTCTAACTGAACTTGATATACATGATGATGAATGATTCTATGGAACAAAGAGTTTATCATGATTTATAACAACTGTTCCATAGGGCGAAAGTGCAAATGAGTTTTGATCATGTTGCTCCCAGCCCTCCATAAGAACTTATCTGTCGGCAAAAGCTAGGACTGACAGTGCAACCGGGAGAGCCATATGGCTCTGACTTTAGCTTAGTAATAGGACCTTTTCTAGCTAGTTAGAGGTTACCTTTTTGGCACAAATGGGGCTTGCCACGTTGGGTATAGGGCTGCCTCTGTTCCTATGAGTATAGCCGCGATGGATATGTGCCATAGGAAAGGGGGGTTCCTACATCTGCCTACCAAGGAAACCTAGCGGCCCTAACTTGTTAGAGAAACCTATGAAATGGCTTCATAGTGTACCCTGCCCGCTCACTTTGGTAGTGATATGGGAGTAATTAACCCGGGCATATGGGAATCACGACTCGCGGTGAATGTGCACCACCTCTACAGAGGGTAACAAACTATTATAACAGCCATGCTCATGGTCACGAGTGGCCCAGAAAACTCATAGAATAGATGGCTACTTATAATGTTGTTTATACGAGATGATTATGATGATGTCACATGACTCAACTAGATCGGATATATGATCACGTGGGTTTAAATGGGAGCTTAAGCATAACTTGATAATAGTTGAGGATAAAATCTTGACTTACTAAAAGTGCTAACTGCAGTAAACCAGTGTCAATCTTTTTGAGCTTCATAACCCCATGTTATCTTGTTGAGTATGGGACGTACTTATGCTTGTTTACTTTCTACATTTGGATAAAAATTTCGGATGGGTAACAGATGACAACGGATATGAGGAGTTTCCTAAGGATTATTAGGCTTGTGGTCAACCAGTCGACCGTCCCTGTGATGGAGTTCCATGAGAGAGTTATCTTTTTATCTTCCGCTGTGTTATGTAAGACAATGTGATGCTATTATTCGTTATATAAGTTACACCGTGATGATACTTTTCATAATTTGTCAACTTATATGTGTGACTGATTCATGGGCACACATGAGTTTAGTGTATTCAATTTTATCCTTAAAATTGGGTGTGACAGATGTTCTTGAGCTTGTAGGTGCCAGGACGGAGTACTTCCACAACTACGAACGGTCTCTCCCACGGTGGGAAGAGCTTATGGTGGTCCTTGTTGCTCTATACGAGGTGGAGGACCAGGTCCTCGATGTTGAAGGCTCAGCACCGCACTCGTCGGCTGTGGTACCATTGCAACGCCTATTGGTACTTAGCCGAGTGGAGGAGGGCGACATCATGCACTTCATCTAGCTAGTCCATGGCGTCTGCATGGGATGCCTCGGCTCCCTATTCGTCGTATGCCCTGATCCTTGGTGCTCCATATTTGAGGTCGATTGGGAGGATGGCCTCGGAACCGTAGACCATAAAGAAGGGTGTGTAGCCGATGGCCCGACTAGGGGTTGTCCTTAGGCTCCAGAGTACTAAAGGAAGTTCAGTGATCCAACGTGCGCCAAATTTGTTTAACTGGTTGAAGATCCAAGGCTGAAGGCCCCGTTGGACCATGCTGTTTGCGCGTTCTACCTCCTCGTTCGTACGTGGGTGCGCTATGGAGGCCCAGTCGATGCGGATGTGATGTTCATCACAAAATTGAATAAATATCTTGCTAGTGAATTGCGTGCCATTGTCCATGATGATGGAGTTCGGGACTTCGAAGCGATGAACGATATCAAGGAAGAAAAGTACGGCATGCTCAGATTTGATCATGGAAATCGGTCGAGCTTCTATCCACTTTGTAAACTTGTCTATGGTGACAAGCAAGTGGGTGTAGCCCTCAAGTGCCTTTTTGAGTGGCCCAACTAGATCGAGTCCCTAGACTATGAACGGCTAGGTGATGGGGATCGTCTGGAGTGCTTGGGTCGGTAAGTGAGTTTGTCGAGCGTAGTATTGGCACCCTTCATAGGTGCATACGATTTGCTCGGCATCAGCTACCACGGTAGGCTAGTAGAAGCCCTATCAAAACATGTTTTCGACCATGGTTCTAGGCATGGCATAGTGACTATAGACCCCACCATGGATATCGCTCAGCAAATGCTTCCTCTGTTCGAAGAGGATGCAGCACTGCAGGATTCCAGTGTGGCTTCGTTTGTAGAGTTCACCCTCCACAAGAACAAAGGACTTGGCGTGACGTGCGAGCCATCGGGCTTCTATCTTGTCTGTTGGTAATGTGTCATGGAGGAGGTAGTTGAGGTAGGGCATCCTCAGTCGACTAGAGGGTCAGGCTCTGTCGCTGGGTCCTCTTCGAGCTCCATGACCTTAGAGACGGATGTAGTCGACGATTGGTCAGCCCCTAGGCCAGGATTGGACAGACCATCATCACCTTGTTCTGACTCGTCATAGTGAACCGAGGGCTTGTGCTGGTCACTGGTGAAGATGCCCATTGGCACCAGCTCTTGGCTAGATGCTGCTTTCGCAAGCGCGTCAGCTGCCTCATTGAGATGCCTCAGGATGTGATTGAGCTCGAGGCCATTGAACTTGTCCTCCAATCGACGAACTTCTCAGCATTACGCGGCCATCTTGGTGTCATGGCAACTTAACTCCTTCATGACCTTGTCAACGACTAGCTAGGAATCTCCTCAAACATCGAGGTGTCAGATGCCCAACTCGATGTCCATGCACAGGCCATTGACGAGCGCCTCATATTTGGCCTTGTTGGAGGAAGAGAAATGGAGATGGACCATGTACCTCATGCATACCCCAAGGGGTGACACGAAGGCTAGTCCTATGCTAGCGCCCTTCTTCATTAGTGATCCATCGATGTACATTATGCAATATTCTTGATCGGCGACTACTGGTGGCATTTGGACCTCGGTCCACTCTGTGATGAAATCAGCCAACACCTAGGACTTGATGGCCGTTCGAGAGGCATATGCAATGCCCTGACCCATCAGCTCGAGTGCCCATTTTGCGGTTCTTCCTGTGGCATCCTCATTCTAGATAACCTCACCAAGGGGGAAGGATGTCATGACTGTCATCAGATGTGACTCGATGTGGTGACGTAGCTTCCTCTTGGTGATAAGGATGACGTACAGAAGCTTCTGGATTTGGGGGTAGCAGGTCTTCAAGTCGGATAGGACCTCGCTGATGAAGTACACAGGGCACTGTACTTTGAGGGCGTGCCCCTCTTCTTCCCGCTCCACTACTAGGGCGACGCTGACCACTTGTGTGGTGGCCGCAATGTAGAGTAGAAGGGGTTCTCCCTTGGTAGGAGGAACTAGGATCGAGGCCTTCGTCAGGAGTTGCATAACCATGTCAAGTGCTTCATGGGCCTCGGATGTCCATTTGAAGTGATCGGCCTTCATCAAAAGTCGATAAAGGGGGAGACCTCATTCGTCGATGCATGAGATGAAATGGCTGAGCGCGACGAGGCACCATGTAACTCGTTGCACACCCTTTACATTCTAAATCAGGCCCAAACTTGTGATGGCTGAGATCATCTCTGGGTTGGCTTTGACGCCAAGCTCAGAGACGATGAAACCAAGCAGCATGCCCCTCGGGACCCTGAAAATGCACTTCTCGGGATTGAGTTTGATGTCGTTTGCTCAGAGTTTTACAAAGGTATGCTCAAGATCGGCTATGAGGTGGTTAGCCCATTTGGATTTGACCACAATGTCATCAATGTAGGCCTCAATGGTCCGGCCGATGAGGTCCTCAAAACACTTGAGCATACAACGCTGGTACATGGCCCCAGCATTTTTTAGACCGAACGAAATTGTGACGTAGTAGAACGATCTGAAGGGGGTAAAGAACGATGTCACAAGCCAGTTGGATTCTTTCATCATGATCTGATGGTACCCAAAGTACACATCAAGGAAGCAGAGAGTTTCATACCCTGAGGTAGAGTCGACTATTTGGTCAATACATGGCAAAGGAAACAGATCCTTTGGGCATGCCTTGTTGAGACCCGTGTAGTCAACACACTTCCTCTATTTCCCATTCTTCTTTCATATAAGGACAGGATTAGACAACCACTCTAGGTGGTATACTTCCTTGATGAATCTAGTCACCAAAAGCTTTGTGATCTCTTCATCGATGGTCCTGTGTTTCCCCTTGTCGAAGCGACGCAGGCGCTGTTTCACTAGCTTGGAGCCTAGATAGATTTTCAAGGCATGCTCGATGACTTCCCTCAGGATGCTTGGCATGTTCGAGGGTTTTCACGCAAAGATGTCTTTGTTGGTTTGGAGGAAGTCGATGAGCATGCTTTTCTATTTAGAGAAAAGTGTGGTGCCAATGCGCACCACCTTGCCGTCGAGGCTGTCAGGATCTATGAGGACCTCTTTGGAGCCCTCCACAGGCTCAAAACAACTAGTCAATTTCTTGGGGTCGGGCGCTTCTTCGGTGACCTCTTTCTTGATGGCAACGAGCTCTCTGGAGGTGATGATTGCCGTGGCGTGGTCGCAGCACTCAACCTCGCACTCATAGGCGCGCTGAAAGGAGGTGCCGACGGTGATGACCCCACCAGACCTAGTATCTTCAGTTTGAGGTAGGTATAGTTGGGGACAGCTATGAACTTCGTGTAGCATGGACGTCCTAGGATGGTGTGGTATGTTCTAGGAAACTCAACCACCTTGAAGGTGATGGTTTCTGTCCTATAATTGGATGGATCCCCGAAGGTAACGGATAGATCGATCTTCCCAAGTGGCATGGCCTGCTTTCCGGGCACGACGCCATGGAAAGATGCTCTAGTTGGGTGGATGTGTGTCTGGTTGATGCTCATTTCATTGAGCGTCTTGGCATACATAATATTGAGGCTACTGTCTCCATCCATTAGTACTTTGGTGAGCCGTTTTGTGTCGATGATCGGGTTAACCATGAGTGGATATCTCCCTAGATGCAGGACGCTCTTTAGGTGGTCGGTCTGATAGAAGGTTATGGCAGACTCTGACCACCGGAGGAAGGTAGGTGTGGCCAGTTCAGTCGTATGGACCTCAGGGTGCGTGACCTTCTGATGACGTTTAGAGTCATAGGTCACTGATCCTCCGAAGATCATGAGGCAGCCATCTAGTGTTGGAAAGTCACCGTCCTTCCCCTTGATGTTGTCCATGATGGGGTCAAGGTCCTTCTCATGCAATCCTTTGTAGGATCCTCTAGACAAGAACTTCCTCATGGGGCTATAGCCCTTGTATAGATGCTTGACCGAGAAGGCATGGTTTGGGCATGGCACCTAGAGTAGTTTTTCAAAATGGTTTGGAGTGCCCTCCGTGGGCTTCCAACCACCCCTATGGTCAGTGGCGGCCATGAGCGAGCCCTCGCCCTATTGCTTCTCGTTCTTCCTTTTGGTGGAACGATTGGTGGTGCCTTCATCGGCGTCCTCATCCCGTCTTGCCTTGCCATCGAGACGATCAAAGATTGCTTTGACTGCTTCTTCTCTAGAGGCATGGCTGGTGGCGATGTCCAGGAGTTCCTTGGCCCTTACATCCTAGCTTATGAACTAGAAACTTGCTGGTGGTCCTAGATAGGAAAGCTCCTATAACGTTGATGTCGACGATGTTAGGCAGCTCGTTGTACTATCGGGAGAAGCACCGGATGTACCCATGGAGGGTTTCACCGGCCTTCTGTCTACAGTTCTCAAGGTCCTATGGGTTACTAGGGCGCTTGTATATGCCCAGGAAGTTTCCCATAAAGATTTCCTTCAGGTCCGCCCAACATTGGATTCTATTGGACGGTAGGTGTACCAACCACGCTCGTGCCAAATCGGCCAAGAACAGTGGAAGGTTACGGATAATAAAATCATCATTATTTGCACCACCGGCTTGGTAGGCAAGCCGTATGTCTTCGAGCCATAGTCTGGGGTTTGTTTCCCTAGAGCACATCAGGATATTGGTTGGTGGCCGATACCTTGGCGGGAAGGCAGCATTGAGGATGTGTTGGCCAAAGGCCTGAGGCCCTAGAAGGTCACGGCTCGGGCTTTGGTCTTTGCCACTGTCATAGCATCTACTATGGTGACGGTGGTAGCCATGGCTAGCTCCCTCTCTCATATCATCGTAGGCACATCTGTGGGCGTCGAGGGTGTTGAAAGGTCCTAATATGGCTAGAGGGGGAGTGAATAGCCTATTTAAAAATCTACAAATCAACTATAGCAATTTGATTAGTATGACAAATAGCGTAATGCAAACTTGCTCTAGCTCTACAAGGGTTGCAAGCCACCTATCCAACAATTCTAGTTGCAATGATTACTTAGGCACACAAACTTGCTATGTAATTACTCACTAAGAGCTCTCAACCTTGCTACTTTAAAGAGCTCAACTAGATGAATATAAATAACAAAGCAAGCTCTCAATTCTAATTACACTAAAGAGCTTGTGTCAACTAGTTTGCAAGAATGTAAATAAGTGAGTAAGGTGATTATACCGACGTGTAGAGGATGAACTAATCACAAGATGAATATATAGCCAATCACCAGGAGAATGCCAAAGACAAGAGACAATCGATTTTCTCCCGAGGTTCACGTGTTTGCCAACACGCTACGTCCCCATTGTGTCGACCAACACTTGGTGGTTCGTCGGCTAAGAGGTGTTTCACAAACCTCATCCACATGATTGGACACCGCAAGAACCGACCCACAAGTGAGGTAACTCAATGACACGAGCAATTTACTAGAGTTACCTTTCGGCGCTCCGCCGGGGAAGGTACAACTCCCCTCACAATCACCGAAGGCGGCCACGAACAATCACCAACTCATGCTGATCCTTCACCGCTGCTCCAACCGTCTAGGTGGTGGCAACCACCAAGAGAAACAAGCGAAATCCGCAGCGAAACACGAATACCAAGTGCCTCTAGATGCAATCACTCAAGCAATGCACTTGGATTCTCTCCCAATCTCACAATGATGATGGATCAATGATGGAGATGAGTGGGAGGGCTTTGGCTAAGCTCACAAGGTTGTTATGTCAATGAAAATGTGCAAGTGTTGTCCCTTGAGCCGGCCATGGGGCTATAAATAGAGCCCCAATCAAATAGAGCCGTTATACCCCTTCACTGGGCAAAACGCGCTCTGACCGAACGCTCTGGTCATACTGACCGGACGCTGGCCCTCAGCGTCCAGTCACCCGATGGACACCACGCATCACCAGCTTCAAATGTTGTTCATCAGATTTCAACGGCTATGAAGCTAACCGGACGCTCCGGTCAAAACTGACCAGACGCTGAAGCCCCAGCGTCTGGTCGTTTCCAGTAAGCTCCCTGAGGCATGTTTTTTCGACCGGACACGTCCGGTCCACCTTGACCGGACGCAGACCAGCGTCCGATGCTCAAACCTACCCACTCTGCCATCTGACAGCTCGACCGGACGCAGCCTTTCAGCGTCCGGTCGCTAAGTGACCCAGCGTCTGGTCAGTAGACCGACGCCAGCATCATTTCGACCAACTCGATTTCAACTCTAACTTCTTCACCCTTGCTCAAATGTGCCAACCACCAAGAATTTTGCATCCGGTGCAATAAAAAATAGACATTTCATTTTTCCAAAAGCACCGAATCTCAACCCTGCAAACACCTTGTGCACATGTGTTAGCATATTTTCACAAATATTTTCAAGGGTGTTAGCACTCCACTAGATCCTAAATGCATATGCAATGAGTTAGAGCATCTAGTGGCACTTTGATAACCGCATTCCAATACGAGTTTCACTCCTCTTAATAGTACGGCTATCTATCCTAAATGTGATCACACTCACTAAGTGTCTTGATCACTAAAATAAAATGGCTCCTACATTTTATACCTTTGCCTTGAGCCTTTTGTTTTTCTCTTTCTTCTTTTCCAAGTTGCATTTGACCATCACCATGCCATCACCATTGTCATGATCTTCGCCATTGCATCATCACTTAGAGTAGTGCTACCTATCTCATAATCATCTTGATAAACTAGGTTAGCACTTAGGGTTTCATCAATTAACCAAAACCAAACTAGAGCTTTCAGGTGTTGTGTGCATCACGATTATGGCCGAGACACTAATGCACCAGGACCATGGTGCAGTGCCTGCTTCCTTGTGGCTCCTAGTGGACCAACACGTCCCTGCTGGGGTGCTCCAAGGGCGTGCGCTAGCTGGTGTCGAGCTCACATCGCTGAGACAATGAGCTTTCGGCCTACTGCGCTGCCGCACGTTTGAGCAGCGTGCGAATCTCGTGGTGGGCTCGATGATCCTCGGGTGTCAGGGCCTCTAGAAGACCATGGAGCAAGGCTACCATAGCAGCAATGTTTTAGCTTACCTAGGCGAAGTGAGGAAGGGCTTCATCATCGACGATGATCCTTCGGTTTACGTCATGGGCCATGGCACGTGCGCGCCCGCTGTCTCTGTGGTGCTCGATTTTCCGATCGAGCTCTGCGCATTCCTACTCGAGCTAGAGCCACGCTTCCTCTATCTCTTGATGTCGGGCTTTTAGCTACTCCACCCGCATATGAGGTGGGGCAGCTGTCTCCCCCTCGGCCTTGTCATCGAGGTTGTTCACCGAGGTAGCCTCCTCCTCGTGAATGCTCTCAATGTGTCCCTCGGGGACACCCATCATGAAACATTCATGGGAAGGATGATGGCTTCCCCTACTAGAGTTAGAGTTAGAGAGCGACTCTGGCTCCTCTACTAGGAGGTCGTGGAAAGATTCCATGATGTGTTGGATCACTCCCACGAATTTGTCATTCATGGGAGGTGGGAATATTCGTTGTGCCACAAGGTGGCTAACGATCGCTGTAGCATTGCGGAGACCAAACGGAAGCAATGTCGGGCGCTCCGTATGAGGTGTTCCAGAGAGAGGAGTTCCCCTATGGCGGGCCACACCATGACGTTGGCGTTAGAGAAGACGAGGCAGCATAGCTCCTCCCTAGACGACTGGTGTGGGGGTATGCCCCTCTCGGTATCCTCAAGATAAGACAAGGGCCGCACCATCAGGGGTGGCCTGGCCTATAAGATCAAGGCATGCACGGCGCTACTCGGCGTGCACCACAAGATATTGTATAGTACCAAATATGATACTTTACTTATAACCCTGTCCCTCTAGACTTTATAAGGAGAGGTAGGGGTCCCCTAGCGGACAAGCTACTTGGTCGTCTAGATCAATACAATACACCAAAGACACAGGACATAGGATATTACGTCGATCAGACGGCCCGAACCTGTCTAAATCGTTGTCTCTGCGCCTTGTGTCACCATCCGGTTCCTGATTACGCGCACCCCCACTGACAAATCTACCATCACGGGATACACCTCAGTGGACTACCGATGATATTGTATAGACAGTTAGCGCACCAGGTAGGGGTGTGTGCTTGATCCCATGGCGAACCAGATGGATCTCAACATCATCAGCACGTTCACAACGATGGCCTCATGCATCCAACTGCTTGTATAGGCTATCATCGGGAAGGTGCTCCTACATAAGCAAGCTCCTAGGCCATCCAATCTCAAGATGCTACGCTGGAGCTTCACCGTGATTACATACCAGGTCATGCTCATGGCCACAACATGCATAGGTGTCCAATCACCGAGATCCAATCAAGACGCATGTCCTATAGCTGCATGCATGCAACCTCGTCATCGGCGTCATCTCTGACTTTGCTGACCCATCGAGGACTCAGCGACGCGACTACATGGCGTTTGTACTCTAGGCCGCATCCGCACGGGAGTTCTACTCCAATTCGAATCGAGCACAACGTGCAGCAGAGATCTCCATGGAAGCAAATTTGCATGCATGCAAGCAAATAAGGAAGAAGTATGTGTACATCTACATGTAGGCCAACTACAGATCGCTGCGGCACTTGCATGTGCACACGCACATATGGCATCAAGCACGCTTTGGCCACGCCCCATCTACTCTGCCGTACAGCATCGTTTCTCCGACCTGTCAATGATCTCACCGAATCACCTAAAGCTGATCACTAGTATAAGGACGACGTCGCTCGAACTACTCGCTTCGACCATCTGCCACATCGCAATGATGATCGCCATGAAGAACGTCGTCGTGACAACCGTGACCACCGCCATGACGACAGTTCGGAAAGCTCGAGCACCGGGCAACTTCATCAACGCCGACCAGATAGCGCCATACGTCATCAACTAGACATTCTTTCTAAAGCTAAGTCACTCTTTAATATTCTTTTAAATATTCTCCAATCTTTGTTAATCGCCATGATGTTTCTTCGAACTATTTTCCCCATGTTTGCTCTCTAAACGATTTTCTGAACCCCCGAACAGTCATGTTGATGCTCGGACGCCTCTAGAGATGGCCCTATCTCCGGCTCCTCCCTACACGTGCACGAGCGTCTGCCCTCTACATTATGGGTGGTCGGTAGCGGCTCCTTGGTGACGCCTATTCCTCCTACACATGCACGGGCTCCGCGCTCGACGTTATGGAATATGGGCTAGCTAGGGCTGGAGACTCAGCTACACACTAACTGTTTGGGCGGTTTATATTAAACATAAATATATTTTCACACCAACTGGTCGCCAAGCTACATACGCTATTTTTTCTCCAGAGGTCATATATTTTTACATCATGTACTACCCATTCTACATATTTGTTTTGCAGGATTAGAGGTCATTTATTTTTACAAATATTTGTCGGATCACCTGGTGCTCGGAGGACTTCTCCACCGATCAACTAGTCAGACCGCTCGGTTCATGGACTCCGTCACCGACCAGTTTATCGGACTGTTCGCCGGTCATTTCAATTCAATGGTCATTTTGCCGCCGACCAGTTGACCAGACTGTTCGCCGCTTGTGCTTCTTCACCAGCTACGTTGATTACTCCTCAGTGCTCGGATTCTTCATGCTCGAGGACTAAGTGGGCACACTTCACCGCATGGACTCCTCGCTCCTCGGTGCTCGGACATCGCCAACGATGCCGAGGACTCCTCGCTCCTTGGTGCTCAGACATCGCCAGCGACGCTGGGGACTCCTTACTCCTCAGTGCTCAGACATCGCCAGCGACGCCGGGGACTCCTTGCTCCTCGGTGCTCGGTCATCGCTAGCGACGCCGGGGACTCCTCGGTGCTCCCTTGGTGGTTGGATCTTGCTACGTCTCATCGATGTGCTATCAAGCTGCTCCATGCTGTTCGGATTAGGGTGCTGATTTTGGGCAGCACGTCTGGGGTCTTGATACGCGCATATCAGACGACATTGGCAAGCTTTCAGACTTCTTTGACCCTGCAACAAGATTCATTCTTCATCTTCCAGCAGGCTCAGGGACTAAGTGGGCACACTTCACCTTGCGGTGAATGTGCTTGTTCTCATCTCGAGGCTACGCCCGAGGACTGGCTGCCTGCTCAGCTGGTCTTCTACTTTCTGACCCTAGCACTACACGACTACGTCACCTACTGTTAGACTCGGAGACTAGCTGTGGGGGTATGCCCCCCCGGTATCCTCAAGACAAGACATGGGCCGTAACATTAGGGGTGGCCTGGCCCACAAGATCAAGACATGCACGGCGCTACTCGGCGTGCACCGCAAGACACTGTATAGTACCAAATAGGATACTTTACTTGTAACCCTGTCCCTCCAGACTATATAAGGAGAGGCAGGGGTCCCCTAGCGGACAAGCTACTTGGTTGTCTAGATCAATACAATACACCAAAGACATAGGACGTAAGGCATTACGTAGATTAGACGGCCTAAACCTGTCTAAATCGTTGTCTTTGCGCCTTGTATCACCATCCGGTTCCTGATTACGCACACCCCCACCGACAAATCTACCATCGCGGGATACCCCTCGGTGGACTGCCAATGATATTCTGTCGATAGCTGGGGTCCTAGGGAGACGTCGAGCTGGCGCTCAAGCCTCCTGTAGTCGAGGCCAATGGAAGGGAGAGGTTGGATGGCGGCGTGAGCCAACACCAACTCTCCTCCCACCGTGACGATGAAGTCTAGGTCTTCGAAGCGCACGTGTGCGCCCAACACTCAGTTGATATCATGGCTAGCCATTCATGGCCTAATGTTAATGTTGGAACGCGCAAAGGTCCCCTATCTGGCGCGCCAACTATCGGTGTTTCGAGTAAACACCAACAAGTAAATTTGTTTATTTGCGCATTTGGCCCGGATGGTGTGCTAAAAAGACATAAGGTTTATACTGGTTCGGGTAGAACATCCCTACGTCCAGTTCATAGCTGCTGCTCGTGTTATTTGCACTAGAAGGTTTATAGTATGGGTTACAAACGGCCGAGAGAGGGACATGTCCTAAGTCTCTGATGGAAAGGTTGAAAGGGCGCTAAGAGTTTGGTTGCTGCTCAGCTATGTGTTGTGTGAGGCATGTTGTGTTTAATCTATCGGTCCACTTAGTGGGGTGCCCTGCCTTTCCTTTTATAGACCAAGGGGAAGCAGGGATTATAGATGGGAGAAAGAAGGAAAACCAGAGGCAAAGAAGGTCCTTTGATGGTGTTGGGTCTTCCTTTTCCTCTGAGCGAGCTCTGCTGACATGGCAGATGGTGTCAGGGATAGCTCCATGCTGGGCATCTATCTACTGATGTTGCCACGCTCTGGCTTGATCAGCAAGTGGTCACATCCCATCCCACCCCGACGGGTGGCGCGACGGACTAGGGTGTTGATCCATGACCCTACGGTGAGCGGACGGTGTAGTAACAACATGTCCATCACTATAGAGGACGTGAGTCTCCTTCTGGACCATAGTGGTTGTCGTATTGTTCCATCAGGATCCACGCCCGAGAGCAAATGGCGGAGCCCACAACATTGTAAGACAAATGTCGGCACCCACAACACTGGTTGAGCTCTAACATGCCCGGAAGGGCTTTAAAGCGCCTGTCTTATCATATCTTAACGGTACTTTCCTGTAGATGTGTAGGGTGTGGTCCTTAGTATTACAGTTGACTTGAGAGCCTGTCTTATCTGCACGCGTAGTTATGAAAGATCCGCGCGCAGACATCGGGCGAGGCAGAGCTAGCCCCTGAACATCGGGTGAGGCAGAGCTAGCCCCTAGATGCTGGGCGAGGCGGAGTCTGCCCTCAGACATCGAACCAGGCGGAGCTAGCCCCCGGACGTCAGGCGAGGCGGAGTCTGCTCATAGACATCGGGTGAGGCGAAGCCAGCCCCTAGACGTCGAGCGAGGCGAAGTCTGCCCTCAAAAATCGAGCGAGGCGGTGCTAGCCCCCGGGGGTCGAGCATGGCGGAGTCTGCCTTTAGACGTCGGGTGAGGCAGAGCCAGTCCCCGGGGGTCGGGCGAGGTGGAGTCTGCCCTCAGACATCGGATGAGGCGAATTCTACCCTCAGACGTCGGGCGAGGCAGAGCCAGCCCCTGGACATCGAGCGAGGTGGAGTCTGCCCTCAGACGTCGGGCGAGGCAGAACTAGCCCCCAGACGTCAGGCGAGGCGGAGTCTGCTCCCAGACGTCGAGCGAGGTGGAGCCAGTCCCTGGATGTCGTGTGAGGCGGAGTCTACCCTCAGACGTCGGGCGAGACGGTGCCACCCCTCAGGAGTCAGCTTAGGGCGGGGCCCATGGTCTCGATGGATGGATGAGGAGTGTCCCAGCAAGCGGTGTAGTCACGCTCTTGATCGCGCGGATGAATCAACATTCGACGGTCATTAGCTCCTCCTCTTCGGGCACCCTAATATTGGTCCCCGACAGTATGTTATAAAAGTAGATCGGATTTTTCTAAATGTTGCATACATTATAAGTGTTTTAGATGAATGTTACAAATGTCTGTTCAAAATATTTTATCTGTTTTAGATGTATATTTGCAAGCGTTTTTGCTCTAGATGTTGCATATGTTTCACATATATGTTGCAAGATTATGTTCTAAATGTTTCATCAGTTTCAGTCTTATGTTGCACCAAGTGTTTTATGTTGCAAGTTGTAAGTGTTTTATCTGGATGTTGCATATGTTGCGTGGCTATACACGTATATTGTAAGAGTATGTTCAAATATTTCAGCTGTTTCAGAAGTATGTTGCAAGTGTTTTATCTAGATGTTGCATATGTTGCGGTGGCTATACACATATGTTGCAAGCGTATGTTTAAAATGTTTCACCTGCTTTGGACGTATGTTGCAGCAAGTGCTTCATGTTGTAAATGCTTTCGTTAGCATGCACGAGAAACGAGCGTAGGTGGAGGCGATCCCTGTGTGCATGCGTAGCACCATAGCGTGTGTAGGCGCGCCAGTAGCAACAGGCACATGCGGGCCCGTGCAAAGTAGCATAAACATGTGAAATACTAGAAAATCTCGTGCTTGTAGCTGGGGTCCACGACAATGGCCGATTGCAGTTTTCGTGTTTAGGTGACCATGCATCACTGGAGACTGGAGCCACGCGTGTCCGCTTCACGCTAAAAAATTGTAAGCTTGCGACCGCGTGCAACAGCTGCATACGGGTACAGGCGACAGCAGTAGCACCATGCATAGGCATGAAGCAGCAACATGCACATGTAGGCGGCAGCAGCATGCGCATCAGGCAAGGCAGGCGCAGATGTCCGGACAGGGGCTAACGTCCGCACGTCTAGCCACACCGTTTTTTAGCTATGTCTAATTCCACTAGCAAAGTTAATGTTTTTTTATCAGGTACAACTTTGGACGCACAAAACCCACATATAACCCACACATTACACACTCACACCACACGCACGTATGTGCGTCAGTACACACGCAAAGAAAAGATTGGGAGGCTCTCTAGCTTCCGGTGCGTAGAAAATGTGCAGTACCACCGAACGCGTACGCGTATGCGTACCCTAAGTTTTCTGAAAAAACAATCTAGAAAAAAGGTGCGAACACCAGGATTTAAATCCTGATATGTAGCGTTCCACTGACTGTCCGACTACTGGACCACAGGCCCATTCGCGTAGCAAAGTTAATATTAACGGTCGGCTAATGGAACAAAGGAGAATCAAATGTCTGGGCAGCCACATACGGGCATATGGAGTAAGGGCCTGTTTGGTTCCTTCCCCTCCTCCTAAAATTTCTATCACATCGAATGTTTGGACACATGCACGGAGTATTAAATATAGACTAATTACGAAACTAATTGTACAACTTGCGACTAATTTGCGAGACGAATCTTTTAAGCCTAATTAGTTCATGATTTGACAACGTGGTGCTACAGTAAACATGTGCTAATGATAGATTAATTAGGCTTAAAAAATTCGTCTCGGAAATTAGCCTCCATCTATGTAATTGGTTTTGTAATTAATTTATATTTAATACTCCTTATTAGCCTCTAAACATTTAATGTGACATAAATTTTAGGAGCGACTAAAGAACCAAACAACTCCTAATTGGGCAGGAACAGCGAAACCCATCTAGTGCCTTGTTTGGGTGGGAACAGTTGCAGGCCAATTCACGTGATTGGGCCAATGACTCGATCCACTCAAAGAAGACCGTACGCTGTGCCTGCCAGCCCATTCCATGCAAAGATATTAAGGCCCACGCGATACAGTAACCAGGTCTACCCCTTCGCCCTTTTATTCTGGAAGAGAAGAGGTGGAGTGTTTTCAATCAGTCAGCACAGCAATACGCGCATGTGAAATTTAAGCCTAGGTGTTGATTAGGTTTTCCACTAGATATCGTAAAAATTCATGGTCCTTGTAGTCTGTATAACTCGTCGGATCATAAATTGGTTCAGGGCCTGTTTAGAACGCAGGAATTTCACAGGAATCACACAGGAATTTCACAGGAATCAGTTCAATTTCACAGGAAAAACACAGGAATGGGAAAAAAATCCCGCATTCCAAACAGGCATTGCGCGTGTTTAGTTCCTATCTCAAATTCCCAAAAAGTGCTACAGTAGCCATCACATCGAATCTTGCGATACATGCATGGAGCATTAAATGTAGATGAAAAAAAACTAATTACACAGTTTGGTTGGAAATTGCGAGACGAACATTTTGAGCCTAATTAGTCCATGATTGAACACTATTTGTCAAATAAAAACGAAAGTGCTACAGTAGTCTAAATTCCTAAATTCAGGAACTAAACACGCTCAAAGTGCTTTTATGAGACATGTCCGCCACAACTAATGTAGATGTCCGTCACAAATAATTGGTCCCTTATAATTCGTCTTTTCCAATTTGTTTTTTTAACCGGAACAATGTTTTTCTCTCATAACAAATTAGTTGGAACAATGTTCCGGCTCATTTTTTTAGCGAAGCGAACGAAGCCAATGTAGGCGTAGCTATTTATTAGAGCAGTTTTAACCCAAAAACTATTAGATGTTTCCATGCTCATCAGGTCGTATAGATACGGTCTTACGAAAGAATGGATGGTTTCTTCATAATATAATTTTGCCCAGTTATATGTCTTATCTCTTCTATCATTAATTTATCGTATCTCTTCTTATTATCATCATGGTTCTCGTGTAAGCATAGTTCTTTGTAGAAGAGACCATTTTACTTAGTTGATATCCTAGTCAATGATAATAGTTTTAGGTTAGGATTATCCTAACCATCCATGTACAAAGCGTTTGCCATCATGCTCACATATTTGGAGAGATCACTGCAAATTGCAATTGCCTTCCTCCACGTACGCAACACAACGTGAAGAATTGCATTTTGGGAATCAACATCGCCGCACCGTAGGCTGGAGCTGTACTGCTGTACCCTCAAACTGCTCCAACCGCCCAAATAATGGGAGCTTCGTCTATTAAAGTTCAAAAAGGTCACCATTTGCGTTTATTTTCTCAAAACGCACTTATTTGTTGCCAGATCTTTTCCAGGACAGTGTTCTCGCCAATGGCTTGCTTGCTTCTGTTCTGTGATCGCATCCGTCCATCATGCTGCAAGCCAGCAACATGCCATGAACCCATTACTAATAATGCATGCCTGATGAAAGCTTTTTTTTTAATTTTAATACACGAGTAAACCCCCTCGTTTGTGATGTGAGGAGGCGGCAAGGACATGCCGCAGCAGCAGAACTGCAGAACAATCTCTCTCCTAGTGGACAGGGAGATCATGGGATATGTTACGGAAGGATTAAGTCCACTCTTCTCTTCGCCCCTCAACTATTATGTTGCTCTAATTTTTATTCTCAACTACAAAACCGTCTAATTTAGGAACCTCAAGTTTAAAAACCGTTCACTCTTGATTTCTAGACACGGTTGTGGCTGTTTCGTGCCGACGTGTACCTGGTTTTGACCGCCCCATACGACGCATGCACGGAAGGATAGCGGCGCTCGCAGACGATTTACGCCGCAGAGCGCCGCCTCCGCCGGACTCATCGAGCGCAGGCCGCACCTCCTCCGCCGGCCACCGCGGCCCGCTCCCCGAGCGTAGGCTCTCCATCGTGCTCGTCTTCTTCGCGTCATCGAGCTCGCCACGACAGAGCAGCCGTCTGCCCTCTGCCGCTGCACCTCTCCCTCACCCTCCGGGAAGAGCATCCAGTGGCGCGAGCAGAAGCGCGGGTCCAACAGGGCGCGGCTGCACGGGGAGGCTGTGGCGGCGCGCCAGTGGGAGCAGACCGCGCGGAAGCGGAGGTAGTCCAGGAAACCTCCCGACACTGGAGCGCGCCTGACCCCGGCGGCCCTCCCACGCCGTCTCCCGCGTCCGTTGCTGCACGAGATCCGCTGCTCCTCCTCGTCGGAGATCTCTTGGTGCTCCTCCCCGATGTAGATCCCCTGCACCCGACGCTCCAATCGTCGCCGTTCGCTGGAGATCTCCTGGTGCTCCTCCCCTCGCTCTGGTCCGTCACAGCGCCGAGGCAGGCGAGCACGAGCACTCGGAGACGCCGAGGCAGTGCGTCACGGCGACCGCGGATGGAGCTCGGCCGCGCCGCTCGGCCACCGCGTCGTGGCTTGGATGCGCCGGCGATCCTCTGGACCACCCCTCGGCAACGACCTCGCCCATGGTTGTCGGCCATCCCCGCCCTTGCCCGTGGCTCCACTGAATCTCGCTCGCACAGCTCCAGACGGAGTGTCTCCGGTTGCCCTCAGCTTGAAGCTCTGCTGCACACCGACGAGAACACCTACAGTCATCGCGTCCTCTTCTCAGCGAGCTGCGGTGAGTTGCTCTGAAAGTCTCTCTGTTTCGAATACTCAACTGCCTCCTGTCTACTCTGAATGTATGCTTGATCTAAATGCCTGAATGTTAGCTGAAAACTCTGAAACCTATTAGATGTTACTCTGAATGTTAGATGCCTGAATGATCACTGCCTCCTGAATGTTACGCTGAAGGCGACAGCGAGATTGGGTCTCTCTGTCGTCTCCACCTTCTCCTTTGGCTTCCTCCTCGAGATGGGCAGCGCGCTGGAGACGCTGTGTGGGCAGACGTACGGTGCGGGGCGGCTGGACCGGCTGGGCGTCTACGCGCAGCAGTCCGTCGTGGGACGTGCTCCGGCGGCTCTGGCCTTTCGCCAGGCTCTCCCTCGCCTCCGCCGTCATGCTCTGCCTCGAGATCTGGACGTCTGGTACATGACGGTGCTCGTCGTCCTCACCGAACGCCTCGACGACGCGGAGATCATCGTCGGATCTGGCCGACCGCGCGCCGCCAAGCACGCGGTGGCTACGGTGGTGGCGCAGTCGCTGGCCATGGGGCTGGTGGCCATGGTGCTGGTGCTGGCGTACCGCAACAGCTTCATGGTGCTCTTCACAGGCGACAGGGACATGCAGGCGGCCGTGGGGAAGGTGGCGCACCTGCTGGTGGCGACCATGGTGCTCAACAGCGTGCAGCCGATGATCTCCGGGGTGGCCATCGGCGGCGGCTAGCAGGCGCTGGTCGCCTACATCAACCTCGGCTGCTACTACGCCGGTGCAGTTCGGTTGAGTCAATGACGCGTGGGCTCCACATTGGTCAAAACCGCTCCACGTTGGACAAACAGTCTGTTCGTTTGTTGGTTTCAGCCAGCCCAAACCAGCCAGCCAACAGTGTTTTCCTCTCACAATAAACCAGCACCAGCCAGCCCAAACCAGCCCAGAAACCAATCAGCGAACATGTCGAAAATAGCCTCACCCGCACTCAGGTGCTAAAAATGAACGGTTTTGACAGTTGAGGTACTAACATTAGACGGTTTTGTAGTTGAGGGTCAAAATTAGATCAACATGATAGTTGAGGGCCAAAAGTAACTTAATCCGTTAAAGAAACCATGCACATCAGAGGAACAGGACGAAGGTTAGCTTTTGGCGTCCGATAGCGGGAAATGGAGCACATGCTACGAATGGGGTGCGAGATTTTTTCCTAAAAACAATTAGGACGGATGATCCTGCACCAACAGCTATTAGCCATGCATGGATGCTATCGGAAATTGATCCCGCTCGAGTATGACTAGGCAACAGTTTCAGCAGTACGAACGAAGGTGCAGCACAGGAGACGCACATGACCGAAAAAATTAGAGGTAGCCAGCCCGATTGGGAACTTGGTTTAGCCTGACGCCTGACGATGGGACACCAACAACAATTGATGTACCTGCCTAAGGACATGTTCCGTTACTGTGGAATGACCTTCTAGATAGATTTTTGGCCGGATTACTTTGTTAATTTAAATAATCATCATCAGCAGGAACGGTTCTTGGGCTCGTTCCGGAGCAACCGAACGAGCCCTAAAACATTCTAGGCTAGGCAGGCTAACATGGATTCTTGAGTTTCGAGGGTAACTGTTTGGCAAATCCAATTGTTGTAAGGTGATAAGTTAAACAATGGCTGTAACAGTTCGCCGAGACAAGGAGGACATGCTTGAATAGTTGTTAGCTTTTCAGCTTCAACAATGATGCTTTGGTGCAAATTCTTCAGCTATATGACTATGAGCTCTGTCACTGTAGCCTATTACCAGGAGTGCAGAACTTCTTCAGGCGCTGCTAACATCTCAAGGGCTTCCAGAGAGCCTGCTATGCTATGGAGCCAGCATGGCCGATGGTGCGTGCCACATTGCGCTGCCCTGATCCTCAATAATGATGGAAAAGCGCAATGCGTGCCCATGGACGGCTGGGGCGGGCTGGCTGGCTGGCTGGGCTGGTCAGCCCTCTTACATGGACACTGTTTCAATGAATCAGTCAGCAGTACTTCTCTCACATAAACGAACCAGCAACGATACGAACCAGCCAACCGAACAGGCTGTTGGATCGATCGGTGGCTTTCGTCTTTCATTGCGCTGTTCATATCATGTGTGTTAGGGTTTGTTCTTCCGGTACCTGTCTTCGAAACAGTCCCATTCCATCAACAGTCCCGGACATCCAAAAGGGCACGCCATGTTCTCTCTTCTTGCTCATGTTGCCTGTGGATAAACGCACTGTTCGCTTGACTTATAAGCCGTACTTTTTCAGTAAACGAACAATATTTTTCTCTCACAACAAATTAGCCAACGGTATTTTCAGTCATGCCTTATCAACCAAGCGAACAAGACAAAACGCTACGCATCCGTGCTACACTTGTGGTATGATTGATCCTAATAAACTAAGTAACATGGTGTCACGCCAAAACATATGCCTGTTCGGTTGGCTGGTTCGTATCGTTGTTGGTTCGTGAAGAAGTACTGCTGGCTGGTTTGTGTGAGAGAAAAATACTGTTCCGGCTGAAAATTTACGACCGTTTACGACAAGCCACAGCCAAACGAACAGGCTGATGGCCGTGCTATTTGAAACTAGCATGGTTAATTAAATTAACATTTTGCTCGAGCTAGAACTACCAGGGCAAAAAGAGTAATTTTGGAAGTGGGGGTAATTACTCTTTTCAGAATTATCCATTTCTGATGGAAAAGAAAGGTGAGTAAAAGTAACAGAAATGCTATACAACACACATGCGTTTTAGGAGGAAAAAACACATGAATTTTTTCTCTCTTTTTTCCCTGGTGATCACCGGCTCCTGAACCTGTCGGGCACTTGGACCTGTCGGCCACGATGGCGCAATGCGTGTCCACGTCGTTGGCTCGCAGGTACTAGCCGAGCATCTCCTCCAGCCAGCCCCAGTCGCCGATCCCGTACGCGGCCACCATCTCCTCCATGGACGCCCGGAAATCCGCGTACGGGCTACGATTTGTGATTTATGCTGCGATTTGTGATTTGTCCTTCCATATAAAAAAATTGTTTTTTTAATCTGTGGATCTGTGATCTTGTGATTGTCTAGAGGTAGAAGAAGACTAGAGGTAGAAGAATGCTGGAGGTATAAGGAGGATGGAGGCTGTTGGATCTTAATTCTATGGTGTAAAAAAATTCATGTATTAAAACTGCATAAAACACATGGTTGTTGGGTAGAGAGACTCAAAAGTAAAACTCAGTGTCTCGGAGGGAGGACATAGAATTACTTTCTCTTGAAAGGTCAAATGTTGCATTTTTCAAGTACATACTCCTTAGCATTTCCCCAAGTATCTTGGAATCATTATTATCCGCTGTCCTTTTCCTTCTTTCGGAAGAAAAAGGGAAACAGGTATGCATCAATTCGCAGCTGTACGGTTGAATGAAGAAGTTTTATGGTAGTGTGTAAGCTTTGAAAGCCCTGTTGGTGGATAGCAGCCGTCTCACGCTTAAACCATGACCACAGAAAAATAAGAATTAAATGAAATGACAATTTAAATTGTATGGTAGGATTGGACTGTCTGACGGCACCAATACGTATGAACTTTTTTCCCATGATGATGGCTATGATAAGACAAATTGATTTTTCCGCGAAGGCCGAAGGCGGATTAGCGCGTGTTATTTAAATTGTATGGTAGGATTGGACTGTCTGACGGCACCAATACGTATGAACTTTTTTCCCATGATGATGGCTATGATAAGACAAATTGATTTTTCCGCGAAGGCCGAAGGCGGATTAGCGCGTGTTTAGTTGCCAGAATTTTGGAATTTAGGCTACTGTAGCAATTTCGCTTTTATTTGGCAATTAGTGTTCAATCGTGGACTAATTAGGCTCAAAACGTTCGTCTCGTAATTTCCAACTAAACTGTGCAATTAGTTTTTTTTCGTCTACATTTAATGCTCCATGCACGTATCGCAAGATTCGATGTGATGGGTACTGTAGCACTTTTTGGGAAAAATTTTTGGAACTAAACAAGAGCTTAGTAATTTTCTAGGAACAGTCAGACACCAACAGTAGAGTAGTTTGTCTTTAACAAGATAATATAACCTCGATCGATCCTCTGTGATAGTAAAAAGATCGTGTTGAATGTGTGCTCTAGAGCTAATTGGATTAGATCCGATAATTGCTCTGATCCTATAACTGTCTCCATTCCTTTTTATAAGCATAATAGATACTTTGTAGTCTGTATCAAGTTGTTATAAACTTATCAGCTCTTGACCTTATGCTTTTTATTCATATCCATAGTTTTTTCTTTTACATGGCAGTATGGCACCACTATATATGCATCTTAAATACGCATTTGGTTGAACCTCAACTACGGCAGCTCTTGTTGCAACCCGTATCTTATGGAGTCATGAATATAAATTTTGATTTTTTTTTCTTAATTTCAGTCTTATCATATAGTCACCTATGTGGTCTACGCTAATACCCCTGCCCCCACCCCCACTCCTCAAGATATTTAAATTTTCTTATCAATGAGTTATATATGTGCAGTAATGGTTATCAAATTTAGATACCTAGGGGGTTATTTCAAATTTTCTTACATAATAGTAGATGCAATTAATTTAGATGGAAATTTAAGGGTTACTTTGAATTCTCCTTCATAATGATAAAAGAGGGTAACTTATATAAAAATATAGGGGGTAGTTTAAATTACCTTTTATAACGGCAGAGGTGGGATAATTTATGAAAAATCATGGGGTCACTTTATGTATTTTTTATAATGGCAGAGATGGGTATTTTTTATAAAACGAAATACTTCTAATGGCTATTAGTGGCGATGATGATTAGAATATATCAAATTAAAGATAAGATATTCTGACTATTATGAGACTTTTTAGAATTTATCCTTTTTATTGCATATAGGTCGAATTAATATGGAGACTATATCAAGGCCTCTAATTAGTAATTGCAAGATAGAGTTTGTGAGTCCTAATTAATGGGACACAAACATCAAAGGTCCATTAGGGACTTCTGTATAAATGAGTGGATAACGTTTAGGGTTGATGATTAACAAGCCTCTATTGCGGGCTTGCGGCTATCAATACCGAGCTACAATAGCAAACTACAGTACCTCCATCCGCCGGCGCCGGCTGCTACGCTCGCGTCTGGCTATCGTGCGGGTACCCGCCGGCCACCGCGCTCGCATGCTGGTCACCCTGCGCGCCTGCCAGCCAGCCGCCGCGCGCACCCGCGCCGCCTGCCCGCCGCGCTCGTCGCTCGTGCGGTCGTGCCACCCCGTGCGCTCGCCCTTCCACCGCCGCGCAAGCTCGACCACGCCCCTGCGTGCGCTCGCTCGTACCGGAGGAGAGAAAGCATCCGAGGGAGGAAGGGATAAGCAGCCTATTCGTTTGGCTGTGGCTTGTCGTAAACGATCGTAAATTTTCAGTTGGAATAGTATTTTTCTCTCACACAAACCAGCCAGCAGTACTTCTTCACGAACCAGCAACGATACGAACCAGCCAACCGAATAGGCTAAAGCAAGAGAGAGAAAAGTGCAACATTTATTACGTGAAGACACCACCATTGTGTGTGAGATGGTTTCTATAAACAATTTTTTTGTTGACGTGGTCATCATGAAAATCGTGCTTGGTTTTTATCATTGGAACTGCTCTAACGTGACCTGGTGCCTACTAAGCACACAATAAACGCTCCCCGAGCGCAGGCTCTCCATTGTGCTCGTCTTCTTCGCGTCATCGAGCTCGCCACGACACAGCAATCGTCTGCCCTCTGCCGCTGCACCTCTCCCTCACCCTCCGGGAAGAGCATCCAGCGCCGCGGGTGGAAGCGCGGGTCCAGCAAGGCGCGGCCGCGCGGCGAGGCTGCGGCGGCGTGCCAGTGGGAGCAGACCGCGTGGAAGCGGAGGTAGTCCAGGAAACCTCCCGACACTGGAGCGCGCCCGACCCCGGCGGCCCTCCCACGCCGTCTCCGGCGTCCGTTGCTACACGAGATCCGCTACTCCTCCTCGCCGGAGATCTCTTGGTGCTCCTCCCCGATGTAGATCCCCTGCACCCGACGCTCCAATCGTCGTCGCCCGCCGGAGATCTCCTGGTGCTCCTCCCCTCACTCTGGTCCATCACAGCGCCGAGGCACGCGAGCACGAGCACTCGGAGACACTGAGCCAGTGCGTCACGGCGACCGCGGATGGAGCTCGGTCGCGCCACTTGGCCACCGCGTCGTGCCTTGGATGCACCGGCGATCCTCTGGACCACCCCTCGGCAACGACCTCGCCCATGGTTGCCGGCCATCCCCGCCCTCGCCTGTGGCTCCACTGAATCTCGCTCGCACATCTCCAAACGGAGTGTCTCCAGTTGCCCTCAGCTTGAAGCTCTGCTGCACACCGACGAGAACACCTACAGTCATCGCGTCCTCTTCTCAGCGAGCTGCGGTGAGTTGCTCTGAAAGTCTCTCTGTTCCGAATACTCAACTGCCTCCTGTCTACTCTGAATGTATACTTGGTCTGAATGCCTGAATGTTAGCTAAAAACTCTGAAACCTATTAGATGTTACTCTCAATGTTAGCTGTCTGAATGATCACTGCCTCCTGAATGTTACGCTGAAGGCGATGGCGAGATTGGGCCTCTCTGTCGTCTCCACCTTCTCCTTCGGCTTCCTCCTCGGGATGGGCAGCGCGCTGGAGACGCTGTGCGGACAGGCGTACGGTGCGGGGCAGCTGGACTGGCTAGGTGTCTACGCGCAACAGTCCATCGTGGGACGCGCTCCGAGGGCTCTGGCCTTTCGCCAGGCTCTCCCTCGCCTCCGCTGTCATGCTTTGCCTCGAGGTCTGGACGTCTGGTACATGACGGTGCTCGTTGTCCTCACCGGACGCCTCGACGACGCGGAGATCGTCGTCGGATCTGGCCGGCCGCGCGCCGCCAAGCACGCTAGCGGCGGTGGTCGCGCAGTCGCTGGCCATGGGGCTGGTGGCCATGATGCTGGTGCTGGCGTACCGCAACAGCTTCGTGGTGCTCTTCGCAGGCGACAGGGACATGCAGGCGGCCGCGGGGAAGGTGGCGCACCTGCTGGCGGCGACCATGGTGCTCAACAGCGTGCAGCTGATGATCTCCGGGGTGGCCATCGGCGGCGGCTGGCAGGCGCTGGTCGCCTACATCAACCTCAGCTGCTACTGCGCCGGTGCAGTTCGGTTGAGTCAATGACGCGTGGCCCTACATTGGACAAAACCGCTCCATGTTGGACAAAACAGCCTTACCCGCGTCCAGGTGCTAAAAGTGAACGGTTTTAACAGTTGAGGTACTAACATTAGACGGTTTTGTAGTTTGAGATTAAAATTAGTCCAACATGATATTTGAGGGCCAAAAGTAGACTTAATCCGTTAAAGAAAGCCATGCACATCAGAGGAACAGGACGAAGGTTAACTTTTGGCGTCCGATAGCGGGAAATGGAGCACATGCTACGAATGGGGTGCGAGATTTTTTCCTAAAAACAATTAGGACGGATGATCCTGCACCAACAGCTATTAGCCATGCATGGATGCTATCGGAAATTGATCCCGCTCGAGTATGACTAGGCAACAGTTTCAGCAGTACGAACGAAGGTGCAGCACAGGAGACGCACATGACCGAAAAAATTAGAGGTAGCCAGCCCGATTGGGAACTTGGTTTAGCCTGACGCCTGACGATGGGACACCAACAACAATTGATGTAGGGCGCGTTGAGTTCGGCAAAATTTTGCATAGTGCACGATTCTCTACTGTAGTATTTCGTTTATATTTATAAATTATTGTCCAAACATTGACTAATTAGGTTTAAAAGATTCGTTTCACAAAGTTAAAGTAAATTGTGCAATTAGTTTTTGATTTCATCTACATTTAGTACTCCATGCATGTACCGTAAGTTTGATGTGACGGAGAATCTTCTTTTTGCACCGTGCACTTTTGGAGAAGGGCGTCCCTGCCTAAGGACATGTTCCGTTACTGCAGAACGACCTTCTAGATAGATTTTTGGCCGGATTGCTTTGTTAATTTAAATAATCATCATCAGCAGGATCGGTTCTTGGGCTCGTTTCGGAGCAACCGAACGAGCCCTAAAGCATTCTAGGCTAGGCAGGCTAACATGGATTCTGAGTTTCGAGGGTAACTGTTTGGCAAATCCAATTGTTGTAAGGTGATAAGTTAAACAATGGTTGTAACAGTTCGCCGAGACAAGGAGGACATGCTTGAATAGTTGTTAGCTTTTCAGCTTCAACAATGATGCTTTGGAACTTGTTTAGATTACCTCAAAGTTTCAAGTTTTTTCACCATCTTTCCATCACATCAATTTTTGGACGCATGCATGGAGTATTAAATGTAGGTAAAAAAATTAACTAATTGCATAGTTTGGTTGTAAATCACGAGACGAATCTTTTGAGCCTAGTTAGTCCATGATCGAACAAAGTTTGTCAAATACAAACGAAACGTGCTACAGTGTCCAGATTGCAAAAATTTGCAATCTAAACAAGGCCTTGGTGCAAATTCTTCGGCTATATGACTATGAGCTCTGTCACTGTAGCCTATTACCAGGAGTGCAGAACTTCTTCAGGCGCTGCTAACATCTCAAGGGCTTCCAGAGAGCCTACTATGCTATGGAGCCAGCATGGCCGATGGTGCGTGCCACATCGCGCTGCCCTGATCCTCAATAAATGATGGAAAAGCGCAATGCGTGCCCCCATGCCGTGGCAGAAAAGTGCGCATAGTTTAAAGCCTAATTTTTGGCTTTGACTTGATCGATCGGTGGTTTTCGTCTTTCATTGCGCTGTTCATACCATGTGTGGCTGGGTTTGTTCTTCCCCATTCCATCAACAGTCCCGGGCATCCAAAAGGGCACGCCCTATTCTCTCCTCTTGCTCATGTTGCCTGTGGATAAATATCCTGTTCGCTTGGCTTGGCTTATAAGTCGTACTTTTTCAGCCAACCAATAATATTTTTCTCTCACAACAAATTAGCCAACGGTATTTTCAGTCATGGCTTATTAACCAAACGAATAGACAAAACGCTATGCAACCGTGCTACACTTGTGGTATGATTGATAAGTAACATGGTGTCACGCCAAAACATATGGCCGTGCTATTTGAAACTAGCATGGTTAATTAAATTAACATTTTGCTCGAGCTAGAAATACCAGGGCAAAAAGAGTAATTTTGGAAGTGGGGGTAATTACTCTTTTCGGAATTATCCATTTCTGATGGAAAAGAAAGGTGGGTAAAAGTAAAACTCAGTGTCTCGGAGGGAGGACATAGAATTACTTTCTCTTGAAAGGTCAAATGTTGCATTTTTCAAGTACATACTCCTTAGCATTTCCCCAAGTATCTTGGAATCATTATTATCCGCTGTCCTTTTCCTTCTTTCGGAAGAAAAAGGGAAACAGGTATGCATCAATTCGCAGCTGTACGGTTGAATGAAGAAGTTTTATGGTAGTGTGTAAGAGCGTCCGCAGTGTGCTCATTTGCCCCGGTTCTGTAACAGGACGACCTGGTCCTATACATTGCGCACGTCGCTCCTATGCTCCGAAACAAAGAATCAGCTCCTATAGATCGAACCTGCTCCCATCAAATAAAATATATTATTCTCTCTCCCAATCTTATCTACTCTCTCTCAGACATTGCAACTTTTTTCTTGTTGTGGGTCCACACCTCAATGATGATGCCGTTCCTATACATTGTGACATTTTGAACAAAGTACGCATGCTTCTATAGAGAACCAAGGGTGCTCCTATACACTGCTGGTGCCCTAAGCTTTGAAAGCCCTGTTGGTGGATAGCAGCCGTCTCACGCTTAAACCATGACCACAGAAAAATAAGAATTAAATGAAATGACAATTTAAATTGTATGGTAGGATTGGACTGTCTGACGGCACCAATACGTATGAACTTTTTTCCCATGATGATGGCTATGATAAGACAAATTAACTCTTGAAACACTGATTTTTTCCGCGAAGGCCGAAGGCGGCTTAGTAATTTTCTAGGAACAGTCAGACACCAACAGTAGAGTAGTTTGTCTTTAACAAGATAATATAACCTCGATCGATCCTCTGTGATAGTAAAAAGATCGTGTTGAATGTGTGCTCTAGAGCTAATTGGATTAGATCCGATAATTGCTCTGATCCTACAACTGTCTCCATTCTTTTCTATAAGCATAATAGATACTTTGTAGTCTGTATCAAGTTGTCATAAACTTATCAGCTCTTGACCTTATGCTTTTTATTCATATCCATAGTTTTTTCTTTTACATGGCAGTATGGCACCACTATATATGCATCTTAAATACGCATTTGGTTGAACCTCAACTACGGCAGCTCTTGTTGCAACCCGTATCTTATGGAGTCATGAATATAAATTTTGATTTTTTTTTCTTAATTTCAGTCTTATCATATAGTCACCTGTGTGGTCTACGCTAATACCCCTGCCCCCACCCCCACTTCTCAAGATATTTAAATTTTCTTATCAATGAGTTATATATGTGCAGTAATGGTTATCAAATTTAGATACCTAGGGGGTTATTTCAAATTTTCTTACATAATAGTAGATGCAGTTAATTTAGATGGAAATTTAAGGGTTACTTTGAATTCTCCTTCATAATGATAAAAGAGGGTAACTTATATAAAAATATAGGGGGTAGTTTAAATTATCTTTTATAACGGCAAAGGTGGGATAATTTATGAAAAATCATGGGGTCACTTTATGTATTTTTTATAATGGCAGAGATGGGTAATTTTTATAAACGAAATACTTCTAATGGCTATTAGTGGCGATGATGATTAGAATATATCAAATTAAAGATAAGATATTCCGACTATTATGAGACTTTTTAGAATTTATCCTTTTTATTGCATATAGTGAGAATTAATATGGAGACTATATCAAGGCCTCTAATTAGTAATTGCAAGATAGAGTTTGTGAGTCCTAATTAATGGGACACAAACATCTAAGGTCCATTAGGGACTTCTGTATAAATGAGTGGATAACGTTTAGGGTTGATGATTAACAAGCCACTATTGTGGCTATCACTACCGAGCTACAATAGCAAACTACAGTACCTCCATCCGCCGGCGCCGGCTGCTATGCTCGCGTCTGGCTATCGTGCGCGTACCCGCTGGCCACCGCGCTCGCATGCTGGTCACCCTGCGCGCCTGCCAGCCAGCCGCCGCGCGCACCCGCGTCGCCTGCCCGCCGCGCTCGTCGCTCGTGCGGTCGTGCCACCCCGTGCGCTCGCCCTTCCACCGCCGCGCAAGCTCGACCACGCCCCTGCGTGCGCTCGCTCGTACCGGAGGAGAGAAAGCATCCGAGGGAGGAAGGGATAAGCAGTCTGTTTGTTTGGCTGTGGCTTGTCGTAAACGATCGTAAATTTTCAGTCGGAATAGTATTTTTCTCTCACACAAACCAGCCAGCAATACTTCTTCACGAACCAGCAACGATACAAACCAGCCAACCGAATAGGCTGAAGCAAGAGAGAGAAAAGTGCAACATTTATTACGTGAAGACACCACCATTGTGTGTGAGATGGTTTCTATAAACGATTTTTTTGCTGACGTGGTCATCATGAAAATCGTGCTTGGTTTTTATCATTGGAACTGTTCTAACGTGACCTGGTGCCTACTAAGCACACAATAAACGCTCCGAGGTTAGGGCCGGCTATCTCTGCAAACTAGACGAGCAGGTTGCTTGGACGTCGGAACTCCGACCTTTCCTCAGCACAAGCAGCGGGGCGGTTGACCAGTGGTTGGCTCCCCGAGTCGCTGGCCAGTGGTTGGCTGCAGCCAGCCGAGGAGGCGCCGCGGCCCGCGGAATTACCGAGCTCGACAACGTCGCACACCGCCCTCGACACGCGAGCGCCTAGAGCGCTCCGCAGCCTCCGCCGGGCTGGTGGTGCGGTGGTGCGATCGGGACGAGAGACGTGCCCACGCGCTGCCAGTGCACCCCCGGCCCCCGCGTGCGCGCTCGCTTCGGTCCCGCGTCCGCGTGCGTGCCGATCCGCAGTCCCACGCGGTGCTGCCCGTGCTCGACTGGCGACAGCGCGGAGCCGAACCGCGGTGCCCATGCCGCCAGCGTGGCCAAAAGCGGGTGCGCTGATGCGTCCAAAACTGGCCTTTTTGGTCCACTTTCCCCGTCCTCTCCTTGATCTCGCCCGCACGCAAATTCCGGCCGGCGATTCGGTGGATCGTGGATCCCCTCTTCCCACCACCCTCTGACCCTGCCGCGCGCTGCGCGCGTCCCCTCCGCTTCTCAAGTTCTCCGTCCAATGGCTTGCATGATTGGAAAACCGCGCATTAATTATGTGTAGGACAGTGGCCATTTGGGCCAAATGACGCGGATCATCAGCCTACTGATCTCACTCGTCTCGGTTTGCTTGTGAGCTCTGAACTCTTCTGGATGGGATGTCCAGACTAGCTGGAATTAAACAAAATGGGATTCTTTTTTTTTCTCCCTTTTTGATTTGATTTGATTGATGACAAAAATGAATAACTTTCCAGAGTTCTGAAACACGTCGCTTTTGCTTCCGACGGCTCACACGTGTACGTACGCATTTTCCTTGTCATGCTCACTTCAATCAAAGGGCTGTAGTATGTGACCATGATTTTTCTTTTTGAAAAAAAGTTGTATTTTCAGAAGAAGGAATAGTCTTTATTCAGTTGTAGTATGACAAGACGGGAAATGCTCCCACACAAGTGTTCGGCTGATGGTTTTTTTTTTCAGCTGATAAGTCGGCTGATGTTGTTTTGTTGTGAGAGAAAAATATTGTACCCACCATATCCGATAGACCGGGCTGATAAGTTTAAACGAACCAGACGAGCTAGGTTCTGGCTATAAGTGGGTCAACAGACCGGACGCACAATCGATCCTCCCTTGCATGCCAGATCTTCACATGCAACAAACACTACAAGAGCATCCCATCGCTATAGTGCCTGCACGTTGGCCAGCGTAGGTAGGTCTCTTGTATGGCTTGTTTGCTTATACACATCCGTTCCTCGATCCATACGGGATCTGCTGACTCCTGCAAGGTGGCTAAAAAAGCGATCATCTGTCGCCTAGCACTTGTTGGTACGACCGATACTCCGATAGAATCAAATCCCAATTTGCCAGTCCATTTGCTGTAAGAAAACACATCAAATCCCTTTGCGGAAGTAAGCAGCAGCCACGAATTGTGTTGGCTTCTGACTTTCTGCCGTTGGCCGCTTGCTCTTGTAGCACTGAACTTCGGAATTCGGATGCTCGACGATATAGCTGCGTTTCCCAATCCCAACGGAGTGCATGCAAGTGGGCGGGAGAGCGACAGGATAAGAGAAGGGCCGGGCGCCAAGTTGAAGAAGGCTGGTCCAAAAAAAAAGCTCCTAGCACCCATGCTGCTATGCCCGACCTGTTAGACGACCCCATGACCCGCCCATTTCATGCCCATCATCAAGTCTCCGATCCAGCATGAGTTTCTTCAGAGGAATAATGAAAAAGGATCAGATAAGCATAAATCCAGAAGGTACGGTACTGAGGAATTTGTTCATTGTTCTGACTAGAACGTTGCGATCCAGTTATTGGCTCCGTTCGCTTCGTTGAAAAAACAAACCAAAACACTATTTTGGTTTATTTATTGTGAGAGAAAAACACTGTTCTTGCTGAAAAAAAAGCTAAAAAATACGAATTATAAGAGAAACGAACTGGGCCATTAGATAGAAATGCGGTGCAGAAAGCAAATGTTTTAATGCCACGACACAAATTAAAGCGTTGCAAAAAGACGGGTATCTTCAAAAAGGTATAACCACTAGTAGACTAGTAGTAGCACTTTCTGGAGAAAGAAAAAAGAAAATGATTTATCAGTTGCACTTTTCTTGAGGTCATGGACGTGCATCCTTGCCACTATTGTCCTGTTCGCTCGGCTAATAAGTAATGGCTAAAAATATTATTGGTTAATTTATTGTAAGAGAAAAATACTAACTTATTGTATGGTTATACCTAGACCTAGAAAAACTTCGAACCCCTGCCACACCATTACACAGCGGCACCGTCGCACTGTGAAACCGAGCTGGTCTTTAGACCTATGCTTTGGCATGGGACAGACGAGAGAATTTTTTTAACCTTAGTCTGAAATTCGCTCTCACGGAGAGTCGAACCCCAGAACCTAAAAAGTGTCGCCGGGGGACGCTCTAACCAGTTGGAGTAGATCTCACTTCGGCCATGTTTAGATTGCAAAAAATTGCAACCCGATGAATAGTAGCGCTTTCGTCTTATTTGGTAAATATTGTCCAATCGTGGACCAACTAAGCTCAAAAGATTCATCTCGTGATTTCCAACTAAACTGTGCAATTAGTTATTTTTTTACCTACATTTAATGCTCTATGCAAGCGGCTAAAAATTGATGTGATAGAGAAAGTGAAAAAACTTAGAATTTGAAAGTGATCTAAACAAGGCCTTCCATGATAATCTATCTTGTGACGACACCAGCTAGCTAGCCTATGCTATTTTGCACTCCTAGTAGACTATACACGAATAGTAACATAATACCCGTGGTCAACAGCAGAACCATCAAGAAATAATAGGCGTGACGGTACCGCCGCCGACGATGGTGTTCCGATCCTTTCCTCTGTAGGTACTACTCCCTCCGTCTCTAAATATAGGTCGTTTTTTCTTTTCAAGAAGCAACTTTTACTAAGGGCCTATTTGATAGGGCTCCGACGGCTCCGGCTCCCGCACCTGTCGGCCACCCACAGGCCGATAGGTGCCAGGGGGAGCCGGAGCCACGGAGCCCGAAAACGAGCTTCTCCGGCTTCGGCGGTGTCTGTGAGAGAAGAAAGGAGAAGAGAGAAAAACGGCTCCGGTGAACAGTAGCCCCTTGTCGGCCCGTGGACGGCCGACGGGTGAATAGGGGCGGGAGCCGGAGCCTTGCCAAAGAGGCCCTAAATAATGGTGTATCCAATGTAGAGAGCTATCGCTCTATGCGGGATCTAGAGAAGGGTGTTAGTGGCAAGCCTTACCCTCGCCAGTGCAATGTGAGGAGACCGTGACTCGAACCCAACCTTCTAGTCACAAGCGGTAAGACTCTACCGCTTGCACGCGGTAAGACTCTACCGCTTGCACCAGGTCCGTCCTTCTTACTAAATATATATTAAAAAATATTAATATTTATGATACATAATTAGTATTATTGAATAGATACTTGAATCTAATTTTTTAATAAATTTATTTGGAGATAGAAATATTGCACGTATTTTCTATAAATTAAGTCAAAGTTATCGATACGTAAATTATGTCGACTAATATTTAGTGACGGAGGGAGCAGTTGACATTGCACTTTATAAAAGTCCGTGTCCGTACCGCCAAAGCCGTCACGAAATTATGCCAAACCCGGGACACGCAAAAGCAGGGACGACACAGAGAAGACATGGACAGGAGGCCTGAGATGGCCCGGACCTAACACCGGACCTAACACGTCAGGTCGGCACAGTCGCCGACGGCTGGAACCCTCCATGCAGATGCGCTGAGATGCTGTGCAGAGGCCTCCCGCCTCTCCGTCGTCTGATCTCCCGGCCTTGACTTGGCCATGTTTCAATGCGGATCCCCATCAGCCACCTCGCTTTACAAGCAACAACGGCACCTAATCGCTCGTGCTTAAGCTTAACCACAAATCGCCTATTCCATCAACAAATCGCCTAGCTCGTGCGATCTCGTCGCGTCGCGGCATATAAAAGTGCAATAGCCCCCACATATCTTTCCGCGCTAAGCCAAGCCCGGTCTAGCTAGGACTAACACTAGTACCATCCCCCGCGCGGTTGCTACAGTTAGCTTCGCTTTCCTCCAGCGCATCCATAGCGATTGACCTGAGCTCATCAAGCCCTGAGCTGAGCCGCCTCCCGTTGGCCGGAGAGACAGAGACAGAGAGCGCGCGCGATCGCTGCGGGCAAGATGAAGGTGCAGTGCGACGTGTGCGCGGCCGAGGCGGCGTCGGTGTTCTGCTGCGCCGACGAGGCCGCGCTGTGCGACTCGTGCGACCGCCGCGTGCACCGCGCCAACAAGCTCGCCGGCAAGCACCGCCGGTTCTCGCTGCTCAACCCGGCGCCGCCGTCCTCATCATCGGGGTCGTCGGCGCAGCAGGCGCCGCCTCCGCTCTGCGACATCTGCCAGGTTCGATCGACGACGCCCATGCAAAAATCTTTGGATTGGACGGGGGGTTTTGTTTGTTTAACTGCATGCGACCGCCGAAGGAAGCTGATCGATTTCGCGGCGCTATCTATACATGTCACGCAGGAGAAGCGGGGGCTCCTGTTCTGCAAGGAGGACCGCGCCATCCTGTGCCGCGACTGCGACGTGTCGGTGCACACGGCCAGCGAGCTGACCATGCGCCACACCCGGTTCCTGCTCACGGGCGTGCGCCTCTCCGCCGAGCCCGCCGCGTGCCCGGCGCCGCCGTCAGAGGACGAGAACAGTAGCGGCAGCTTCTGCTGCAGCGCCGGCGGCGACGCGGCAGCCGCTCCTCCGTCGTCGGCGCCCGCCACCAGCCACGGGAGCGGGAGCGATAACAGCAGCAGCATCTCCGAGTACCTGATCAAGACGCTGCCCGGGTGGCACGTCGAGGACTTCCTGGTGGACGAGGCCGCCGCCGCCGCCGCCGCGACTAACATCGGCGTCTCCTCCGCAGACGTACTACACTACTCTTCCGTTTGGCCATTGGCGCGCGTGCAGTAAATGTTTAGCTAGCGATCCATTCTCTTGACACCGTTCGTGAGCAAGCAAGCACACGCAAAGCATGGCAGCATATCCCGATCGAGCACGTCGGCATCGGCATTAGTGCGCTGCTTCCAATCCAATCCAACCAGTAACCATCCATTATGGGCGCGCTGTACGGTTTTGTAGCTAAGCTAACTAGCTATGCTCTCGCTGGTCCAGGACCAGGAACAACTCTTTTTATTTAATAATCTCGCGGGGCCAGTTTAGCCACGGCGCCCTGAGCCTGGAAATATAATATTGTAATCAAAGCAGTACTAGTAGAATAGACCAGTTTGTACCGCTATCTACTTCGTTCCACTTCACGGGCTGCATGCCTTTGAAAATGTGTGATGATTAATTAACCTGGTTCCCGCTGCATTTGAGCAGGGAGGGCTAGCTCGGATCGGAGGCCTGCAGGACGGCGGCTACTCCGCGTGGATGGGGCCGGAGCAGCTCTTCTCCGGCGGCGGCGGCGGCGCAAGGGGCAGCCGGGAGCAGTGGGTGCCGCAGATGGTGATGTACAACAGCACGCAGGTGGCCGTGGCCGGCGCCGGCAGCAAGAGATCCCGAGCCACGTCCGCGGCATCCTCGTATTCTTACTGGTGAACAAGACGACCGTGTCAGAGTCGCCGATCGAGCCGTCTGTATTATCACTACTACCGCTACTCGTTGACTACTGTAACTGAGGTTGTTTCGATCGTGCTCAATTGCCAAGATCGAGTGCAATTTTTTTTCGCTCCTGGGCGTCCTCGTTCACGTGGAATGATGATGATGATCAGTGTACGCTTGGGAACGTTTGCGCTTTTTTGGGGGGGCGCTAGAGAATGAATGTACCTCAGCGCCTTTGTATCTCCCTCTGTTTTTGCTCGTTGCAACCTCAAAGCCTATCGCTGTCTATCATCTCGATCTGCAATAGTCTTTTTTCCATCCTTTACCCAAGAAGCACGTGTAGAAGCCGCAATTTCTGGAATTCTTCAACGTTCCGTGGAATTCCGGGCGGTGGGTCGAATTTGATTGGAGTTTGGTGCGAACTGCGAACTTGTCAAAACCAAAGTTGAGGAATGCCGCGAGCAATTAATACTATGTCGAGCAACAGATTACTATCACTGGTACACAGCATGTCCTAGACATTGGCGGGCTAGCTAGCGGCGGTTTATGTTCACACATCACACCGTCATACGTTTCATATGCATTTCTCCTGGGTCGCGTTTGGAAGTAGACGTTGAGACTCAGAATTCGGAATTGGAATTGCTAACTCCGAATGCTGCTGTTTGGATGACATGTAATTTGGAATTGGAAATGAAACTCAATACCAATCGGTATTGGTCCCGCTCTCACCCCTTCACCCTTGATACCGAGCCGAGCCCGCTGGAATCGTGTCGCCCCGTCCCCCCGCGTCTCTCTCTCGCCCCCTTCGCCTTCGACACGAGAAGCTGCGCCACCGCTCCCTGCCTCCCTCGTGTAACACCCCAAGTGTTTGGCTTCCACATTTGCACTTGCATTTTATGGACATGAGCATCATTCATTCATTCACAAGCTTATATCACATGAAACATGTTTTTGAAACATTGCAACGTATCATTATGTTTCATGTGTGTTGTTTCCTTTATGAAATGAAAAGTGTGCAACACTTAAGTGCAACATGTGCCACTCACTTTAGAGAAACAAAGTTAGTTAATACTATGCAACAAGATCATGAAACATGTGAAACATGACTATGAAACATTTGTAACATTTTCATGTGTTTTTCATTGTTTCAGTACATCTCTTGCTTGATTCTTGTGTGACCAATGTATGGTGTGGCTAAAAATTCTTTTAAGTAACTTAGTTACACCTAGAATGTCATTTGGGACATTGTTCATGCTGATCATTTTGACTAATTAGGTTCCCAAGTCATAGTTTGACCAATTTTGACCCTTAAACCCTTTTGTTTGACTGTTTAAAAAGTGTAGCTTAAGATATTTGCATGTCTGAGTAACCTAAAACAAATTTGTAGCAAATTTGATAAGGAACAAACTTTGTTTAGAAGCCAAGTCATGAAAATGTGCACAACATGTTCAAAAAGGATCCACAAGTCTGAAGTGAAAGCTGATTCAACACTTGAAAATATTTCTAAGTCCTAAATGCCATTTCAGTTTGATTGAGCCAACTTTGGCTTGATACAACTCTTGATCCATGGAGAACTAGCTGTTGATTTCTAAAGCAAAGTTGTAGAACTAGCTTAACTCTACAACTTTCATGTTCATTGCTTCCACTAATACGTCACGGTTTAGGAGCTAATCCCTGTCAAACATCGCCTGTCAGTCGGGTGATGGAGCAATGAATCAGCGTTTCAAGCAGCTACAGTGTCTGTCCATTTTCAGAAAACGAACGCCGCGTGGCGCCACTCGTCGCCGGTCGCCTGACGCGCAGGCCACGCGCCGCGGGCGTCCTGGCACGGCCGGCCACGATGTGAACACCCCCGCGCGCTTGCCTGACGCACTCGCCACTTCATTTGCTCTACTCCAGTCGCCTTCCACCGTGCCGCAAGCAAGCTCAGCCGCTCCGCCATTGCCGATCCAACTACGCCGTCGCAGAGCTTGCTCACCACTGCAAAAACACGCACTACGTCTTCACTGTAGCTCCGCCATGTTATCCTCTACGTCCTCCACCACTTAGCTGAGCCAATCATCCTTAGGTGAGGGCCTCCGGCCGTTTCCACCACCGCCCGCCATGGCAGAGCTTCGCCGGAGTTGGCGCTCACCGTGGCCGGCGCATCACCGCACCGCTCTTCCATCCCTAGCCTTCGTCTCGTCTTCTCCATCTTATGTAGTTGCTCCTGTGAAGACGCTACCGACCACGCCGGTCCGGACATGCCGGAACGCGGCTGCGCACCGCCGTGCGCCATGGCCGACGTGCTTAGGGGCCGCTAGGGTCTAGGCTTAGGGGGTCAATCGACGTGGGAGACTTTGTGGAACACGCTGGTAGCCGTGGTTTCGCTGGAGGAGTCGCCGTCGGCGAGCTCCACCGCTGCCGCGCCGTCGCGTGCGCCTCCCCTGTTTCGCTGTCGCTGACCAGTGGGTCCGGCTGACACCCGGGTCCCACGCGTCAGTGACTGTTGTTCATAGGGCTAGTTCAAAATTGCTGATTTGAATGCTGTTTTTGTGAATTTTGTAACTCCAAATGTGTAGATCCAAATGATATGATTCAAACTTTGTTAGACTCACAGTGAGGTCTAGTATTTAAGAAAAATATGTTTTGAGCACATTATGTAGAAATTTTGGATGAATTAAATAGGAACTTGAAAAGTGTTTTTGAATGCATGCAAACTTGTTTAAATCATATCTTGAGTTTCTGTGATCCAAAAATTGTGAAATTTTGTGAGTAAGCTAGTATTGCTTAGTAGAAGCTCTGGTTAAAATTTGAGAGACATTGCATGTGTAGTTTTTGAGTTATAGATTTTCCTTTTATCATTGGTGGATACTTGTGTGAATTTTTGTAAATTATCTAGGAATCCTATGGCCATAAAACTCGGTAGGTAGTATCTTAGTACCTTAAGGATTCTAGAAAAAATATGAAATATGTTGCTTGACACTTTTCACTAAGGTTTTCTAATTATGCCATTTTAAGCCATTATGCCTTATCATTTTTGTGTAGGTTGTTATACTTACTCAATTGGTGTGAAAATTATATGGTAGTCTACTTAGAGCATGTAGTGTCTACTGTAATTTTTGTAGATTTAATGGTGTAGCTTTCATATATGTTTTCTATTTCCTCTAATTAATTAAATAAATTAAGAAAAGGTATTAAAAGAAATGTTTTGTGGTTGAACACCCTACTTTCTGGTGTTCATGTGATATGAGTGATATGTGAGTAGAGTTAGTTTTGTCCAATTATGTGTTTATATCATAAGTTATTAATTATTTCGTTTGCATTATGTCTCTCTGGACATATCTGGGGACTTTAGGAAGTTTCCCATGATATTTTGGTTTTCTGTAAATGTGATGAATACAAGAGTTGTAGATAATTTATGTATCCAGCTTCTGTCAAAATTTGAGGGCATTTGGCCCAGTAGTTTAGAAACTACAGCTATTTAAAGTTAGGTCTAGTTTTGCTTACTCTCTGTCTTGTGTGGATAGAGTTCTGTTGATTTATAAATTCGACCTGGTAAAGGTTTGAATCATGCTTTGAGGTCTGAAAATGAATTATAGACAATTTCATAAACTTTCTAGATTGTCTTGTTGCATGTCAATTGGATTTATAAATCTCCAGTTATGGCTAGTTTACTGTACCGCTACATAGTCTTCATTTTGTTGAAATACAAATGCTTGAGTGTATGCTTGTGCAATGTTCTCGTTGATTGTTTAGGGGTTAGCCTAACTTAAGAATATGCTTAGGTGCAGGTGCTAGGTCATTAACTAAAGATGAGCAATTATACATTAGGTTATATAAACTTGGTAAGTAAAGTGATTTGAATAGGGCTTAAGTGGGAATATGCAAACTACAGCGAACATGCGCATTCCCCGAGCATCCTTGACATTCGTTCATGTGCATCCATGATATTTATCTTGCGTATTCATGCAATAGGTGTGCCGGAGGGAGTGACATTGCTAGAGTTTGAGGGAGCCAACCAGGAGGAGGAGCCCAAGGTGTAGAAAGCCGACGAAGCAGTCGCCGTGGAGGAATTGCCCGAGTGCCCTGACCACCAGCCTTCCTCGTTCCTGAAAGGCAAGCCCCGGAGCATATTAAGCCTCCCATGTTTTTACAAATACATTGAGTATGTTTTATTGTTAATGATGCATTAAGTATAGGAATTAGTTGGAACCAATTGCTGCATTATATATCCTTCCTTGTCCAGATATCGCACTGGAATCCTATTTAAGTTCAGGACGGGTTAAATGCTTAGCCATGCTTAGTGCGGTAGAAGTCAGGTGATTTCCTGTCACCTGCAAGCTTTAGGATGAGGTGGATCACGGTTGGCTATATTTGCTATCGTGGGAAAGAACCATGTGAATAATGAATTTAGACCAGGCGGGGTCTTGTGTAGGTTTAAACATAGTGACTCCGTCTGAGTCGTTTAAGGACCGATACGCTGTACGTCCTCATGTCATGTTGAACACAGCCTAACACTTAGCTGGCCGGATAAGTCGCTCCAACCATGAAGCCTAGTAGCTTGACTCAGGCCGAGGACACGAGCAGTGGCGTGCATTCTGGAGGTAGTAAGGATGTGCAGAGAGTCATTGGCATAAGTCTAAGGCGGGTTAGAGTCCCGAACAACCTTGGCAGAGTGGTTCTCTGAGAATGTCGATCTGTTTGGACTCGCAACTCCTAAATCATACCAAAGGTGACTTGTTTGCGACCCTGACGGGGGAAGCAGGGTTTGTGTTTAGGAATACCCCTCCAGCTGGATAGGAATCGATTCGAATTGCCGTCTCTCCCGGATAGTGAGAACTTGACTGAGCAGCGGCAACATAGATTCAATTAATTTAACGATATGGTAAAATGGATGATGATGATAGGGTTGTCACAATGAATACCTGATATGGTTATTAATGTTTGCACCCTAATAAAATGATTGCTTAGTACAGGTGCTAATATAGTTGACAAGTTAATGGCTAAAAGTCACTGCTAGTTTAGATTAAGAGTTGATCATTATTACTTATGCTTTTCTGCAAAAGGAAAGTGTCAGCCAGATCCACTACATTAAGCTATGCATAATCCTTGGTGTCATTTGTTTGGTTTTCGACGGGTAAGTCTAGCTAAGTACATTCCCGTACTCAGGGTTTATTCCCTCTTGTTGCAGATGACCTTTTATATCAGGGATTTTGTAAGTATTGTCTCCACCCAGCGGGTGATGAAGACTAGATCATGGGCATGATCTCTGTTCTCTTATCTAGATGCTTTTGCGGGCTGTGATCAGCGAACCAGTATTTGTATTTGAACTCGGGTGTGTAAGTTAAAACTATTTGCTTCCGCAAGTTTTACAAGACTTGTTTTGTAATAACGATGACTCTGTGATGATGTAATCTATTTGCGAACGTCTGCAAAATGTTGTAACGTACGATATGTTATGTTGAATTATTGTGATCTTGGTAGTATGCAAGTTGGTTTGAAATCCTTCGAGATTTCAGTTGACTACCGGGTTTATATGGGCTCAAGTTCGAGAATTTGATCGTTTCAACGATTGTTTTTATACTTGTGCTCTTATAAATTGGTCGGTTCTATGACATCTCGCATCGCCATCGCTCCCTGCCTCACTCGCCGGTGGGCCGCGCCGCCCCTTCCTACCTCCATCGCCGGCGGGCCACGCCGCCCTCCTTGCCTCCATCTCCGGTGGCGTCGCCGTCGCTCCCTGCCTCCCTCGCCGGCGGGCCGCCCCGCCCCTCCCTGCCTCCATTGCTGGTGGGCCTTGCCGTCGCTCCCTACCTTCGTCTATTGGTGGGTTGCGCTTCATGGGCGGTAGAGGGGATGAGATATTGTCTGTCAATTCCAATTTCATGATATGGATATCCAAACATGAATAGGTATTTGCCACTCAGTTGAATTCTATCTAGCAATTTCATCTGCATCCAAACAATACCTTTGGTATTGTATCCATTTCCAAAACTAGTCTGATTTGGTATTCAACCCAATTCAATTCCAAGCCCTCCAATATCTACATCCAAACGAAGCATAGCGCAATTGATGATGTTCATATGAACTCCATACAAGAAACAAGATCTAAAATGTGACTACTAGGTGGGTTGTGTAGTGCACATTGATGATGTTCACAGAGTTGGTAAAACTAAATTAGTTTGAATAAAAAAATGAAAAGGAAAAACGGTGCATATTTTCCCCTTAAGCATAGTGCAATTATAAGATGAATTCGTGCAGTCAATTCAATCATTTGAACCTCTCCCACAAGAGATAGCATTTGGTTTCTTCACACCATTACCAAACTAGACTTTCTTTTGAAGGAGCCGAAGTAGACTATTTGCTCTCCTTTGAAACTTTAAAGTTGATTTCATTCTCCAACTGTATAAAACAAAACGTTGAGAGTTGCACCATACATGTTATGGGCCCAAAGCCGAGCAAATTTCATTCCCCAAGGGAAAAAGTCCACTTTTGCTCCCTCATCTTTTGCGCTAGTTCACTTTTGCTCCCTCATCTCTAAAACCAGGCACAAGACCTCCCTCATCTCTCCAAACCACGCACCTGACCTCCCTCGGTGGTTTGGCCTCCGGTATTCGCCGAGTCAGCACTAAATCAAGTAGAAGTGCCCGTGCCCAAGATCTGATCGACTCTGTTCGTTCCAAAAAAATCCCCCAAACTGACGAACCCTAGCTCCGGCATTCGAGTTGCGAGAGGCGGCGGGGCAGTGGGCGTTGGGCGCAGCGAGCGGTGCCGCTGGGCCTGGGCAGGCGCCGGGCGCAGCGCGCATGTAGGAGCGGTGCTACTAGGCCTCGGCGAGCGCATCACGCCAACTCGCGAGCACGGTGCCACTGACCACAGCGAGCGCTAAGCTGCAAATGGATCCTGTATTTTTGAGTTGTTTTTCTTGGTGATTGTGTAATTTAACAAGTAATGGGTACATCAGTAGTCCTATTTTAAGCACTTGTAGTCCTATTTTAAGCACTAATGTTCTTACCGCACCTATTTTATTAGTACCAAACCTCGTAGCCTATATCTTCTACATGTAGGTGTCACGTGATTAGGCATGGATGGTTATGACTTCCTCCCTGTTCGGTTTCATTTTAATGGGGAGTTCTTGAGGAATAGCAATGGAGTGTTTTATGTTGGAGGTACTCAAGCTATGTCTTACATCGACCGAGACAAGTTGTCGCTGCCTGAAGTTGTTGGCCATCTCCGTGATCATTGCAATGTCAAAGAAGGCACAATTTTGCATTGGCTATTTCCAGGGAGAGACATGAGCATAGGCCTGAGAGCTTTAGTTGATGACAAAGTGTGCCAGATCATGTCTGACTGCATTGTTGAAGGTGATGTTGCAGATGTGTATGCTGAAAATCATGAGCATGATGCAGCTATTGAAGTAAGTGTCTATGAGGAAGAGATGGAAGAAAATTCCAAGGATAATGAGATAGAAGATGAAGATCTGCAACCTTTGACTATTTGGAAAGGTGAAAGCAAAGAAATAGACAAGCAAGTTGACCTTGTCAGTCAATTTTACTGTACTCCAAATAACATGCCAGGAGACACAAATGGAGATGAGATGTCTAACACTGACGGTGAGTACATGCCTGGAGACTCATGTAGTTCTGGTGATGATGAATAAGCAACCCAAATTCATAAGAAATTTAAGGATTTCAAGAAGATAAAGAAGGGTGAGGCAGCGAGCTTAGATGATGTGATATATGAAGGTGTTGATTCTAGGCCTCAAAATGAACAGGAGGATGAGGATGATGGCAACAACACTCCATATTTAGATAGTAGTGATGCAGAATCTATTGATGAGTTAGGAGGTATAGGGCAAGGTAGCCTATATCCAAGATTTAATAAGAAGAAGCATGTTGTCAAGTTTAAGTTGGGAATGAAATTTAGTTCCAAGAAGCAATTCAAGAAGGCTGCACTTAAGCATGGCTTGGATGAGAGAAAGGTTATTCGGTTTATTAAGAATGACCCAAAGAGGGTGAGGGCAATATGTGACTGGGAAGGTTGTCCATGGGTATGTCTATTGTCAAATACTTCTAGGTCTGATAGTTGGCAAATATCTACATTTACAAATAATCACATGTGTCCACCTAGAAGAGACAATAAACTAGTGACCTCAGCTGTAATTGCTAGGAAATATGAAAAGTTTATTTTTGCCAACCCATGTTGGAAAATACCTCACATGCAGCAGACAGTTCAAGAAGAAATGTTTGCAACCGTTTCTAAGTCGAAGCTAAAGAGAGCAAAATCACTAGTGATGCAGAAAGCTTTGGATGCAACTAAAAAGCAGTACTCTAGGCTGTATGACTACCAAATGGAGCTTCTCAGAAGCAACCCAGGAAGCAACGTTATTGTGAACAAGGAAGATAATGTAGAGCCTCCTATTTTTAGAAGAATGTACATGTGTCTACATGCTTGCAAAGAAGGGTTCAAAGCTGGCTGTAGGAAAGTTGTTGGGTTAGATGGATGCTTTTTCAAAGGAGCAACTAACGGTGAACTTCTTTGTGCTATTGGGAGGGATGCCAATAACCAGATGTACCCTATTGCCTAGGCAGTTGTGGACAAGGAGAACAACGACAATTGGGATTGGTTCTGTGATATGCTCTTTAGGGATGTTGGTGTGCAGGAAGGACATGGATGGGTTTTCATCTTAGACCAGCAAAAGGTATGCTGCTGTAAAACATTTGTTATGTTAAAATTTGTAACTATGAAGGCAGATGATTTATAATATTTCCAACTTGTTCAGGGAATTCTTAATGCTGTCAGCAAATGGGCACCTGAAGCTGAACACAGGAACTGTGCTAGGCACATTTATGCAAACTAGAAGAAGGAGTTTACGAAGAAGGACTACCAGAAAAATTTTTGGAGGTGTGCCAAAGCACCTTGTTTGATGCTTTTCAACTTGGCAAGAGCAAAGCTAGCACAACACACTAGAGCAGGTGCACAAGCTATAATGAACACACATCCTCAGCATTGGAGCCGAGCTTGGTTCAGGTTGGGTTCTAATTGTGACTCCGTAGATAATAATATTTGTGAGTCATTCAACAAATGGATCATCGAGGCTAGGTTCTTTCCTATAATCACCATGCTTGAAACTATTAGAAGGAAAGTAATGGTCAGGATCCAAGAACAAAGAACTAAATCATAGAAGTGGACAATGGTTATCTGCCCAAACATCAATAAAAAATTTAATGTCTACATTTCTATGTCTGCACACTGCCATGCCATCTGCAATGGGAACGACAAATTTGAAGTTCAGCATTTTGACAATAGATTCACAGTGGATTTGGTGTCAAAGAAATGTTCCTGTAGGTATTGGCAATTGTCTGGACTTCCTTGTTGCCATGCTATTTCATGTATATTATTCAAGACCAACCGCCTAGATGAATATGTGGCTGACTGCTACTCTGTACACCACTTCAACCAAACATATAGTCATTGCTTAAACCCAGTTGAGGGTATGAATAGCTGGCCTGCATCTGATAGGGAACCCCTTAGAGCTCCTGGTTATGTGAAAATGCCTAGCAGGCCAAAGACTGAGAGGAGAAGGGAACCAACAGAAGTGAGAAAGGCCACTAAAATGTCAAAAACTGGAACAATTATTAGATGCAGCAAATGCCGCTTGCCTGGACACAACAAGTCAACATGTACGAACATAAGTGGAGCAGGACCTTCACATGCAGGAGGTTCTCAGAGAGCAGGAGGTAGCTCTCAGTCAGTTCCAGTATCACAGCCAACAGGATATAAGTCAGTTCCAGTATCACAGCCAACAGGATATAAGTCAGCTACATGAGGTAACCCAAATGCTATGGTTGTGCTTTCCAATACACAAAAGAGCACGGCAAGTGGTACAAAAAGGACTGCCACATCTGATGTATCTAGTGCACAGAGCATGAAAAAGGTATGTTTACCAACATCTTCAAGTTTTATGTTATGCAAGTTGTATTTAAAATTAATTCTAGCTTCTTCTGATTGTTGTAGGCAAAGGCAACAAACTCACAAAACGTCATCAAATCAAGTGCACGTGCAAGGGTTTCAACAATTCCTTCTGGGTCAGCTACAATTAACCTGCAAGCTAGAGTGCCCACTTCCAATGTTAACTGCAGTGTTAATGTACAGCTAACTGGTGGGACTGCATCTGCTCATGTGTCTGCTCAAGAGCCAGCAAAGAAGAAGCCTATTCCAAACAAATATGGAACTAATCCACTCTAGATTCTTCCTCCATAGAAATCTGATAAGTTGTGATGTGTTTGTGTGTCTGGTTGTATGCCAAACTTGAATAAATATGCCCTTTATGATGTATGACAATTATGTATGCAAGAAACTTTAGACTGTTGTTATCTATTTCCTCTTATGTACGCAGTAAACTAGAACTGCCATGTATGACAATTTGTCTTAAGTTATGTGAACCATCTGGCCTTATCTATTTGCATTTACGTGTGTTGTCATTTCAATGAAAATGATTGGGAAAGGAACTGGACACGCAGATGAGTCCAGTGAGGTGAAGAAGTGATATATGCACCACGAACCCAGCAGCAACCAGGGCATGTTCTCTTCTGCAGAACATGTGCCACAATCTTTCTTAGGGGGTGTTTGGTTCCTACAGGAAAATTTTAGTCCCTGTCCCATCGAATGTTTGGACACATGCATGAAGTATTAAATATAGACGAAAAAATAACTAATTGCACAGATTGTGGCTAATTTGCGAGACGAATTTTTTAAGCCTAATTAGTCCATGATTTGACAATGTGGTGCTACAGTAAATATGTGCTAATGGCAGATTAATTAGGCTTAATAAATTCGTCTCGTAAATTAGTCTCCATCTATGTAATTAGTTTTATAATTAACTCATATTTAGTTCTCCTAAATAGCATCCGAACGTCCGATGTGACATGGACTAAAATTTAGTCCATGGAACCAAACACCCCTTAGTTCATAGCTGGTGAGTTCTGAAAGGTGCAATACCCATCTGGGCGGAGACGCGTGACAATGTCATAATCAGGGCCTGGATTCAGCTTACCTGCACTACTCTAGGCGGAGAAGGGCAAGTTAGGTTGCTCATGAAGTTATGTACCGTTCACCCTAACATGGAATATTGTCTTAATGTTAGGCAAACACATGTGGTCTTTTGCTCCCAAATAAATTGTGTGTTAGAATTTGGAGTGTATACTACCTCAGGTACCGAATGTTCTTGTGGAGCTGTGATACTCTGCTGTCGTTGACGTTTCGTTACTGGTTCCGACTGACAAGGACATGTCGTCGACGTTTAGGCAATTAGTATGTAGCATGTGCTTTTAGCTCTGTTGTCTGCGTCCTAAACGATGGTGCAAGTTTGCAGCAAACGAGTACATGCATAAGAAAATGAACTATATCGGTATGAAGGAGGGCGTGTTTGGTTGGTTCTATCTCCTTCATTCTGACTAGGTGAAAATCTGTATAATCTGATAAATAAGTTTGTTTGGTTGTCTGCTGAGTGGATTTAACGGTTTGCATAAGTGGTTATAAAAATACGTCGTCATATTGTCCTGATGAATATGCTAAAAATTAGTTTCACTAGTCATTTTGGCTAGTAGATGCAATATCATGTGCTGGCCCATAGGTCATTCTCTAGCAAAGAGCTCCACATTTGGTTCACATAACTTTAGACTGTTGTTATCTATTTCCTCTTATGTACGCAGTAAACTAGAACTGGACACATCAGTACATGACAATTATAAGTTAGACATAGTCATATGCATTGATAACTGAGGAACAAGTCACTGGAACCATTTTACAATGGAAAATTAAACATAAGCAGTTGTCATTTATACATTTGCATGACAACTAACACAAGGAGAATGGCCGAATTGAAACCTAACAACACTAGGACAGCAATGCCAACACACATCATCCAATTCCAATGTTTTTGCTTCTTCGTGCCTCCCTTCTTGGCCGAAGCCACAGTCCTCCGAGGATCATACACCCCAACAGGTTCTTTCTTCATCAGTGGTAGCGCCTGTTCATACACCTCAACTTCCACACAATCTGTCGTCTCCAGTGGACGGTAATGGCACATCTCGGATTCTTGAAGCATCCCATAATGAACAAGAAAGTTGGCATATTCTTCTTCGAACATGTAGAAATCACAGCGAGGAAACTAAAAAAAAAGGAAAATCAGTTTGCACTGTACAAACCCTAGCTTTCAATTAACACCAGAAATTTCAAAAATCTAACCTGTCTATACTTCCTCGGGCATTTGAAGAACCTTTCCATTGGGTGCTCATCTGTATTCGACACCAGCTCCAAAATCCGCCCCTTCCCGCAGTATGGGCACCAGATTAGCGGCAGCCCGCTCCCTCCTAGCGGCGGCGCTTCTGTGGACGGAGGCTGCGGCAGGAGGACGCGAGATGTGCCAGGGGCCATGGAGGATTTCAGGCTAGCAATGACGACAAACCTAATGGCGGCGCGGCAAGACGGTGGCGGCGACGCGCATGGAGTGGCGGCGGCGCGCATGGACTCGGGGAAAAAGAGGAGCGTGACCAGCGGGCACTCGCGTCTTCTATTTTTAGCCTGGCTCAGCAAATACCGGAGGCCAAACCATCGAGGGAGTTCAGGTGCGTGGTTTAGAGAGATGAGGGAGGTCACGTGCCTGGTTTTAGAGATGAGGGAGCAAATGTGAACTAGCGCAAAAGATGAGGGAGCAAAATAGACTTTTTCCTTCCCCAAGCTACACGAAATACAAAAGCCCAATGGGCTAACGCTGGATCTAGTCTCTTCGGCCTTCCTGGAAAAAGACGAGAGAGGAAAGGACCGAACGGCTCGGGTCGATCCATCGAGGGTCATGGCTCTGGTCAGATTGGCGTTTCTCGTCTTCTTCCTCCTCGCCGCGGCGGAGTTCGCGGCGGCGACGCGGTCGCCGTCGGCTTTCGTACAGAACGCCATCTACTCCAACCGCATCACCATCTTCTCCAAGACCTACTGCCCGTAAGTCCTACCACTCAAACACCAACCGCTTCGGCATACCTCTTTCTCTGCTTTGCTCGCTTTCAGCCTGGAAATCTGGGAGATCTTCGGGATCCAAGGCGGTAGGGGCAGCCGAGTGTAACTAAGCGCGTAGTTAAGGTCCCATCAAGTTCCCAGTCTAGCAGCTGTTTTGCTTGGCGAAGGCTTGGTTTGTATCGTGAATTGGATGGATTTTGCAGATGGTTGGGTGCGAATTAGGACATTTCCCGTGCAATTGAGCACCAGGAAGTGGAGAATTGGTTGGGTTTCGTTCAGTGGTATTGCGGATGTGGTTCCTGCGGTGCAAATCGAGCGGCTTAGCTGCTAAAATTGAAAAATGGAACCCATTAACTGTTTCATGTTTTGATGAAACACGGGTCTGGTGCGATTGCTTTGTTCTGCAGATTATGCTGCTCTAGTTTATGGCATAAGATGCTGGTCTACACTCTATTACAAGTAAAATAGGCCATAGGCTATAGGTTCAGAACTTCAGATCATACTGTTGTGGATCAGCACCTCATGTGAATTATACAGTGTATACTATTGTTTCATGTGGGGGAACTATTTTGTTCACAGACCTAACAAGCCCAACTGTCTTAAGCTGGAGCCAGTTGGCCTGTTACTTGCAGAGTGACGATTTGGATTTGAACTGACTTGTTGTATGGTTATACCTAGACACGCACACCATAGTAGTATCCATGACAGTGGCCATAGATGAGTTTGAATTTATAAGCTTGGGCCTTGGTTTCTGATTCTGTGGCCAGAAGTACAGTAGGCATCGTACAACAAGCATTGTGTATATTGAGCAGGTATATCTGTAGTGTCCTTGTAGTTATAATTCTAAGCATTTATTTGTGAAAATCCAGCTTAAGGACCTTCTCAAAACTCACCCCTGTTGAATCAGAGAACAGTGAGAATCCCCCCTTAATATGCCCTCACCTTCCCTGCCCTGTTCGGCTGATACGTTTTTAGCTGATTTCGGATGATTCAATAGTGTTCTGTGAGAGAGAATAAGCTGAAACAAGGGGAGAGTGGATCAGCCGAACAAGCTGGCCATTCATGGGTGTTTAAATCCAAAGACTAAAGTTTAGAGGTGTCACATGGGTTGTCACATCGAGTGTTCGGATAGTAATAACAAAACAAATTACATCAGTTCTCAGTAATCCGCGAGACGAATTTATTAAGTCTAATTAATCCGTTATTAACACATCTACTGTAGCACCACATTGTCAAATCATGGACTAATGAGGCTTAAAAAATTCGTCTCGCAAAACAGTTCCAATATGTGCATTTAGTTTCGTAATTAGTCTATATTTAATACTACATGCATGTGTCCATACATCCGATGGGACAGCGACTAAAGTTCAGGAGGAGGAAACAAACATTCCATTATGGTTATGAGCTGGCTGTTCTTTCCATTTCCTTGAAATCCAGTGTGCGCTGACAAAATAACATTATGGTTGCTGTTGCTTTATCAGAGAAGCATTTTACTTACATCAAGGGTTCTCCCTTTTCATTTCTCGCATCATGTCTTGCTTGGATATTAATCTGTCTCTTGTCACATGGGTTACTGCTATAGACTTAATGCAAAGATACATGGCTCTCTTGCGTATTCATGAAAAATGGTACTGCTACACAAGCACAGAATGGACAATTACTCTAATGCTTTAAGCTCTAGTAAGGTACTAAGGTTATCAGATAATGTGATGAAATATGCCAGGTGAAGTGAAGTCCTGGACTGGTACCTAAATAAAAATTTGAAAAGAAAACAAAACACTTCTTTTCATGGTCTGGTTATTTTCCCAGTATGAAGTACTTGTAGTGGTGACTTTTGTTACTAAATGCTCCTTTGCTCTCTTTCTCATAGCCACTCCATGCGTGCTAAGCGCATATTTCGAGATCTCAAGGAAGATCCGTATGTTGTTGAACTAGATACCCGAGGTAATCATCCTTGAACCTTGATTCGTATGCAACTTCAATGCAATCACATGTTTTGGGGGGTTTGTCTGCAAGAATTACGAAGCCTAATAATATACACATGCCATACAGAGGATGGGCGTGACATTCAAAGTGTTCTCCTGGACCTAGTTGGGCGGCATACTGTGCCACAGGTGTTTGTCAATGGCCAGCATGTTGGTGGCGCGGACGGTTAGTGTTTAAACCTTGAGCGCTCTTAAACCTGTCAGTTGCACTGTTGTTTCCATGTAACTATTTAAGCATATTAGCATACTTCTACCTTGGTTGATACCAACAGTCAACATTTTGCTATATAATTGCAGATACAGTAAATGCACTTTCAAATGGACAGCTGGAGAAACTTCTTGGGAAGAGTCAGTCACAATGATGGATCGCTGGACAAGATTGGACTGCCAAGAATACGTGAGTATATGTATGGGAGGGGTGTTCTTTTCTGTTTAGGGCTGAACAGAATGTGTGAGCATGGTAGTGTTGTGATAACCATCTGTACTGCTGGATTTGTGTGATCTCTTCAATTGCATATATGTTTCTACTTACCCATCTATGTTTTATGAATGGAATTTGGTTGGTTTACCTTGTTCATTATTGAAATTAGTATAGGTAGGTCAATGAACTGCTAGTTGTATACTTGTATATCTGAACTAGGGTATCCTCAGCAACATTCCTGAACTTCCGATGACTTTATTGCTATCTTCATTCCAATTTATAAGTCGTTTTCGCTTTTATAGGTAGTGGCAGGATCTGTCCACCGGGGTTGGGGGGCTCGAGTCCCCCCTATCCGCGGCCACGCCCATGGAGCAGCAACGTAGCACAACGCCCGCACCAGCAAGTAGCAAGCGCAGCACGGTAGTAGCCAGTGGCCAGCGCCCAGCACAACAGCTTGTTCAGCCCCCCCCCCCCCCCCCCCAGGATTTTGTCCTAGATCCACCACTGTTTATAGGTACATAATATTTTATATGTATCTTAGACATAGCATATATCTAGATCCGTAGCAAAAGTTATGGACTTAGAAAAGCCAAAACAACTTTAATTTGAAATGGAGGGAGTACCTTTTACCTTTTCGGGCCCTCCCTAGACTTTTCCGGGTGCATTGTACCACGTCACTCTATCTAAAACCATAGGTGGGTACTGTTCTCATCTCTTTTCTTTAATTCCATGCCAAGTCATAAAAAGAACAACTCTCCACTTTCAGAATCTTTGTTGTTTCAAACAGTGACACAACCTCCCCAACATAACTTCGACTGTTATTTCTATTACAATATTATAGAAAAATCAACAAATGTGTAATTTTATTGAAGTTTTTTTTTAAAAAAACTACTAATTGTCACATGTTTTCTTAATGTCTTCAGAAATATTTTAAATGTTATTGATACTAAGTTTAAAAGTTTTACCTCAACCTTGTCCAAAGAACAATAATTAAGGAATGGAAGGGAATAAGTGACAGTCATTTATATGTTGTTTGGTTGTTGACAACAATACAGGTTGTCAAAATTGGACGCACTGGATGCCTAGCCAGGCAGCTTTCCTAGGGTCTAATCAGGATAAGCAATGAGGGCTTGTTTGCTTTCGGACCTGGTGTCCGAATTTGGATGTGCTTGGGTCTAATCGAGATAAACGATGAGGGCTTGTTTGCTTTGGGACCTCGTGTCCAATTTTGGATGTCTGGGGTTGGATCGACGTGCATGGCCAGCACCTCCTAGGCCAGGTTTCAAACCACATCCTTAATGCTTAGTACAATATTTTGCATTGACATAGCCTAGCCTGAGTGGGTTTCTTTTTTTCTTTTTTGAAAAAGGGATGAGGGTTGCAATGTGGCTGTTGTTCAAGAAAAGCACAAACTAAAAGGATAATCCATTATTCTTAAATCTTCTGGTCCAATAAATTGACAGACACGTATAAAACAACAGTATAGACGCTTTGTTGTACAGATGGGACATTTACATATTCATATTCATCGATCAGTATAAGAGAATCCTTAACCGTTGCTGCTCACACTTGACCATTAGCAACTGTAGGGGCAAATTCTTTTTGCTCTATTATTCACTCATCACCGCCGGCCTCTTCCTCTCCGGCTATCTGGCCGGCAGGCTCCGGCTGCTTTATCTCCTTAGGCCGATTATCGCGAGGAAGAGCGAGACGTAGTCGAATTGGTAGACGCGCCTGAGCATCCCGATCTTGATCTCGTCCCACGGCGGGTACCGGAACATGAACTCGATGAGGAAGCTCCTCTTGAACACCGCCTTCTTGTGGCTGAACATCTCAAACGAGTACTTACCGTGGTACTGCCCGAACCCCACGCCACCGAACGGGATGCTGTCCAGGCCATACTGCAAGCAAAATTTTGCAGGAGAAACGTCGTGCATTGAATTCAGTAGTAGTAGAAGAAGAAGGTGCAGGTCAGTGTCAGTCACGGGCGGGAGCGAGTGATTAGTGTTGCGCACCTGCACGATGGCGTCGTTGAACGTTACGCTCCCCGACGACGTCTCGTCGATGATCCGCTGCTTCAGCTTCTCGTTCCTGGTGAAGGCGTAGATCGCCAGCGGCTTCGGCTTCGACTTGAGGAACTTGATGCTGTCCTCGATCTTCTTCACCTGGAGAAAACAGATGATGCATTGGCTGGCTGTTCGTTCAGCAGAGGTACTATCTACTCCATTCAGATTCAGCCAGGGAATAAAGCGTCAGCTAGAACGCTCACTGCGCACCGTGATGATCGGGAGCAGCGGGCCGAATATCTCCTCCGTCATGATGTCAGAGTCCAGCGGGGGATTCAGCAGAAGCGTGGGCTCGATGCTCCTGCACAACACAATCGGGAACATGACATGGCGTCAACGTCAAGCAGAGGCGCCGGCCGGTTTCTGTGGTAACACTACACTGCTTTGCGTTGGGTGCCTTACAGCGTCTTGGGGTTGAAGTGCCCGCCATGGACCACGGAGGACGCCACCCTGCGGTCGGCCAGGAAGCCACTCAGCCTCTGGAAATGCTTCTCGTTCAGAATGCGCGCCATGTACTCTGGCCTGGTGAAGAACCTCTCCAGCGTCGACTTGAGCATCTCGATCTTCATTCATCAGGGGAACAAACAAGCGTCGTTGTCAGATCAGATGCGGTAACATACTAGAGCAGAAGATGTCATATATATGATATGCACATCGGAGGCTATTGGGGGCAGACCAGAATCGGAGCAAATTCCTCCTCCACCAGCAGGTAGTCGATGGCGATGCAGGCTTGGCCGGAGCAGGTGGACCATTTGGCTCCAATAATGCGATTCACCGCTACCTGGCTGTCCCTGTTGCTGTCAAGCCAGTCGACGATGCAGGGGCACTTGGAGCCGAGCTCAAGCGCCACCGGGGTGAGGTGCTCGGCGGCCTTGGTCATGATGAGGCGCCCAACACGGCTGCTGCCTGAGAAACAAACAAACACCAGGCCAGGAAACGTAACGGGCCGTCAGATCGGATATACGCTCATGCAAGTAGTGGTAGTTCATATCTGTTCAGAGGCAGGCAGAGAGGCCTCTCGTGTAGTGGATTACGTACCAGTGAAGAGAACCTTGTCCCATGGGTGGTCCATGAGCTTGTCCCCGACCTCAGGGCCGCCCTCGACGACCTTCACGGCCTTGGAGTCCAGGAACTTGGGTAGGTTGGCCGCGAGGAACGCCGAGGTGGACGGCGCCAGCTCCGATGGCTTCACCACCACAACGTTGCCGGCCGCCAGGGCTCCGGAGAGCGGTTCCAGAGCTAGGCCTGCACACGTGAAACGAGCAGAAACATGAGCGAAGATGACGATTTCGTTATCAATCGCGCCTCTTTTTTGATCTCAACTTCGGCTCTTCTCAATCACATGAGGTGCACCAACATTTGGTTTTCGAGTAGTCGGTTGCGATAACAAACGGTTCCTGCAGGTTTAGTTTCTTTCACCGATCGTGCCCTAAAAGTCCAACCATCAGCAAGCCAAAGGACAAGGAGAACACGTTCGAGATCTACCTGTCACAATTCACAAAGGCGACGCACAAGCACTATCGCCATCAGACAGGCTGGTTAAGTCACGAGACACGGCTGTTACGCTAGCTCTGCACCAATGATTACGCTAGCTTGTGGGCTGTAGTTGGGTAGTAGTACTAGCGATCATTTGGACCTTGGGTTGGACCTTTTTTGTTAGGTTCTTGGCAGCAGTGCGAGTGCAGTATTGCTCTTAATCAACGTTGCATTTTGGAAAGAGACGTTTAATAAAACACATCTAAGTTGCACAATCAAAATCAATGGAGTCGAGTAGTGATACATAAAGCCTATACCTAGGAAAGTGCTTACAATTCGTACTGTGTCTCACTAGCATTATATTATTTTGAACAGCCACTGAAACGACGCAATCATGGATATATGACACTTAAATAGGCTTTAATGGAAAAACATTCTAGTATTAATTTCGTGTTGTCGTATGTAAAATTCTAGAAATCGGTAGCAAAAGGTAATCAGTTTGACTTAGATCGAGCAAATCTAGGTGAACTTTATTTGTAAATGAATTGTGATAGGAGAAAGTATCTATAACTTTGACTAGGGTCCAACTCGATGTAACTGAGGATATTGTTGCAAAAGTAATGAAGCTATACTTGTGGAGCTGTGTAGGTTGGCAAATTTTGCACCACACACTTGACACACACACACGGTCATGCATTTCGTGCGGGTCACCAATGCGACTCACTCAATCAACAGTTTTAGCAAGTTATACTTGAAATTGATACGATGATGTGATGTCTAACCAACATATATATAATTGCCTTTCAGTCCCTAGCTATATATTTTGTTGTTAAAAGCAAGAAGCTAGCGTACTTTCTTCTAGATTGGGATTTATATTAATTAATGTTCTGAGTCATTCAGTCAGATCAGTAGTATCTCTCCCAGTTTCTAGAGAGAAGCACATTTAATCATCTTATTGTTCGCTGCAAGCACGCCTAATGTAAAGCAAAGCAAAGAGTTCATCGGCGGCCTCACCTATTGGGAGATTCCAGCTTGAGTAGATGAGCACAACCCCGAGCGGCTCCGGCACCACCAGCGCCGTCGCCGGGAAGGCAACGAGCGGCGTGTGAGCCTGTAATCACAAGTGTTAAGGCATGACCAAATGCATCAGCCTAAGGTCATGAGGAAATCCATACTGATAAACTGACAGCATGCTTGTCGATCTACATGCAGGCATAAGGTCCTGCGTATTAGTATTAGCCAGAGAGAGCTTTCTTGCCTTCTCCGGAGCCGCCCAGTTCTTGAGGTTTTGCAGCTTGTCGACGACAGACTTCTTCAGAACCCCAACCTGATCGAACACGAGCGAATAACAACAACCAGAGAGGGCTCGTTTATCAAATGAACACACAACGCAGAGAGGGTATTCAGACACGCAAGAAACCAACCAACCTCGTCTCTGAAGGCCTCGACGCGGTGTTTGCCCAGGTCCTCGTGGAGCGCGTCGAAGATCTCCTCCTCCTTCTCCTCCAGGAGCCTGACGAGACCCCTGAGCTGCGACTGCCGCCACTCCAGGTTCTGGGTCCTGCCGCTCTCGTACACCTCCCTCAGGTCGCTCACCAGGCCGCCGAAGCCCAGGGCCTTCTCCTCCTCTGGCACACTCCCCATGCCTCACAAGCTTTGCTGGTGCTGCGAGCTGGCTTTGTATTGTATCCCTGCGTACGTACGTGCCGCGAGAGAGAAGAGAGGCCGAGGTAATACACTCGATGTTGAAGGCTTAGCAGTCTGGGCTGTGTTGCCGCCGGTGCACGCAAACACGTGCTATATATATAGCCAGTTCGGCCGAATTAGCACCGCCGAGAACACTGTAGGTACAGTAGCGTTTGTTTTTATTTGGCCGCAAGTTTGATGTGACGGAGAATCTTCTTTTTTCATAGCGTTAAAGTTGGGAATTTGGGAGGAACTAAACACACCCATAGTGCTCGCCGTGGCAGTGTGGCTGGACTTCATTCTAGCCGTGGTTCGTTCATCAATGAATCCAGTTAGCCAGGGTCCCCCACGGCCGATCGACAGCTTGTTCGTTTGGCTGTGGCTTGTCGTAAACGATCGTAAATTTTCAGCCGGAACAGTGTTTTTCTCTCACACAAACCAGCCAGCAGTACTTCTTCATGAACCAGCAACGATACGAACCAGCCAAACAAACAGACTGCGAGTGGTTCTACGTTATTGGGGCGACATCGGAACAGTTGGTGCTGTTGGGTTTTGTGGAGAGGTGCTGGTGGTGACAGAGAACATTAGCTATCAATCAACCGGTACTGATGCACGGGGTAAGGACATAGGGCTAGCAAATTAATTAAAAGACACAAGTGTGAAAACTTAAAAGTTAGTAGGTATATATTTGGGTCACGAATCAAAATTACCTTTTTTTTCTTCTCTCATTTGTTCATTTTTGAACATAATACATAGAGCACCTCCAAAAGTTTCCAATATTCACTCCCAATCTTGATTTTTTCAGTAAGCTTGAAAAAATTGCTCTCTAAGAACTCCATATCTCAGCTCCCAATATTTCCGCACTTCAGAAAAACGACCTAATCGCGCAGATATCCATCGGCCAATTTGAAGGTGGAAGAATGTGGGAAAGAATAAAGAGTAGGACGGAGTTTCTAACGCAAATAAAAAAATAAAGTATAAAAGTGGTTGAAAAATAATTTGGGGTTCTTGATGCAAAATTACTTCCTATCTTTTAGGAGCGAGATTTTAGAAATGGTTGGAGAAAGCCAACAAATATACTCCTGATTTTTTGGTCACTTGGAAAACTCATTAATTTACCAAGTGACTTTTTAGATATTATTTGAGATGCTCTTAGTATGTACAAATATTTTTATTTTTTATTCAGTTCGAATAAACCTAAGTTACCAATGACTGCAAGATTTTTATCACCCTTCATGTTTTTTTGTCTTTTGCATTGCACTTTTTATGTGCGTCTGGCATGTGTCAGTTGAAATCTGAGCTTGAGCTATGTGTTCATTGTGAAAAATCAATATATTCACAGCTTCCGGCATACCAATATACATGGTCGGTACGGCCACCCTCCTGTTCGGTGATCGTTCGCGCCAAGCGAACGAGCATGACATGGTATCCCCTTCTCTTTTCCTTTTACGTGTAGACCCAATATGGTGTTAACTGTTAACGCTAATTTCTCCTGAAATTAGCTGATTTGCTGTGGCTTTTTGACTTGCCATCGAAATTTATTCTCGTGATTGTAATAGTATTCCTATACTAGTTGAGTAGTTGTAGGGTGTAGTATGATGCCGTACACCGTGCTTCTCTTCACTTTTTGTCACGTTCTAATCTAGTTGAATATATATGATTTTCGCAAATCCCCTGATCTCTAGCCGTGCATGCGTCGGTAACAGTTCCAATACATGGTGTCTTCCTCGTGAAGCCCCTTGGTTAGGGGAGGGCGGCGGGCGCGCGGAGTGGGTGGAGCAGCGCAGCGGCGTCATCACCGCAGGCCACAGGCGGTGGGCGAGGCGGGTGGCGGTGGGGTAGACGAGTTTAGGGTTAGGTTTGAGCTTGGGGAAATCTCTAATGTCCTCCAGCCCTAGAGAGATGGCCGGCGCCGGTGGCCAGCTCGGCGGTGGTGGCGGTCAGAGGGCGGGGAGGCGCGGCGGCAACGGCGCCGCCGGACGGGCGGTGGAGGACAACCGGTGGGCGATGAGGTTGTCGACAACGTAGGAGGCGGATGAGGCTGGCGATGGGAGTAGTAGTTGGAGAAGATTAATAGAAGAAGAGGATGAGCGGAAGACGAAAACTCGTAGAAGATGAGCGTTGTTACTAGAACTGGCACGCGTGCGTCAAATAAAGGAGTCACTAATCTAGTTATGTGGTCAATCATTCTGAGCCAACAGTCCGCGAAGTTTCTAGATAATTTATTTATATAGTTATTTGCCTATATTATCTTATTTATTACTTGACATAGGACTCTCTTACTGATAACAGTCTTACTACAGATAACTGTCCTTTTTCGTTTTTTTGACTCGTACAGATAACAGTCTTATATTACAGATGACAGCAGTTGTCTGTACATACGCTGAGACGAGCACCCCGAATCCCATCCACATCCAGCGCGGCTCGGAGCACAGGAGAAGTGATGTAGTCATGCGCGCCAGGACGTGGTGTCGGTGAACGCCACGGCGCTATCTACTAGTAGCGCTGGCGTAGCTTCGTCTGTGACCATGACCATATCGTGTCCGCTCGACCATACTACTGTATCGGTGTCAGTCATGTCGGCCATGACCCCATCCAAGCAGATCGCTGGGTCCGGCTCTGGCAGGTATACCTGTCAAAGTTAATATCGTCATAATATTATATTATTAGTAGCAGTACACAGGTATTTTTCAGTTGGGACATCCTTCTCTGGCGGATGGATGGAGGAGCGATTGCACATCCACATCTCCATAAAATTTTTGGAATATACAAGTATCCATAAATTCTGCAGACGGATCTGTTTCTGGCCACATCGTTCCATCCATCGGGTGTACTGTAGGTGGTGTGTAGCTGACTTGACTAGTTGCGCTTTCTTCTTCCTCATGTTTGGTCCGTCTTTTTCTGGGCTTCCATGTGTTTCTCTCTGGTATTGATTACTGACATGTGTTAAGTCTGAAAGAAAATAAATTTTACTGAAACTTACACCCTAATGTACAGTTCTCAGTTTAATCCCACTACCTAGCAATGATTCATAACGATGTCCCTGACATTAATAAATGTCTGTGCCCAATAAAAGCTCCGCTGAAAATGTATCTACATGATTCAATAAATCCGACTCTTATTTTTTTTTTCATTTCAAGCCAAAGGGAAATGAGTTTATTAGCTTTGTTGTTGTTGTTGTTGAGGGTAAGAGTTTATTAGTTGTTTGGCTGTTTGTCATGTTGAGCCAAAATCAATCATATACTGTTCATCTTGAAGTCTGGCTCACTTAGACCGTCTCCAATAAGGAGACCCAAGCCCAAAATAGGTAGCGAGAGATCCAAAATTAGCCTCTGAAAAGCATCTAGGCCCCTAGTTGGATTTCGGTGATTAATGTCAATACAAGATTACTATGACTAACGTGTGTTTTGCAGAGGCAATTAAGTTAGGTCATGGTAATGGAGATCGATTGGGCAATCGAGGTTGTCAGTGCCCCTACGATGGAAATCGTTTCGGTTTTCAAAGGATGGACGACAAGGTTAATGATGACTAGTTCTAAGTGTCGATTGGAGTTGGAGAGACACTTAGAGTAGTTTAGGACTTTGTTTTTCCTTTGGCCGTACTATGAAGGGGGGTATGAACGGGTAGCTTGACCTAGTTGAGTCTAGTGAGTTAGGTGTGGTGCACACTTGTTAAAACTAGCTCTAGGTAGCTCCTATGAATGCCTAAGATCCTTTGGAGCAAACTTCATTCACATATGTTCAGAAGTTGGAAGTGAATGGAGGGTCAAATACTGACCGGACGCTGGCTCCGGTGCGACCGGACGCTGGCTCCGGTGCGACCGGACGCTGGCCGCAGGGTCCGGTCAGTTCATTTGACCGAGAAGATCAAGTCTGGTGTGACCGGACGCTGGGAGGTCATGTGACCGGACGCTGAGGGCCAGCGTCCGGTCAACTCCAGTAAGGGTCCAGACTTGGAAAAGTGTGACCGGACGCGTCCGGTCAGTGTGACCGGACCCTGAGTATCCAGCGTCCGGTCGTTTACAGTAAGCATCCAAGAGCGACCGGACGCGTCCGGTCGGTACTGACCGGACCCTGACAGCGTCCAGTCATCACTTGAATGCTAGTTCGCGGGTTGAACTGACCGGAGCGTCCGGTCATCACGACCGGAGCGTCCGGTCATCCCGCAGAAGCTCATAACGGTTCGTTTTTCAAGGCTGGCTTATAAATAGAAGCTCCACTCGTGAGTGGAGCATCCTTTGCTCATTCCAACAGCTGAGAAACACGTTTGTGAGTGCCAAGAAGAGCAAGATCCTAGTGAGGTGTTTGTGATTTGAGAATCCAAGAGAGTAGCCTCACTAGCAAATCAAGAGTAGCAAAGTGTGCATCCATCTTCTCATTAGGCTTCGCGTGGTCAAGTGAGAGTTCGTGCTTGTTACTCTTGGTGATCGCCATCACCTAGACGGCTTGGTGGTGATTAGGAGTTTGGTGTTCACCCGGCGGAGCTTGTGGGTGACCCAACTCAAGTTGTGAGCGGCTTTGGGTGATTCGCCGCGACGGAGTGTCGAAGAATCAACCCGTAGAGAGCACTTGATCCTTGCGCGGATCAAGGGGGAGCTACACCCTTGCGCGGGTGCTCCAACGAGGACTAGTGGGGAGTGGCGACTCTCCGATACCTCGGCAAAACATCGCCGCGTTCCTTCTCTCTCTCTACTTACTTTGAGCACTTACTTTGAGTATTTACTTTGAGCAATTCAATACTTGTTTTACATCCATAGAATTGCTTGCTAGAGTAAGTTTGGAACATAGGTTGAGAGGTTGTTGTGCATTAGTTTGATATAAACACTTTTCTAGGCACAAGGGGTTAATTGGGCTATCCGTAGGATTTGATTATTGCAAGAGAATTTAGAATTAGCCCAATTCACCCCCCCCCTCTTGGGCATCTTGATCCTTTCAATTGGTATCAGAGCCTCGTGCTCACTTTTTAAGCTTAATCGCTTAGAGCAAGATGTCTCACGGGGATGGACCTCCTCCTATCTTTGAGGGAGATGATTTTCCATATTGGAAAATCCGCATGGAGGCATACTTAGAAGCTCTAGATGTTGGAATTCTTAGAGCCGCCTCTCAAGGGTTCCCCGCACCTAGGAATGCCGCACAACTTCAAGGCGATGAAGTGAATTATGAGAAATGGAATGCAAAGGCTCGCAACACCATTTTTAGAGGCCTTTGCAAAGAGGTGTTCAATCGTGTAAGGAACCACAAAGACGCCCATGCTCTATGGTCGGACGTTTGTGCGCTCCATGAGGGAACCAAGAGTGAGCGTGAGGAGCGCTATCATCTTGTGATTAAAAAGCTAAATTCTTTTGAGATGTTTCCCAAAGAAAGTGCTAATGAGATGTATTCTCGATTAAATGTTCTTGTAGAGGAAGTCAATGGGCTTGGACTTACTCAAATGTCACCATCCGATGTTGTGAGAAAAATCTTGAGTGTCCTCCCCATTGATAAATATGGACACATTGTGACCGTGCTACATCAAGGTGATCTTTCCACCGCTACACCGACACAAATCTTGGGAAAGATCAATGCTCATGAGATGTACATGCACATCACACCACAAGATGGCTCATCCTCTACAAAGAAGAAAGAGAAGGACTTAGCATTCAAAGCTAGCCAAGACAAGGGCAAAGCAAGACTTGAGTATGAGAGCTCAAGTGATGAAGATGATGAAGAAAGCCTTGCCCTCATGGTGAAGAAGACCACAAAGATGCTAAAAAGGCTAAACAAGAGTGGCATCAAGTTCGACGGCAAGAAGAAGAAGTTCTTCACTAAGCTCAAGAAGAAAGCCAATCTCCGAGATGGATTGCTACAATTGTGGCTGAACTTGGCCACTTAGCTCATCAATGCACAAAGCCCAAGAAAGACAAGTTCAAGAACAAGGGCAAGAAAGATGATTCAAGTGATGAAGATGAAAAGAAAAAGAACAAGCCATACAAGAAGAGAGATGGCAAAAAGAGGGACTTCTACAAGAAGAAGAAGAGTGGCAAGGCCTACATTGTCGGTGATTGGCTCACGGACATTGATTCATCAAGTGGATCATCCGATGATGATAGTGACGATGAAAAGGTGGCCGCCATTGCTATTGATCTTGCATCTTCACCGCCACCATCGCCATCATCCTCTACACACCTATGCCTTATGGCCAAAGGTGAACGCAAGGTAACTAAGAGTGATGATAGTAGTGATGATGAACATGCTAGTGATGATGATAGTGATAGCGATGATGATGACTCACCCACTTATGATGATCTTGTCAAAATACTAAGAAAATATACTAAGATCATTAGAAAGAGTAGAGCTACAAATGAAAAACTTGATGCTAAAAATGATTCACTTTTAGCTAAGTGTGATACATTAGAAAAGGCTAATGATGAGCTCAAAGAAACAAATGATTCTATATCATCCAAACTCAAGGAGCTCAAATCTTCTAAGAAAGAGCTTAAAGATAAAAATGATAAACTTGAGTGGGTGCACAATGAGCTTGTCACTAGTCACCATAAGCTAAAAGATGAATATACAACTCTAAAGATCAATTATGATACCCTTATTATTGCACAAGAATTCTTACCAAATGAGCCACATGATGCTACTAACCATGTTGTTAAGATTGATATAGCTACCTCATGTGATGATTTAATTGATGAAAGCATTGAGCATGGATCTAGTAGCAAGGGCAAGCAAGTGGTTGAGTGCAATGACTATGATGAGTATGTCAAGCTCAAGAGTGACAATGAGAAGCTCATGAAAGATCTTAAAGAGATGAAAAGTCACAACACCATTGTGCTAGAAACTCTTGATCATGACAAAGAGGTGATCCTTGAGAATGAGAAGCTAAAAGAAGAAATCAAGAAACTCAAGGAGGAGAAGAACAATGATATTCTCAAGGAAGAGAACAAGAAGCTCAAGATGGAGAAAGAGCATCTCAAAGTGGGATTGAGCAAGTTTGCTAGAGGCAAGCATCTCCAAAGTGAGCTACTCATGAATACCGTCATGAAGATGGATAGAAGTGGCATTGGATATATGGCAAGTGTAGAGAAGAAGAAGGCTCAAGCTCAACACCAACAATCAAAGCCAAAGCCAAAGCCAAAGAGATGTTTTGAGTGTGGACAAGAAGGTCACTTTGCTCATGAGTGTCAAACTCCACCACCACAACCCTTGCCCAAGCATGCTAGACCCTTTGCTTTCAATGCTCACTACATGCTTAGAAAAGATTCGAGTGGAAAGATGAAAGTCATGTTCTTAGGTCCCCCCAACAAGAGTAGGCCTAAGAAAGTTTGGGTGGCTAAGTCACTTGTTGAGAAGGTGAAGGGCCCTCAACAAGCTTGGATCCCTAAAGCTTGAATCTCTTGTGTGTAGGTGAACTACAAGACCGGTGGAAGTCATTGGGTTATTGATAGTGGTTGCACTCAACATATGACCGGTGATCCTCGTATGTTCACCTCACTAGATGAAGAGGTAGATGGACAAGAGAAAATAACATTTGGAGATAATTCAAAGGGCAAGGTTAAAGGATTGGGCAAAGTGGCAATATCAAATGATCATTCCATCTCCAATGTGCTCTATGTTGCTTCATTGAGCTTCAACTTGCTATCCGTTGGGCAATTGTGTGATCTTGGCTTTCAATGCTTATTCACCGAGAAGGAGGTGGTTGTATCCAAGGTAGATGACAATCAAGTGATATTCAATGGATTTAGATACAACAACTTATATCTAGTTGACTTCACCTCCGAAGATGCAAACTTGAAGACTTGCCTATTCACCAAAACAACACTTGGGTGGCTATGGCATAGAAGACTTGCTCATGTTGGGATGAGCTCACTCAAGAAGCTTATGAAGAATGATTTGGTGAGAGGGTTGAAGGATGTGAAGTTTGAGAAGGACAAGCTTTGTAGTGCATGTCAAGCCGGCAAGCAAGTTGCAAACACTCATCCAACCAAAGCTTTCATGTCAACCACAAGAGTGCTAGAACTCCTACACATGGATTTATTTGGACCAACAACATACAAGAGTTTGGGAGGAAATCTCTATTGTCTTGTGATTGTGGATGACTATTCAAGATATACATGGGTGTTCTTCCTTCATGACAAATCCGAAGTTGCATCTTGTTTCAAGAAGTTTGCCAAGAGAGCTCAAAATGAATTTGAAGTGAAGCTCAAGAAGATAAGAAGTGACAATGGCAAAGAGTTTGACAACACAAATATAGAAGCTTATTGTGATGAAGTTGGAATCAAACATGAAGTCTCCGCAACCTATACTCCTCAACAAAATGGTGTAGTTGAGAGGAAGAACCGGACTTTGATCACTCTTGCAAGGACAATGCTAGATGAGTACAACACCCCCGAAGCTCTATGGGCGGAAGCAATCAACACCGCATGTTATGCATCCAATCGCCTATTTCTTCAAAAGTTCCTTGTCAAGACTCCATATGAGTTGCTCAATGGGAAGAAGCCGGACGTCTCCTTCTTTAGGGTGTTTGGTTGCAAGTGCTACATCTACAAGAAGCGGCAACACCTAGGGAAGTTTCAAAGGCGTTGTGATATAGGTTTTCTTGTTGGTTACTCATTGAAGTCCAAAGCATATAGAGTATTTAATCATGCCACCGGCTTGGTTGAAGAAACATATGATGTGGAATTTGATGAATCTAACGGCTCCCAAGGAGCACATGAGAATCTTGATGATGTAGGTGATGAACCATTGAGGGAGGCTATGAAGAATATTCCGGTGGGAGACATCAAGCCAAAAGATGATGAAGATGATGTACAAGTCATTAATCAACCCTCTTCATCAAATGTACCACAAGATGGTGAAAAAGTTGGGAGAGTAGAAAATGAAGATACTCATATCTCCCATGAGCAAATGGTGGTACAAGCACAAGATGTTGATGCTCCACAACCTCCTCCTCAAGTGGTCAATAGAAGAAATACACCTCTCCTACAAGATCATCCACAAGATCTCATCATAGGGAGTCCAACAAAGGGGGTGATGACTCGATCTCAAAAGCTTACTTCATTTATTGCTCATCACTCTTTTGTCTCTTGCTATGAGCCTACCAAGGTAGAAGATGCTCTTAAAGATCCGGATTGGATCAATGCCATGCATGAAGAGTTGAACAACTTCACTCGCAATGAAGTTTGGAATCTTGAAGAGCGACCAAAAGATGCAAGAGTCATTGGAACAAAGTGGGTGTTCCGCAACAAGCAAGATGATCAAGGTGTTGTTGTGAGGAACAAGGCAAGACTAGTGGCAAAGGGGTTCTCTCAAGTTGAAGGTCTAGATTTTGGAGAAACCTTTGCACCGGTTGCAAGATTAGAAGCCATCCGTATCCTTCTTGCATATGCATCACATCATGAAATGAAACTATATCAAATGGATGTGAAAAGTGCATTCTTAAATGGCTTTATTAATGAACTAGTCTATGTTGATCAACCTCCCGGGTTTGAAGACCCTAGATATCCTAATCATGTTTATAGGTTGTACAAGGCACTATATGGGCTTAAGCAAGCCCCAAGAGCTTGGTATGAGCGCCTTCGGGACTTCCTTATTGAAAAGGGCTTCACCATTGGGAAGGTCGACACCACACTATTCACCAAGAAGCTTGATGGGCATATCTTCATTTGTCAAGTATATGTTGATGATATCATCTTTGGATCATCAAATGAAGACTCATGCAAAGAATTTGGTGAATTGATGTCTAAGGAGTTCGAGATGTCAATGATTGGTGAGCTTACATTCTTTCTCGGTTTTCAAGTCAAGCAAATGAAAGAAGGCATATTCATCTCTCAAGAGAAATACACAAAAGATCTTCTCAAGAGATTCAAGATGGATGAATGTAAGCCAATCAAGACCCCAATGCCTACCAATGGACATCTCGACCTAGATGAGGGAGGTAACTCGGTTGATCAAACTCTCTACCGTTCTATGATTGGTAGCTTGTTATATTTAACCGCATCTAGGCCCGACATCATGTTTAGTGTGTGTATGTGTGCTAGATTTCAAGCTAGTCCTAAGGAAACACATTTAATTGCCGTAAAAAGAATCCTTAGGTATCTTAAGCACACACCAAGCATAGGCCTTTGGTATCCCAAAGGAGCTTTATTTGAATTAATTGGCTATTCCGATTCGGACTACGCCGGATGCAAAGTTGATAGAAAGAGCACATCCGGAGGGTGCCATTTGCTTGGTAGATCACTTGTGTCTTGGTCCTCCAAGAAACAAAATAGTGTGGCTTTGTCCACCGCCGAAGCGGAATACATTGCCGCGGGTGCTTGTTGTGCACAAATATTATACATGAAACAAACTTTACTAGACTATGGAGTAGTTCTAGAGAAAGTACCTCTTTTGTGCGACAATGAAAGTGCGGTAAAACTTGCAAATAATCCGGTTCAACATTCTCGCACCAAGCATATAGATATCCGCCATCACTTTCTAAGAGATCATGTAGCCAAAAATAATATATCACTAGAGGGTGTAAGATCCGAAGATCAATTAGCGGATATCTTTACTAAACCGTTAGATGAAGCTACATTTTGTAGATTGCGGAATGAGCTCAATGTACTTGATTTTAGTAACTTCACTAAAAATTGAGCTTGTGTTGTCCCTTGCATTCATTGTAATATACAACATGTTTAATTTGTAGCAATGCATATAGGGCTTGTCTAACATGGTTAAGATAACCGCCGAAAAGCGTGTGAAGAAGCTTAACCTTGGATCAAACTTGACAAGCAACTAGATTTACTTACAAGCATTACATATGCATGAATGTTTGTTTGTCGTTTTGTTCCATTTGCCCTCTTGTTGCCTATTTTCTTAAAAAGAATTATAGCCTAAGGCAAAATATTTTGAAAAATATGAGGGTTTGAGAGAGGTCACTCACATCAGTCCCAATTGGTGTTTATTTGGATCTTATTCAAGTTGGGACTTGATTGGGAACAGGCAGCGCAAAGGAAGGTTGAAGGATTGCTGAAAAAGGTGCACCGGACGCTGCACCGGACGCTGCTGTCCAGCGTCCGGTCAGTTCACAGGAGGTGAACTGCTGTTGAAGGAGTGACCGGACGCTGCGTCTGTGCGTCCGGTCAGAAAGGGCTCAGCGTCCGGTCGATCGGAGGATGACAAAGTTAAACTGACCGGACCCTGCCTGCGTCCGGTCATGGACCACCGGACGCGTCCGGTCGCGATTCCAGAGGATTTGGACCTCTCTGGAATCGACCGGACGCTGGGTGGTAGCGTCCGGTCGCTACCACCGGAGCGTCCGGTCAGTAGATCTCGCGCGTCTTAAGGACTCTTTTCCCGTTTCCTTTTCTGTCACGTGTAGGGGGATTACTTAACTGACCGCAACCCCTGTCTCCCGTCGAACCCTAGCCCGAGCCGCCGCCGCATCGCCACCGTGACCCGCGCCCAAGTCGCCGCCGCACTGTTGCGCCGCCGCCTCCTCGCGCCTCACCTCGCGCCCGCGCCTCCGTACCGCTGTCCAGCCGCGCCGCCGCAGCCTCCCGTGCCCGCAGCCGAGCCTCGCGCCCCGGCCTAGCGCGCCACCAAGCCTCGCGGCTCGTCCCACGCGCCACCGCCTGCTCAGCTCCTCGCCGGCCTTCTCGCGCCCAAGCTCGTCGATCCACCGTTGCCAGGCTGCTCGTCTTGCCCTATCCTCCCATTGGTTGGTAAGGCGAGTTCTGCGTTTCAATCTTGATCTCCAATTGTGATCTAGATCAATTCTAAATGCACTGATTTCCAATTGCATTCAGGGCGTTTGACCTAACCCTAGCCCGGTTCCGAGGATCCCCCGCGTGACATCTTATCTCTTCTCGGTTCGCTGTTTGTCAGGTAGAAAGCCACTCGATTCAATTTCGCATCTACATTGCTTTCTCTATTAGGGTTTCGTATCTATTAGCAATATGGTATTTATTTGTATATCCATCTATTCTATCGTGCAGCGAGTCGGTTCCGTTGTGGTTCAATTGGCAGTTGGCAGTTAACTCGGAGCCAAGCTCGTGAGTAAGGATCGAGGCCAAGCCTCGAAAGCGACAGTTTGACAGTTGATCTTCATCAGCGTCAGTTCACCATCTTGTCAGTTCAGATGGCTCGCACCAAGAATGTTGGTGGTGGCCCAGGTGAAGATGATCGGAGGCCCCCGCCTCGTCAGCCAGCCGGATCCAAGGGCAAATCAACCAAGCAAGTAACATCCAAGAAGCGGAAGTACCCCGACGCAGAGACAGCCAGAGCAGCAGCTGTTGCAGAGGCCGCAGAGCGTGCCGAGAGAGGTGGCACCCGCAGCGGAGTTGTCATTGCAGATCAGCCAGTTTCACCCGCAGTCAGAGCTGCGATTGAGGAGGTTGAGCGTCGTCATGGTAGTCCAGCAGGGACTGCCACGTTTGCAGGACGACGGGTTGCCATTGAGGAGGGTCCGTCAGCACAGCAGCAGCCTCCACCAGCAGAGCCTCAGCTAGCCCAGGAGACTCAGGAGAGTCAGGAGACCGAGCCGGCACCTCAGCTACGCCGCTCGAGTCGTACCAGTGCTGCAGTTCCACCGAGGCCAGCTACACGGCGCAGGGGTTCACGCCCTCCGCCCAGACCACAGGGTCCGCCTCCAGTGGTTCACCTCGACTTGAGGGCCGCTACAGCCAGGCAGGTTCAGCAGCTGCGGTTTGTTGAGTTTGAGGTTTGGTTCCCTCCGAGGAGGGATGAGAGAGCAGCTGAGGGGTTCTACACGCCACTGCAGGAGGATTTCTACAATGCATATCTAAACAGTGGGGCAGTGTTCAGATCACAGAGGGTCTGTCCGATAGAGTCCATTGTGGCAGCAGCCGGAGAGGGCATTCGGCAATACTTGTCATATTTGCCAGGACTGTCAGATCTGATTGGACGGACAGGGATATATGTACCTTCTTGGGTTCGTCAGTTTTATGCCTCGCTCTACATCGATCCTCATCACAGATTCATTCACTTTGCCTTCAACGGCAAAGACTATAGAGTGACGAGTAGCAGGGCCAGAGAGATACTGAGACTACAGGAGCAGCCTGTAAGGATGCATGAGGTTTGCTATGGACATCAGGAGCCTCCCAGGCGTCCTCATGGAGGGTTGGTGCCCCCTACAGACTTAGTGCGCCATTGCTTCAAGGAGCCGTTTGGTGAGGGGTCGAGCAGGAACCCCAGTGACTTGACTCCTACAGCGAGGATACTAGAGGCCATCATCAGGAGGACACTGCTTCCCAGGTTGGGATACAGGGAGGGCCTGACTCGCTTACAGCTCTGGCTTCTCAATGCCATCATGCAGATGACAGTGTTTGACATCTGGGACCTCCTTCTTTCAGAGATGGAGGATACTATAGCTGAGGGATTCAAGGGTCGCAGGCAGCTTCCCTATGCTCACTGGATCACGTTCCTCATCCGCAGAGTTGTGATTGATAAGCCCCCTGGCATGATGGATGAGTATACAGGTGCCACTACAGAGTTCCCAGCTTACAACCTGTCACAGAGGATCAGACACGCCACTCCTCAGGCACCCAGTCAGCCTAGCCGTCGCCCCGATGTGCCAGAGTCTGCAGCTCAGCAGGACGAGATCATCAGAGGGATTGCAGCCACTGAGGAGGAGGAGCTAGAGGCACAGCAGGGAGTGAGTGAGTACAGTGACAGCTCTGACGACGACTACCAGCCTATACCTCAGATGCCTCCACGCAGACACTGATGCAGAGGCCGGTAGCTCCAGTTCTGCTCCACCTGCTCCACAGACAGACCCCGCTCTCATTGCTATTCTTGAGCGGATGCAGCAGGATCAGACACGACAGGCACAGGAGACAGCTACAAACTTCGCTCAGTTTCAGGCTCGTCAGGACGAGTTTCAGCGGCAGCAGCAGCTCCTTCAGCACCAGCAGTTACTTATGCAGCAGCAGCTCATGGGATTCATGCAGCATGTAGTGACAGCCATTGGGATTCCACTGCCACAGACTTCGCCCCTAGCTTGCACAGCCTCCTACCACTTCGACGACTCCAGCAGTACAGCCCATCGGGCTTCAGAGTCAGGGACAGCCTCCAGCTCAGTTTACTTCACCTCCTGTACAGGTGTCCCAGTGGTTAGCTTCACCTGGTGTAGCCCCGCAGTTCACTCCTTATCACACGGGTTTCTCACCAGAGCAGACTTCCTCGCTATTCGTGCCTGAGTCGTCAGTCTCTAGGAGTCTTGGAGCATCATTCAGCGAGTTGACCGGCATGCCTACTCCGCCTCACATGCATACTGCCGGTCCGTCTACAGCAGCTCCAGCTATCATGACTACTCAGAGGCTCCCCTCGTCTGTCGCCTCATCAGATCCTACGACAGACATACTTGCAGCTTCACAGGCAGCACCAGCCCCAGCTCAGACCCAGACCGCTTCAGCGACACTTCCTGCTTCAGAGGGTCAGTCAGTTCAGAGCTCAGGGTCAGATGATGATGGCGCCCAGTTCCACCTTGCTCCACGTACTTCAGCGCCCGACTCGTCCGCTGCAGCCCCGCCGACCGACCCTTAGGTTTTGGTGTTTGACGCCAAAGGGGGAGAGGGTTTGAGTATGTAGACTTAGGGGGAGCGAGTTTTAGGGGGAGCTAGTTATCTAGTATTAGCTTATTATATACATTTGGAGTTTTATTTGTGTGATACACTATTTCTCATGCATTCGTGTGTTTTCTTTCATGCATACTATTATATATACATGTGATAGTGCTATCTACATGATTGTGATATTTGACATGTGTGATTTCTACTTTGCTTTATCTATATGTCATATCACTTGTGGAATGCTCATTTGCTTTTGCTTCCGCGTTTTTACTTCGAAGCAAATGAGCTTTGTTATTTGTACTCATGCTTAATTCATATCCTTTGAGTACATTGTGTTGGCTTGGGTCATATAAGCTTGACTAACTCTTTTGTTCTTATTGACAAAAGCTTATATGAACCAAGCCCGTCAAAAACCTCACTCCATAACATACTCGAGGTGGTATTGTCATCAATCACCAAAAAGGGGGAGATTGAAAGCATCTAGGCCCCTAGTTGGATTTCGGTGATTAATGTCAATACAAGATTACTATGACTAACGTGTGTTTTGCAGAGGCAATTAAGTTAGGTCATGGTAATGGAGATCGATTGGGCAATCGAGGTTGTCGTGCCCCTACGATGGAAATCGTTTCGGTTTTCAAAGGATGGACGACAAGGTTAAGGATGACTAGTTCTAAGTGTCGATTGGAGTTGGAGAGACACTTAGAGTAGTTTAGGACTTTGTTTTTCCTTTGGCCGTACTATAAAGGGGGGTATGAACGGGTAGCTTGACCTAGTTGAGTCTAGTGAGTTAGGTGTGGTGCACACTTGTTAAAACTAGCTCTAGGTAGCTCCTATGAATGCCTAAGATCCTTTGGAGCAAACTTCATTCACATATGTTCGGAAGTTGGAAGTGAATGGAGGGTCAAATACTGACCGGACACTGGCTCCGGTGCGACCGGACGCTGGCCGCAGGGTCCGGTCAGTTCATTTGACCGAGAAGATCAAGTCTGGTGTGACCGGACGCTGGGAGGTCATGTGACCGGACGCTGAGGGCCAGCGTTCGGTCAACTCCAGTAAGGGTCCAGACTTGGAAAAGTGTGACCGGACGCGTCCGGTCAGTGTGACCGGACCCTGAGTATCCAGCGTCCGGTCGTTTACAGTAAGCATCCAAGAGCGACCGGACGTGTCCGGTCGGTACTGACCGGACCCTGACAGCATCCAGTCATCACTTGAATGCTAGTTCGCGGGTTGAACTGACCGGAGCGTCCGGTCATCACGACCGGAGCGTCCGGTCATCCCGCAGAAGCTCATAACGGTTCGTTTTTCAGGCTGGCTTATAAATAGAAGCTCCACTCGTGAGTAGAGCATCCTTTGCTCATTCCAACAGCTGAGAAACACGTTTGTGAGTGCCAAGAAGAGCAAGATCCTAGTGAGGTGTTTGTGATTTGAGAATCCAAGAGAGTAGCCTCACTAGCAAATCAAGAGTAGCAAAGTGTGCATCCATCTTCTCATTAGGCTTTGCGTGGTCAAGTGAGAGTTCGTGCTTGTTACTCTTGGTGATCGCCATCACCTAGACGGCTTGGTGGTGATTGGGAGTTTGGTGTTCACCCGGCGGAGCTTGTGGGTGACCCAACTCAAGTTGTGAGCGGCTTTGGGTGATTCGCCGCGACGGAGTGTCGAAGAATCAACCCGTAGAGAGCACTTTGCGCGGATCAAGGGGGAGCTACACCCTTGCGCGGGTGCTCCAACGAAGACTAGTGGGGAGTGGCGACTCTCCGATACCTCGGCAAAACATCGCCGCGTTCCTCTCTCTCTCTCTACTTACTTTGAGCACTTACTTTGAGTATTTACTTTGGGCAATTCAATACTTGTTTTACATCCATAGAATTGCTTGCTAGAATAAGTTTGGAACATAGGTTGAGAGGTTGTTGTGCATTAGTTTGATATAAACTCTTTTCTAGGCACAAGGGGTTAATTGGGCTATCCGTAGGATTTGATTATTGCAAGAGAATTTAAAATTAGCCCAATTCACCCCCCCCTCTTGGGCATCTTGATCCTTTCAGCCTCCAACAGAGTACCTATACGGGAGACCTATTTTGGGTTGTCTGAGAGACACAACCAAATATGGGTATCCTCTCTCATGGAAACCCATTTGCAGAAATGATTCTCTTTTGGGTCTTGTTGTTGGAGAAGATGCCGAATAGATATTGAACCTTTTGCCTGTAGCGCTACCCAAAGTACGAATGTGTCTTATATTTTAGGTGGTGTTGTTGGAGATAGCCTTAGTCACGTACTCACATCTTGATTATAATGGACCGGTCGGTCCAGACCATGTGAAAGAACGATCTAGTTACTATACTAATTTAGGCCCAGCAACCTGAGGCACGCCGCAACAAACAACCAGCCCAGCAGCGCCTGCACTTTTCTCACTTTGGGCCAGTGTGCATGTCGTAGAAGTGGCCTGCTTTGCATAAAAAGAGAGAAGTCCATTTCCCTCGACAATCCACCACCTTTGTTGCTTACACCTGATGTCGATTTTGCTCTCATAAATTATTTTATGAGTGATATCTTATTTTTTAACAAAACTAATATTTTTCTTTCACTACGAACAAGTTGAATTCTGAGTTCAAATTTTGCTGGTACTATGTGCACCATAATTATACTAGAAAATTATGTTAAGAATTTTCCATAACTACTCCATCCGGCCATTCTAAATCGTGAGTTGCTTTAACTTTATTGTGACTCAAACTTGTCTAACTTAGAATAAATTTATAAAAACATATTAACATCTATAGTATCAAAATTCATCCACTATCAAAATATATTTTATGATCTATCTAATGAATATAGTTGGACATAGTAGATGTTTGTATATTTTTCTATAAATTTAATTAAATTTATAGAAGTATGACTTAAAACAAAGCTAAGGCGAATGGAGAGAGAGGCAAACATGCCCTTACATTGGCATTAGACCTACAACTCATTGTGCAATTATCTAGACAACTTGCAGCTCAAAGATTTACTTGACCATCATGTCATACATTTCAATTCGTGCTGGAATCACACTTTGTATCGTGCTCGAACACGCGTTTCTCTAACTTATATGGTTATGGGAGGCTTGTAGATTTTATCTAGTGGTCACGTTCTAATTCATCTTGGGACGAGACTCTGCACCATGTTGCTATAACTCGTACGGACATGGAGAGAGTGAAGAACCACCAAAGCGCTCAGTATTTTAATATTCAAATATAGATATATTTTAGAGGTCATATGAGCATATGTTACTAAATTTAATAATGGAAATTTCTTAAGGTGTGTTCTAACGGCACTATCATGTTCTTTATCTCACAAACTTGAACTTAAAACTTAATTTATACATAGAGAAAAATAAAAAAAAATCTTAGCAAGAGGTAATTTATACTAATTGGACTAGTTCCTTCGTATTGATCTATAACTAGATTTCCTGTTATCCTTTTCATGTCCTTTGTACTAGCAAGAGGTAATTTACTTGCAGAATGTCCATCAAGAAAAAGCTGTCAGGTCGCCCAAGCCGATCGAACGGCTCGGATAACTCCTGAGAGACAGAAATGGAAAACCGGGACGCTCGTGCAGGTTATACTGGCCCCGTCACGAACATCGGGCCCGAACCCCGCACGGATATATCCGGTAAGAGCTCCCAGAACCCATCACTCGTGCCATCAAGGTAACATTATCGACCCCCGCTATTTCTTTAAACTCATTCATTCAATCATCTCGTACATCCAAACATTGCACATGCGATTGCTGCATTGCAATGCTTCACGTTGCGTCACGAAGTAGTACTCGTCTCATTCGATATGAACGGCGATAGACCAAGGTTCGAAGGCCGGCCCACGAAGGATTCGAGGCCGCCACGCGTCAAACAGACCCAGGGGAGAAACATCGAGATGAGCCCCAGCGGCCTTGCCTGGCCCCGCTCAGAAGCGGACAGGGACATCTCAACCTTTCTCGTTCGATTCCAACCTTGAGCTAAACCCACAGAATCTCCATCGAGGAGAGGACAACAAGCCACCCAAGCCTATCGAATGGCTCGGGCATCTGCCGGAGGCAGGTTAAGAAATAATGGAATGCCACATGAGGGCTCTACCGAACCCGTCAGCGGATGACAGACCCGGATTCCATTCGAACATGCCCGTTAGCGAGCTCATTGAGCGCGACACTCGAGCCGTCGAGGCAAGTGTCGTTAGCTCAGCCCCTCCGGTTGCGGAAATCGAGGATGGGGTGACGCATGAAATACGATCGACCCCTATCAGACCCTAAGGGGCTCGGGGGCTCAAGCCGCCCGATCCTAGATCGATAGTCCAAGGTTCGAAGGCTACCCGCGAAGGGCTCGAGGCCGCCTCACGTTAATAAAAGCCAGGGGAAAAGCAGATGAGCCTCTGTGGCTTGTGCCCGTCCCGCTTAGAAGCGAACAATGTTGTCTCAACCTTCTTGTTCGATCCTAGCCTCTAGCCGAGCCCATAGAATCCCTATTGAGGGGGAATCTATTGGAAGACGGGTTAGGGAGCAACGGAATGCCCCTCGAGGGCTTTGCCGATCCTGTCACAGGTGATAGAACCTGATTCCGTCCGAACGTCCCTGTTAGTGAGCTCACCTAGCATGTCACTCGAGCCATCGAGGCAAGTGACACTAACTCAACCCCTCCAGTTGCGGAAACCACGAACGGGGTGATGATCACAAAAATAAGCCGACCCTTGACCAAACCTCTGCTATGCACGAGGACTCGAGGAAAGTTGGACTTACAAGGAGACCGAACGCATGGTCGCAGAATGAGAGCTAAAATCCTAAGGAAGGGGTACATGCGAATACAAGAGTAGTTTCGCTATCCTCTCTTCGGTCTTTAGTGACATTCGACCCTAGCAACCACAAGGGGTCGAATCTTACTCGAGGGCTGATAAAGGCAGAAAACACCCTTCTTTCGAAACAGTCGCTGCATCAGACCTCTTTCTCACGTTAAGGTTAGTGGCAAGGTTTGTGGGAATGAATAACCGAGCATGCCTGGTTAGACTGCAAAAAATCCACACCCCGACGGCTATGGTAACTTTGCTCACCAGCATGATCAGAGTTTCCCTCTTACACACCTTGGGCCCTACGGTCTTAACAAACAAAAGGATCAGATTGCATGACCCCCTTTTTCGAATGCAAAAAGAGAAGAAAGCAAGTTTAATCAAATGAAACGAAATTATGAATTTGTTTAAACGAAACGAAATTATGAATCTATTTTAAGATACAAAAGAGACGACACTTGTCCACAGATTATAGATAATGTCCATCGGACCCATTTGACTAACTATCCCTTCCGGGGGAGAACTATCTCTTCAACCTTGTCTACCAGGTTCCGCGTGACAGGAGCCACCGCCATCTCTATTTCGTCTAGCTCGGAGGCTTCGTAGCTGAGCGCGAAGCCAAGGCTCATCGTCTCCAAGTCGATACTCTCGGCGTAGTGGGAGAGGACGACGGCGAAGGCTTGGGTAATTTCGGAGCGGAGAGCTTCCCTCTCATGTTGGCGCACCTGCGCCATGATATCTATGGCAGCAGAGGCTGCAAGCAAGCTAGTTCCCTCCGACCACGCCACCTCTAGGCCATCGAAGAGCACCTCGACGGGATCCCTGCGAACGGGATGTCAGGATCCCAATTGAATTATCCGGATAACAAACCATCGAAACTCACAGTCATACCCGCAAAGGGTCCGAATCACTCTCAAGCAATTCTATCCGAATCACCTAGGGGCTTAGGGGCTACACCAGACGGGTGCACTCGTGCGCACCCTCTGGCAAGTCGAATCACCCCTGGGCGGTTCTATCCGAATCACCTGGGGGCTCGGGGGCAACAACCGTTGTGTGCGCTCGCGCGCACCCTCTGGCGAGTCAAGTCACCCCTAGGCGATTCTATCCGAATCACCCGGAGGCTCGAGGTCTACTGTCGGGGACTGAATACTGGGGTACCCAAAGAGGAGGAACTAATAACCATCAAACGTTGATGGTTCTGAATGGACAAGAACGCGACTACACCTCTTGCCCAACGACTGAGGATTAACTCTGCCTCGTCCAACCCCTGAGGGCTGGCTCTGCCTCGCCCAACGTCTGGGAGCAGATTCTGCCTCGCCTGACATCCGAGGGCTGGGCTCCGCCTCGTCCGATGTCCGAGGGCAGGCTCCGCCTCGTCGAATGTCTAGGGCCAGGCTCCGCCTCGCCCGACGTCTGGGGGTAGGCTCTGCCTCGCCCGACATTCGAGGGCGAGCTCCGCCTCGCCCGATGTCTGGGCACGGGCTCTGCCTCGCCCGACATCCGAGGGTGGGCTCCGCCTCGCCCGACGTCTATGCGCTGCTCCTTCATAACTACACACGCAGATAAGGCGGGGCACTCAAGTCAAACGCAATATCGAGGACCATACCCTGCACGCCTACAGGAAAGTACCATCAGGATATGTCTAGACGGGCACTTTAAGCCCTTCCTAGCATGTCAGAGCCCAAACAGTGTTGTGGGCGCCGACATTTGTCCTATAGTGTTGTGGGCGCCGGCATTTGCCGTCGGACATGAATCCTGACGGAAACATACGACAACAACTACGGTCCAGGAGGAAACTCATGTCATCTACAGTAATGAATGTGGGGCCTCTACGCCGTTTGCTTCCCATAGGGTTGCGTCCTGGCACCCTGGTGCGTCGCGCCGCCCGCTAGGGCAGGATGGGACATAACCACTTACTGAACGAGGCCAGAGCACGACCCTATCAGGATCAGCGAACGTGCTATCCCTAGCATCGCCTACCGTGTCAGCAGGGCAGGCTCAAAGGAAAAGGAAGACTCGGCACCTTCGAAAGACCTTCTTTGCCTCTGGTTTTTTTCTTTCTCCCATCTGTAATCCCTGCTCCCCCTTGATCTATAAAAAGGAGGGCAGGGCACCCCACTAAGGGGACAGATCAATTTCACATACATCACAACACAAGCTGAGCAGCAACCAAGCTCTCAATGACCTTTTAATCTTTCCATCAGAGATTTGGGACCTGTCCCTCTCTCGCCCGTTTGAACCCTCTACTACGATCCTTTCAGTGCTAATAACACGAGCAACAGCCACAAACTGGACGTATGGATATTCTGCCTGAACCAGTATAAACCCTGTGTCTTTTAGCACATCATCCGGTCCCAACACGCAATAAATATAAATTTACTAGTTGGTGTTTACTCGAAACACCGACACTGATCCTTTAACTTCTCTGTTCAGCTTTGTCCTATAGTTGTTGATATCTTTCTTTTTCATCGATAGAGTTGTAAGCCCCCCTCTTAGATATGATAGAATAGAAACCATCATCCTAGTCGGGATATTGCTATCGTTCAGAGTCTTGATAAGTCCTTTTTCCATTTCTGTCATATACTTGTGACCAGAAAATAGCTGATCCCTGTCTCCAGGACATAGCTCATGATTATGCTCCAAATCAAGAGTTTTAATCTTCCATACAGCTCCTTCTTCTTTCACCATCATAACACAAGGATAATTTGACTTCTGTTGAACATTTGTTTTCCTTCTCCTTATCGGTTTCTTTTCAACATTCTTGTCTACTTTAGCTTCTTCTTGCTCTAAAGACTTTTGTTCCTTTTCTTTTCCTTGATGATTGCATCTTATTGTCACTTTGACTACCTCATTATTTTTCTTCTTACTTTGAGTTCTTGTCGTATGTGTTATGGCAACTTGAAATCCGGCTAGGAATGCATAGAAGTTGAAGAAATGGTGAGCATCATGCCTAGTCTTAAATTCCATCGATAGCTGTGGGGTGTACTTGCTGTTGATTGGTGCATTATTGCCTTTAGATGCTGCAACCTGCTCATTTTTTATGAATTGTTCAATCTCTTCATCCGTCAGTTCTTGGCTTCCATTTACATGCTCATTATCATCTGTTATAGCTGATGTAATATCTGAACTTGTCGGTTCTGTTGCTATGATCCTCAAGTTATTTTCTTCCATTATTGGTTGATCATCTTAATTTTTATGCTGCACCTGTAAATATATTAGCAGCAGTCTTAGTTTCTGAGTAATGTCATTTATAATACAAATAAAATTTTTTCCAGCGTGGACTAAAATAGTTGAAGAGATCATTTTATGTACCTTATCAATGTCCATGTTATTGAATACATCAGTTTACCAATGGTATTGTTGAATTTCAGATCTATCATCATCAGCTATGCTTGTCGTTGCTCCATCATCATCAGCGACAATTGTCATTTCTCCATCCTGTTTTTGCAAAGATAAGTTTTACTTTGATGTCAGTACATATTTGTATTTCTTATAAATATAATCAAATTAACTCAGATGTCTGTATCTACCTCATATGACATTCTTGACTCTGATATGGATCAGTCAGTTTGTGGTCTAAAGATTCCATCCAGATCTTCAAGGCTCATATTCTGTTTTATTTGTTTGATAATGTGAATGGTTACAATTTATAATATAACACAACTAGTTTGATAAGCATATATAATATAGTTTTACTTCATTCCTGTCATTTCTAAGTATCCTCTTTGTTAATGATCCTTGCATCTCTTCATGTTGCTGCACAGTTTATAATGAAGCATTGAAATTTCAGTCCTGTTATGCTAAAATTACATTGCACATATATGTGTAATTTGCATATGTCTGAATTGTTATTTTTGTATACTGGTATTATAAATTTTACCTGCGTATTTCAGTCAGTCTGATTATCTTCCTGAGAATTCCTGATCTGTTCCATCATAAGTTCAGTGTAGCCTCCCTGCATTGAAATATATTTTAGTCGAAAAACAACATTTTTATCTTGGCATTTTTAGTCTAAGAAATTATTTTGCTCACCTTTTTATATCTATAGGTATTTGAAAGGTCACTGGAACAATTTGTGCCTGCAAATATTTGATAAGGAGCTGACTGCACTTCCTTAATTGCTTCTTGTGAGTTCATTGATGTTGGATAATCAATTAATCATCACATTTGCTTGTTGTGACATACATATTATTCCGCTTCATAAAAAAGCAAGCAGTTGAGTACTTATATAGTTTTTTATCAGATTCTTCTTTTTTTATTGCATCATTGAATTATGTTTCTTACCTCAAGTAGTTGATCAAACTCGACTGGTGTTTGTATTAGTTGCATAAGGGAAGCAATTGAAACCTGTAAAAAATGAAAAAGTCATTAGTTCTCATTTATTTATTGTTTGTGTCAACTGTTTGGAATTAGGAGTAATTTTACATCATTGTTGCTTTCTTCTTGGCGAATTATTTTCTCATAATTCTGAATCTGATATCGTGCCTCTGATATTTCCTGCTGCCTTGTTCTTCTTTCTAGATTCATGTTCTGTTATAACATCCAGATTTTATGTTTTGATAGTTAGAAGGTTTCTCATCATTACATATTCTATGCATCTAACACACACAAGAAGATTAGATTCAAATGATCGATGTACTAACCTTGGCTGTTGAGGTTTATGGTTCCTCTTTGTTCTGATTTCTGCCCCTTTGCTATGCTTTGCGTGTACAAATTACATGAGCCGGATCCTTAAATTGTATATATGTACAGTATAATTGCATTAGCAGCAAGTACAAGTTGCACTATGTCAAATGTGCAATTCTTATCTTTGTTCTATAATTTATTTACAATAGAAATATGGCAAATGCATAACAGATATATTTGTAATTTTAGTTAAGGATTAGTTGAGGATTGCTGAGTGGTGTGGCTGCAGAATTACTTTTAGAAAATTGGCTCAGAAAATTCTATTTATGTGTGTGATTTCTGCTAGCTATATGTATGTGTGATCTCATGCTCTCTGTTTTGCACTATGCTCTCTGTGTTTCTAGCATTTTAGACCACATCACAACCCACAAGTGCGGGACCTTCTTCTTGTGCACAGTGAGCAATAGGGCCATGCCCTGCTGTTGGAGCAAGCACAAGCAGTAATCCATCTTTGTCATCCTGAATGTTTTTTTTTCATGAATCTACATTCTCCTAGTCTTTGATCTAAGTTGCTATTGTTATTTTTGCTTTGTCAGAAAGTAGATTCAAAAGATTGGGATACTAACCTTTGCTGATGAGGTATGGATCAGTCTTGTAGTGCTTTTTCTTGAATTTTTCTGTTCTTCTTCTTTGCAATCTGATGTTTGCCCATTTCCCCTGCTCTAAGTAGAGCAGAGGCTTTCCCCACGCACAACAGATCTGTTTTTTTTGCTTTGCTTGTCTCCCAAGTCTATTTGCTATATTCCTATGTATTCATGGTTTTAGGCTTTTCTTATGGGCTACTGCTGTTTAATGGGCTATTTTATTATTTTAGTTAATGGGCAGTACTGTTTTACTCTTCAGTTACACAGAAATTACAACAGATTTTTCTCTGCGTGGGTCTTCTTTAAAAATCCATTCTTTTAGAGGCTACCAACAACCATGTGCTAGCTTGTTTTAAAACACACAGTTTCTTCTCTGTTGGAAATCATGTGTTTTGTAGGCAACCAACAATGATGTGCTAGCTTGTGCTAAAACACATGTTTTTTCCTCTGTTATAAATCGTGTGTTTTGCAGGCAGCAAACAACCATATTATAGTTTTTGCTGAAACACACGGTTGTACAGTAGACAAACTCTTTTTAAAAAAAAATAGAAAGCATGAGAGTCACGCAGCATATCCATTTCGACGTCCCTAAAACTCTACTACAATTCTCTCTTCCGAATAAACAAACAAATAAAGCAAATAATGTAACACGCCATCCGTGGCCTCACCAACTAAATACAAAAGTACGAGGGCTGCCTGACGGGGAGACTCAACAAATTCCCATGTGCCGTGAACAGAGCCCGGAGGCTAAACAAATGAGGCTTCCACGCTAAACCAGCCTGTTAGCAGGCCCGTCCCATGGGGGAGGGCAGGCAGTGCGACGCCCGGGGGCCCATGGCACTAGGGGCCTATGAGTATACGTATATGTAGTACATGCATTTGGCTCCATACGGTCACGTCCAGTTCAGTCTGTGGCTCTGTGCGGCAACCCTTTCCTATTCGCGACTCCGCGTCAAAGCATGCGTGCTGTTGTGCCGCGGCGGCTGTTCCGGCGTTCCCAAATCCTAAAATCCCGATTTCCGTAATCTGGAATCCCGTGATCCCAGCAGGCGCCCACTAACCCAGCTGCGCTGCAGTCCCTTCATCCCTGTCCCCGACTCTCTGTGGTAAGTGATTATGGTTTCAGTTCATCAGTATTTATTGTTTGTTCGATATGAAAACTTCAGTTTCTTTTTTACCTTGCAATCCAATACATACAGGCATCAAGCGATAGTGCAGCGAATTGTTGATCTATTAGTTTAATTATTTAATTCATCAAGGAACTTATGGACATGCCACAGGCAGCAGGCTGCCCATAATTTGTTTTAAATTTTAAGTCATTTCATGTTACTGTGATTTCACTGTTCTTTAAACTTCTTTGATGCAAATCAAGCAGCCAACAAAGTAGGAACACAGCAACACATAATATTTCCAAATCACGTTTGGAGCATTAGTACGTACTAGTTTTCAGACTAATCACAAAAGCTGTTCGCGCGATGAGATCTGGCTCGCATGTGATTGGCGACGGAGCAAAATGCTAAACGCGCTCACCAGCTTCGCCGCTCTGAACCCCGGCTGTCGCTGTGGTATTCAATTCAGTAACCTGTAGTCTTCGTCCTGCCAGCCTCAATCTGCCTTTCGCAGCACGGCAGGCGAAGACATTGGACGCAGCAGGCGAAGTACCGCGGAGTACACATCTCCGTGTCAAGCTGTATTGTACCCCTGCTGCGCTGTAAAATGTTCCTGCAAACCTGCTAGTATAAAAGTATATGTCAGACTGTCACCACAAGTTCAGGCAGGGAAAATTGGGATTTTTTTTTGCCTGTGATATGATAAACCTTCTCCAATTACTGGAGGTAAAACCATCAATCCCTGTGAATTGTTCCTAAAACCAGGCACGAGCTTGCATCTACCACACCAAACTTACTAGCTAAGCATGAGTTAGCAGCAATACATGTCTACCAGCAATATTAGTTGCAGGCTTGCAGGTGGACCGCTGCATTTTACTCCATCTGTCCATACACCACAAACAAACAGAGCGACGCAATGCAAACTATGCAATGCATTCCATGCCTTGCAATTGCAATCTACAACCAGCAAATTAAAAGCGCCCTTTGCTGTAGCTGCTGCAACTTGCAAACAGCTGCTGCTTCCTAACCAACTTCTCCAGCGGATTTGTTAATTAACGGTTACAATTATACGTTTCGCATTGGCCGTACATGCTGCTCGTTCTGCAGGATTAGCGATTTGTTAATTGGTTTTCCAGGTCCTCTCATCTAGATATATAGGCTGTTAGTGGCCCTGTTCGCTTCTCTTATAATCTGTCTTTTCAACTTATTTTTTCAACCGGAACAGTATTTTTCTCTCATAACAAATCAACTGAAATGATGTTATAGTTTGTTTTTTCAGCGAAACAAACGGGACCACTGTGAGTTCGGGTGTCACCGGCAGCAGCAGGCGGTCTGAAGTCTGCTGGCTGGCTGCTGCGCCATTTCCGTGCTTTTTTCTTTCTTTCCCGTGACTCGGTCAGTTTGAGTGCCTTGCTGATCACACGACTCCGTTTTTATAGCCTGAATGATCCGGCACGCATGAGAGGCCACGCGATGCACACGCACAGCACATGTGGAGCATATAAAAGCACACGCTGCAGTATTCGATAAATGCCTCTCTGTTAGTGTTCAGCGTGTTTAAGGGCACATGCAAATTTATTAACTAAGCAGTAAAGAAAAAATGGCTTGGCGGCTATAAGCGAAAACATGGTTTATTAACTCAGCGTGTTTAACATGCAAGTTGTCATTTTCGCTTGTGTTTTTTTCTCGCAACAAAACAGCATCAGCCGATTTATGAGATGGTAAAACCATAAGCTGAACGGCAGGGGACAAAACGAGCTTCCGAAACTACGCCATTTGCATACAGTCGCTTTGCTTCCTCGAAACACACTTGCATGTTACTACTCCATACATAGCGATCAAGATCTATTGAATTGAATTCCTTATTGTTGAGGATCAACTTGACTTGTAATCAACAAACCCGTCTCCAAGTACGTGCAAGATCACGTCACATGTCGTAGAGTAAATCACATCAATCTTCAACGAATTGGACAAGATCGATTTGCGCAGTGTTCGTTTAGCTTATAAGCGGTACTTTTTAAATCAAAGAATAATATTTTTCTCAAACAATAAATCAACCCATAGTATTTTTAGTCATGATTTATTAGCCAAGCTATTGATTAACGAGCCGCTACAGAGGCCTTGTTTAGTTGGACGAAATTTGAGAATTTGGCTACCGTAGCACTTTTGTTTTTATTTGGCAATTAATATTCAATCATGAACTAATTAGGCTCAAAACGTTCGTCTCGCGATTTCCAACCAAACTGTGCAATTAGTTTTTTTTCGTCTACATTTAATGCTCCATGCACGTATCGCAAGATTTGATGTGATGGCTACTATAACACTTTTTGGGAAAACTTTTTAGAACTAAACAATGCCAGACCCTCTAAAACCAACTCTGACATCACGAAGAATTTTCTACGTAATCCAATTCAACAACTACTAATCCGCCTGTTCATTCAACAACTCTGACATCAGTCGGTTTATCAGACGTAAAAACCATAAGTCGGACGGCGGATAATTCACCTGTTTATTTATTGGTTTCAGTCATGGCTTATGAGTCAGCCAACAGTATTTTTCTCTCACGACACATTAGCATCAGCTAAGTTTATCAGCCTAGAACCCTCAAGTAAAGAGGCCGAGTAAGGGGACAAAACGAGCTTCCGAAACTACGCCATTTGCATACAGTCGCTTTGCTTCCTCGAAACCCACTTGCATGTTACTACTCCATACATAGCGATCAAGATCTATTGAATTGAATTCCTTATTGTTGAGGATCAACTGACTTGTAATCAACAAACCCGTCTCAAAGTACGTGCAAGATCACGTCACATGTCGTAGAGTAAATCACATCAATCTTCAACGAATTCGACAAGATCGATTTGCGTCCAGTTTCGCTTCGCATAAAGCACCCTTTGACAAATCACATCAATCTTCAACGAATTCGACAAGATCGATTTGCGTCCAGTTTCGCTTCGCATATAAAACGAAGTCAAAGCCGGTAAAACCAAAAAAATTGGTTTTTTCGGCTTTTAGTTCATTTTAACCCTGACTTATAAAACGGTTTCACGCTACAGTGCCTCGATTTGCGTAAAATAGATAAAGCCAAAGCCGGCATAAGCCGTGCCAAAAAGGCTCTAAGTCATACTTTTTCAAGCAACGAATAATATTTTTCTCTCACAGTAAAACCACCAACAGTCATCGCAACCAAGCGAACATGGTATTGATTAACGAGCCACTTCAGACCCTCTACAACCAACTCTGACATCACAAAGAATTTTCTACGTAATCCAATTCAACAACTACTAATCCACTACTACATTAACAAACTCGAGTAAAAAAAGAACCATTTTCTTCACCTTCTACTCTCTCTAAACAAAGCTACCTAGTAGTATTTACGGTGTTCGGCTAACGATACAGCTCACTCAGGAATCCATCTTGCCGGCTGGTTTGCATCCAGCGGCCGAGATCAGCGCAGTCGTCTTCTCCTGGAGCTCGCGAACCACCGCCGCCATGGAGGGCCGCATCCCGGGGCCCTCGCTGACGCACCGCAGCGCAAGCGCCGCCACGGTCGCCGCCTCATGGGCGTCGTACTCGTCCCCGAGCCTCCGGTCCACCATGTCGTCTACTTTTCCTCCTCCTTCGCCGCTGAGTGTAGGACCCACCGCGGCGGCGAGTCGGCGCCCCGTGTCGGCGCACATGGCCTCCCGCCCCGTGAGGAGCTCTAGCAGCAGCACGCCGAAGCTGTACACGTCGCTCTTCTTGGTGGCGACGCCGGAGCGGAGGAAGTGCGGGTCGACGTAGCCCGGGGAGCCCATGACGGGGACGGGGCGCGCCGACGCCGGCGCCCTGGACGACGGCGCCGCGGCGGCGTTGTCTGGCGGCGGCTGGAGCGCGGCCGAGAAGCCGACGTGCGCGAAGCCGAAGTCGCAGAGCTTGGCGTCCAGGCTGGCGTCGAGAAGCACGTTGGAGGCCTTGATGTCGCCGTGGATGACCGCTGGGTCGCGGCTCTCGTGGAGGTGCTCCAGCGCCATGGCCACCTGGAACGCCACCGCCATGCGCCGCGCCCACGGGAGCGGCGCCGCCTTGCCGCCGCGGCCATGGAGACGCTCGTGGAGGTCGCCGTTCGGGGCGTACTCGAACACCAGCACGCCTTCCTCTGCACGCGTACGCAGGGAGAGAGAGAAACGAAGCTTGTGTTAGCTAGCTCCTCTATCCTATGGCTTTTAAGCTGCCGCCCTCTCGTAGCTAGCCCAGCGGAGCTGATCAGGCGCTCGTCTTGTTACCTCGTTCGTCGCAGTAGCCGAGGAGGCGGACGATGTGCGGGTGCCGGAGCGAGTGGAGCACGTCGAGCTCCTGGCGGAAGGCGCGGTGGAGTCGCTCGCTGCTGCGCTGCACCTTGACGGCGCCGAGGCGGGAGGAGGAGAGGCAGGCCAGGTACACGGTGCTGAAGCCGCCCTGGCCGATGACGCGGGACGAGAAGCCCGCCGTGACGGACTCGATCTCGGCCCACGCGAACCGCCTGGGCAACCCGCTGCTGCCCTTGCCGAGCGACGACGACGCGGGCTCGTCCGCGACGCGGGGGTCGGTCCGGCCGGCCGCCTCACCCTTGTCGCGGCGGAGGCACGAGAGGAGGCCACACCCGGCGGGCAGCATTTTGGGCTTCTGGTGGCGCACGACACCGCACCGCGCAACTGCGCCGCAGCAGCACACCGGACGGACGGACACCACACACGCCGGCTGCCTGTTCTTCCAGGCGCGAAGCGGGAGGTAGGTCGCGCTGAGCTAAGCTGTGCTGTGGTGCTCGATCTGCCTGCCGCTTGGTGCGCGCCTTTTTGGCCGTGCTCGGGTGGCCAGATCACCGAACGGCTACTGGCGCTCGTCGTTATATACGACGCTCGCTCGACGCGGGGCCGGGGACTGGATCGCCCGCCGAGTGCCCGAGTGGACCTCAACGAACCAGTGGCGCGCACATAAAGAAAAGGCGCCGGGCTGAGCACCTCCCGTTGAGATGCGTGATACTTCTCCGTGCTGCCGTCACGCACGCACGCCCACAATTTTATTCTGCCGGAGCGTCGCACCTCGGTTCGGCATGTGTTTTCTTCTTCTTCTTCTTCACCGGTAAAACTATCAGCAATAATGCGTTCTGCAATCGTCTGAGGCCGGAATGTTGATTTGGCTAGTAGTATTTTCTCCGCGTCAGCAGTGGGGGCGCACCGGATCGACCGTGGAGGTGGAGTGCGACGTGCTACCGGCACCAGTTCGAGGGCTTCTTTTCCGCTGCTGTCAGAGCGTCCTTTCCTGCAATTCATGGCCATGTTCATAGCTAAACGTCTCCAGTCAGTGGATGACTGCATGGAATCCGATGGCGAGTAACGTCCCAAATGGAAATGTCCAGCGACAGGTGTCCCACTTTTTCAACGGGCCGGCGTGCTCTGCTCTGCCCAGTGCTCACTTACCGCGCGGCACAGGAGGTGAAAAAACACCGTGGACCGTGGTGATTGTGAGCGTGGCTGGCGGCTGGCCACATGCCCCCACTGAGATTCCTGTAGCAAGATCACGTAGCTCGTCTCCCCATTGGAGGAGCGCGGCGCCCATTACTAGCTGGGAGCATGGCGGTTAGTGGTTTCTTATTCTTAGTGTACGGTGTGGCACATGTTTTGCAGGGTAAATGCAGAAGTGGAGATCACATTCACACACGGATTTCGCCACGGCAAGCTGTACCTGTCCTGCTGGTGAGGAATATGGGCGGCGGAGGATTCACAAACAGCAGGACGACGCCACGCCCAGCATCTGCAGACGCGCTTCAGATGTTGACTGCCCGAACAACTCCCTGAGACTCAAACTGCAGGCGCTGGAGGAGTAATTGACTAATGACTACCCGCGCCCCACGGTACTTGAACATGCTTTGGACTTTCTTCAAAAAAAAAAAAAACTTTGGACGAATTAAACGCGTCTGGCCTTTGCAGGCTACTACCAATTTTCAAGGTTTACCGGACGGCCGGAAGCTGAGTACAGGGAGCCCAGGCCGAGAGCTCGGGGGACGATGTCAACTACTCTGATTGGGACATGTAGCTTGAGCTAGGTTACGTCCATCATTTGGAGTTGTTTAGTACTTTACCTGATGATGAAGAACAGATCAAGAGGGGAACCAGCCACGGCATAGACGATCCCATCACGAAGGAACCAGCTACGGCATAGGCGATCGCGTAAAAATCGTTTGGTTTCGTCGTGTAACGATATTTGTTACTGCTACCATGTTGAGCCGGACAGCGACCACGGGCCCGTTGGCTTGATATTAAAGCCGACTAAAGTTGTTTTTGTTGCGATAGAAAAATATTTTAGATCCTAGCTGATAAGTTCGAACAAGCCGGGACATCCGCGCTCCCTGCAGCGGCAAAACCAGCGCACGAATCAACCGCGACCGAACACCTTGTCTGTTGCCACCTTCAGCACTGTCACTCATGTGACGCCGCAGACTCGCCCGAGATGCCGCCAACGGTGGTGTGGCGCCATTGGAGAGCCTGTGACGCCGCGGACACGCCGTGGGGTGCGCGTGGTCCCATGGAGCCATAGTGAGCCGGGATGCCACCGATGGTGGTGGCACCACTGAAGACTGAAGAGAGTGACACCGTAGTGGCGAAGTTCTCCCATGCGCAATGTCCATCTCGAGGATACCAACGACCGGTGACCAATGGCGACCGCACCGTAGTGGCGAAGTTCTCCCATGCGCAATGTCCATCTCGAGGATACCAACGACCGGTGACCAATGGCGACCGCACCGCCACCGCCGTCGAGCTCGGAGCCAGAAGCGTATGGACTCGCACAAAAACGATGGAAGGTGGTGGAGCAGCAGCGTCATTGTCGCCACTGCTGGAAGCCCAGTCCTAAAGCGAGGGGGATCGGGATTGCCAATAGTTTGGATGCCCATGTTTTCAGCTCAAACCCCGTGTGTTAGAGTGGTTTGGTGTAGAATGTAAACTAAATTTCATGCCAAACCTCTTCAACTCATATGGATTGAGGTGGACAAGGACTAAAAGTGAAAACACCGAAACAGACTACAGTTAACGGGATGTCATTGCAGTGTGATCGGATTACGTCGTAACAGGATTACGTCGTCTCAGAAACTTAAGGGAAAAGCGACTTCCATTTCATTGGCGCATGAGATAGGTTCGTTCGTGTAAGTTGGGACCCCGGTAATTATTTTTTCTTTATATAATAAACCCAGGTAACATTTGATTCTCTTATATATATTATTGAGTTAAATGCAACAGTAGTCCATCAACTTGTACCGAAGTTTCACTTAGGTCCATCAACTCTGAAAGTGGATTTTTGGGTCCATTATCTTTGTCAGTGGCGCATTCCTGGGCCATACCGCTTTGTTCCAGTTTTTTAACTGACGTGGCTGTCCATGTGGCGTCCAGGTTGGATTTGGCGGGAGTTTTGGCGCCAGAATGGTTGGTGGAAGAATGCATTTAAGTCCTTACCTGAGTTATTAAATGGCAACCCATCCTCCTGTCTCTCTTCCTCACTCTCCACCGGCTGACCAAATCGTTCCCCTTCTCTCTGTGTGCCTACCGCCGGCGCCATTCACCATTTCATCCACGAGTATGGAGGTTGGATCCAGTGCAGCAGCTTCAAATCCGCTGACATCAGTTGGTATACCACTGATTATTTGCACCGATTGCAATCGGAGGCGAGTGGTACGCCGGGTTTCAACGAAACCATGGAGCAAAGGAGAGGTGTTCTTCTGTTGTCCAACCCACAAGGTCAGTGTGGATTGTGTTCCTTGTGATTTCCTTCATTTTTGCTGTTTTGGCGCACTGATTTTGGATTACCACTTCGCATTGGTGATGGATCTGGTTTCCTGCAGCCCAATGGAATCGGGTGCCCTTTTTTCTACTGGAAGGATGAGTACATTGCATATCTGGAGCAACTGAGAAGAGAAGGCAAGTTGGTTGATGATTCGGTCAATGTTAAGGACACTGGTGCAGATTCGAACATAAATAAAGCAGCAATGCTTGACATTGGTGGTGACTCAAATATTAAGGACTCAATAGCTGGTGCTTTGACTGAGATAAAGAAGCTGGTTGGCTTGTGCAAAGTGCTGGTTGGCCTGTGCAAAGTTGCTTGCCTTCTCCAATTATGTATCTTGTTTGTGCTTTTGTTGCTGTTGTGTGCCATTCTTATAAAGAACTGAATGAATGTTGTTTGTAACTGAAGGAAGGTCATTGTAACTGAAATCATTTGTGAATGAAACCATATGTTTTAGCATACTACCATAACCAGCAAGCAAATTAGTCTGACAATGCACATTACTGCTGCAAATTAGTCTGACAATGCAAATTACTACTATCCCCAACCATTCTATCTAGGTAGCACTTAGAGTTGCTGCTATCCAAAAGCTATCAGGTAAGCTGTTGAACAAAAGTTAGCAGTGTACTGGCTGATATACAAAAGCTGCTAGCAGTTAAGTTACTGCTGCACAAAAGAAGGAAGCAACAGACAGTGTTTTGCTGCTTTACAAAAGGATTACATATCATACATGCATGAATTTAGTTTTCAGCTTCAGTTGGAGCCTTCTTCCTCCCACCAGTAGCCTTCTTCTGCAGGTGTAGTTCTTATGCCTTCATGGTTGCAATCCTTTTTCTCCCAGATTTAGAAATTGTGGTTAGAGGCACAGGTCTTGCTGCTGGAACGTTAGAGCTAATGAAAGCTGAGTCAGGGAGAGGTTGGTTCACTTGTATCCTGCTCTGGGTTGACTACAACATAAAATTATTTCAGTTAGAAATATAGCTATTGAAAGGCTAAGATGGGCTGGTGACTGACCTCTTGTTCCATATGTGATACCATGGTGGCACTGAGTTGGCTCATCAAAGGAATAGTGGAGTCTGACCACATAACCACCTATACAATAGTGTGCACAAAAATGTCAGTACACAAAGTACCCTTTCACATAGAGCATGGCAAAAAAATTTAATAGACCTGGCTCTGTATTGGCCCATCATCATCCATCTCTTCTGGTTGGCGTCCTCCTGGATGGGCTTGTTCTTCTGGTTGGGCATTGCTTGTCTGCCTTGGTGGCAGGACACCAGCCTTTCTCAGGGTACATCCCTTTTTATTATGGCCTGCATCTCCACAATATCTGCAGTGCATGGTGACACCATGTTTTGACAATCTTGGACCTTGGGGGCCTTGAAACTCATGTGGCTGCTTTTTTCTGGACTTGGGAGGCCTGCCCACCTTCTTGTCATAAATAGGAGGAAGTATTTCTGTTGCTGCCACCTTGTCCCATGTACTTTTGTCCCTGCATGGTCTTATATGTTGTCCATAAGCAAGTAGGTAGGAAGTAGTGGAGTAGCATTCTGGTAGCATAGATTCAGGTGCAACTCTTTCATGCCTCAGACAAGAAATGGCATGTGCACATGGAATTCCAGTTAGGTCCCATCTTCTGCATTCACACTTTTTCTCCTTGATATCCATAATGAATTGGTAGTCTCTGTCCTGAACCTGGAAAATACCTTCTCCAGAAGGCATAGCATAGCATGTGGATGCCCACTCTGTGTTCTTGTTTAGTTTCTTCCTAATCTTGGGACAGGTGTGTCCTAGCCACTCTTCTCCCACCTCCTTCTGCTTTGTATAGTGCCTTGTCATCAGCTGACCCTTGATCTGCTCAAGCATGCTTAGGATGGGCATTTCCCTTGCCTCCAGAATGTATTTATTAAAAAACTCACACATGTTGTTTAGAAGAACATCACACTTTGGAAAGGTACTAAAAAATGCTCTAGTCCAAGTTTGTGGTGGCATCTTCTCTAGCCATTCATAAGCCTTTTTATCTAGTGTCCTCATCTTATCCATGTTTCTGTTCCACTGAGGAACTGAACTAGATCTAGCACAAGACCAGAGTTGGTTTTTTAGATTCTCACCTTTGAAGTGTTGTTGGAAATTTGAGTATAAGTGCCTCACACAGAATCTGTGCTCTAATTCTGGAAACACCTTTTGCACTGCTGGAATGAGGCCCTACATAGCAATAAGATGGTTAGAATTGCAGTGCAATTGATTGTGGCACTTGAAATAAATAGATGCAACTAGTGTCGTCATCACCTTTTGTTTGTCTGTCATTATGGTCCAGGGAAAGGTGTTCGCAATACCAAGATCTGTCTTCAATGTCTCTAGAAACCATGTCCAAGATGAAAGTGATTCAACCTCAACAATTCCAAGTGCGATGGGATACATGCAGTCATTGGGGTCTATGCCTACTGCAGTAAGAATCTGTCCCCCATACTTAGTTTTTATGTGACAGCCATCCAGAAATATCAAAGGCCTACAAGCAAACAGGAATCCCCTTTTGCAAGCATCTAAGGACAAGTATAGTGTACTGAAGATGTTACCATCAAGTGTCAGAAAGAAAGAGGTACCAGGGTTTGATTTTCTAAGCTCATTGCCATAATCCCATAACAACTTGTACTGCTCCACCTCATCACCCATAACTGTTTGCATGGCCAGCCTTCTAGCTCTTTGCAACTTAGACCGTGATGGAGTTAGGTTCCACTCCTTTTGAACAACCCTTCCAAAGTTTGCTATGCTCATCTTCTTGTCAGCCCTGAATGATTCTAGGTACTTCTCTGCTAGCCACCTGGAGGTGCACCTCTTGACAACCCACTTCCTCTGGCAGTTGTGGGTACCTTGGTAGGTTTTTATGACCATTCCATTTGACCTGTTGTCCACTGATCCATACAGCAACCAAGGGCATCCATCTGCACACTGTGCCTTCAACCTCTTCTGCTCATTCCTTGAGAACCAGATGTCCACTCTTTGCTTCACACTATACTCAGTGACAGCCTTCCTAAGTACCTCAACCGATTCAAAGAGCATACCCACCTTGAATATTGGATTGCCCACATCCTGGTCTCTAAAATTAATGAACCTCAAGCCTCCTTCACCTTCTCCATCTGAGTCTAGCAGCTGCAAATCTTCATCATCAGTTGACATATCATCAACAATATTGTGAATTTGTTTGCCCTTCTGTGCCTTCTTCCCTTTCTGTACCTTCTTGCCTATGGCAACTCCCTCATCTGGCACTTGGTCATCCACACAATCTTCTGACAAATCATCATCATCCTGATCAATTTCATAGTCTGAGTCATGGAAGTCAGAGTCATCATCAGTCTCACTGGGAGATCTCAGATCGCAATAGAACTCTGGAAGTTTTTCACCTTGTTTACTGGGAACTCTATCAACATTGCGAGGGCTCAGACCCTTGGGCAAGGATGCAATTGGGTTTACAACTAGGTCATCCCAATCTAGCCCACTGATAGTGTCATCATGGTCTAGATACAGAACAAAATTCTTAACCTTGTGCACTAGTGAAGCCATCACAATTGTGTCTGTATCTGTACTAATTTCTCTAAGTCCTTGTTCAAAAGTCAGTCCTGGTAGCAACCAATAGACCTTCATTACTGGATTCCTTGGGTAATGCAACTTAAAGGCTAACTCATCAAACCACCAGGGAGACCATGTAGCTACTTCACAGTGATCAAACCAATTGACCCTTTCATGAGCATAAGCTTTATCAGAACCTTGACCAACAAAGTACCCACCATGGTGAACCTCAACCGTGAATTCTTCATCATCATCACCTATATTATGAACGTACTAACACATCAGAAAAAACCCACTACAAAACCCCAACCCGTCACCTCAAAAAAATCACAAACCCTAACATCAACAAAATCATGATTTTTCGTATCTAAGCTCAAGCACAGCCAGAGAACAACAATCTACAACCACTGAATCCAAGGATTTGGGCATCGATACAGTACTTACCGTATTGGGGCGGTGCATCCCCTTTTCTACGGAACGTAGCCACCATCTTCTGGATTCTGCGAGATCAGCGTAGGAAGGCGCAAGCGGGAGGCGGATCGGATCCGAACTCGATGGCGAATCGGCGCCGCTCGCCGACGGCCACCGCTCGCCACGCCCGCGGTCTCTCCTACCCCTTCGAGCTGCAACTCCTTGACGACAAGACGAGTGGGGAACGCAAGCGGGAGACGGATCGGATCCGAACTCGGTGGCGAATCGGCGCCGCTCGCCGACGACCACCGCTCGCCACGCTCGCGGTCTCTCCTACCCCTTCTTTCTGCGCCCACGGTCTCTTCTACCCCTTCGAGCTGCACCTCCTCGACGACAAGACGAGTGGGGAAAGAACTGGAAGCAGAAAAGTCTAGAGGGGCTGCCTACAATTTTACCCAATGCCCTCCACCCTCACGTGACGAGCAGATGCTTATTGATCCACCCTGGACGCCACATGGACAGCCACGTCGGTTAAAAAACTGGAACAAAGCGGTATGGCCCAGGAATGCGCCACTAACAAAGATGATGGACCCAAAAACCCACTTTCAGAGTTGATGGACCTAAGTGAAACTTCGGTACAAGTTGATGGACTACTGTTGCATTTAACTCTATATTATTATATTTTTTTAATTATATTTGAGTGATTGCTCACCGCACCTGCCGCACGGTAACATTTGATTCTCTGCAAAATATACTGAACAAAATGAAGCTCAGATTTGTAGCTCGTGATGCCGATCAGTACGAAATCTAACAATGACCAGAAGTAGACGCTTAGTTATATGTTCTTGACTCTGAAATTTAGGATCAACAAATCACAAGCATCTCAAACAATATGATTATGTAATTGGCACACAGCTATGTTTATGTTGCATATAATAAACTCTTAACTATGTTTATTTTGACTCTAAAAAAGCTATGTTTATTTTGCATATAATAAACTTAAGCATACTCTTCCTCTCACTCTTACCATGCAACTTGTTGCCACCTGCAACTGCAACTTGTACTCCCTCCGTCCTATATAGAAGTCATTTTAATTTTAGCCTTTTTACACTTAGAGCGAGTATAATAAGAGGTTGTTAGTAGGTTTTATGACGATGTGGAGGAAAGAGAAGGAGCGAGATGATAGGTAGATTGTAAAGTTTACATTGAGCCAATGCACAAGAACCAAGAAACTTTATGAGAGAGAATAATAATCACAGATAGGCCAACTACCATATGATGAGTGGACTGTAAGTGTACGTACCTTTTTTTTTACAGAGGTATACCTAGCTTTTATAGAAAAGCCCAAAAGAGTCACCGCTGTCCGAGAAGACTTCCTGGTATATCCCTCTTTCTATCTTTCCTTGTTGTTTTCTATGCACCATATCTTTCCTTTTTTTTACTTCTTAAATTTTGTGTTCAAAGGTCACACCACCATAATATGGGACAACTGCTCGCAGCGGCTCGAGCTTGAAATCAGCACTGGAATCATCCGGTCCGACAGGTCAGACCCGAGTATCCTGCTAACCATCTCTTTCTACTATTTCCTTGTTGTTGGACTGCTGCGAGGTAGCGCGTGGTCGCTGCGTGCGAAGGCCCACGCATTCCAGGCGTCGAGAGCAGCGGCCGCACGTCCACAACAGTGTTCACCGATGCCTAGATAGTTTTTTTTTTCTTTCCTTTGTTCCATTTCTTTTTCCTTTGTTCTTTTATTATTTGTTTTCTATGTTTTTATTCTTGTTTTTCCCTACCTTTTTTATTTTCGTTTTATTTCTTTATCTTTTATCATTCTTTATCTTTTTTGTTCCTTCCTTTTTTATATTTTCTTATTTTTATTTCCTTTTATATTTTTACATTTTATTTTACTCTAATTAATTGTTTTTGTTTTTCATGTTTTACTTTTTTATTTTCTGTATGTATTCTATAAGGTATGTAGATGTTTACGCAGAACACTATGTTTTTACTTTTTGTTTATTCACACTATGTTCATGAGATGTTTTAAGGTGTATTCTGTAATGTCTACATAGTATAAACATGATGTTCCATGGTATATCTTTGATTATCTACATAGTCCCATAGGACATTTATTCTATATTTTACATCAATCATCGCATTCGACTGTAGAGTTGTGCCGCCAACTCATTCATACACTGTTTGTCGTGGTGGAAATAAGATTTCCCATGGCATTTGCCAATGCCAAGAAATTGTCATAAGAAAAGGTCAAAAAAGGATTGCATGTTACTCCCTCTATTCTAAACTATAAAATGTTTTGATGTTTCTGGATACACTGTTTTTGTTGTGCACCATTGCAACTAGATATACACTACGTTTAGATGTATAGTAAAATAATGTATATAAGAAAAAAAATCAAAGTGTCTTATAATTTGAAACGAAAGGAGTAATAAACACTCTAGCATATAATGGAACTTGAATCCGGTTCATAGATTCCATGTCTAATCAATGCGATCATCCTAAGTTATTGTTTGGATGCACTCGTATCTACTTCGATCCATATGTATTGTAATACATTGAGATGAAAAGTTAAGTAATTTTTAACTCAATCTATTCCAATATATAGATAGATTTGAATACGAGTCGATACAAACAAGCCTAGCGGGAATACCAGGAATCGGCAAAACGTTATCTGAACAATCGAAAAAAAAAAGAAAAGATAAGGCCATTTGTGGCTGAAACAAATGTCGATTCGCCGCTCCAAATTCCTGATCAATTTCTATCGGAGAAGATTACAGGAAGTTGAGACTGACACATGAATGTACAATTGTTGGCATTAGGCTAAAGTATAACATGACCTATGGTAAGAAAAAAGAAAAGAACTTTCTGTTTAGGCGCCTCTGCTACCTCCTCTGTTCTTCAGTCTTACTACTACTTGTTTTTTTTTTAACCTTTCATGATCTGGTACTTATTACAGAACAAATCAATAAATGCTATACGGATGGTTCAAAGGTAGGGCAAGTATACTGGGTGATTATGGGCCGGAAAAGGTGGTGATGCAGTGGTGCTGATCAGCTGGCACCGGTCCTGCTCCTGCAGCATTGCCCTCTACTGAACGGCAAGGAAGGTGCTGCTCGTTGGGGCAGCTGAACTCGTCGGTGCCGCAGCCGTCGCTGCTGCTGCTGTCGGTGGGGGTGGTGGTGCTGCTGCTGCTGCTGCTGGTGCAGGTACGTTGCCGCTGCTCCCGATCACATAAGTCTTCTGGACGCCCATCTTGTACTTCATTTTGTCTTCGTCGTTGCCTTCTTCAGTGTAGACTGTGTGGTCTCTTGCCATGTTGATGTCGTCGTCGCTGTCCGTCTCGTCCGCACTGAACTCCTGCTGCTGCTGGTGCTGATGCTGCACATTTGTTTCATTCACACTGTCCTCTGCCGTCTGCACAAGGTCAATTCTAAATTTTGGTTAGCTTGCGCAATTAATTGGTTTCCAAATATGGAAAGTTTCACGGTGAATGTGCGATCTTACCTTGTTTTTGGCGCCGTCACCAGGCGGGGTGGTCGTCGGTGCTGTATCGCCGTTGCCGGGAGAAGCCTGCACGTTTCCCTGGTAATCATTCTTCCGGTTGTCGACATCGTTGCTGCTCTTTCCCTCGAGCTCGCGCTGGCTCGGGTTGTCCTGCACGGTAGCAGCGACGGCGACGGCGGTGGCCATGTTCGCTCCAGGTGCAGTTCTGCTGCCTCTGCCGCCGCCACGGTGTTTCTTGAGGTACATGGCGTCGAGCTGGTGGAAGTAAGGGCAGGTCTTGGAGTCCTCGAGGCGCCTCTTGTTGCTCTCCTTCACCTTCTTGTAGTACTTGTTGATGTTCTCCCACTTCTCCTTGCACCGCTTGGCGCTCCGGTTGTACCCGATCCTGCGCATCCCGGCGGCGATGTCCTCCCAAAGCGGCCCCTTGGTCCCCGCGTCCTGGTACTGCTCGTCCTTCTCGTTCCGCATCTGGATCAGCGCCTCCACTTCCTCCTTGGGCCACCGCGACGACGACGAGGACCCGCTGCCCTCGCCTCCCGCCCACGCCAAGGCCTCCACCGCCTTGAGCGGCCCGGGAACCAGCTGCTGAAGCGAGGTGGCCGCCGCGTCGTGCCGAGGCGACGGAGGGGTGCGGTCCAGCATTGGCGGCGCGGGCACGATGCCGGCGCTGTGAGGAGGGAGCCGCACGGGCTGCCCCTGCCCCCCGCCGACGCGCTGGAGGAACGCGATCAGCGCGGCGTCGCGGGAGGCCGCGGCGGCGCGCTCCCTGGCGAGCTGCTCGCGCTCACGGTTCATGCGGGCGACCTCCTGCCGCCGCCACGCCTCCTCGCGCGCCGTGCGCTCCGCCTCCCACCGCTGCAGCGTCTCCAGGAACACGCGCTGCATGGCGTCTTGCTTGTCCGTGACCTGCTTCATCATCCCCTCGAAGATCGCCACCATCTCCCTGTCGCACTCGCCCCTGCCGAGGTCCTGCTCACCGGCATCAGAGTCGTCGTAGTCATCCGAGTAGGAGTCGGAGTCGGACTCTGACCCTGACATCGACGAGAAGCTGAGGTCCAGCAGGCCGGCGCCGGTGGGTGGGCCCAGCGCCGTAGGGCCCGCCGTCCATGCCATTGCCGCCGGCTGATGAGGGCCAGCTTGCACCGTGGTCACGCTCATGCCCGAGGGGGGCGGCAGCAGCTGCGGCGGCGGCGGCGCCGCGGCGTGCAGAGCCTCGAGCTGCGAGAAGAAGCGATAGCTCTTGCCGTCCTGGCGCCCGGCGCGGGCGTCCTTGGTTCGCTTGTAGTACTTGTCCACGTTCTCGAACTTCTCCTTGCACTTCTTGGCGCTCCGTTGGTAGCCCAGCCCTGCAAGCTTCCTGCCAAAAAAATGCGCCCCAGCACGGACGCACTGTTAGCTCTTTCTCGCGTTCACGCCTCAACCAGCATGAGTCATGAAGAGGTGATGACTTGGGTTGTGTGTGTGTGCAGAGGAGTATCTTTCATCTAAGCGAGTGGTCAAAGCTTGCCATCATTCTTCCTCTTTCTCTGAAAAGGACTGGACGGACGCGGAAGGAATTGGGATTTGGAAGCGGATCGGAGACAGACATGTAAAGCGACGACGGTGGAAGCATCAGCCATCAGCTATCAGCCATCAGCAGTGCTAGGAATCAATCAGCACAGAAAGAGATGTGGTGATGATGTCAAGTTGATGGCATCGTGTCCGAGGAACCAACAAACATACTCCCTCTCGCAAAATAGAAGTCATTTTTGTTTCTCGACAAATCGTTTCTTTTAAACTTTGACCGATTATATATAAAAAATATTAATATTGATAATACATAATTAATATCATTAGATAGATCGTTGAATGTACTTCCATAATAGATTTATTTAGAGATAAAAATGTTACACGTATTTTTTATAAATCTTATTAAAATTAAGAAAATTTGACTTACACGTATCTCATAATATCTTTTTTTGGACGGAGGGAGTAAGCTAATCGATGAAGTGGTGATGACAGCGGCAGCCCGCCGGTGCAGCCAGCGAAATGCTTTTCCTTCCTCCCCCCACCCCACCCCCCAACCCCCCCCCCCGGAAAACTTGGTGCATCCATCCAAGTCCAAGTGTGTTTTAAAAGGAAGAAGAGTGGGAATAGAAAAACAGTGCAGTGATAGCCAGCTGCTGCCATGTCTGTGCGGCCTGCGCCTGCACACACAATCACGCCGCGGCATACGGCTGCCCGGGCGCCGACTCAGATCCTTATCGTCCTGCCTGCGCCTGCGCTGGCGGCACCTACCACTTCACTACACTCCAATCTCACAGAAACCGGGGAGCATTACGCCAAAAGCGCTGGGAAAAAAGCAGTGGCCGGGTAAAGATAGACGACAGGATAGCTCGCCATCATTTCACCGTCGACGCAACGCCGGACACGGAGAAGAGGTGAAATTCCGTGAAACCGTTAGCCGCATTCCGCAGCAGCAGCTCGCCAGCAGGCAAAGGAGAGGAAAAGATTACGGCTTGAGAATGTTTTTTCTCACCTGGCGACGTCCTCCCAGAGCGGCGCTTTGAGGGGGGCGTTCCGGAAGTCGGCGTCCATCTCCGTCCGGATCCTGATGAGCGCCAGCGTCTCCTCGCGCGGCCACCGGTGGTGGCCGCCCGAGCCGGACGCTCCCGCGCCGCTGGCGCCGAAGTCGGCCTGCATGTCGTCGTCTTGGATGCTGGCCGCGGCACCGGCGCCGGAGCCGGAGCCGCCCGCTGGCAATTCCTCGAAAATAGCACTCGGCTCCGCCAGCTGCAGCTGCATCGTCGGCGAGGCGGCTGGGATGTCGGTGACAGACACGATGGCGGGCCCCGTCGGCGTCGGCGAGAACGGGGCCGTGCCCGTGCCAGCCGTCGTCGTCGTCGGGGCCATGTACGGGGACCCGGCGCCACCGTGGTGGTGCAGCATGGCCACCACCACCACCACCACCTTTGCTTCCCTGCCCAAAACACGAAATTCCGTTGATCTACCACCTCACAAGACCTAGGGAATAGAAAATTGCAGCATCGCTTAACCAGTACTGCGACTAGCACACAGTCCCTCACTTGGCTCCGGTCTACAACTACGTACTACCAACTACAATTAGACTAAGAAAGCAATTCAGGCACAGAATTGGGGAGAATTCTGGCTTCTACACCCATCTCTCTGGGTCCCCGTTTCCCTCCCGTCTCTCTCTAGGAACAGAGCGAGTGAGTGAGTGCCACAAGCAAGATTTAGAGACTTACGGACCCTCTGGACGACGGGTTACGAGGGAAATTGGCAGCGAGGGGCTGTGCAGCTAGGGGAGGAGGAAGAGGGGGCGGTGGTGAAAGGGATGGGATGGGGTCATGGACAACTGGAAAGGGGCAAAAGAGTGTGGAGGGCTGTGAGGGCAGGCAGAGAAAGCCAAGACCTCTACAAAGGGGGAGGCTGGGGCTGGGGTATGTTACATGTGCAAACTCCACTAGATATATACTAGTGCTATGGGATTTATTGTGAGTATATCTCTCTCACAAGATTTATGAACTTTGGAAAAATATACGCATTTTAGTTTTTTATGCATATTATTAAATATTATAGATACGAGATGCGCTCTTATTACTTCTCCACGAGTAAATGTGTGCGTATCGAGATATTTTCATTTTCGTCCAATAGATTCCTTTCGTAAATGATAGAGATATATGGGTACGTGTATGCCTCCACAGGGGAAATTATATATGTCTCCACATAAGATGCGCGATTTATAAGATAGTCTCATTTTAGTCCATCATTTACTTCTCCACGAGTAGATGTGTGTGTATCGAGATATTTTCATTTTCGTCCAAATGATTCCTTTCGTAAATGTTAGAGAGTGCGTATCTAGATATTTTCATTTTCGTCCAATGGATTCCTTTCGTAAATGTTAGACATATATGCGTACGTGTATGCCTCCGCAAGAGAAATTATATATGTCTCCACATAAGATACGCGACCTGTAAGATATTCTCATTTTAGTCCACCATTTATTAAATAAATGTTGCGGATAGAAATGGGCCATTCAATCCCCAAGAGTAAATATAGGCACCTCCTAGGGAAGTATCCAAATTCCAAGAGAAAATGTCCTCTAGATTTTTTTAATCCCTCTAGTTCATTTCAAATATGATAGAGATAGATAATGTGTGCTATATACCTATATAAATCTATCTTGCGTACCCGCAAAAAAATATCTATATCTTGCATAACTACAACTTTGATGATAAAGAATGATCATTATGATTTAGCCCCTGGATATTGTTTCATCTAATTCTTCAATCTTCACAAGATAAATTCACAATAAAAAAGAACTAATCTATGTGTTCCAATAGGATCCATTTCAAGAATGACATATATTGATGAACTTTACATATCTCTCAATGAAAATATGCTTACAATCAGTCAAAGTGTAGAATATATGCAAATGTTCACAACTTGGATTCTTTCCATTAATATATTGTGATAGTGATTGCACAAGTATTTGTATATCATGCAAGGAAGTAGGTGAATATATTTGGTGATATATTAATAAAAGTGAAGCGTTTTTTGTGCGAAGAAAATCTTTGTCAACATATTTAAAAAAGCTATAGGAACATACTAGTCATGACCAACTTTGAAGTAGCAAGCCTGTATGTGTATGGTTGACAAAATAGCTTTGCTTATATATGCACCTTATATGATGCTTGAAAATGTTAATATATACTCACTCCATTCCAAATTATAAGACGTTTTAACTTTTTTGATGCAATGTTTTTAGTATGTATCTAGACATAGTGTATATCTAAGTGTATAGCAAAAGCTATGAATCTAGAAAAATCGAAATATCTTATAATTTAGGACAAAGGGAGTACTTTTTCTATAAACTTGGTTAAAACTAGACATGTTTGACTTAGGATAAAAAAATAAAACTACTTACTACAATTTGAAATGAAAGAGTAATCTAAGGCTAGTGTTTATGACATATGTAGCGTCCCAGCGTGTCATTGACACCTGGACGGTGGACCCATATCTAATCCTGACATTGGATGCTAATTCCAATGTTTTCGCGCTCCTTTGAAGATACCATGCTAATTTTCACTCCATCTACTTTCTTTTTTTTTTCTCAAATACGCAAGATAATTGCGTACCATTTTCATTAAGTAGAAGAGAGTTTAGGGTGCACAAGGCCGCACTAGTGCATTACGGCCGGAGGATACAGGTATTAGCGATTACGTGGTCTCCATCTACTTTCAGAAAAGCGAGAGTATGTATGCTAAAGTTTTCGGAAGATGGTAGTACTAGTAATTAATTGGATGCTGCACGGTTGCGCTGCACAAGCGCACAATCCACTTGTTTAATGAGCCAAACTTCAATCATAGAGCAGCGAGGGGATGGATAGATGGTCGGATGTGCAGCCTGGTCGACATGCCGCAAATGATCGTATACGGTCGTAGATTATAAGCTAGAATAGTATTTTTCTTTTACACCAAATTAGTAAAGCTAGTTAGCAGTAAATAATTCACGATTCAGCCCAGTTAGCCGAAACAAAACCGTGATCTGTCAGCGGCGCGTGATCCAAGGAAACGCCCCGCTGCAGATGCAGGCGGAGCGTACTACGCGCGCAGCAGGGCAGGGGACACACGTACAGAAGTCAGAAATGCGTGGCACCCTGACCCGTCCAGCGCTAGCGACACCGTGGGGCGTGGGGGGCAACGCAACAGGGGAGGCCCGGCGCACGGCAGCCGCAGGCGCAGGGTGCAATCAATGAACGGGCACCCGCCGCACCGGCGCCGGGCTCGCTGCTAAGGCCGAGGCCAGCGATCGCTTCTCCCTCCGAGCTGGGACTCCCTGTCCCTGGCGACTGGCGTGGCCTTGCCGAGCCGGGCCGCCGTTCCGGGACCCGGCCAGTCGGCCAGCCGGGCCAGGGCCTGCTCTTCTCTGTGCTGGGGCTATAGGAATTTGGACGTACGTCAATCAGGCTCTGGTTCACTGCAAAGTTGGTGACTCGGCGCTGTTTACGTCCTGGTGGTGACTCGCGTCAGTGCTACGTAGTACTCCCTTCGTCCCTAAAAATATATAAGTGTGACCAATTATATATAAAAAATATAAATATTTATAATATAAAATAAATATTATTAAATTAATTACGAAATATATTTTTATAATAATAATTTAGAGTCATAAATATGAATACTATTTATTAGAAACTTGATTAAACATGAAGTATTTTAACCGACATGTAACCTATAGTTACATTTTTTTAGGAACAGAGATAATATAGTTGAATATATTTAAACACTGATGGGACTATACGTGCAGAGTTGGTTTTGCAGATTTTGGGAACCATAAGGTGCCAATGAAAGAGCAACGAGCCGTAATCATGTACGGAGTAGTGCTGCAACGTCTACTATGACCCGACCATGTTTGGATGCATTTGCCTTGCCAAAGTTTAGCTGCTAACCTTTAATCCTGAGTGAGGTGTTTGGATCAATGATAAAAGTTTAGTCTCCCATCCTACAATGTCTGATTTGTCCTCATTTAATTAAGCCATGGGAGAGAAAAGGCGCAGGTGGGTGGGTGGGGGCTATCTGTTGTTCAGTTTTAGCCCAGTTTTACATCACTTGATGTATAAATGGGCAAAACTTTAATCCACCACATTTGCTCACTTTTAGCCCACTTGAATCTCCATGGCAAAAAAAAAAGCTAAAAACGCATGACTAAAATTTTGCCATGGAAAACAGTGCCTATGTCAGCATCCTTGAATGTGTCGCCCCTGCAGTATACGGGACCATTGCCTCAAATCTTTCTCCCAATGCTTTGGATACTACCACTACCGTCCAAGATGTACTCTAAAATTTATTTTCATTCCATTTCTTTCCAGCAATGGTAGGCTAGCAGCCTGTTCGCTTGCTCATAAACGATCGTAAATTTCCAGCCAGAAACAGTGTTTTTCTCTCACACCAAAGCAGCCAGCAGTAAATAATCCACGATCGTTTACGGCCTCCCGAACAGGCTACAGACTCGAGGCCGGATATATACATTTATATAAGCAAGTCCGGCCTCTAAAGTTTCAGGAAAGAGACCATTATCCAATGCTTAAACAACTTTGGATTACCAGGCCTGGATTAAAGCAAATCCGCACAGACGACATGCCTGTGCGTGTAATACTGCAAGGAGCATGAGTTGCTTGTCGTCTTCCAGTTGGGCTATTTTGGTTTATACTCCACCTTGCTACCTCTGACGGTCGAGCGATGCAGATCTGCATTTTAACCCTCAGAGGTAGCAAGATAAAATATAAAGCACTCAATCTTTGAAGAACAAGAGCACCTCACAAACTTGAACCATCTTAAACCTCTCACGTTCCGTGAGAGATTTGAGAGAAGATAAAGCACCTCTAGTCGCTGAAAGATGATTGGCCCACAAGCTTTGTCTGTATCTATTCTAAAGGATTCAAGGAGGAAGAGTGTGTGGAATGAGTCCAAGAGGTGCATCTAGGCCCGGCTTAAATAAGCCAACCTTGAAGATGGAGAAGCAGAACTACGTAAGTCGTTGGGACATTCAACACTCACGTCTGTGTAGCCAAGACAACACTTGAAAAAACAGAGGGAGTAACAAGCATCACAACACAACCATTCAGTTATTAATTGTTTTCTAAAGGCAAAAACTATATGTAAACGACACAGCAACAAAGATCTGTTGAGTACAGGTACAACCCATACTCGATTGATAACCTGTCTAGTATGCATCATACAGAAGATCTACAATCATCAAAGTGCTCTCCTTTTTAGCACGTTGATGACCCCATGAGTACTAGGCTGTAGACAGGGGAGAGCAAGAGCGAAGCAACACCTCACAAAACTTTCACTAGCATCTCTCAGTGAGGTGCTTTACCTTCCTTGCAAATCTCACGGTCGAGAGGCAAGCAGAGGAGGCGTGAGAGAGAAGCGCCGCCATTGGGCTGCTGCTCCAGAGGAAGGAGGATCATCAGGGTGTCGGAACCGATGAACCGGCAACAGCAGGCTACGTAGTGCACAAAGGTGACAACTGTCATATATGATGACATCACCTTCCTAACGGCTGTTGACGGTCACTAACACCAATTATAAACTATCAACATAACCTGCATTTATATTTAATTCCATCACCAAATATAGGTATAGGGGTTTAAACTAATGAATTCCATGAGCTTTGGTGATTTCATGACCGCAGGAGGATTTATCCAGAAAACAGCTTACAGGACCACTGTCATACACTCCAAACAAGCAAACCGGTGACAACAAGTGATTCAACCCGCGAAAACTATGAAAGACAACTCTAGAAGGTTCCAGAAGACACCATGTCGAAGCTTGGGCCAAACGGCCATGAAAGTGGGCCAATCGGCCTAGCCCATAGGCTAGCTGGCCTACCACAGAGCCCACGTGCCCTCCGCTGCCTCGTACTCGTTCCTAAGATCTACATCATTGATTTTAAGGCAGTTTTAGGCCGGTTTATCCAACGATGATCGAGGGAGTTGACACGGATCGATGACGTGGCGATTCCTTGCCCCCTACTCCACCTCAATTCCATGCCCCTACTCCATGTCGACCAATATAGCAGCCCCTCCCTCCCTCCCTAGAGCCATCCTGAAACCCTAATTCATATTCTCCTCGTCAGGATCAGAGCAAGCTATCAAGAGAAGATTCGTCCTCCATATGATCTAGTCCTGTAAATAATAGTGAGATAGAGTGTGAGGGAAGAGTTTAGAGGAAGTGTCGGCCTGTTAGTGCTCTCTCTATAGCTTGTACCCTGGCGGAATCAAGTTCTACTTGAGCTTGCTTCTGAGGATTCTCTGTTAATCGACTTCTAATTCAAGTAAGCATCGTGTTTATATTGTTCATTAGGTTCATAACTCTTTGAGTGCTTTAATCTATAGGACGCTCTAGGTTAAAGTAGTAATTGTAGGTGTAAGCATGGTGCTTAGACCAAGTTACTTATGGATGTACCATATGTTTCGGATCGGTGGTAGCTCACGAGGGTGACTCTTATAGCCTCGTTGAATCCTTTGTAGTCCACCTCCCGTTTATAGGCCTAGCAGGATTTAGTTACTACAGAAAACATATGTGGCAGAACCGCCCGAAATACCATGCTTACGGAGGTGCTCGTCTTCCACCAGACACTAAGCACCCCGAAAGCAAGCTACAGTGGGCGGTATCCGTCGGGCACACACCAAGGGAGAACCCGAAAGATCCACATTTTCCCCAAGGATCCAATAATGAGAATGAGTTACAATACTTATCCATTTCATACATCAGAGTTTCTTAAAATACATTATTACAATACCAAATGTCAGAGTGTGGAATGATAAACAACGGAATTTAAAATAAACATCTAACGATAAGAACGAGGATCCGTCTGAGCCCACCAGAAGAATCCTCCACACAACGGTACTTCTCAAGCATCACCTGCAACATGGGTAAATGAACCTTGAGTACACAATGTACTCGCAAGAATTATCTGACTAGTGGGAATAATTTTCTGACTCCAAGGAGTATGAGAAGTTTTATGGTTTGCTGGTTTTTTTTAAGCAGAAAGCAATACTAATAGTGAGTCCTTATTTATGTTATTATTATCAGCCGTATTAAGTTATTATCTATCCAGTCTATATAAGCACATGTTCTACCTTCAAGCAAGAGTTGAGCAATCAGTTCCATTTCTTCTTCTTTCAACTTTCAGTTCTTACTACGATGCTTGAGGTAAGACAAGCCATACCAACTTGGTGGCGATTCGTGAATCAATATCCCTAGCTAGGTGCCCCAAAAACACATGCCCCATTTGCACCCTAGGCATAAGCAGGACTAACCCATCACCCTCCTGTCCTGGGTGTCCAGGTCCTCGTCCAAACTTGGACTCCAAGCCCCCACTTTTGAGTCCCGGACTCAGTGCGGTGCAAGGACCTCTACCATCCCCGCCTCTAATCAGTCGGTCCAAAAAGAGCCGGATCCACAACAAGAGAGCAACAAATCTTCCCTGCGCCCATACCCAAGTATGTGCTCGGGAAAATAGATCTATAACTTACCTAGCGTCCGTTGCAACGACCGGTCCTTAATTGACACAGACAGGGAAAAAGTGTAACCGAGCTATGCCCTGTTGGCCACAGGACACAACCCTTTACACCCACTAGTACCCAAACCATATCCTTGCCCGATCACTATTTTCTTTTCCACCATTTTATCATGAGTGATCATATTTATCACCTATTTACGAGTAACGGCAGGTTACTCACGCTACCGATATCCTGAGCATGGCAACTACTCGACCTATACTAGTAGGACTTATGGGTAGATATATTTATGCATGTAGTTTCCATAAAATGCCTATAACTTAAATGCACCTCATATAAATATATTCAGTGATCATAAAATAGGGGTTATGTAGTGGGGCTTACCTTGGGCAGGCGACGGGTCAGTGAGGTCAGCACCAAAAGGCTCCGAGGCTCCCTCCTGCATGAGGATCTCCTCATACTCCTCGATGACCTTCTCGTACTCCTGTTCGTCCATCGGCACGAACTCTACCAACACGTGATCTATATGCATGAAATGATAATGCAACACTTAATATTACGGCAACAACAATTCTTAAAATAAGAATACATCTATCAAACTACTAAGTGAGTTGTACCCACTAAAGTGCTAAGCTATGTACTGTTACCACTAACAAGTATGAAGCATGGCATAGATTATTATAGCAACTACAGATATTCTCACTCCCAATGCTGATTTACTCTATATACGATAAAACAAGAATAATAGCTACTTTATTTAGCAACCTACTATAAGGCTAAAAAATTTACAGCAAGTACATAATAATCTAATGAGCCTACTGTAAAATTTTCATAACTATAGCTAACACCAATTTATCACAAAAATTCCTACAATTATTAAGCTACATAATACTAAGCTATCTAGTTTGAATTTATGAACCTACCATTGTCATAGCTAACTGTAATCTAACTACACTAATAGGTGGATGGTATTTTTGTGAATCTAACAAACTTGGTTTCACTATTTTTGAACATCTACACGATTTACTATGATTTATTAAAGTTCAGCTCAAACTAATATTGAATAAACATTCACGAGTTTACTAGAAAATGAAAACCGATTCCTATCCCGCGGCCCAACTTGAGCGGCTCGGCCCAACCGATGCAATGCACGCACGCGCATGGCGTGGCCCACACGAACGACGGCCCACGGTGAGGAGGACCCATGCACGTCGATCAATATGCAAAAACACCCTCGGACTCCTCTGTAGTCCCGTGTGAGCTAAACATACTATTCCGCTAGTCTACCATCTTACAGCTACGCCCTCGGAACTTCCTACCTTCATGACAGCGACACCCCTTGGGCACCCGCGCGTGCCTCGACACGACGGTGCTGGCACCAGGCGGCTACATCGACGAGTACAACCCATCCCCGCCCTAACTATGGGACCTATGCTTACCTAGGAGCGAACACAAGGTGCCGGGCGAAGGAAGCGTGAGCTAGAATGTAGCAGCAAGGTCGGACCATGGTGACGGGGACCCTACAGTCATGGTGGTGGCGTTCTAGTGAATGTCAGCAACGCTAGGGAAAAGGGGGTATATAGTGAGCTCAAGTGACTCGTCCAGAGATGGCTCGAGCTGAGCTGGCCGCTTGCATACGGGCGATGCGGCGGCGCACGGCGATGGCACATCCATGTTAGGGAAGGCTAGGCTACGGTAGCACTTTGGCTGAGGTGTGCAGGGTGCTTAGCAGGTGGAGACGAGGCTAGAAGCGTAAGGAATTGGCGCATGCCCGTCCGGTCTTAAGGACTCGACAGAGCGGCAGCTCCAAATTAGGGCTTAGCAAGGCAAGGTTCGCTACAAGGTGGCTGACTACATAGTGGATCCGAGGGTGGAGTTAATTGCACTGCAGTGGCTCTACTACGGTGAAAATGGAGGAGCGATCCCGGCGACATCGAAACAGGGAAAGTAGGTGGAGTTTGGCTCGGCGCTGTCGTGGCGGAATTGGGCGTCAACTCCAAGTACAAGCGCACACGGTGATGGGGAACAGCGAGGCGTGCACAAGACGCTTGGCCGCACCATCACAACCCACAAGCCGACGATAGCACGGCACTGCGCCACAGTGGACAACGCTGACCCAGGGAAGCAACAGTGCAGCGTTGACGCTGGAGTGAGGGCAGAGCAAGCGACCCTACCACGCGTAGCAAGACAATGTGCGACAGAGCCAAGCGTGGCTACGCAGCAGCGACATGGCACCATCGGTGAGCATAGGATGGTAGAGTGGCCAGCGCATGGTATGGCGGTGTGGGTCCATGCAGCTGTGCGTGAGCATGTGCGTGCATGGCGTGCTAGGGTAGTAACGACGGCGTGGCCTATAGCGTAGGACCAACAGCATGGCTGGCCATAGCGGTGCGGTGACGGTGGCCAGAGGCAGGCCTAATAGCGGTGCGTGAGTGGTTAGTGTGCCAGACGCGGGCTCAGGTGGACATGATGGATGAGGTAGGGCAGCCAAGCTTGCTAGGCCCAACAGGTGCGTGCACGAGCGGTTAGTGTGCCTGACGCGACAGCGGCAGCGTGGCCGACGCGACGGTGCTCGTGGGTGCGCCCAGGGTGAGCAGTGACACCAGCTGGGTCACGGTGACCAAGCCCAGACCCGAAACTGACCGGGGTGCAGTGCCTTGCACGCATTTTAAAGTTGCTACAAAAACCAACTCGATGATCTCGTAACTACACCACTATTTTACGCTGTATCTGGTATATCAGGCTACTAGAGGAAACCCCAAAACCATGCCACTACCTAATCCGATCATTCTACAAAAATTGCCAAACTTTGCTTCGTCGATCCGTTTCTCGACTTAGGAATTTCCACCAAAACACAATCGGATTCACGTCGAATTTGATTTCCAAGCCATTCAATGCACTAGCTAGCGAATCCCGTTCTCGACCGCACGTATTTCATCGCCGCCTACAAAGTTCATACTACAAACTTTATTAAAGTTTTGTCTATGCGTTCTATAGCATTTTCTTCCACTAAAAATTCATCTAGAACTCTAAGCGATAAAACACGACATGAAATATAAGATTCGTTTCTCGTTTTCGATAAACGTTTCAAGTCACAGGAATTTATTTACACATTATATTTCATACACTATCATATAAACATGATGCATATGCAATGTTTTATCAAAAATTGTACAATGTAACACCGATGGTGTTATAAATCTATCCCCCTAAAAACAAAGTCTCGCCCCGAGATTTCATGTGCCTAGTGTGAGATGGAGATAGGAAATACATTTCGATGTAGTAACTAACTATCAAAACCAGAGAGGAGGTGGGGATAATGCTTCAATAGGTAACTCTCTTGTTCCCACGTGGCCTCATCCTCTGAATGGTTTTTCCATTGCACTTTGTAGAACTTTACCACACTGTTCCTCATCACTCTTTCTTTCTCATCTAGGATTTTTATAGGGTGCTCAACATAAGTCAAATCTGGCCGGAGGGGAAGCCCTTCAATTTCCATAGCTTCCTCCAGTACCTACAAACATCTCTTTAATTGCGATACATGAAACACCTTATGTACCATAGATAAAATCTTAGGAAGCTACAGCCGATAAGCAACGGGGCCACATTGCCTCAAAATTTTGTAAGGACCCACGTATTGGGGAGCTAGCTTGCCATGGATACCAAACCCATGTACTCCTCTCATATGAGATACCTTGAGGTACACATAATCCCCAACTTCAAACTCTAAGGGCCTTCTTCGCTTGTCTACATAGGCTTTCTGTCGGCTCTGAGCTGCCGTCAAATGACGCTGGATAAGGACAACTTGCTCTCGAGCCTCCTTGATGAATTCTAGCCCAAAGTATCCATGGTCTCCCACTTCAACCCAATTAAGTGGCGTCCAACATTTCTTCCCATACAGAGCTTCAAATGGTGCCATGCGAATGCTCTCCTGGTAGCTATTATTGTAAGAAAATTAAGCTAACTTTAGGCACACATCCCACTTCTCAGGAAAAGAAATGGCACAAGCTCTCAACATGTCTTTGAGCACTTGGTTCACCCTTTTGGTTTGGCCATCAGTCTAGGGGTGATAAGCTGAACTGTGGAGGAGACTAGTTCCAAGACACTTCTGGAGTTGCTCCCGGAAGCGAGAGACAAAAACTGATCCCCTATCGGAGATGATAGTGAGGGGAACTCCATGTAGTGTCACAATCCGGTCCAAGTACATCTCAGCATACTATCTGGCAGAATATTTAAAATTCACTAGGAGGAAATGAGCTGACTTGGTGAGGCGATCCACAATGACCCAAATAGAGTCATAGCTCTTGGATGTGTGGGGTAAACCCACAATGAAATCCATTAAAATATCCTCCCATTTCCAAACAGGAATGGGCAAGGGCTATAGATATCCTGGAGTACGCATATGATCTGCCTTAACTCTACCACAAGTGTCGCACTCCATGACGTGCCGGGTGATGTCCTACTTCATGTTGGACCACCAGTACAAGTGACATAGATCATGATACATCTTGTTGCTGCCAGGATGAATAGACAACTTTGAATGATGGGCTTCACTCAGAATCTTCCTTCTCAACTCCTCACTAAATGGAACCACCCACCTATCCTTGTATCTCACTACACCTTGCTCATCAACACTAAAGTGAGGGCCACATCCTTCAGCAATCAATTTTCTGATATGGGGAATTTCTTTGGGGTCTTCCCTTTGTTCCTGAATAATCTGCTCTAGCAATTCTGAGGTCAATGCAATGTTAGCCAACACCTCTGCATGGTTGAGAGACAAAGGTGTTTCCTCAACCTAATGTGACTTTCAGCTCAAAGCATCAGCTACCACATTAGCCATTCCTAGATGATAATGGACTTCTAAGTTGTAATCCTTTATCAATTCTAACCATCTCCTTTGCCTCATATTCAGCTCTGACTAAGTGAAAATATACTTGAGACTCTTGTGATCTATAAAAATGTGCACTTTGTTGCCCAACATATAGTGCCTCCAAATCTTTAGAGCATGGACCACGACAGCCAGCTCTAAGTCATGGGTAGGGTAATTCACCTTGTGCTTTTTAGTTGGTGCGAAGCATTAGCTATCAGACACCCATCTTGCATAAGCACACATCCCAACCCCGTCTTTGAGGCATCACAATATACATCAAAAGGTCGGTCGATATTTGGTTGGGCCAACACAGGAGCAGTGGTCAGAAAAGTCTTCAGAGCTTGGAAGGCTTCTTCACAGGCTGGTCTCCAATCAAACTTAGCTTCTTTTTGGAGCAGCTTGGTCATTGGCTAGGCTATTTTGGAGAAATCCAGGATGAAACACCGATAGTACCCAGCAAGACCAAGGAACTGACAAATCTGGTGCATGGACTTGGGAGACTTCCAATCCAACACATCTCGCACCTTGCTAGGATCTACTAAAATGCCTTCAGGTATCAACAGATGCCCCAAAAACTACACTCGATCTAACCAAAATTTACACTTGCTGAATTTAGCATACAGCTTGTGCTCCCTAAGTTGAGCCAGTACTATCCGAAGGTGTTGGGCATGCCCTTCATCATTCTTGGAATATATTAGGATATCATCAATGAATACCACAACAAACTTATCCAACTCTGGCATAAAGAGTGAATTCATCAAGTACATGAAGAAGGGAGGAGCCTTGGTGAGACCAAAAGACATCACTAGGTACTCATATAGCCCATACCTAGTAGAAAAAGCCATCTTTGGTATATCATGTGGTCTGATCTTGATCTGATGATAGCCTGATCGAAGGTCAATCTTTGAGAACACCTTGGCACTAGCTAGCTGATCGAACAAAGTATCTATGCGGGGCAAAGGGTACTTGTTCTTAATTGTTACCACATTAAGAGGGCAATAATCCACACACATCCATAGAGTATCATCCTTCTTCACCAAAATGGCTAGACAACCCCATGGTGAAGAACTAGGATGAATGAAACCTTTTTCCATCAACTCTTCTAGCTGCTTCTTCATCTCAGCCAATTCCCTTAGAGCCATGTGGTACGGGCGTCAGGAGATAGGAGCAGTACCCGACTCTAGCTCAATGGATAATTCTACCTCTCTGTCCGGTAGAAATCTAGGAAGATCTTCAGGAAAAAACATCCAGAAACTCACATACCATAGGGATTGGGGTAAGGTCAGGAGAGGCTTTAGCATGGGCAGCAACAGATAAGACTGGATCTGAGGGTACAAGCAGAGACATCCTATCCTCAAAAGAAGGAAGCCATAACTCCACACTTCTTCGCTTCAAATCCAAGACTACCCCATACACCTACAACCTGTTCATTCCATGAATAGCATCAATACCTTACCCAGGCATTATCATGAACTATAGGTGGTAAGTGTGGGTGGCTAATACCAAGCTTACTATGTCCGTTCAGGTATTGATAAACATTTATGAACCTGCAGTACGGATTCTATAGGCATACGGTATAGCCATAAGTGGTAAGTTGTGCCGATCTACAAATCCCATGCTCATAACGGAATGTGATGCACCAGAATCGAACAACACATAGGCTGGATGGGAATCGATGGTAAACATACCAGCCATCATCGGTTCCTACTACAATATCTGCTCAACATCTGTGAAATGTACCTGTCCGGATCTGCTAGGCACTTTCTTCTTAACCACAATTGTCCTGACTAGCTTGGAGTTTGCTGATAGTTGAGCGGACTGAGCTGGCTGGTTCTAGGGACATGCTCGGGCATAGTGGCCATCTTTGCCACATTTGAATCATGCGCCATGCTTGTTTTTGAACCCTTGGTGAGGTGGGACCTACTATCCCTGAGGCTATTGGGGCTGCACCTACTGAGTGGGTGCACAATACTATGTCGAAGAAGTCTAAGAAGTCTACTGGGGCTACCGAAATGAAGGCCCGCCTGATGATTGATAGGGCCCCCGTCAGACAACCTGTACTTTCTGAGTATGAGGGTGACTGGAAGACCCCGTAGCCACCCACTTCCTCTTCCACTCTGCCTAGGAATCTCGCTGCAAGCCCTCCATGGCGATGGTAGCATTCATTAGTGCCCCGAAGGTCTCATAGTTCGCCATGTACAACTTCTCCTGAAGGATATAAGAGAGGCCACGAAAGAAGCTATCCTTCTTCTTCTTGTCAGTGTCCACATGAATACCAGCATACTAGGACAAGTGATTGAACTTATTAACATGTCCATCACTGTCATACTCCCCTATCAGAGCTCTAGGAACTTAGTCAACTTCCGGTTGATGACACCAGCATGAATATAGAACTCTCTGAATGCTATGGTGAACTCCTGCCAGGTTGCTGGATGATCTGGCTACTGCATGGCATGGAAGGTATCCCTGTGCTACAAAGCGCACTTTCTGCTTGTCGGCCACATTGAGCAATAGGAACTTCTATTCCAAAACGCGAAGCCAGTTCTTTGCATCCAGGGGCTGATCAATCGGTGTGAAAGTTGGCGGGTGGGTCTTGAGGAAATCCTGGTAAGAGGAGGGTCCCTCAGGACGGCGGGCACCACCCCTGTTCCCACCATTTCCCCCATGGCCTCCATGGGCGAAGCCAGCGATAGCTTGTGCCATGATTTCCATGGCATGGGCTGACTCTCGGTGAGCAGCCAACAGTTCCGCCATCATCTTAGCGTGGGTCATCGAAGACGGCGGTGGCGGAGGAGGAGGAGCCAGAAGTGGAGCCCCATGGCTCTCCCTATTGTGCTCATTGGCTTGGCCACTCTCGCCTTAGCCCTCGCCAAGACCATGAGCCGCCCTAGCACTGGTGCTCCCGCATCTGGACCTTAGATTCATCTATAAGAGATAGGAACCGTCCATTTAGAACAACCTTCCCGATCAGAAGTAAGAGATTAGAGAGGTGACATCTTATTTAATTAAAGCATTCTTTTAATTAATCCTATCACTTTACTAATCCAATTATACGCTTAGGGGGATTTTAGTTTAAGCAAGATGCTATTATCATGATGCATGCTTCAGCCTATACGTTCACTCAAGCCAGAATATAGCGGCATTCGTAAATTTTTCGAAACATCGCACACTCACTATCCGTATACTATGCGATTCTTACGCAACGTAAGTCAGTGTACCTACAGAAAACTGATTAGATAAAACTAGTGCCGCTATCCTAGATAGACCATATTGCTAGGGCTTATACTTATTTAACTAACTTAATCGCATCCTACTTTTCGCAAAAACTTTTTGTTGGTCAAATTTTTAAGTTTTGAAAAAGAGTGATGAAACTCATAACCATTATTGGCTCTAGTACCAACTATGGCAGAACTGCCCAAAATACCACGCTTACCGAGGTGCTCGTCTTCCACCAGACACTAAGCACCCTGAAAGCAAGCTACAACAGGCGGTATCCATCGGGCACACCCCAAGGGAGAACTCAAAAGATCCACATTTTCCCCAAGGATCCAGTAATGAGAACAAGTTACAATACTTGTCCATTTCATACATCAGAGTTTCTTAAAATACATTATTACAATACCAAATGTCAGAGTGCAGAATGATAAACAGTGGAATTTAAAATAAACATCTAACGATAAGAACGAGGATCCATCTGAGTCCACCAGAAGAATCCTCCACACAATGGTACTTCTCAAGCATCGCCTACAACAGCGGTAAATGAACCTTGAGTACACAATGTACTCGCAAGACTTATCCGACTGGTGGAAATAATTTCCTAACTCCAAGGAGTATGAGAAGCTTTATGGTTTGCTAGTTTTTATTTAGCAGAAAGCAATACTAATAGTGAGTCCTTATTTATGTTATTATTATCAACCGTATTAAGTTATTATCTATCCAGTCTATATAAACACCTATTCTACCTTTAAGCAAGAGTTGAGCAACCAGTTCCATTTCTTTTTCTTTTAACTTTCAGTTCTTACTACGATGCTAGAGGTAAGACAAGCCGTATCGACTCGGTGGTGATTCATGAATCAATGTCCCTAGTTGGGTGCCCTGAAAACACACACCCCGCTTGCACTACAGGCACAAGCAGGACTAACCCATCACCCTCCTGTACTGGGTGTCCAGGTTCCCATCCAAACTTAGACTCCAAGCCCCCGCTTCTGAGTCCCAGACTCAGTGCGGTGCAAGGACCTCCACCATCCCTGCCTCCAATCAGTCGGTCCGAAAAGAGTCAGATCCACGACAAGAGAGCAACAAGTCTTCCCTATGCCCATACCCAAGTATGTGTTTGGGACAATAGATCTATGACTTGCCTAGCGTTTGTTGCAATGGCCGATAATTAATTGACACAAACAGGAAAAAAAGTGTAACCGAGCTATGCCCTGTTGGCCGCAGGACACAACCCTTTACACCCACCAGTACCCAAACCATATCCCTACCCGGTCACCATTATCTTTTCCACCTTTTTTATCATGAGTGATCATATTTATCACCTATTTGTGAGTAATGGCAGGTTACTCACGCTACCGATACCTAAGCATGGCTATGGCAGAACCTCCTAAATTATAGGACCCACATGCACTTGTCACTATCCAACAACCTTTGACAACTATGCATATGTTCCTGGTAACTTAAGAAGTCTATTGGGTGTCCTCGGGGAACCCCGAATCATCCATGATTTCCGAGCAGAATCACATTACAGAGTCATTGCAGTATCACAACATTTATTCAAATATATACATCAAAGTAAAATAGTGAAAGTCTTATGATAACATAGTTTACAAACTAGTTGTTTCAAACCTTACAAACTAAGTTCGATCATTATTACAAACCATAGTAGTAGTGAAGTGGCATAATTAATATAAACATAACACACAAAATAGAGACAATTCCTTATTTGACACTGGAAAAATAAGTCGTTCCTTTCTTGGCCTTAAAATTTTCTTCGTTCCCTATTTGACACTCACTTCAACTTTTATCCCTAATTTGACACTACCATCAAATCCGTTAGCTAACGGTGTTAACTGGCTGTTAAAAAGACGTTTTTGCCCCTAGAAAAAAAAGCGGCGAAGCAAATTTGAGAGGAAACAAAAACCTGCGCCTTTTTTTTGTAGCTGGGCGCATGCATCAAAGGCGGGCGCAGGTTTTTTTTTTCTCTCAAATTTGCTTCGCCGCTTTTTTTCTAGGGGCAAAAACGTCTTTTTAACAGCCACTTAACACCGTTAGCTAACGGATTTGACAGTAGTGTCAAATTAGGGATGAAAGTTGAAGTGAGTGTCAAATAGGGAACGAAAAAAATTTCAAGGCCAAGAAAGGAACGACTCATTTTTCTAGTGTCAAATAAGGAATTCTCTCCACAAAATAAGCATCCTGCCCAAGGATCACACATTCACTTATCGTCATCGATAGGAACAACAGTCATGCAACAAGGTCCAAAACAGATCTGCTCATGAGGCTCACCTGCAACAAGGGTCAATGAACCCTGAGTACAAAAGTACTCAACAAGACTTAACCAAAATAAGAACTGATAAACTCAGGAATGCAGGCTCAGGGATTCAAGGTATGGCTTTAACAATAACCAAAGTTCTTTTGCGTAAAAGCTCTTCAACAAAATTCTTTATTTGGACATGTAAAACTTCATAAAATCATATACAAAGATGACACAATCCGTATTGAGATCATGAAACTTTGTACACAACACTTTCTCAAACCAGCCTCAAGTTTCAGTTATTGTCTACGATGATGAACAGAGAAATGAGTCTCTATAACCGAGGAGCAACGATGATTCGAACCGATTAAAACCTAGCTAGGAATTCTAGACCACACGACATATGCAGGTCCCCGACCTACATACATCAACCTACCCCCAGATCCTCTAAAACAAGAACGGGTCCGCGCCACCTAAGAATACAGTACTCCATCAATCCAGCCCATTGCCACGTGGGTACATGCTATTCATGCCATCTCTCCACTCCCAGTGCGTGAGTAGCCATTCTCATAATAGAATAGCTAAGTTAAGGCTTACCGGAGTATGTGGTTAGTACTACAAAGTCTGATCTCATGCGGTTCAACAACGGTACGGGCCTTAATCGACACAGGCGGAGAGAACCCGCTCACAAGACCTCCATGTCTTGTGGCTCACACACACCGAGTCCACCCGGTCTAAATTTCTTACTCCCCATGCTCATATCACATGATAACATAAGTAACCAAAGTTCCATTTAAAACTTGCAGATGATAGGTAATCACCCGACTTTCATCGTTCTAAGCATAGCTAAGCAAAACTAGGCATATACGAATGAAAATTGGTAACAAGGTAGATATGGAAAACAAGATTGGTAATGCATCAATTAGGTTCTCACTTAACTCCTAATCACTTAATGCAGTAAAGAAAAGCAAAAGCGAAATCAATTTGTAAAACACAAGATAGGTTTAAATGCATCCGGGGCTTGCCTTCGTTGACGGAAAAGTCTAGTTCTGGAGTCGCAACACAATTATCCAACCCGACCTCAACAGACGGATTAACCTCCTCAACCACTTGATTAACTACCATGTGCTCACCTTCGTTCACTACACGTAGCAACAATGCCATGTTTAACATGATACGAGATAAAAAATATGATGCTCGATGATGGATGCAAAATTAACAACTTGAATAAAACTTTCCTTCGCGGTACAGTTGCAAGTCAAACTAACTAAATCTTTTCATAACACCTAATTCAATTGCCAAGGATCATTATCAACTAATGACCCAAGGACATCACTCAATCAAAAATTCAAACAAAACCTAAATCACTAAAGGTTACTATTTGCTTTTACGAATTAATTAATTAATTAAGAATTATGAAATAAATCAACTTATTCCAATTGGCCTCAAAATTTTTGTAAATGTTCATCTCATGATAACTAAGTGGCAAAACAATTTTTCATAAGTTTTGGATAAAGAATTAAGCCTAGAAAAATCATGAAAACTCATTTATTAATTAATTGAGCAATTTTTATCACATTCAAACTGTACTTAAAAACAACATTTCATATTTTTCTTAAATAATATACATCACAAAGAGGTCACACAAAAATTTTCATAATTTTTGGAGCTCTAAATAAATCTACACAAAAATAACAAAAACATACACTATTCATTTATTTCTGAAAATAGAAAACTCCATTTTGAACGCTGATGACCCCACATGTCATCTTCAACCTCCGGCTTTGACTCCGGTGACATGCGCGCTGACTGGCGATAACTCGCCGATGGCAAAGACAAAGGCACCACGGTGATCACCACAATAAGGCGCAACGATTTGGGGCACCAATTCGACTAATTATGGCAAGGTTCAAGCTTCACGCCGGCCATGGCGGCCACGACTGCATGGCTGCGCTACGCCGGCGATAGGAGACCAGTAGCGTTTAAATAAATAGCACAGGAAGGATCAGTAGCTCACCCCGAACGTGATGGAGCAAAGAACGAGGTCGGAGAAGCTACGGATATGTTGGTCGACGTTTACAGTGATCCCGGTGGCGCAAGCGACGGTGACGACGATTTTCTAGTGACTGTGATGGACAAAATGAGCAATCAACCGGTCATAGAGCATCACGGGAACAAGGCGGAGCTGGAGCTACGCTGAGAAGAAGCAAAAGCTCACCGGAGAGATCTGGCCACGATGACACGCCCGCGACGGTGAGGTGGCCGGTCGCGAGGAAGAAAGGCGTGGACAGTGGGTTCTCGGTGGAGGCAAGCGTCAAGGATGGTTCAGCTGAGTGCACAAGGAACCAGCAGAGCTGTGGCAAGTGTTACCGAGGATTGAAAGGTGCTACGGCGATGTCAAAAGCTCAACGGAGTATGGCGGTGGCGGCGGGAGAAAACAGAGGAGGAAGAAAAACGACGACGACAACGTCTCGAAAGGACGGCCAGGAAGCTAGAGCAAGCCACGATGGAGCCTTTTCCCGCACTAGCGTGACGCCACAGACGGCCACGACCGCGCCTGGAAGCAAGCCGAAGGTCGTCGGTGGTGTAGCAAGAGCGGTGAGCACTGTTCAACATAATTACAGAATTGCCACTCATTTTCAAAGCCAAATTACTCCCAAATTTGTATAACAACTCAAAAATCTCTAAAAATAAAAGTTGCTCAAAATTCAAAGTTCTACAACTTTGCTTTTATACCCACCCCCTAATTCAGTCTACTTTTTGAAATGCAAATTTGAATTCAAAATGGGACATTTAAAGAATTTTGCCTTTTCAAATTACTTCAATTTTTACTAAACAACTTTGAAAACTCCAAAAATAAACTTTGTACAACTCAACAAGCTCTACATTTTTTCTTTAAGGCTCAACCCCAAAATATACTTAGATTTTGAAATGAGTTTTCAGGGTAGGATTTAAATACTGAAAATTAGGGTTTTCTTGAAAATTCAAATCCAAACCAAATTTTTAACTCAATTCAAACCATACAAGGCAACACTCATAACATAAATGTAAACTTGTTTTAGTGAATGCATTTCAAAGTTTGCAATATGACCAAATGCCTTGCAATGGATATGATGACATGTCTTGTTTTTAGTATTTAAACACCCGGGGTGTTACAATGGCAACTACTCGACCTATAATAGTAGGACTCATGGCTAGATATATTTATGCATGTAGTTTCCATAAAATGCCTGTAACTTAAATGCACCTCATATAAATATATTCAGTGATCATAAAATAGGGGTTATGCACCGGGGCTTGCCTTGGGCAGGCGTCGGGTCAGTGAGGTCAGCACCAAAAGGATAGGATATTCGGAATAAGTCAAATCTGGTTCAAGTTCCACTCCTTCAACCTCAACATTCTGCTCAGGCACTCGAAGATATTTCTTCAATTGAGAAACATGGAACACATCATGTACAGTTGATAGATGTTCTAGTAATTTCAAGTGATATGCCACTTTTCCATACCTCTCTAAAATTTGAAATGGTCTAATATATCGAGGTGCCAAATTGCCTTTAACACCAAAATGGGTAACTCCCTTCTTTGGTGATACTTTTAGATATACAAAATCTCCTTTGTTAAACACCAATGGTCTACGTCATTTATCCACGTAACTCTTTTAGCGGCACTGAGCTATCTTCAAATTACTCTGTATTTGCCTAACCTTATCTTCTATTTCTTTCACAAGGTCAACTCCAAAGAACCTTCTTTCTCTAGGCTCAGACCAACTCAGCGATGTTCTACATCTACGACCATAGAGTGCTTCAAATAGAGCCATTCTAATGCTTTCCTGATAACTATTATTGTATGAGAACTCAGCCAAAGGTAAGCATTTGTCCCACTTATTGGAATAGTTAAGGACACAACACCTTAACATATCTTCAAGTACTTGATTGACTCTTTCAGTCTGTCCATCAGTCTGTGGATGATAAGCTGTACTATACAGTAGTTTGGTACCCAATGAAGAATGCAACTGTTTCCAAAAGCTGGAGACAAACTGTGTACCCCTATCTGACATAATGGTCTTTGGTACTCCATGGAGGCTCATGATTCTTGCTAAATATATCCTGGCATATTGGATAGTGGAATATGTATTCCAGACGGGAAGAAAATGTGCTGACTTGGTTAGTCGATCTACAATAACCCATATTGAATCAAAGCCCTTCGATGTCTTGGGTAGACCCACAATAAAGTCCATACTAATGTTCTCCCACTTCCAAGCTGGAATAGGTAATGGTTGTAACTCTCCAGCGGACCTCAAATATATAGCTTTCACCTTTTGACAAGTATCACACTTGGCTATATACCTAGCAATCTCTATCTTCATTTTAGTCCACCAAAATCTTTGTTTCAAGTCATGGTACATCTTGTTACTTCCTAGATGGATAGATAACCTAGTAGCATGTGCCTCTTCTAGAATTGACTGCCGCAACTCAAGAACCTTTGGTACAACTAAGCGATTCTTGAACCATAACACACCTTCATCATCTACTTTGAAGCATTCCGCTTTCCCATTCTTGATTCTTTCTTTGATATGGGCTATACCCTTGTTTTCTTTCTGAGCAGCAATAATCAAATCTCAAATAATGGCTTCAACAGTTATATTGGCCAAACTACCTTGTTGAATTACCTCTATACTCAACTTTTCCATCTCTTAGCATAAAGTCAAACCCATTGTTCTTACTGTCAGATAATTGTAATGACTCTTTCGACTGAGAGCATTTGCAACTACATTTGCTTTACCAGGATGGTAATGTACTTCCAAGTCATAATCCTTAATCAATTCTAACCATCTTCTCTGTCACATGTTCAAATCCGATTGAGTAAAGATATACTTTAAACTCTTGTGGTCTCTATAAATATGGCATGTATTACCAAGCAGGTAATGCCGCCAAATCTTCAGAGCATGGACAACTGCTGCTAACTCTAGATCATGAGTGGGATAGTGCTCTTCATGTGGCTTAAGTTGTCTGGAAGCATAGGAAATAACTCGGCCTTCTTGCATCAATACACATCCAATGCCAATACTCGAAGCATCACAATAAACGTCAAATGACTTCTCAATATTAGGTTGGGCTAATACTGGTGTAGTGGTTAACAGTCTCTTCAAAGTCTAGAAAGCTTCTTCACATTCAGATGACCAGACAAACTTGGCTTGGTTCTTCAACAACCTAGTGATGGACTTGGATACTCTAGAGAAATCTGGAATAAAACGACGGTAATACCCCGCCATTCCAAGAAAACTCTGAACTTGATGAACTGTGGTTGGTGGTTTCCAATCAAGCACATCCTTCACTTTGCTTGGATCAACAGCAACGCCTTCAGTTGACAAGACATGTCCAGGAAATTGTACTTCCTTAAGCCAAAAATCACACTTGCTGAACTTGATATATAGTTGATGTTCTCTCAAGCGGGTCAGAACAATTCTGAGATATTCCGCATGTTCTTCCTTATTCTTAGAATATACTAGAATGTCATCAATAAACATCACTACAAACTTGTCTAGCTTAGGCATGAATACCGAATTCATCAGATATATGAAATGAGCTAGAGCATTTGTCAAACCAAAAGACATTACAAAGTATTCATATAATCCATATCTTGTGGTAAATGCTATTTTGGGAATATCTTTATACTTTATCTTGATTTGGTGATATCCTGACCTCAAATCTATCTTGGAGAAAACTTTGGCACTGGCTAGTTGATCAAAAAGCAAATCTATTCAAGGTAAGGGATACTTATTCTTGATGGTCACTTTATTCAACGGACGATAGTCGACACATAACCTCAGGGTCTCATCTTTCTTTTTCACAAAAATTGCTGGACACCACCAAGGTGATGAACTAGGTTGGATAAATCCCTTCTCAATCAATTCTTATAACTGAGTCTTCAACTCGGCCAATTCCTTAGGTAGCATCCTATAAGCTCTCTAAGAAATCAGAGCTATTCTAGGTTTCAACTCTATGTTAAACTGGACATCCCTATTAGGTGGTAGACCGGGTAAATCTTTAGGAAACACATCAGGAAATTCACACACTACCGGGATATCTCGAATTTCTTTGACGGTCGTTGCACAAACCTTGCCCACTGATCTTCTTAAGATTGGAAGTTGGATGAGAAGTTGAGAATTACTATCTGGCAAACTCACCCTTATAGTTCTATTCAAAGCATCTATAACAGCCTTATGCTGATACATCTAATTCATTCCTAAGATCATATCTATATCTTGATCCTTAAGAATAATCATGGTAGTGGGAAAAATATGCCCACCCAGGTTTATGAGTACCTGGTATACCATTTCCTTAGTACATAGACGTTCCCCGGGCAACTGTATAAAGAAATTTTCCTATGTTGCCCCAATTGAAATTTTATGCTTTACCACAAATGTTCTATTGATGAATGAATGAGATGCACCCGAATCAAAAAGTATAACTGCAGGGTGATTGGCAATAGGAAACATACCCATCATCACTAGCTCTCCTTCCAGAATTTCCCCAGCTTGAATATAGAACACCCGTCCTGTCTTCCTTTCATCTTTGCCTTTCTGAGTATTCTGATTGTTATTCTTGTTCTATGACTGACCCTGTTGTTGATTGACAGGGGCCTTCTGATAATTTGGATTAGACTACCTTGGATATGAACATTCCCTCGAGAAATGACTAGGCTTGCCATAATTGAAATAGGGATACTTATGACCCTAGGGTGTTGAAGTAGAAACCCCAGAAGCATTTGTCGGTTGTGGATTCTGATAAGTTGTAGCAGGGCAGACATTTGATTGCTGACTGGCTTGAAACTACAGCAGACGATAAGGAGGACGATTATGATTTACTGGATGATAAATCACCCTCTGCCTCTTTTGATTTCCCCCAAAAGATCTAGACGGCATACTCTTTTTCTTCTCGAGCTCGTTATGCTGCCGATACTTTCCCTCTGAAGCAATTGCAATATTCACTGCCTTATGATAAGTGACATTGGTACAAGTTGTCATCATAGTCTACAATTTGGTATTCAGACCTCTCATGAACCATTTCTTTTTCTTGACATCGGTGTTGACATGTTCAGATGCATACTGCGACAGATGATTGAATCTTCCCACATACTGCATAACCATCTGATCCCCTTACTTCAAAGCAAGGAATTCATCCAGCTTCATAGCCATAACTCCCTCTAGGATATAATGGGCTCTGAAAGTAGTATGGAACTCTGTCCAAGTTAACGGAACACCTACGGGTTGCATGGCCATAAGATTTGCATACCAAGCACCGGCTACACCTCTAAGTTGCTGGGTAGCAAAGACTAGTTTCTAAAACTCCATGCATGGAATGAGATCAAATTTTTGCTCTATGGTTCGATGCCAATCGTCAGCCTCTAATGGTTCATCTGCCTTGGTGAACACCGGTGGCCTTATGTCTATAAAATCAACATATGTAGCCTCCTGCCTGTTATGATGGCGACCACAGTTTCCTTGCATCTGATTCTGATTACTTTGAGCTATCTCATGAAGCAAACAAGAATTTTCAATCGTCACATTGACAAGTGCGGCTATAGCATCAGCCAGATTTGTTGGAACTGGTGGCAGATCTAGAATACCGTTCTCATCTTGTGAAGTACCAGGAATATACGAACCCTGCATACGACACATCTACTCATAACAAACCAAACTTTACTCACAAGTCTTTATTGAATTGCAACAAAAGCTTACTCTAGACACATTACATAGGGTTTACTAATATAAACACAAACCAACATGTACCTAAACAAGACAACTTAACTTAACTAGAACTAACTATTATACAATTCTACTCCTTTCCTTGATTACTTCAAACTTTAGGCTTGGTATCCATTCCGAAAATATTACTGCCTTCATTATCACTTTCATCGATCATTACTAATTCTTTAGGATCTTCTTCTTCTTCCTCTTCTGATTCACTACCATCGACAAGGATGACACCAGGGTCCATTGCATCAGCTTGGGCTTCATGATTTGGATCTAAGAGATTGCTTAGCCTATGAACTTCCTCATGCAGATAAGTATTATGTTCTTCTAAATCTTCTACATAGAATTCTAGCTCATGAGTTCTAGCTCTAGCTACATTTTCCCTATGCCAAGCTTCATTCCTTCCTTCCACCGTACGAACTAACATATGTTCATAGTTTCTATGAGCAGTGGTGAGACGCCTCAATTGATCCTGTAGTTCTCCTACCTAGATAGCATCCAAAGTTTTGTCTTTTGTAGCCTGCGCTAACTCAGCCAAAAGCCTCTATATCTCTGCCTGGGGATCAGGCCTAGAGCTGCTACTACTAGCACCATCATTCCTAGGGGCAAGTTGGTGACGAGAAACTCCTTTGGGTCTAGTGGACTTATAGGGTGTCATCTTGGTACGAGCCATACTGTAGGAAGCCAATTTAATCCAAGTAAAACCATTTGATCAAAGTCTAAAGAGCAGCTAGGATGGATTACATTACTCAAACCAGACTCACTACTCAACTCTAGACTCAGAGGTGAAGGAAGTAACGAGTGAATTAATCATAATGCATGAATCATTCTTATGAACAAAAACATCAAAGCTTATAATGCACATAAACAACATTTGTTTTTATATAGGGCATAGTAATATTACCACTCCACCACACAAAACCTTTTTTTAATCAAATAAGGAATGGTAAGAAAGAAATTAGATAAGTCAGAAGCAATTTGGACCAAATTAACAAGTTAAATTTAGTCATCCCAAATCATTTTGAAGTTTTTGTAAAACAATACAACAAAAACTTTGTAACGATCGCTCTGATACCATTCTATGGCAGAACCTCCTAAATTATAGGACCCACATGCACTTGTCACTGTCCAACGACCTTTGACAACTATGCATATGTTCCTGGTAACTTAAGAAGTATGTCGGGTGTCCTTGGGGAACCCCGAATCATCCACGATTTCCAAGCAGGATCACATTACAGAGTCATTGCAGTATCATAATATTTATTCAAAAATATACATTAGAGTAAAATTGCAGAAGTCTTACGATAACATAGTTTACAAACCAGTTGTTTCAAATCTTACAAACTAAGTTCAATCATTATTACAAACCATAGTAGTAGTGGAGTGGCATAATTAACATAAACATAACACACAAAATAAGCATCCTGCCCAAGGATCACACATTCACTTATCGTCATCGATAGGAACAACAGTCATGCAACAGGTCCAAAACAGATCTGCTCATGAGGCTCACCTACAACAAGGGTCAATGAACCCTGAGTACAAAAGTACTCAATAAGACTTAACCGAAATAAGAACTGATAAACTCAGGAATGCAGGCTCAGGGATTCAAGGTATGGCTTTAACAATAACCAAAGTTCTTTTGCGTAAAAGCTCTTCAACAAAATTCTTTATTTCAACATGTAAACCTTCATAAAATCATATACAAAGATGACACGATCCATATTGAGCTCATGAAACTTTGTACACAACACTTTCTCAAACTAGCCTCAAGTTTTAGTTATTATCTACGATGATGAACAGAGAAATGAGTCTCTATAACCGAGGAGCAATGACGATTCGAACCGATTAAAACCCAGCTGGGAATTCTAGACAACCTACCCTTAGATCCTCTAAAACAAGAATGGGTCCGTGCCACCCAAGAATATAGTACTCCACCAATCCAGCCCATTGCCACGTGGGTATACGCTATTCCCGCCATCTCTCTACTCCCAGTGCGCGAGTAGCCATTCTCGTAATAGAATAGCCAAGTTAAGGCTTATCAAAGTATGTGGTTAGTACTACAAAGTCTCACCTCATGCGGTTCAACAACGGTATGGGCCTTAATCGACATAGGTGGAGAGAACCCACTCACAAGACCTCTATGTCTTGTGGCTCACACACACCGAGTCCGCCTGGTCTAAATTTCTTACTCCCCATGCTCACATCACATGATAACATAAGTAACCAAAGTTCCATTTAAAACTTACAGATGATAGGTAATCACCTGACTTTTATCATTCTAAGCATAGCTAAGCAAAACTAGGCATATACGAATTAAAACTGGTAACAAGGTAGATATGGAAAACAAGATTGGTAATGCATCAATTAGGTTCTCACTTAAATCCTAATCACTTAATGCAGTAAAGAAAAGCAAAAGCGAAATCAATTTGTAAAACACAAGATAGGTTTCAATGCATCTGGGGCTTGCCTTTGTTGATGGAAAAGTCTGGTTCCGGAGTCGCAACACAATTATCCAACTCAACCTCAACAGACGGATTAACCTCCTCAACCACTTGATTAACTACCACATGCTCACCTTCGTTCACTACACATAGTTACAATGCCATGTTTAATATGATATGAGATATAAAATATGATGCTCGATGATGGATGCAAAATTAACAACTTGAATGAAACTTTCCTTCACGGTACAGTTACAAGTCAAACTAACTAAATCTTTTTGTAACACCTAATTCAATTGACAAGGATCATTATCAACTAATGACCCAAGGAAATCACTCAATCAAAAATTTAAACAAAACCTAAATCACTAAAGGTTACTATTTGCTTTTATGAATTAATTAATTAATTAAGAATTATGAAATAAATCAACTTGTTCCAATTGACCTCAAAATTTTTGTAAAAGTTCATCTCATGATAACTAAGTGGAAAAACAATTTTGCATAATTTTTGGATAAAGAATTAAGCCTAGAAAAATCATGAAAACTCATTTATTAATTAATAGAGCAATTTTTATCACATTCAAAAAGTACTGAAAAACAACATTTCATATTTTTCTTAAATAATATACATCACACAGAGGGCACAAAAAAATTCATAATTTTTGGAGCTCTAAATAAATCTACACAAAAATAACAAAAACATACACTATTCATTTATTTCTGAAAATAGAAAAACTCCATTTTGAACGCTGAGTCACTGACAGGGTGACCCCACATGTCATCTTCAACCTCCGGCTTTGACTCTGGCGACACGCGCGCTGACTGGCGATAACTCGCCGATGACGAAGACAAAGGCACCACGGTGATCACCACAACAAGGCGCAACGATTTGGGGCACCAGTTCGACTAATTACGGCAAGGTTCAAGCTTCACGCTGGCCATGGCGGCCACGACTGCACGGCTACGCTACGCCAGTGATAGGAGACCGGTAGCGTTTAAATAAATGGTACAGGAAGGATCAGTAGCTCACCCCAAACGTGATGGAGCAAAGAACGAGGTTAGAGAAGCTACGGATACGTTGATCGACGTTCACAGTGATCCCAGCGACGCAAGCGACGGTGACGGCGATTTTCTAGTGACTGTGATGGACAAAATGAGGAATCAACTGGTCATAGAGCATCACGGGAACAAGGTGGAGCTAGAGCTATGCTGAGAAGAAGCAAAAGCTCACCGGAGAGATCTAGCCACGATGACACGCCCACGACGGTGAGGTTGCCGGCCGTGAGGAAGAAAGGCGTGGACAGTGGGTTCTCGGTGGAGGCAAGCATCAAGGATGGTTCAGCTGAGTGCGCAAGGAACCAGTGGAGCTGTGGCAAGCATTACCAAGGATTGGAAGGTGCCATGGTGATGGCAAAAGCTCAACGGAGTATGGTGGTGGCGGCGGGAGAAAATAGAGGAGGAAGAAAAACGACGACGACAGCGTCTCGGCTTTTAAAGGATGACCAGGAAGCCACGATGGAGCCTTTTCCCGCACCAGCGTGATGCCACAGACGACCACGACTGCGCCTAGAAGCAAGTCGAAGGTCGCCGGTGGTGTAGCAAGAGCGGTGAGCACTGTTCAACATAATTACAGAATTGCCACTTGTTTTCAAAGCCAAATTACTCCCAAATTTGTATAACAACTCAAAAATCTCCAAATATAAAAGTTGCTCAAAATTCAAAGTTCTACAACTTTGCTTTTATACCCACCCCCTAATTCAGTCTACTTTTTGAAATGCAAATTTGAATTCAAAATGGGACATTTAAAGAATTTCGCCTTTTCAAATTACTTCAATTTTTACTAAACAACTTTGAAAACTCCAAAAACAAACTTTGTACAACTCAACAAGCTCTACATTTTTGCTTTAAGGCTCAACCCCAAAATATGCTTAGATTTTGAAATGAGTTTTCAGGGTAGGATTTAAATACTGAAAATCAGGGTTTTCTTGAAAATTCAAATCCAAACCAAATTTTTAACTCAATTCAAACCATATAAGGCAACACTCATAACATAAATGTAAACTTGTTTTAGTGAATGCATTTCAAAGTTTACAATATGACCAAATGCCTTGCAATGCATATGATGACATGTCCTGTTTTTAGTATTTAAACACCCGGGGTGTTACAATGGCAACTACTCGACCTATAATAGTAGGACTCATGGCTAGATATATTTATGCATGTAGTTTCCATAAAATGCCTGTAACTTAAATGCACCTCATATAAATATATTCAGTGATCATAAAATAGGGGTTATGCACCGGGGCTTGCCTTGGGCAGGCGTCAGATCAGTGAGGTCAGCACCAAAAGGCTCTAGGGCTCCCTCCTGCTCGAGGATCTCCTCGTACTCCTTAGTGACCTCCTTGTACTCCTATTCATCCACCGGCATGAACTCTACCAACTCGTGATCTATATGCAGAAATGATAATGCAGCACTTAATATTACGACAACATCAATTCTTAAAATAAGAATACATCTATCAAACTACTAAGCAAGTTATACCCACTAAAGTGCTAAGCTACCTATTGTTACCACTAACAAGTATGAAGCATGGCATAGATTATTATAGCAACTACAGGCATTCTCACTCCTAATGCTGATTTACTCTATATACGATAAAGCAAGGATAATAGCTACTTTATTTAGCAACCTACTATAAGGCTAAAAAATTTACAGCAAGTACATAATAATCTAGTGAGTCTACTATAAAATTTTCATAACTACAGCTAACACCAATTTACCATAAAAATTCCTACAATTATTAAGCTACATAATACTAAGCTATCTAGTTTGAATTTATGAACCTACCATTGTCATAGCTAACTATAATATAACTACACTAACAGGTGGATGGTATTTTTGTGAATCTAACAAACATTGTTTCACTATTTTTGGAGATCTACACGATTTACTATGATTTATTAAAGTTTAGCTCAAACTAATATTGAATAAACATTCACGAGTTTACTGGAAAATGAAAACTGATTCTATCCCGTGGCCCAACTCGAGCGGCTCGGCCCAACTGACGCAACACATGTGCGCGCATGACACGGCCCATGCGAACGACGGCCCACGGCGGGGAGGACCGACGCGCGTCGGTCAATATGCAAAAACACCATCAGACTCCTCTATAATCCTGCATGAGCTAAACGCACTATTCCACTAGTCTACCATCTTACAGCTACGCCCTCAGAACTTCCTACCTTCACGATAGCGACACACCTCGGGCACCTGCATGCGCCTCGGCGCGGTGGTGCTGGCACCAGGCGGCTACACCGATGAGTACAGCCCCTCCCCGCCCCAACTATGGGACCGATGCTTACCTAGGAGCGAACACGAAGCGCCGAGCAAAGGAAGCGTGAGCCAGAACATAGCAGCGAGGTTGGACCATGGTGACGGGGAACCTACAGTCACGGCGCCGACGTTTCGGTGAATGTCAGCAAAGCTAGGGAAAAAGGGGGTTTCTAGTGAGCTCAAGTGACTCACCACGGCACCCCTCGAGGTGGTAGTTCATCTAGAGATGGCCCGAGCCGAGCTAGCTACATGCGTATGGGCGGGGCGGCGGCGCACGACGATGGCACATCCGCGTCAGGGAAGGCTGGGCTATGGTAGCACTTCGGCCGAGGTGCGTAGGGTGCTTAGCAGGTGGAGACGAGGCTAGAAGCGTAAGGAATTTCCATGAGCTGCCTTAGATACGTGGCTTGCCGATGGTGCATGCCCATCCGGTCTTAAGGACCCTAGCAGAGCGGTAGCTCCAAATTGGGCCTTAGCATGGCAAGGTTCGCTGCAAGGTGGCTGACTACACAGCGAAGCCAAGGGCAGAGTTAATTGCACTATGGTGGCTCTACTATGGCAAAAACAGAGGACCAATCCTAGTGACATCAAAATGGGGAAAGTAGGCAGAGTTTGGCTCGGCGCTATCGTGGCAGAATCGGCCGTCAACTCTAAGTACAAGGACACACGGTGATGGGGAATAGTGAGGCATGCACAAGACGCTTGGCCACACCATCACAGCCCACAAGCCAATGGCGGCATGGCACTACACCGCAGTGGACGCACTGGCCCAGGGAAGCAACAGCGCATCATTGACACCAGAGTGAGGGTAGAGTAGGTGGCCCTACCACGCACGGCATAGCCAAGCGTGGCTACGCAGCAGCGACACAACACCATCAGCGAGCGCAGGGCGGCAGAGCGGCCAACGCATGGTATGGCGGTCTGGGTCCGCACGACTGTGCGCGAGCATGTGTGTGCATGGCATGCCAGGGCAGCAACACCGGCGTGGCCTACAGCATGGGACCAGCAGCATGGCCAGCCACAATGGTGCAATGATGGTGGCCAGAGGCAGGTCCAACAATGGTGCGTGTGGCATGACGGTGAGCCATGGGCTCAGGCAGACACGATGGATGAGGTGGGGTAGCCAAGCTTGTTGGCCCCAATAGGTGCCTGCACGAGCGGTTAGTGTGTCAGACGTGGCAGCGGTTGTGCGGCCGGCGTGACGGTGCGCATGGGCGCGCTCGGGGTGAGCGGCGACATCGGCCGGGTCACGGTGACCATGCCTAGACCCACAACCGACTGGGGTGCAATGCCTTGCACACATTTTTAAGTTGCTACAAAAACCAACTCGATGATCCCGTAACTACATCACCTATTTTACGTTGTATATGGTATATCAAGCTACTAGAGGAAACCCCAAAACCATGCCACTACCTAATCCGATCATTCTACAAAAATTGTTGAACTTTGCTTCGTCGATCTGTTTCTCGACTTAGGAATTTCCACCAAAACATGATTGGATTCACGTTGAATTTGATTTCCAAGCCATTCGATGCACTAGCTAGTGAATCCCATTCTTGACCACACGTATTTCATCTCCGCCTATGAAGTTCATACTACAAACTTCATTAAAGTTTTGTCTATGCGTTCTATAGCATTTTCTTCCACTAAAAATTCATCTAGAACTCTAAGCGATAAAACGCAACATGAAATATAAGATTCGTTTCACGTTTTCGATAAACGTTTTAAGTCATAGGAATTTATTTACACATTATATTTCATACACTATCATATAAACATGATGCATATGCAATGTTTTAACAAAAATTATATAGTGTAACACCGAGGGTGTTACAACATACTCTGCTTGTGTTTCCCTTAGTAATATCCCCAGTTGAACAATAGAAGACATAGCTTACCGAAGTTAGAACTAAAAGACCTTTGTGATCTCCTCTATACTCCTATTATCTTAAGTCTTGTTGCTACTCTAAGTTAAGTTAGACATAGTTACTCTCACATGTTTCCTTGTGGATACGATACTTGGAATACTTTCGAGTGAAATCTACAGCGATATCCATGTGCTTATAGATTTATCTGTGTGCGCTAAATATACCAACAAGCTTTCTGGTGCCATTGCCAGGGAAACAATTGCTGAGTTAACTTTGAACATCTTTTACTTTCTTTTATTATTTTTTCTTTTATCATGAATTCCACTCCTATCCACCTATATGCTGCATCTACGAGCACACACTTAAAGCCACCAGAATCTTCAAAGCTCATCCTAACACCTGGCTATGAGCTGCACCCGTGTTTTATAAAATTGATTTGGGATAAATCCTCCTTGGGAGAAAGCGATGAAAACCCATACTCACACCTATGGGAGTTTGCACAAACCTGTGCATGCTTGTGTATCGCTGGCATGTGTGACGAGACCTTAAAATAGAAGTTGTTTTTGTTCTATTTGACGAGAAGAGCTAAATAGTGGTACAGTCAAACCATAGGAAGTATGCAAGGAGATTAGGAAATGTTATGCTTTAAATTTTATTTATGTTTCTTTCCCATCTCTAAGGCGGTTAGCCTTTGGAAAGAGGTTCTAAATGTTAGACAACTAGAAGAAGAATCTCTTGCCATATCATGGGATTATTTTATTGACCTCATCATCACTAGCCCTGACCTTGCCATTCAAGACCCGGTGCTTCTTCAACATTTTTACATAGGTCTTAGGAAGGATTCCATGGAATCCCTTGATGTAGCCTCTAGAGGAGCTTTCCTTCATCTGTTTGCTAGTGAAGCAAGGTCTATGCTTGATAAGATTAGTGGAAAAACTCCCTACACTAGTATTCATAATGAACTCCCCGAGGAAGAGAAGGAATCATCTCCCGATCAAGAAGAGGAAGTTTTGATAGCCAAATCACAACCACTCCAATTTCAAGATTTAGCTATCAATCCCATACCATCAACACCCCAAAATCCTCCAAAGGAAGAAGAAATTCAACCTTTGGAAATCCCTTATAAGGATGATCATTTTTATGCTTAATTTTGGAAAAGCTTATTGCTACATAAGAGGCCTTCGAGCGAATATAATTTAAATCCTCTCAAGAAGATATCTCTTAGGAAGCGTCCTTATTCCCATGTAGGACATTAGGAAGAACTCAAGGGTGACTTGTCAAGTGATGCTATAGAAGGAGAGCTACGTCATTTAGCCAATCCTATCTTCTCCCCTTCTATGTCCACATTAGATGTCTGATCTAAACCTATCTTTAAACCCATCCTTGACCCTGATGAGGTCCCTTATGATCTTTCTCCAAAGTCTCATGATGATCATAGAAATCCATTAAGACAACTAAAGCATAGGAGTCATGAAGACTACAAGGATGATCAAGAAGAGCAATGACAATGTCTGCAATATATTAAGAACTCATATGCCATTGCCAAAGAATGGATGGACAAGGATCAACCCAAGAATCACCTTAGACAAGATCAAACCGGGAGTCACCAATCCATGGGAAATCTTGGACAATAAAACATCCAATCAATGTCATAGGCATGGAATGATGGAGATAATGTTTTTGCCTATGGACATTCATGGAGAATCACCCTTGGAGTTTAAAAAGAAAGATTACATCATCGAGCATGGAAGCCATTTCATTAACACCTCATCGAATCAATGCTTGCACAAGAAATCTCCTAAATCATTTGGTGTCTCTAACATTGCCACACACAAGATTTTCAATCCCCTCATACTCCCTGTTCATAAAGACTTTAAAAGGGTGGTTGTAGATGCATATGTTTATCATAAATATTACCAATCTTGTTGGCATAAATCTTGAGATAGGCACCCAAAGATTGGTGTTGGAGGGGAAACCACTTCACTAATTAGAAACAATTCGAAGGTTTCCCAAGGACAAGCTTCTGTCCTACAACAAACACTTTCGGGAGATAACATGAGCCTTCACCTTTCACTATAATGCCCTTATGAAATGAGCATAGAAATATAATTTTGAAAATATTCCTTCGGGTATTTTTGTAACTAACATTCTAGGTTTGAAGCAAAAAGAATGAAGGAAGACGATGCAAGGTTTGTCCAACTAATTATCATGCAACATTAAATCACATTCACAGATGAGAGTTCTATCATCCAAACTTGATTTTGCTATAAAATTCAAGTGTGGGGGATGAACTGAAAAATCTTATGCCATGTTGCTAATTTTTGGTTGTCTCTGCCTTTAAGCCATGCTCAATTTGCTAAATAACAATCATGCTCTTTCATCTCCAATTGCATAAATCTCTATAATGCTTTCATGCTACCTTTATTTACTATAGTATGTTCAAGGTTTGGAGTTTGTTCATGCATCTCATAAATTAAGCATGGTGCTTTGTTTAGGAGTGTTGATCTTACTTTCAAAGGCTTTTTAAATTAAGCGTGGTGATTAGGTTAAAATGCTTTCCTAGATTAAATTAGACATGGTGTCTAGTTTGATTTTGAACCAAGAATATGCTATAGTAGATACTGGTCATTTTGTTAGACTAACCCCATGTAGGAAACTCTTAATTCAATATTGATAAGTCATGAGATGAATTCAAATCATAGATGATGTCAGGCACATAACGAACTCTAATAACATTGCACAAATAAGACACAACTCATTCATCATGATGGAAGAACTATAAGTATCAAAGTTCATTCACTTTGTCTTCTACTGCAAGTTACCTTTGCCTTGAGCCATGCTTGTATAAAACATGATAAACAAAATCTATGCTAAAGAAATCCTAAAACTATCTATTCATTAGCATAGATGTAATTCATAAAATTTATGGACAACAATCCATAGTTCAAATTTGTTGTATTCCCTCAGGTATGTCTCCTCTAACATTTTGTAGGGATGAATGAGTACAAGCTATGCTTGTCCATGGTTTGGCATGAATCTGCAAACCCAGCCACCACTACAGCTATAAAGCAAAGAGGATGAGTGCCATAAAACACGATCTGTAATCAAAGCACTCACTCATAGGATGTGGATGAGCAAATCAATAGATCTGAGGCATACAACAGTGAATGAGTGGAGCGAAAGGTCCAACAAGATGTCAAGATCAAAGAGCAAAAAGATGGCATAACAAAAGGATGAGAAAGAAAGGGTGCAATTTAGGAAACAAAAAGCTCATGAACACTCAAACTGCAAGGCTAGCCGAACAAGGAAAACTTCAAAAAAGGGAAAGACCATCACAAGTCACTTACTCTTTATCACATGGTGTCATCATGCTCCAATGACAAAGGTAACATCCTAAGGTAAATGGTCATTACTTGAAAGGCTTTTTCTTGATTTTGGTATGCACATAAATAAAAAACAAAATATGTTTGGGTTACAACTCCATCACTTAATCCAACCTGACTAACTCAACATGTTCTTTAAGCTTGTTCCTAGCACCACTTTCTTGATCTCATAGTTTTAACCAAATGAGCTAAAACATTGCACATCCTATCTCTAGAAGATGATAGTCATAATCAAGTAAAGATTTATACATTATGCATAGATAGACGATCCTTCAATGAGTTAAGCATTTCAACCCTTTTAGCCAAATGTACTTAAATGCTACATTCATACTCAATCTTCTGATTTTATCACCCATGTTGTAATTGAACAAAGCACATAAACATCTACTTCATCATATTCAATGTGCCTAAGGTTGGAGAAGAAGAATAAAAATTTGATTCTGTTGGTGTTTTCTCACCAACAAAGTCCATGCACTTGATATCTACCTTGTCTCATGAGCAGGACACACTTCAAGCAAAGTATGGGAGAGTCAGTTGATTCTCCAAATTTTTATAAGTGCTCTAAACCTATCAAACCAAAGTCCAAACTCAAAACCAAGACGGATTTAGCGGAAGGAGGTGACATCACCATTAAAGGTGTCATTACAAGAATCCCCCTTTTCAGAGCAAACTGAGGTATTTGGTCAATAAACTTCACAAGGAGAAGTTCGGTTCGAAGAACTTACAACACCGAACCCTCACCAAAAGAGCTAGCTTGGGGGAAATGCACTCCCGTGTATCCAGGTAAGTATTCTTTACCCTTTTGTTTTAGTTTTGGTTTCTTTTAATAGTTAAAAGAATCATGAACGAAAAACAAAATAAAAATTTATCTTTGCATTAGTCATTTATAGTAATAATGTGTGATCTAGTTAAATTAAAAACAAAATAAAAAGAGTGTGTATCTAGGTTGCTTTAATTTGAGAGCTGAATAAAATAAAGAGGACTTAGAATAATCTCTTAAATGGAAATGATGAATAGTTGCTCTGTTGTAGTTCCTTTCAAGTACCTAGTTTTTAGCCTTAAATTCTTCAGAGTTTTTGAATATGACTGTTTTGATATAAGGATTTACTCTGAACTTGAAACTCATGGGTAACATATGCTTGATCTAAGTCTAGGTAATTGACGGATATGATATGAGAAGGTCTGAGCTACTATTTATCTTGTTCCAAGTGATACTAAAGTTCTAGAGATTTACTTTCTGAAAAACACAAAAATGTTATATGATGAGTTCCTGTATGATAAAGCTTGAATTCTTACCAAAACCATACATGTTATTTAGGCTTGGAAAACTTTCACATATATGCTGCTTGCTTTTTCATTGAGTTTTGTCAAGCTTTGTTGACCCTTATGAGAGATTTGTCATGCTCTTAAAATCAAGATCATGTACACACCACCTAGATATGCATTACTCCTACACTAGGGGTAGCTGCAAAAACATGCCTTCCATCTAGATCCACCCCAAAATGTTTTTCTCCTACACTAGGAGTGAATATAAAAACATGTTTGATAGATTTTCTATCCACTTAAAATAAATGCTCCAAAGTTCTTGTTGATATCTCTCTCAAAGTTTTGTTGCAGAAAAGAGACATGGGCTATGCAAAAGTTATTTATAAAAAAGAGAAAAAAAGAGAGTTGAGAAAAAATGAACAAGTGTCCAAGATATCTAAAACAATGGACACTTAGATTCCCACCTGAAAAAAAGAAAGAGATGAATAAGATAGCCCTGTTCTCTTACAAAATTATTTCCAAGTTTCAAAAGAGAGATAAGTTTTTAGGGAGCAAAGTAGAATTAGGTTAGCCACTATATATATTCACCCTTTATCCACACATCTTGATTTGATTGTATGACTCAATTCGCTTTGGATCTGTTGTTTGACTTTACAATATATGCATTGCAAGTATGCTCTAGCATTCTCCTTACCTACGAACTTCACATAAGCCTTAGTGGTAGGAAGAGAAAAAGGTATAACATCTTTATTGTCTTGGTGAGGATCCACAAATACCACATATATTGAGAGACTTAAGAGTGTCATACATTGGAATCTCTGAGTTTTATTTTAAAAACTTATAAAAACTCTGGAACAAAGGTGGAATAAAGAACTTGAGACATAGTGCTTGACTTGATCGTTCTGTCTTTCAATTGCTCAAGACCCAAGTGAAGGCTAAGAAGCCTCATGGTTGAAGGTAATATGGGTAAGTTTGAAAGTTAGATCAATTTATTCTAATTCAAAGGAGAATTTTTGATTGAACGCATGTGTAATTTTGAGGCGTGAAAGCATTGTAGCAACTCCTGATCCATTGCTGAGTTTAGCTTTGCTCAGGGACTAGCAAAGGTTAAGCTTGGGAGTGCTTGTTGATGGTCACTAGCACCAATTATAAACCATCAATATAACTTGCATTTATATCTAATTCTGTCACCAAATAAAGGTATAGGGGTTTAAACTAATGAATTCCACAAGCTTTGGTGATTTTATGACTGCAAGAGGATTTATCCAGAAAACAGCTCCTGAGACCACTGTCATACACTCCAAACAAGCAAACCAATGAAAACAAGTGATTCAACCCGTGAAAACTACGAAAGCCAACTCTAGAATGTTCCAGAAGACACCACGTCGAAGCTTGGGCCAAACGGCCATGAAAGTGGGCTAGTCGGCCCAACCCATAGGCCGATCAGCCTGCCATGGAGTCTACGCGCCCTCCGCTACCTCGTACTTGTTCCTAAGATCTATAGCATTGATTTTGAGGTGGTTTTAGGTCGGTTTATCTAATGGTGATCAGGGAGTTGACACGGATCGATGACGTGGAGATTCTTTGCCCCCTACTCCACCTCAATTCCTTGCCCCATACTCCACCTTGGCCAATATATAGCAACCCCTACCCCCTCACTAGAGGCATCCTGAAACCCTAATTCATATTCTCCTCATCAGGATCTGTGCTAGCTATCAAGAGAAGATTAGTCCTCCATAGGATCTAGTCCTGTAAATAATAGTGAGATAGAGTGTAAGGGAAGAGTTTGGAGGAAGTGCTGGCCTATCGGTGCTCTCTCTACGGCTTATACCTTGGCGGAATCAAGTTCTTCTTGAGCTTGCTTTTGAGGATTCTTTGTTAATCGACTTCTAATTCAAGTAAGCATCGTGTTTATATTATTCATTAGGTTCATAACTCTTTGAGTGCTTTAATCTATAGGACGCTCTAGGTTAAAGTAGTAATTGTAGGTATAAGTGTGGTGCTTAGACCGGTTACTTGTGGATGTACCCTATATTCTGGATCAGCGGTAGCTCACGAGGGTGACTCTTATAGCCTCGTTGAATCCTTTATAGTCCACCTCTCATTTGTAGGCCTAGTGGGATTTAGTTACTACAGGAAACATACTCTGCTTGTGTTTCCCTTAGTAATTTCCATAGTTGAAAAATAGAAGACATAACTTACCGAATTTAGAACTAGAAGACCTTTGTGATCTCCTCTATACTCCTATTATCTTAAGTCGTGTTGCTACTTCGGGTTAAGTTAAACATAGTTACTCTCACATGTTTCCCTATGGATACGATACTTGGAATACTTCCGGGTGAAAGCTACATCGGTATCCGTGCACTTGTGGATTTATCTGTGTTTGTTAAATATACCAATAGTAGCCCTACGCTCAATAGAGCCACCATATGAGCCAAGATCAGCATCCCAGCTATGGCAGCTACGCCTAATCTAATTCCACCCAGGCATACTTGTCTTCTATTAGACACTAAGTACTCAAGGAAGGACACCAAATTACGTAGTTCTGTCGGGCACATCCCAAGGGAGAACCCAAAAATCCATATTTTTCACCAGGATCACAAATGAGAGAATAAAACTTACATCATTATTTACCATTTCTTACTTCGCTTTTAATAAAACATCAAAGTATAATGTTTATTGTTATAACAGCAGAATATAATCATATTATCAGAGTTATGAACAATTTAATTGAACAACAGAATATAAACATGTGAACAGAGTTACAGCGAAAATAAACATCTATTCATGGCGTGATGAAGCATTAATAAATAAACTAGAACAACATATTATAAAAATTTCATTTATAAAACATTTAGTAAGAGTTATAAATAAAAACTATGATCATAGCATAATGGAAATCCTCTCTGAGCCCACCAGGAGGAATTCACACATAAAGGTTAGCTCTAGCCTCCACCTGTCACCTGCAACAGGGGGAAATAAAACCCTAAGTACTCAATTATACTCAGCAAGACTTACCCGATAGGAGGAAAGAAAAGACTCCAAGGATATGCAAGGTTGTCTGGCTTGTGGGTTTATTGTATCTGCAAGAGCATTACTAAAAGTGCATCCTTATATTTGATTTTTATTAGCAGTGCATTAGTTCATTTACTAACTATTCTATGTAAGCACCTGTGCTACTTTCAAGCAGGTGATAAGCAATCAGATTTCTTTTTTCCATCTTTCATCTTCTAGTTCTTACTATGGTGCTAGACCCAAAACAAGCCATACCGGATTGCCTGGTGATTCGTGAATCAATGCCCCTAGCTAGGTACCCCAAAAACACACGCCCCACTTATACCCCAGGCACAAGCATGACCAACCCATCACCCTCCTATCATGGGGTCTAGGTCCCCATCCAAACTTGGACTCCAAGCCCCTGCTCCTAAGTCCCGGACTTAGTGCGGTGCAAGGACCTCCACCATCCCCACCTCCAATTAGTTGGTCCGAAAAGAGCCAGAACCCATGACAGGAGAGCAACAAGTCTTCCCTACGCCCATACCGAAGTATGTGCTCGTGATAATAAATCTGTGACTTGCCTCGAGACTTATGCAACGGCCGGTCCTTAACCGGTACGGACAGGGAAAGCAGTGTAACCAAGCTATGCCCTGTGGCCACAGGACACAACCTCTTACACCCACCAATACCCAAACCATTTCCCTACCCGGTCACCATTTTCCTTTCCACCATTTTATATATTCCAAGTGATAATAATACAGTAATATATTTCCTATCTTTCGTGAGTGACAGGCAATCACTCGACTTCTACCAGAGTCCTGTAGCATAGCAATCTACATGATCCTATCATACTAGTAAGACTCATGGGATAAAGGTTTATATATGCAAGTGGGTTTCATTCAACTCCTTAAAACTTAATGCACAAATATAATTTAAAGTGCAGAAAAGTAGGGGTTATGCACCGGGGCTTGCCTAGGTAAAATTTAATCAGAAGTTAGTTTTCCATCATAGCGACATGATCTCTAGTAGTACCCTTTCTCCAGTAACTCCCGATGGCTCCGTGATCCATCGACATCCCTATTATGATATGCAATGCGATGCAATGCAAAGATGTAATTAATCAACTACAATCGTGACTCATAATATACAATTTACTACTCTCAAGTTAATGAGCTAGTCCTAACGATGACCATACTTAAGCTACATATCCATGTTGTCGAATAAGGCGTTATTTCCCAACAATTATTTTAGTTATATAAACCCAAGTGGTTTCTTTATTTCATTATGTTAATTTAATCATTATTCAAAATTGGACATCATTATCTATCTAGCAATCTAATTATTCTGGAGCTACAAAAATTACAGTGACTACCTAATATTGCTAAGAACCTACTATAAAAATTTTAGATCCAACACTATTACCAATTTACCATAACAATTTCTACAAGTTCACATTTTACAATATTAAACCTTTTAAAATAATTAGAGCAACCCTAAAAACAGCACCAACTAGATGAACTAATTACCCTAATAGATAGATCATGATTTTAGAAACTTAACAAAATTAGTTTCCTAATTTTTGGACAACTACACAAATTTATATTGATTTAACAATTTTATTTCCTAAACTAAATTAGCAATCGCTTTAGAAAGTAAAAAGGCCAGTGGCCACCAAAATGGCCCACGCGGATGCACGGCCCAGGCGTAGGCAGCGGCCCAGCTAGGCGGCACGAGTACGACCCAGACGGCGAGCATGGCCCAAGCGGGGCATGGAGCAGGCCGCGGCCGCGGAGGCGCAGGGCGAGTGGCCCAATAGGCCGGCCCAAGAGAGGAGGCCCAGCGTGGGACATCTATTTTGCAAAAGAGACCTCGTTGTCTTTCAAATTTGCATTATGACTATTGACACTATTCATTGCAGTCACAAGTTTTGCATTTAGGACGTCAAAGTTTCTCATCTTCGCATTTCCAAGGTACCCGACCTCTCCTAGAATAGAGCACAGCACCAGGCTGGCCAACCGGTGGCCAAACCCAGTTGGGAGATGCTCGATGGTGGTGGGACACAAGCCGCGAGTGGTGCTGGGCCAGTATAGGGTCTGCGCGGCCACGCAGGACCGCAACGTCCCATGGTAAGGGCAGCGATGTGTAGGAGCATGTCTGCCCATGTGCAGACATGGATGGCTGCAATGGCGCGCACACTCCGGCGGACCTACACACTCATGGAAAGATGGAGGTGGCAGGATAGCATCGGGGGCTCACCGCGGATCCCACTATAGAGACGGTTGGAGCGAAGGGCGGTTGAGCCAACCTGGCCACACGCAAGCGGCTAGGGCAACGACGCTCCAAGGCGGACATGGCCACATCACCGCATCACCAGCGAGGAACCTGGCCGAAGAAAGGTGAGCACCCAATAGAGGGGATCAAATCAAGACTACTAGTGCCATCAATCGAATCATTATCGACGATTAGGGCCTTACCCCCGATCCCGCCCTGCTCCGGTGGTGGGCTGACCGGCGGCGACGAAAATGCCAAACTAGCCAGTAATAGTGCACCTCTGATTCTCGATGCAGGTTGGGCATCTAGTTAGCTTCCCTAGCAAGCCATAGTTGCAAGGAATTAGGTTGGGATTGCCCGAGCTATGCGAAGTTGGAAGACGGAGGTGGAGCGGCGTGGAAAGGCAGTGCGGGGAGCGAGGTGGAGACGCTGCGGGCATGGGCGCACGACGGACGGGCAAGAGGCACAGCGATGGTGGGGCACCATAGGCTCGAGCGCAGGAGCATCCGCAGGTGCAAGTAGTGGCCGGCCATGTGCACGGAGTGCAGAGGCCGTGACCGTGGCGGCGGATAGGGCACGCGGCCACGGTGTAGACCGAGGCGGAGGAGGTGCCTGGAAGGGGTAGCACCATGGAGCAGAGCTGTGGGTCTAGCACAGGGCTGAGGGAGGGTGCACACGCGCTCACGAGGGAAGGCTGGCACCGGCAGGCACGAGGCGCGGCGCGGAGGCATGGCCCTAGGCAGGTGGTGGCGGCCGTGGCCCAACGCTGCGGGACTACAGCAATGACGCAGGACCATGGGGTTCGCGCTCGCCTGCAAGGGACTAGGCGATGGATGGTGTGGCCACGGTGGTGCTGCAGGGCACGTAAGAGAAAGAGAGGGCACAAACACATGAGGCAGCAGTGGTGGCAGCGGGCCACAGCGACATCGGCACCGGCGGTTGGCTGAAGGAGTGAAAGAGAGCGGATGGAGGTGGTGCTGAGCAAGCGTGAGGCTTGGCTCAAAGGAGCGAGCAGAACAGAGGCAGAGATGGCAGAGAAGAGCAGCGCAGAGAAAAAGGGCGAGGAGACCTGAACAAGCTCGCTAGGTAAAGGCAGAGCAGTCCGATTGACAGCGACCACGAGCATGTGGTCCGTTCAGCGAATCAAAAAAGGACAATGGCGTGATGCATTGAATCAAAGCGATGAGAAAGCATGCGCACATGGCCTACTACATTTGTCTAGTATGGCTACAGTACCCAGCAGAGAAAAGACAAGCAGAGGCAGGCAAGCAGAGAAAAAGAAAGAGCAACCGATCGGCTCAATAGCGTGGCGCGACGTGAGTAAATTGGGTGATTGATTCCGTGCGGGGACGCACCACCGTCGTCTAGCGGTTAGGACGGCAGTGAGGTGTCTCGTCGTCCTAGGAGCTGGAACCGACGGTCACTACGAGATGACTGCTAAGCGGCACGAATGCACGATGGGGTAGATGGATCAAAAGGCGATGAACGCGCCACGATCACCAGTGACAATGTCACGGTAGCCATGCGTATTGTACCATTTTATTTCTTTTTATTTTACCAAAATATATAAATTATTATGTAATTACAAATATGTCATTCTTTCTTTATCACTAACTTCCATACACACATGCATATAGTTATCGTATGTTTAAACGTATACTTATCTATAGAGATACACTCGGAAAGGAGTAAGTTTATACACTACTTTAATTAATATAGCAACATGCTTATCAAAACGAAAAAGGTGAGTGCATATATACCTATATATATATATATATATATATATATATATATCGGTTTACTAATTTAGAAAATTTGCAACGTCTAGGCGCAAGAAAAAATTCAACAAAGCTCGAATTTAATTTTGATTCAAAAGCTATATATATATATATATGTTGTTCTATTTAATAAGGTACTTTATTTCTTTCTATTTTTGAGTTCTCGTCTGCTCTAATCTCGCTCTAATTTATTATTAATAAGTTAATAATTAGCTGTTTAGCGCTAAAAGGGCTCGTGTAACACTGAGGTGTTACACCAGCAGCCCCAATGAAGCCAAGCAATGCCAAACAACAGATGTTTCAGATACCAAATTGTATTCACTACCCCTGGCTTGCCTAAAAAAGTGACCCCCTTAGTCGTAAAACTTTCACTAGCACCAAGATTGAGCAGCCCCCACGGCGTCGAGATGCCGATGAAAGGATCTAAACAATACCTAAAGGAGGATGAATAGGTGTATCTAAAAATTTCTACATAATTTCAAAGTCAAATATCAGTAACAGTCAGAAGTCCTGATAGTTTGGGCCGGAACTTCCAGCAGCTGAAAGTTTCGATGCAAACAGCCAGGAGTTTCGGCACCTATGAGAATTTCACTACAAGTGCTAAAATGAACTTTGAGTGTGAGATATCTTACAACCCCACTTCCAAGTGGTCAAATAGACACGTAGGATCACTCCCTTGATGCCAAAACACTCCCACTCCATAGATCGAGTCCAAACCCTAAGAGAGTTGGGGAGGAAGAGAAGCCAACAAGAATAAATATGATAGCACAAATCTCAACAACAACAAGCATGTGGGACACAAGGATTTATCTTGAGGTTTGGCAACCCCACAAAGGAGCTCCTACATCCTCGTTGTTGAGGTGACCATAAAGGTCAAAGTCTCTTCCACCTCCTTGCCTCTCTCAAAGCAATCACAAAGGTCACTCGAGCTTTCCACTAAGAAATCGAGGGTAATACAAACTTCCCAAGGCTCTTTCACAAGATGGAAGCTCTTGGGCGATGCCTAGCTGGCTAGGAGCAAAGCTCCAAGAGTAATAGATGCAAATCCAACTGGCTTGACGAAGAAATCAAGTGCTCAAGCTTACCAAAGTGATTCTCTCACTCAGTCCACTCTCCTTTCACTCAAAACCCTAGGGGAATCAAAGATTGGAGCAAAGGGGAGAGGAGAGTGGTGCCTTGAATGCTTGGGAGCTGTTTTGGATGAAGGTTGGTGAGCAATGAATGAGTGGGTAATGGTTAGAAGAGAGGAGAGAGCTATTTATACTCATAGGCAAATCCAGCTATTTAGATCTAAACACTGTTCATGGCGCAGTCAATAGGGCTAGCTCGGTCATCGTCGGAACTACTGGTGACTTCTAGGACTTTCGATAGTTGGGACTTTCGACAGACAAGTGAGCCAGGCAGCTAATCCAAAGGTGCCGAGACTTTTGATGAAAGTCGGGACTTCTGACTGCCGGGACTTTCGCTTCGCATCGGGACTTCTAGTAGACAGCCGAGCCTAGCGGCTAAGTCTAAGAGCGTTGGGACTTCTGGCGGGAGTCGAGACTTTTGACTACCGGGACTTTTGGCTCGCGCCGGGACTTCCAGCAACCAAAAGTCCACAAACTATATCTAGATGTTCATGAGGTGATTAAGTGTCACTCTTTTGATTTTAACTTTATGCTTGAGCACTCTAACTTCCTCAGACCACCTAAACTTGCATCCCTCTTTATAGTACGGTGAAACCTAAACTCAAAATAAGGATAAAACTTTGGAGAGCGCTTTGAGTTCATCCGCCTTTTTAACTTCAAGAATTGAGGGATACCATTTCATCTTAGATCAACTCTTTAAAGCTTTTATGGGACTAAAGCTGCAATATATCTCATTATGACCTCATTAGTCCCTAATTTTGATGTCATCAATACACCAAAACCCACATAGGGGGCAAATGCACTTTCAGCCGAAAGTACCCAATCTTGAAGGCCTTCTCGCAACGCTACTGCTGCTGCTGGAGGAGCTAGAGAAGGAGCGCCATGGTGATGAAGAAATAAAGATGGTTGGCTCAAGAGCTTTATTTGTATCTATTCGAAAGGGCTCAAGGAGGAACAGTTGTGGATTGCCCAAGAGGTGCATCCCGACCCAACTTAAATAGGCCCACCTTGAAGGTGGAGAAGCAAAAAGGAGCAGTAAAGATCCGTTATCTACTCATCATATCATGCGCGTAGCCGATGCAACAGGGAAGACGAGGTATGTTGGTTCTCGACGAAAGTGGTGATGGAACAGTGTTAGTTGGGAAAGTACTCAACAGTTGCATTTAATGTTGACTGCTGGTAGACCAAATGGTCGTTTAGGGCCAGCAGCCATAACGCACATCATAGTCATCTCGTTGTTTGATACGATGGAGAAATGCAACCCCAATAGCACCGCCTCATCTAGTTCAACCGTCGGTGCTAGAAGTTTCATCCACCGGTTCGATTCCTTTCCTAGGCCCACTATGGATCCAACCGATGGTGGAACTACATCTCCATCACTTATACGGTGGTGATAATGGCGATGGTGATCACTCGATCTGTAATAGGTAGTTCTAGCTAAAGATACAGGAACACTTGAGCAGGGCCCAGCAACATGCCTAAAGCTACATGGTTTTTTAAAGTTAACACTAGCAATGTTTATATATTACAAGATTGTTGGCAAATGGTTTCCCTCTCGTAGGCAGTTTGTGGGTGGTATGCTTTTTGAGTTTGTGGGTGCCGGCTAGCCATATGCTCCTCTAGTTCTAGAAGATGATTATGGTCTTCACTCTATATTATTGATTGGGCTTAGGACTGAGCCAAGCGATGGTCGGACGAAAACTTTCTTTGTGGCTAGAAATTACCATGGAATCCGTGCATATGCTAAATACTATACAAAGAATTATGATGGGGATTTCCTTGTCTAGGTGTTTGACCTTCTGATCGCTTGGGTTTGTACCTCCGATGAAGCAAGTTTGTTAGATCCTTATAATTGTTAGTGAGTAGCATCAGTAATTTGTGGCCGGCTAATATGGAAACATTGTATCCGTGGTACTTAGTTTTAAAAACCTAGACATTCTATTTAGCTGTCGAACCATGTATTAATTAATATGTTATTTTGTAGTTGTAGCACTTTGGATCTGAGACTGGTGTATGTCTAATCAAATTAGCTTTAATCCTTGAGATCATTTGTACTGGCACTCTTGTATTAAGTTGTTGACTGTATTTCAGTGTAATGATCTGTTTGTCCAAGAAAAAGGATCTATTACCCTATTTTGTTGACTATATTTCTAAATTTGGGGCTTGTTAGAATACTATTATTTTTTAACCAAGCTAAGGAGGGGCATTTACATCTAATGTGTTGGTTTGGCACCAAACATGAGAGGACAAAGGGCGACAGAGTGAATGATAGAGGAAGGAAAGAAGCCTAGTGATCAGCCCCCTCCCCCTCTACTCCTTTTATAGGGTAGGTAGGAGGGGACGATGTTCTCTTTATTTTCCATGGTGGGGCTGATATTTACAACAATGTCACTAGGGGCTTCAAATGAACTCGGTGGAGTTTGTATTTACAAAAAATGCCACCAAAGGCTACAAATGGACCCTAAATATTATATTACAAACCCCTAGGCTATGTAATTGGGCCTCAAACACAATAATGGGGGTCCCCAACATATAATGCATCCCCAACAATAGCCCCTTAGATATTCACTACTACAACAGGCCTATCACAGTCGACTCATAACCCCCCATCACAGCCGATTTTTGGTGTCAGTAGTAAATGGTCGACGGTGGTAGTCGAAGTCATCACGATTGGCTAACTGACTATGAAGGACCTCAACACCGTCGCATTGGTTAATTATCTGCCTGTGTTGAGGCTAACATCACCGTCGTTTGGGCATATGAACCACCTATGTAGTGGTCACTATCACAGTTGCCTTGCACTATGACCCGACTACCTTTAGTGTGAGCTCAACATCGCTCTGACAACCGACACGTTTGTGTCAAGGTAAACATCACCATCGCTTGAGCGTATGAACAATCTATTCAAAGGCAATGGTCACCGTGCATCATGGTCCACCTTTGATGACCCTTTAGTCGGTGTTGGGTTACTAAATGATTTGGTGGTGATACACTTTTGATCCCTGCTACATCATACGTATAGCGGTGGTGTTCGTTGTTTGCTTCACCAACGGTGACGGTGATGACAATACAATCAATAGTCTTCTTAACTTCTGGTCATTTGGTCCATCATACATTGAATTTCATTGTCTAATTCCACCCAAGGTTAAGATGCTCAATTTTCTTGCCATAAAAGATGGCAAAACTAATCTCTATAGCTTTAGAAAATATTGTCAGTATTTAGCATAATGTCTTGCGAAACATGGCTAAGGTAGTTGTCATGGGTTCATTGCTGTGGTAAGCATTGTTGTTCGTCAGGTGTCACTGAGTGTAGGTCTCTGGTGGCTCAGGTGGACTCAAGAACACAAGAGAAGACACTATGATGTATCCTAGTTTAGGCTATCAGAGCCCTACGTCCAGCAGTGGTTGTTCTTTGTATTTGAGAGCACCCAAATCGGGGGGCTACTATGAAAGAGAAAGAGATTTGGTAGGGGATCGCTCAGTGCTATCCTTTGGCTCATCGGTGGTTGAAAGGTCCTAAATGACTAGAGGTCAGTGAATATCCTATAAAAAATTTCTACAAATACACTAGAGCAACTTTGTTAGTCAACTAAATGGTAAAATGTGCTTTGCTCTACCTCTACTCAAAAGACAAGACACCTAACAACAATTCTAGTCAATTATGATCACTAAACACATAATGGCTAAGTCTCTACATCAACTAACAAGTGAGCTAGCAAGAGAGCTAAATACACCTAATTAAGCTATGCTACACAACTAGCAAGGCTACCACAAGCTCTACACAAGGTAAATAAGAATGTAATACAAGGTGATTATACTGTCGTGGCAAGGGACAATAGATGATCAATCAACCAAGAATACCAAAAGATGACACCAAGATTTTTACCAAGGTTCACTTGCTTGCCTATGTCCTTGTTGTAGCAATTCACTCACTTAGAGGTTCATGCACTAATAGGCATCACACGCCTAATCCACAATCGGGTGCTACACAACCAACACAAGATGATGATTCACAAGCTATGAGCAATCCACTAGAGTACCTTTTGGCTCTCCATCGGGGAAAGGTCAAGAACCCCTCACAAATCACCATGAGATGACCACGAACAATCACAAACTCATGCTAATCACCACAAGCTGCTCCAAGCTGTCTAGATGGCGGCAACCACCAAGAGAAACAAGCAATCCCACAGCTCACACGATCACTAGTGCCACTAGATGCTCAAACTCTAAGCAAATGCACTAGAATCACTCCCAATCTTACTGAGATGATGAATCAATGATGGAGATGAGTGGGAGGTGTTTGGCTTAGCTTATAAGGATGTATCAGTGATGAAAATGTCGAAGAGAGTGATCTAGGGCCGGCCAACACCTATTTATAGAGCCCCAACAATTCACATACCCGTTGGGCTCTATATTTAGCCTCTACGCACTGACCGGACATGCTGCTGGTAGCACTAGATGCGTCTGGTTAGCAGTGTCTGGTCGACTATGCCACACCATGTGTCCCAATCGTTTAAAAGTATCTATTGGCGCCCAACGGCTACACGCGCACGCTCCTCATCAAATGACCAGATGTGATGGTCCAATGACCAGACTCATGCGAGCCCCACATCCGATCACCATCTAGAGAGGTCTACAATAGGAAAATAATGATCAGACATGTCCGGTCATCATTGACCAGACTTCCCCAGCATCTGGTCCTCCTCTGCTCATGAATCCTAGATGGTGAATAGTGTTATAGCCACGTCCGATTGAGCCCAAGGGCCAGCGTCCGGTCGCCTCTACCAGTCAGGCCGAGCCTAGGGTTGCTAACCAGACTCTCCTAGCGCATCCGGTTATAGAGTCCGATCACCCCAGCGACCTCCATTCACTTCACTTATCCCTTGTGCAAATGTGTTAACTCCACCAAGTTTCATCATTTGTGCACATGAGTTAGCATTTCACAAACATGTTTTCTAAGGGATGTGTTAGCACTCATTAGGTCCTAATGCAAATTCATGGAGTCAAATCAAATAGTGGCACTTAGATAACTGCATTAACCATGAGATCACCCCTCTTAATAGTAAGACTATCTATCCTAACCCCACTCACACCCTCTATGGTGTCTTGAGTGGCAAAACAAAATGTCCCTATCAAATATACCTTTGTCTTGAGCCCATTTTGTTTTTCTCTTTCTTCTTTTCCAAATTGGAGCACTTGATCTTTATTGTGGTCATCACCAACATCATGACGATCATCACCTTGCTCTTTCACTTGGGTTGGACCAACCTATCTCAATCACTCACTTAGAGCATAGGGTTAATCCAACTAGGTTTCATCAATTGTCCAAAACCAAACTAGGGCTTTTAGTGGTGAGGTTTCTTTCCCGGCAAGGAAGAAGAACGCTCCTCTCTCTCTCTCTCTCTTGCCGTGTTGCCGAGGGAGAAACGTTCAGTCGTTCCTCTTGGCTTGCTCTGCTTTGGACTGAGCTTGGAATGCTCTGGTTTGGCTGTCAACTTTGTTACAGTAGTCATCGCTGGTGTAGATTGCGCTGATGTATTCGACTTGCAGTATGGTGTAGGTGACATTGGCATAGTTGATGCCAGGGTATATGTTGTCAATGCTAGTGTTGTTCTGTTGATCGATGCACGACCATTGTTGAAGATATGGTATAACTTGTTCCCATCTGAAGACACCCTAGATGTAATTGTAGAAAATTTAATTTGGGTGTAGAATGCACCAGTTGTTGAAGTCGTCATCGTCGATGCTCCTTTTCTAGGTACGAACGAAGATAGGCACATCTAGTGCTTTGTTCTTAGATATGTTTAGATCTGCTATGGCGGAGAACTTTGGTGCCATGCCAAAATCTTGTCCAACTCCTTCGTCCATCGACCGTAGATGTTGTGGAAGTTCTTCATAGCTGTGGATCGAGACATGGCTCTTGATACCAGCTGTAACAGATCTATTATACTTAGGCACTTGGGAGAGGGAAAGGGGAGTAGAATTGAGAAATTAGAAGTGGGTTAGAGGAGAGGGACGACTGCCTTTTGGCTGGCCGCACCTTAGAGAGAGGGGTAGCAACAACATGATATGGTCATCCTGGCATATGGTGGGTGGCATGGCCGCTAGGACATGAGAGAGCATAGGGTAGAGAACTTTAGGGTTTCCTTAGATTATTCTAGCTTACTCTCAATAGCTACATTTCCCGTTTTTATTTATAGGGGAGGACCCAATATGACTTGAATCGATTTACAAGTAACCCTATCTTCTAGACTCTTCCTAATCCTAGACCTAGATGTGGTTTGCGTGCGCTATAATCCGTGCTACAGTACCTTATAGTACTGTTTGTGCATGGCCCTATTGGGGTGTCTTGTTCCAACACCTTCGAGGGCTATTTAGGCCTATGACAACCTTATAATTTAGGAGAAATTTTAAACTTTCAATACCTTATAGTATTTCAGGATGAAGGGAGCAGTGTTTGCAATCAAATGAGGTGGCGGAGACTTTCAGTATGATAAACGTTTTCTTACACTTGTACGTTCCATTAGCTTATCTTTTGACAGCACTTCAAACTAATTTCACGTGTGTCTGTCCTATATCGGCCAGTTTGGTTTTACATCTTGGAGAAGGTGCCTGATGACCCAGGACGCATCCTCAAAGACGTCTAATTTCCAACAGGTCGGATCTCCTGACCACGGTGGCCTAGGCCAGGCCGCCATCTAAACGTGCCGTAAGGGCAAAGTCGATCTGTATCATGAAAATGTGACACATCTTTGTATTTACATAAAGTCTATCTATATGTTGCTATGAATCCAGAAAAGAAAAACAATACGGAAGGAGCGGATAAAGTGGGTGGCAATATCCATCCATGTCAGGACCGTTTTCTTTCTTTTTTTGCGAGATGTCCGGACCATTTTCAATCGTGGCTCATGTCACTACTACACAAATCCTAACCGCGGTGGGCAAAAAGGGTTAACCAAGGCGGTTTTTGCAACCGCCTCGGACTAAAGGTCAAGGTTAATCGTGGCCTTAATCGAGGCGGTTGCAAAAAATGCCTCGGTTAATGCTATTATTGGAGGTAGTTGAGTTACGTAGCCCACCACAGTTAATAATTTCAGGAAATAAAAAAGCCCACCGTGCCTGGTAGCCCACCGAGCCTGGTACCATGCGCCGCCGTTGTCCATGGTAGGATCCACGACCCCATAGCCTCCGGTGGCCAGCCGTTTAGTGGTGGCTGGATCCGCTCCCCTGCAGCCTCCAATGGCCAGATCAGCCCCTAGCTGGGGCCACGCCTTCGCGAGCTGTTGCCGACGTCGGGCCCCCGCTTGCCTTCTCCTTTGATTTGCCAGGTCCCACATGTCGCGCCGCCGGAGGTGGAGGTCAAGGTGGAGGTGGAGGGGGCCGGAGGTGGTGCTAGAGCTGGAGGGAGCGTGGTGGAGGTGGAGGGGGCCGCCGGAGCCAGGAGTGGAGGGCGTTGCTGGAGCTCGAAGTGGGAGGAGCCGCCGGAGATGGAAGTGGGGGCCCCGCCGGAACCGGAGGTGGAAGGGTAGCTCAGGGTGGGGAAGAGCGCCGCCGGAGCTAGAGGGAGAAGGGCCGGCCCTCAGGCGCGAGGGAGACGAGAGAGGAGCCGCTCGGGCGTTCGAAGATATTTCTCGATTTGCCTGGATGACACGTCTGGTAGGGTTCGCTCGTCATGCTCAATGAGGAAGCACAAAAACATCAACAGCGGACATGTCTCCATGTGGCGTCCTATCCGGCCATCCATAGGTCCATGTCAACAATCCAGGTCTCCTACGCGAGCGCGCACGCATGCAGTACCCAGAATGGACGGGCACGACTTCCCATGGGTGCAGTCGGTGTGGCTAAAATCTATGTGGTCCGGTGTGTGGTAGCAAGTGTATAGCCACTGATATCGCGCCACGTGTTGGTGGTTTCTCGAAACAGGGGGCGCAGCCGACGGTTTTCTGAAACCGCGCACGGGAAACGTGGAGCGTGGGCGGACATCTATCATTTACCGAGGCGGATATTTTTTACCGCCTCCATTAATCGATTTACCGAGGCGGTTATGTTACCATGCCCGCCTCGATTAATACTTATTAACCGAGGCGGTTATTTTACAATGCCCGCCTCGGTTAATGATTTACCGAGACGGTTATGTTACCATGCCCGCCTCGGTTTATACTTATTAACCGAGACGGTTATGTTACCATGCCCGCCTCGGTTAATACTTATTAACCGAGGCGGTTATTTTACAATGCCCGCCTCGGTTAATGATTTACCGAGATGGTTATGTTACCATGCCCGTCTCGGTTTATACTTATTAACCGAGGCAGTTATTTTACAATGTCCGTCTCGGTTAATGTATTAACCGAGGCGGTTGCTAGCCTGGCTGCCTGCCTCGAATAACCGAGGTGGGCAACCGGACCGTCCGTCTCCGAGGCCATTTTGGAAACGCTGCGTAAAAGATTTTGTGTAGTAGTGTGTCAAGTGTATCCATGCACCATTCAATTTTATTTTATTTTTAAAAAAAGGAAGGTGTGACATTCATAACGTTATCGTCTATGATACTCGCACGCATTACTGCTGTCACAAATGGCACAGACGACGTCCAAATGGAAGAGCGAGTTTTGTTACTATACGCTCGCTAGATCTCCTACCCCAATAAGATTTCTGAAACTTAGACTTGGTGGGAAGCATGCAACTATATTTCCCATGGACAACGGTATTCCCCTAGCGTGTCCAGTATTACTGTATTAGATCCTCCTCTCCTGTCTCCAGTCATCAGCAACGTTACAGAAGGCATCGAATGGCGCACGGAATTCCTTCCAGTGCCAGAAATCCACGGCCAGGCATATCCCGTACCGGTGCCTCGCTCTCGTTGTCGGCATTTGCAAGCTCCAAGACCACGTACACGTTCATTTGGAGCAACAACAAAAACCCAATCATTCAGTCCGGACAGTGAGTTAAATACGCGACATAAATCGCTGCACACGCCGGGCGTGAACCATGCATCGACCGTGCCGTAAAACGGTAAACACGAGAGCCGGCGGACCGACCGGTCGAAGTCGAATCCTAGCAAGCCGAGCCTCACGTGGCACTAACGGCCTCGGTCCCCCTGCGGGCACACTGTACACGGACAAGGGGTGCGTACGTCCCTGCCGTCCTGCGCAGCCGCCGTGCCGTCAGAATCCTCTCCGAGAAAGAGCAGCAGCTAGTGATTCCGGCCTACGATCACTAGGCACTAGCCAAGAGAGCCTCCGGACTCCGGAGACCATGCACCGATGCACAATAGCAGAAGCTGCCGACGAGACGCCACCGCATCTGCCGCCGGCAGCTGCCGACGAGACCCTGCGCGCGCGCACGTCTGCGGTTCTGCAGGTGGTTCGATTTGTGTGGTGTGGGAATCGGCCAGCGTCTATGCTGCCGCCTATTCTGCAGCCGCAACGTAAACTTCGACTGTTCTTTTTTTAGTCCTGAGGTGTGAAAACAAACAAACAAAAACGTCCAAATAGAGCGGTAGTGGCACTGTTGATGGACCAAGGTGTTAACAACCTGGTAGCTGGATTGTAGAGAATAGTTGGGAATCAGAGGAACAGCAGTATGGAGACGATGAAGTTCTGATGAACAGCCCCATGTCGGCATGGGCATCGATGCTAGCTGGACGTTACGTGCTTTCAAGTGTTCCCAGAATCGGTGAAGGTGTTTAGGAAATATTTTGTTTGAGCATCGATTACACTGTGGTCGGTCTAATTCAGCCAAAATAGGTACTTGCAGTTTGTCAGAACCAAGAGCCAAAAAGCAAGCGAGCGATGGGTGTATTGTGAGAGAGAAAAGGTGAGGGATAAAAGTGACTGGATGGAGAAGATTAAAAAGAGAGAGAGAGAGAGAGAGAGAGAGAGAGAGAGAGAGAGAGAGAGAGAGAGAGAGAGAGAGAGAGAGAGAGAGAGAGAGGAGTGAGGTCATAATAAATGGAATAAAAAAGAAATATGGTTTGCATTGGATGTCCATTGGTCTCAAAATTCCTCTAGCTTTATATGGAGTCCAACTTTTTTACGAGACTGGTACTGCTGTGTGATTGTTGCGTGGCTCTTGCTCTGAACAAGAACAAACGTTCGCATGCCGAGCCTTTTCTACCAGGCCGAGCGAGCCCTCAGGCCGCAACTTCGGACCGAAGACGCAGCAGTGCACCACGTTGCCGTTCGCTTCATGTGGCGCGTCACCAAGCTATGGGCCGAAGACAACAAGGAATTTGGGCCCCTCCGACTTAGCTTTTGGGCCTTTGGATGGGCCGAGACAATAATGAAGAATACAGAAAGCTTCCAGAAACTGAATGCTATTGTTTCCTCCTCCATTCAGATGGCAATATACAGAAAGCAATGGGTTTGTAGATTATTTATCACAATGATAGAGTTACTAATTTAGATGCACATTTGTTTCTTGAAAATGTTTAGATGTAAATTTATACGGTTAATTTGGATTATTTTTCACAATGACATACGTGGGTAAAGATGTAAATTCAGGGTCTATTTTAGATTGTGCTCCATAATGGCATATGTTAGTAATTTAGATGCAAATTTAGTGGTCACTCTCTATTGTTTTCTTACAATGGGAGAAGTGGGCATTTTTTATGAAACAAACTAGATCTTATGTCTATTATTCATCAGTGGTAATTATAGTCTTCCAAATTGATGGTAAGATCGTCTCCTGATTTTTATTAAAAAAATTATCTTTGCTTGGCACGTCTCTTGAGCATTAAAATGATGGAGCCTTCGATTAGCAATAGTATAGGATCCGACGCCCTAATATATTCCTCATACAAAATGAACTTGTAGATGATTACTTTGAATGAAAGTGATAGTATAAGATCTTACGCCTTATTCCTGGTACAAAATGAACATGTAGATGATTATTTTGCACGAATGCCTTGCTGCTGAAAAATGAAAACCATTCCCTCTGGTCAGAATTGTTTGAACGGGCTTGTAGCGCAGGTGACAAACTCTTAAACATGCCGTAGATCGGTAACTTACAGACAGGACAGATAAAGTATGACAAGAGACAACTCCGTTCCTCCTCCTGAAAAGCATATAATTTTAATACGGTACCGAGTCAAAGTATATTTAGTTTGACCAAGTTTATATAAGAAATTATCAATGTTAAAGATACTAAGTAAGTATGGATTGATTCTTCATTAAATATATATTCTAATTATATATGCTGGTGGATTCTGCATTCAGCATATCACGCAAAAGCGAATCAGAGAGATAATACTGGTTCATGTACAGAGTACATCTAATGGGGATGAGCTTCCTTGCTATGTCAAGTATGCTGGGTTAGGGTGGAAGGGTGCCAATGTTCGTGGGTGAATGGCTGTGACGACCTTACTTCTCAATCTGAGGGACCTATGTCTTCTTTTATGGTCCGGAGGTAACGAAAAACCCTAATCAGATGGGTCAATTTTCAAGTTTGTTATAGGAAAAGTAACTGATACCTCTCAAGTAGCTAGGTAACCCCTTCCGGTGGATCTTCCTTGTCTCTATTGGGCGTTTTCCTTGGGTGAGTAACTGGAGCTCATATCGGCGATAATATATTTATTTTGGTATCATAAATATTTATATTTTTGCCTAGGGAGAGAAAGAATTGCACCTTTTTTTTAACAAGTTCAGGTCTCATTCTCTCACGCAAACGCAGTTCGTCAGTCGGTAACGCCGTGTCGGTCAGTACTCATGGGCCATCCGTGTTTCTCGGCATCAGTGTCCCTTTCAAAGCCTGCTAGTCTGCCAGCATTGACGGATGCTGCATGTTTGCACTGCGCCAGCGCCACTGACCCTTTTCAGCTGCTTCTCTCCTTTCCTTTTGCAAGTGCCACACGCCAAAACTTCACAACTCCTAATGAGAGTACTGGCCCCTGGTTGTCTGTTGTTCGCAGGCAACGGAAAGAGCAAGTCGATGGTAGTAGTATCTCAACAGAAAGAACATCAGAGAAGACGAATTGACGAAAAGGCACTTTGCTCTGATCAGTAGTGGATGCTGGCTAAGCACAAGCTGACATTTTAAGTGGGTTAGTTTGGCTGATGCTACTGCATGCCTTGACGTGTGTTTGCTTCCAATGGGAAGTGGTTGCACGCAGGTGCGGAGCCAGGATTAGAGTACAGGGGGCAATGGACAAACAAGTATAGGGGGGACATTAAACACATCTACTTTTTACTAGATCTGTCGCTTAGGAACATAATCGATCTTCTAACTCTGCTAGTTGTTGATCAATTGCAATATTAAACACATCTACATCTACTCTGTAATGGTGAAATTGGAAAGAGAAATTTAGAATCACTAGTGAGTGTCAATTAGATAAGAGAATATAACCGGATGATTTATGATTATGGATTACCTGCTGCTGGTGGTGGACGGCAGCCGGCGGTGGGTGTCAATTTTGGACAGGCGGCGGCGAGGACGTGGTGGCTGGTGGCGTGGCATGGCGTCTCATGTCGGACTCCAGTCTCCCAGCCCAGCAGTACCAGCGCAGCGGTGTCCGGCGAACTGGCGAAGGAGAAGACAGGCGATGTCCGGCTGAAAAAAAAAACCAAAATATTGTTCCGGCTGATTTGTTGCGAGAGAAAAACACGATTCCGACTGAAAAAATAAGCTGAAAAAGACGGATTATAAGAGAAGCGAACAAGGCCGCCTTGTTCGCTTCTCTTATAATCCGTCTTTTTCAGCTTGTTTTTTTAGCCAGAACAGTATTTTTCTGTCAGCAACAAATCAGCCGGAACACGAACAACAGCGTTTGGGCGAGAAACGAACGAAGCCGGAGCCACAACACCTTGAATGTAATCCAAACAATAATAAAGGGAGCAGCAGCAACTAATAGGCCTAAATGTAACACCCCTGGTGTTACGAGCTTGTTTAGCATCACGATTTAGGCCTAAGTAAAATTTTCGAAACGAGTTTATCGGATGTTTGATTTAAAAGTACTCGACGTTAAAAAAATATTTAAGAATGTCGGACAACAATCCTAGCAAATAGATAGCGAATGGCTTGTTTATTTGATTAGGCATGAAAAATAATTTCTATAAACAAAAATTTGTTGAAAGTAAATTACTAAACCTTAGAGCTTTAATTATCCTTGTACATGCATAAAGTTGTTTTAGAAAACGAATTTTGAAAGTTAAAATAATATAAAATATAAACGGGAAAACTCATATCATCAGCAGGATACGAACCTCGTGAATATGTTGGTACGCTTGTTTGAGTGTTAATGTGATGTTTGTTAGTTTAAAAATAATAACGAAAGTGTCGCTGGCTAATTAGCTCGCCTACCTCGCCGGTACGACGCGCGTGTTATGTGATTGGACTGAGCCTGCTGGTCGTACCGCTGCTCCCTCTCCCTCGTGTCCTTTCTCATAGAGCATCTTAAAGAAAGTTGGTCAGATTGTTGCTGCCGTGTACTGCGTTGCTTATATTTCCCCCACGTGGTTCTGTCCCTGCCATGCCGTGTCCTTTCACTTCTCTGTGCGCGCGTTGGTGCGCCGCTACCGACCACGCCATGCCATCCTGTCCTGCCCCCGCGTCCAAGCTCTGGCCGCGTACGATGTTGCCTCTCTCACGTTGCCCCTTCCTTCCTTCTCTTCTCTGCTGTCTGTCCTATGTTGTGTGTTAGGGCCAAGCCGATCCAGACCAGTCGCTCACTCCCTCCCTTTTTCCTCTGACGCCTGGATCGACTCTGCCGCTCGCTGCTACTCCTCATTGTGAAGCACGGACGCCTCCTCGCTCTCCTTCTAGCGCTATACCTCCCTGTCTTTCGGCCATCTGCTCCAACGTCGCTGCGCGCGCGAGCCCTGGTCCGCTCTGGACCGCTGCCCATGTCGCCCGCCCGCCCTGGTCGGCGTTGGCCGCGCCCCTCGGCCCGCTGCCGCCAGAGCCTCCATCGCCGGCCTCGCCTCCTTGCCATGCCACCGATGTCGCTCCCTGCTACTCCGGGCGATCTCCTGTGCGCAATTGCGTCCGTTTCCATCGTCGCCCACCGCACACGAAGGTGCGCCTGAGCCCCGCTACACCATCCTTTCATGCGCCTTCCCCGCAACCTCAATTGAGCAGAGCAACCGCCACTACAGTCGTCCTCATGCTCTCCCTTCCTTCTCCAAATTGGCCACGCTCAATTCATCCCTCTCCAATTGCTCGCATCCACGACTGTGCTAGGTCCTTAGCTAGCCTTCGGACGAAGCCTCGATGGTGCAGCCTTCGGTGCAGCCGTGTGTGGCCTCGCCGTCGTCATGGTTTCCATCGGCACCGAAGCTTGGCTCCACCGTGGGCATGCTCTCCTCGCCCACCTCCTCCTTGTTTTTTCCTCATCTCGGAACTACCTTGTTACCTTGCCTCTTCTACTGCAATAGGTTCTCCGACGAAGCTTCATACCGTCGGAAACGATGGCGCTGCTCCAGTTCACCGCCACCACCTCGCCGGCGCACACGGGCAGCTCTCCCCGTAGCGTATCCGACCGAACCAACGCCGCTGGCAGTACCTAGGTGAGGCCCTATTGTTTCCCCACCCCTTGAATTAAGTTTTACCATGCTCGTCTTGATGGAGCACGTACGCCACCGCCGGTGAACTACGCCGACGCGGGCAGTCGCGCCCTGCCCCCGTTGGGTGCCCTGGTCCCCCTGGGTTGCTCTCCATGGCCACGTGGTCTCCGCGTGGCCGTGCCATCGGCGAGCCCTCCCGGCTAGAACCAGTGCCGACCGGCCATGTCCGGCTGCGCTACTATGCTCTGGATTCCTAGGAAATTGCGAAAAAGTAAATTTGACTTGTTTAGGGAGTAATATGCGAATAGTATGACTCATGAGAATAGTGGCCTTGATGGTTTTGCAATTATAGTATAAAGCGATGACTCTTTAGAAAATTTGTCACGGTCGCTATGGATCCGCCCTGGGCTGGCCTGTTCCTGCGCGTGGGCCATCTTGCTAGGCTACGTGCGCCCCGCCCCGCACCTGGGCCGCGTGTCCGTGTGGCTCGTCCGCGTCGTTCCACCGCGTTGGGCCGATTGCCTGTCCGTCTGGGCCAGTCTCGTGCCGCCTGGCTGGCCCGACATCGGTGCCTGGGCCGTGCATCCACGTGGGCCATTTTGGTGGCTGACGGTCCTTTACATTTCTAAACGCTTTTCTAAAATAGGTTTCTAGTTTAACTTGTAGAATCAATATAAAATGGTATAGGAATCCAAAAATTGTAAAACCAATTTTGTTCATCTCCTAAAAACATGATCTACCTACTAGTATATTTTGCTCGCATAGTTTGATAATATTCTTGGAAGCTACATAATTAATTTAAGATACTTAATATTGTAAAAAGATAACTTGTAGGAATTGTCGTGATTAATTGGTAATAGTGTTGAATTTGAAATTTTTACAGTAGACTCCTAACAATATTAGGTACTCACTGTAATTTCTATAGCTCTAGAATAATTAGTTTACTAGATTAATAAGGATGCCCTATTTCGAATAAAGATTAAATTGATAGAATGGAATAAAGAAACGCCGTGGTTTATATAACTAAAATAATTATTAGAAAATAACGCCTTATCCGACAACGTGTATATGTAGCCTAAGTATGGTCGTTGTTAGAACTAGCCCATTAACTCGAGAGGCGTACGTCGTATTTTACGAGTCATGGTTGCAGTTGATTAATTACATCTTTGCATTGCATCGCATGCATATCATATAGGTACGATGATGAATCAACGGATCGATTGAAGGATGCATATTATATTTGTGCATTAAGTTTTAAGGAGTTGAATGAAACCCACTTGCATATATATATCCTATAAGTCTTACTAGTATGATAGGATCATGTAGATTGCTATGCTATAGGACTCCGATAGAAGTTGAGTGATTGTCTGCCACTCGCGAGATATAGGGAAATATGTTACTGTATTATTATCACTTGGAAAATATAAATGGTGGAAAGTGATAAGGACATCACTCCTTCGGATGTACCCGCTGATCCTCCAACCGTCATGCAAGGTCCAATGACCCGGGCTCGAATGCGTCAACTCAATTTAGATATGAGCTCGTTCTTAAGCGTCCTTTTCATACTTTTGAGAATATACTACTACCTAATGATGTTATCTTACTTAGGAACATAGGAGAGGGTCATGAGGGACTTAGAGGAAGAGGTGGAGGCGTTGATGACCAGCAAGGATGTTCAACAGAAACCGAAGACCCAGTCCAATATGATTTCGAGTCTACCTTGGCCTTTATGACCAGTCTGCCTTAAACTGGTCACTTAGGACGCATCGAGACTCTGTTTTCAACGATCCATATATGGTTGAAAAGCTAATTTGATAAGGAAGCCAATCCAAGTGGTATCATGTCAAAAGACCTTCAGAATCAATAGGAATCATCGAAACAAGTCAGCGTCCAGAATCTGTCAGGGTGCTGCGACACCGTCTTTTGATCCGTTGGACCGTGTATCATGTTTGGGCCCATTAGGGGCGCGTCCAGGGTAGGCGATGACCCTAAGACCTTTATAATCATATGCCGCCACCGTCATTAGGTTTTGGGGTTTTGCTTAGATGAATCTATTAAGAATAGTTTTACCGTTCATCGGTTTGTGAGACCTCAACTTTGTGAGATTAATCATTCATCTGTAATTTGGTTGTTTTCTTTCTTGTTCTTACTTATGTTCTTCGTTGCGCAAGTAGGGATTAGCCTTCTTGGCGAGGTCAATCGGATTCGTGTCTCGATTGATAACCAGAGGAGTTGTGGTGCTAAGATTACAGGATTCAATCTGAAGCCAGATCGGTGTATCATTCTCCGCCACAACGATAGTTACCACTACCTGACAGAAGATCGGGATCCCTATTCCCATTAAGTGGTATCAGAGCTAAGGTATACCGTCAGGTTCACAATTATCTCCTAGTTTTGAGTGTTTCGCATTCGTCCTATAGTACAGTGCCATACTCATTTTTTCTGTCCTAGAACCTTCCGTGCCATAGCCTTTGCATATTTCAGTTTTAGAGTCCGTCATGTTGAGTTTGTGTCCTGGTCGGGGGTCTTGTTGCTGGTTAGGTCATGTTAGAGTCTAGTTCGTGTGTTTTCCCTAATCGTTTCCATCAAATCATAGTTGTCGTGACCAATTTTGCGCACATTGTTCCCGTTTTGTCCTCTAATTCGGAGTCAATTCTTGAAACTGGTCTAGTTTTCGTATATGAACTCGGATTTTGACGTTCCATATATCAAAATCGATCAGAATTTTTTTTGGATCCATCTATCCCCCATTTTGTCGGGGTCAAAATTTTTTATTTTGGTCAAAAACAGGTCACAAGATCCTTTTTTTCGTGGTCACAAGCTTTTTGTCGATTTTGAGCACGTCTTCTGAAATTTCCATGGGCCACGCTTTTCACTTGTTTAAGTTCATATTTTCTGCGGTTACTTCTTTTGTGCTCCTAAGTGAAAAAAAATATAAAAAAAGAAAAAGAAAAAGTCAAAATTTCTCAAAAAACAACGACAGCTCAAAAAATAGAAAAAAGAGAGGCAAAAGAGGAACAATATCTAGAGGAGCACATAGAGAAGGCCAAAGTGAGCTGTGTTAGCGTGTGCTATCAGGTTTCTTGTTTGTGTTGCTGTTGCTATCCACCATACTTGTCTTTTCGCACACCTGTCACCTTGCTATCTACCATACTTGTTTGTCACACACACCTAGTACTTAGAACATTTTAGACCAGCAACGAGAATAAGTACTTTGGACCATAATTCAGCATTACTTTCTGTTACTGACTTGTGTGCCAAATATACATTGTATTCTTTGTGTGCCTTCCAAGCTCCACAAACTCTTCAGATCAGTACAGAAAAAGGGCCTTGCAATCTTGGTACCACTGTCTCACAAGTATCATGAACCAGCCACCGGTTGTACCACCCACTGCTTGTGTTGGTAAGAACTTTGTCAGAGCTTGGTAAGACGCTTCCACTTGCTGAGAAAAGTGACACCACTGCAACCACGTAGTCATTTGGTAGGGATAACCTTCACTGTTTGTTCTTGTTTTTTTGTTTATAATGGCAGGAGGTGATCAGACTGGAGATAATAGCCCTAAGGATTTCAATGAGTGTGGCAGCCAAGAGCAACTGCAAGCTGCTATAGATAATGCCTAAAAAGAATGAATGAGGCCATTAGGAAGGCCGTCACTGATGCACTCATTGAACTCACATTGACAACAGCTTGGAGAGGTTGGAGAAACAAATTTCCACACTAACCGACAAGGTTACTGAGTTGGAAACCTTGGTGGCAGTCAACAACGATGTCTTCGACAGCAACACCGATGGTCTCTTGCCAGAAGACACGGTGCATGATGCCACTAGGAACATAGATCGAGTAGCCTTTCGACAAGCAAGATTACGATGACGTCTTTGCCACAACACGACAGGTATGGGTGGTGTCCACCACCACCAAGGTAATAATCATAGAGTGCCCGATGATCCTTATGCTAAAATTAAGTTCACAATACCATCTTTTTTAGGTCATTATGATGCTGAGAGATATCTTGATTGGGAGATGATGATAGAACAAAAGTTTAGTGCCCACCTTGTGCCCCGAGCATCATAGAGTTCGACAAGCTACTAGTGAGTTTAAGGACTTTACCATTATTTGGTAGAATGGGCTAGCTGCACAGGATGTTTTACCTGGTACGTGGGAAGAACTTAAGATAGCTATACGTGATCATTTTATTCCTCCTTCTTATCATATAGACTTACATAAGAAATTGATGCGTTTAGAACAAGGAGAGAAATCTGTACAGGATTACTATGGTGAGCTCCATAAGGGATTGATGTATTGTAGTGTTGTGGAGGGGAACAGAGATTCTATTTGTCATTTTTATTCGGGTTTGAGGCACGAGATTCAGGACATTGTTGATTATAAAGAATTTAACACTGTCAACCAGTTGTTTCAGTTTGCTATGCTTGTAGAAAAGGAATTGCAGGGGCGTGAATAGCAGAGCAAGAGCAAGGTTAGCACCACATACATGCCATGATCGACACCATCTTTGGGGCTGACCAAGCCAACCACTTTTCGGGCACCTCCACCAGCGAGCAAGCGACCAGCAGCCTTTGGAGTTACCGCTACACCTAAAGCACCTCCCGCACGACCTTCAGATTTAGGTAAAAATTCTTTACAGGTGCCTACCAAGAGTGCCTCATCCGTTGCATCGATGGGACACACTTTGGGTATTTAGTGCCACCGCTGCCATGGCATTAGCCATGTGTAGAAGGACTGCCCAAGTCAGCGGGCATACATTGCAACAGAAGATGGTTACATCAGCACCTCTGACATTGAGGATGGAGAAGACCAAGATATAGATAAAGAGGAATGTGAAGTCCTTGGTGACGAGGCCACAGTGTCCTATAGGAGCATCATTGTATAGTGGGTGCTCAGCTCACAAGTATAGCAACCTAAGAGGCTACAACGCCATAACTTGTTCCAGATTTTCTTTATCATCAGCAACCGTCGAGCATGTGTCATTATTGATGGAGGTAGCTGCAATAATTTGGTGAGTTCTGAATTAGTCAATAAGCTTGGCTTGACCACACACCCGCACCCATGTCTATACCGTATTTAGTGGCTAAACGATTCTAGTAAAGCAAAGGTAACATAAACTTGCAGAGTATCATTTTTCATTGGTTCTTATGCTGATTCTGTTGATTGTGATGTGGTACCTATGCAAGCTTGTTTACTCTTATTGGGTCCTCCTTGGGAACATGATAATGATGCTACACACCATGGTAGAAGTAATAAATACACCTTTGTGCATAAAGGAAAGAAAAATACTTTGGTACCTTTGACCCCTGCTCAAATTGTACAAGATGATAGAGAACGTGCTGCTAGTTTGAATGATGTTCAATCTAAAAATCAGCAAGTTGCTAATTCTATTCTCCCACATAAAAAGGATAAGTCTACATCTATTTCTAGGGCCGAACGGATTAAATTGAAGGGTGGTGTTATGCTTGCAAAAAAATGTAACTTTGCTGAAATTTCGGATGATGATATTTGCTATGCTTTGGTATGTAAACGAGCTATGTATTCGCTTGATGATATTGTTAGCTTGGTGCCTCCTACCGTCACTAACCTTTTGCAGGAGTATGAGGACATTTTTCCAACGGAGATACCCCCGGGGCTGCCAGCTATGAGAGGGATAGAGCATCAAATCGATTTGATTCCAAGAGCAACCTTGCCCAACCGTGCTGCCTATCGAGCCAATCCTAAGGAGACTAAGGAAATTCAGCAGCAAGTTTAAGACCTTTTGGACCATGGGTATGTACGTGAAAGCCTTAGTCCTTGTGTCATTCCTGTACTTTTGGTTCTTAAGCAAGATGGGACTTGGCGTATGTGTGTTGATTGTAGAGCCATCAATAATATTACTATTCGATATCATCATCCTATTCCTAGGCTAGACGACATGCTTGATGAGTTGTGTGGTTCTATAATTTTGACCAAGATTGACTTGCGAAGTGGCTACCATCAAATTAGAATGAAACTTGGAGATGAATGAAAAACTGCATTTAAAAACCAAATTCGGGTTGTATGAGTGGTTAGTAATGTCTTTTGGTTTGACAAATGCACCTAGCACTTTCATGCGCTTAATGAATGAGGTTTTAAGAGCTTTTATTGGTCATTTTGTGGTAGTTTACTTTGATTATATATTGATTTACAACAAGTCTTTTGTTGAACATATGAATCACTTACGTGTTGTTTTTAATGCCTTATGTGATGCACGTTTATTTGGTAACCTTGAGAAGTGCATCTTTTACATAGATCGAGTTTCTTTTCTTGGCTATGTTGTAACTCCATAGGGAATTGAGGTGGACGAGATGAAAATTGAAGCTATAAAGAGCTGGTCGGTTCTCCAAACCGTCACACAGGTGATGAGTTTTCTTGGTCTTGCAGGATTCTACCACCACTTCGTCAAAGATTTCAGCACCATTGCTGCCCCATTGCATGAGTTGTTGAAGAAAGGGGTGGTGTTTCATTAGGGAAAGGCACATGAGGAGTCCTTTGACACTTTGAAGGACAAGCTCACACATGCACCATTGCTGCAACTTCCAAACTTTGGTAAGACTTTTGAGCTAGAATGTGATGCTAGTGGAGTTGGCATTGGGGGTATTTTGATGCAAGATGGTAAACCCATTGCTTACTTTAGTGAAAAATTGCATGGTCCTGTTCTGAATTATTCCACGTATGATAAGGAATTGTATGTACTTGTCCGTTCTTTAGAGACGTGACGTCATTATTTGTGGCCTAAATAATTTGTTATTCATTCTGATCATGAATCACTTAAGTATCTTCGCTCTCAACATAATCTGAATCATAGGCATACTAAATGGGTTGAATTTATTGAATCTTTTCCTTATATTATCAAACACAAGAAAGGAAAGTATAATGTGATTGCTGATGCTTTGTCTAGACGATATACATTGTTGTCCCAACTTGATTGTCGAATTTTTGGTCTTGAATCAACAAAAGAATAATATGCGCTTGATCTTGATTTTAAGGACGTGTTGATGAATTGTAGAGAGGGACCTACATGGAATAAGTTTATGATCAATGATGGGTTTTTGTTTAGAGCTAACCGCCTATGCATTCCAATTGGTTCTGTTCGTCTTTTGTTGTTGCAGGAGGCATATAGAGATGGATTGATGGGACATTTTGGTGCCAAAAGGACACAGGATGTGCTGTCCACACATTTCTTTTGGCCAAGGATGAGGCAAGATGTAGAATGGTACATGGCTCGGGGCGTCACATGTCATAAAGCTAAGTCGCGGTTGAACCCACATGGTTTATATATGTCTCTTCCTGTTCCTTCTACTCCTTGGGCTGATATATCTATGGATTTTATGTTAGGTTTGCCAAGGACTAAGAGGGAGAGGGATAGTATTTTTGTGGCGATTGATCGTTTTTCTAAGATGGCATATTTTATTCCTTATCATAAGAGCGACGATGCTGTTCATATTGCTGACCTTTTCTTTTAAGAAATCATTCACTTGCATAGTATGCCTTCTACTATTGTTTCAGATCGTGATACAAAATTCTTGAGTCATTTTTGCCACACTTTGTGGAATAAATTGGGGACCAAGCTGTTGTTTTCTATAACATGTCATCCTCAAACTGATGGATAAACTGAGGTGGTGAATCGAACATTGTCCACTATGTTGAGAGTAATTTTGAAGCACAATTTGAAGATGTGGGAAGAGTGTTTGCCGCATGTGGAGTTTGCATATAACAGGGTGGAACATTCCACCACCAAGGTAAGTCCTTTTCAGGTAGTGTATGGTTTTAACCCTCATGCTCCTATTGATCTTTTGCCTTTACCTACCACTAAGAGAACACATAGTGATGCTAGAGAGCGTGTTGATTTTATTTGTAAGTTGCACAAAACAACTAAAGCAAATATTAAAAGAATGAATGAAAAGTATAGAATTGCTAGTAGTAAAGGTAGAAAAGAAATTAAACTTGAACCGGGTGATTTGGTTTGGTTACATTTGAGAAAAGATAGATTTCCTGAGTTGCGTAAGTCTAAATTAATGCCAAGAGCAGCTGGTCCTTATAAGATAATTGAGAAAATAAATGATAATGTCTATAAACTTGAGTTGCCACCCAAGTTCGGGGTTAGTTACACCTTTAACATTGCAGATTTGAACACTTATTTAGGAGAAGAAGATGAGCTTGAGTCGAGGACGACTCAATTTCAAGAGGGGGAGGATGATGAGGACATCACTCCTTCAAATGTATCCGCTGATCCTCCAACCGTCATGTAAGGTCCAATGACCCGGGCTCGAATGTGTCAACTCAATTTAGAGGTGAGCTCGTTCTTAAGCGATCATTTTCATACTTTTGAGAATAAACTACTACCTAATGATGTTATCTTGCTTAGGAACATTGGAGAGGGTCATGAGGGACTTAGGGAAGAGGTGGAGGCATTGATGACCAGCAAGGACGTTCAACAGAAATCGGAGGTCCAGTCCAACATGATTTCGAGTCTACCTCGGCCTCCAAGACCAGTTTGTCTTAAACTGGTCACCCAGGACGCATCTGGACTCTGTTTTTGACGATCCACATATGGTTGGAAAGCTAATTTGATAAGGAAGCCAATTCTTTTGGTGGAAGATGTCCTTGCACCGCATTGAGTCTAGGTGTCGGGTTCATAAACCCAGGGTCCCTTGAGGATCGGCTTCCATGCCCGGGCTCGGCCTAGAAAAACAACATGTAGTTCATGGGCTGACCCAAGAGTCTAAAGCACAACGGGCCAGAAGGGCAGTCCGGTCGCCGACCGGAAGGTCTACCCAAAAAAACAAGCGCCCACTCATCAACTTCTTCGGCCCACCTCTTCGACCGGAGCACTCGCTTCAAGCACCAGCCGCCTCCGAGAGGTCTCTCTAATCAGAAGGCCTAGCCCAAAACGCTGCTTCCTACTCTGACCCCGTGACTCCGACCCCACGATCGGGGCTCATGGGAACCTCGCGACCACGACCAGGGACCATACCCTACACGAAATAGTACTCTGCAGCCACTCTGACACAAAAAGTATTGTAAGCGCCGACATCTCCCCCTACAGTATTGTAGGGCCGCTAAAACTCCGATACGGTTAGCCCCCCATGTGTCTCTGGACATCGATCGCAGTATGGGCACTAGGATTTGCCGTACCAGGGTGAACATAGCACGGCTCCTCACATGCCACTAGGCATCAGATAATATTTGCAGGTACCAGCGTCCATTCTTTCTGAAGAAGATAACACGACCTCCCGTGTGCATCTAACATTCTATAGCAACATCAACAGTGTGGAGGACGTCTACCATTATCCAATCTTCATCAGCGTGGGCAACAAGGCTTAGAAATATTCGTACTCTCTCTCTCACCTGTAAAGCCATCCCCTATATCTATAAAAGGAGATGCGCTCCCTCCAACAAAGGGAGGTCGACTACTTCAAGTTCAGACTTACTAGATCGATAGCTCACCAACCCTTAAGCACACGCTCGAATACCTAGCTCGTAGCAAAGTTCCTATCACTTTCGGCCCTTCTGGTCGGAGCCAACTGAACCTCTTGTACACCCCATCTTTCTCTCTCTCGTTTGTAACCCCACTGCAAACTTCGAGCACCTGGGCTTAGGAATAAAGTCGCCGACCGACCCCGACTGGACGTAGGGCACATTGCCCGAACCAGTATAGATCCTGTGTCATTGAGTGCTAGGCCACCTCCGATCACAACATATAACAAAACTACAAATATTCACTAGTTGGTCACTTTCTGCACCGATATCAGGACTCAGGGGCGGGGGCTTAGAGTTTCAGTTTGGACGGGGACCTAGGAACCTAGGACAGGAGGGTGATGGGTTTGTTCTGCTTGTGCCTTGGGTACAAGCGACGCGTGTGTTTTTGGGTACCCAGCTGGGGACATTGATTCGCGAATCGCCGGGCGATCTGGTACGGCTTGTTTCGTGCCTAGCACTGTAGTAAGAACTGAAGATAAAAGATGGAAGATGGAAAAAAGAAATCTGAATGCTTACCACCTGCTTGAAAGTAGCACATGTGCTTACATAGAGTGGTTAGTTAATAAATCAATGTGGCTATTAATAAAAATCGAATATAAGGACGCACGCTTAGTAATACTTCCTGCAAATGCAATAAACCCACATGCCATATAGTCTTGCATATCCTTGGAGTCTTTTCTTTCCTCCTGTCGGGTAAGTCTTGCTGAGTATAATTGAGTACTTAGGGTTTTATTCCCCCTGTTGCAGGTGACAAGTGGATGCTAAAGTTGACTCTTATGTGTGGATTCCTCCTGGTGGGCTCAGCGAGGATTTCCTTTACGCTGTGATCGTAGTTTTTATTTATAACTCTCACCAAATGCTTTTATAAATAAAAGTTTTATAATTTATTGTCATAGTTTACATATTAATGCTTTATCATGTCATAAACAGATAATTATTTCCGCTGTAATTTCTGATCATGTGTTTATATTCCGCTGTTACATTAAATTGTTCATAACTCTAATAATATGATTACATTCCATTGTTGTAATAACAAATATTATACTCTGATGTTGTATTAAAACTGATATAAGAAATGTTTAAGAATGTTGTAAGCTTTATTCTTTTATTTGTGATCCTAATAAAAAAAATATGGATTTTTTGGTTCTCCCCTGAGGTGTGCTCGACGAAACCGAGTAATTTAGTATTCTTCCTTAGGTGCTTAGTGTCTAATGGAAGACGAGTACTCCTGAAAGGCATTAGATTAGGCGGTTCTACCACACTAAATGGATTGGTTCCTATTGGGCCTCAAATACACTTAACGTTTGGAATGAAATAGCTAATACGTACGTGTATTGCTAAAAAAACAAAGCTAATACGTACATGTATTGATGTATATTGACTATATAATTAGGGCTGAATAAAATACTCGTGGCTTGCCAACTCGTTCGACTCGTGGCCGGCTCAGCTCGGCTTGTTTTAACTTTTTCACGAGTTGAGCTGGAAGTCTAGCTCGCTATTTTAACGAGCCAGCTCGAGCCTACTCACAAGCTGAAACGAGCTAAGGCCTATCAGCCCACGACCATGAATTCAGAAGATGATGATGCTGACCTAGAAGCGTACACCTATTTTATTGGTATGTAATCCTTATTTTCAGCTGTTTCATATGAATTTTAATTTTATAATTGTTGTGGTACTTAAATGTTAATTTTATCAATTATTTTCCAGGGAGAAGATGATGACGCTGACATTGAATATGTGGACTTTTCTAAATTTGTGGTGGCAAACCACTAGTTAGTATTTGCTGGAATTGCATGATCATGGATGGACCAGCTATGTTATATGGTTGATTCTTTTGATGTACCTAATATGTATTAATTATGTATGATTGCATAATGATGAACATCACATTCTAGAATTAATGTAGCATAAACATTATAAATATATGTGTTCCTATTTTTTTATAGCTCACGAGCTAAACGAACTAACTTGAGCTTAGTAACGAGCCGAGCTGAGCTGCCCCTCTAGCTCGTAATATTAACGAGCTGACTCGTTAGCCTAACGAGTCGGCTCCCGCTGGATCGAGCCGAGCCGGGCTGGATATACAGCCCTATATATAATAGAGGATTAGCAGCGTGTCACGGGTGCCAGGCCACTGCCCTACTTGCACGGCTGTGCTCTTCTTCCGGTCCATTATCCGCACGTCATGTTCGTGTAGTAGTTTACTCCTACTTTTAAGTTCAGGCCGGCCAGACGAGTTAAAGACCAAGTGGAGGATTACGGAGCTTTTGTTCATTTGTGATTTGCTTGTAAAAAAAAATACTGGGTCGCTTCGTACGACTGCCCTACTGGCCCCCTAGGTGAAATGGGCGTGAATCTGGGCTCGGATTAGGCTCCGTTCCACTCGCTGCTCGCTGAAATTAGCTAAAAAATAATGTTCTAACTGAAATGGTTGAGAAAAAAATATTGTTCTGACTAAAAAACAAAATAAATCATCAGTCTATTCACTTAATCATAAACAATCATAAATTTCTAAACAAAACAATATTTTTTCCAACAACAAGCCCACCAGCGATAGTAATCGAAGTATCATCTCAGCTCCAGCCGAACCGGCCTAAGGCCGGCCCGCACAACCACGGAAAACAGTTGCGGGACGACGCGACGTTTACGTGCTGCGGCTTTGTCCGTCCGGCCACCCGGCGTTGACGAAGCGAGGAGGTGGAGCCCGCCGCCGCGACGGTGACGCTGCTCTTCTGCGGGCACGGCGCAGTCCGCTGCCCCTCCGTGTGGCCTCACGGGAGCCGTCCTATCGTATCGGCACGGGAGACGACACGCGGCCTCACGCCGGGGCCGGGGGTGCGGTGGCACAGAAGAACCGCGCGCCGGGCTCGGCAGTGGGCCGCAGGTGGGGACGGCGTGGAGCGGGCGCGGCGGGAGGGGGCGGGGCTACCTGAGCTGAGCATGGGCGCCCCGTGCCGGCCCTACGAGGGACAGTACCTGGCCTCGTCACGTCTCGTCCATATCTGTTCGGCTTCGGCCCCGGCGCGGCGCGCCACAGGAACCGGGACAAGCGACTTGACGCGACCCGTGCAGCTCTCCAGTCTCGACCAGGTCGCGGCGTGGGTGATCTGAAGGACAAGCGGCTTGGCTGATATACTTGTGTTATTACGAGAGAGAATTATGTATTAGACACAGAAACAAATCGCTCTTTTATATTTGGTACTAAAAATTTTAAACTTCTTTATTTAGCATCAACTTAAAAATTCCTTCCGTATATGACACTTCCGTCCATTTGATGCAGTAACGGTGTCGAGTACCACCTAAAATAACATATATGCCCTTCTATGTACCAGCAACATATAGTGTCAGATAGGAAAAGAATAAATGGATATAATGTCAAATAAGGAAAGCATAAATATCACAAAATATACTTATGAATAAAACATAACATTTTGATAATTGAAGAGTGGCAATAATAATCAACAAATTTGATGCACATGCTTCACAAATCTGACCATATTGTCAGCATACTTTAAAAATAAAAAAATATAAACACCTTGCACATCTCACATTAGCTCAACAAATCCATACAATAGGGGTCTAAGTTCACATGTCCCGGTTCATAAATATACATATATTACCAGGTTCATAAGCATAAATACATGAAGGTTCATACATAGGGGGTCTAAGTTCACATTACAGAATAGCAGGTTCATCATACACACATCAGTTGCACTACATTATAGTTCATAGAGCATATGCCTTACACATTGCCAAGCACATCTACATAGAGAATTATAAGCTCAACCTTCTCTTGCTTCTTGTGCTATTTGTAGGACTAGCAAGCTTAGCTATTTTGTTTCTGGTGCCCTTTGCAGCGCTGTCAAGTGGCAGCATAGGATTTTTTTTTAGATTTGAAGCAAGCTGTTTCTTGGTCCTTTTAGCCTTCTCCTTTGTTGTAGAATGAAACTGGGTGGAAATTGGCTCAAGTTGATTGGAGCACAAGATAACTCACCCTTCATGCAGTTGTGCTGGTGCTGGTGGGCCATTGTGCGAGGTTGGTGCGCCATTGGACGAGTCGGTCGTTGCGCCACTGGGACTGTTGCTTGGGGAGGCCGCCACGCTAGTCCGTCGCGCGGTTTGGCCGGAGCTCCGGTGGGCGAGCTTGCCTCGCGGCGTCTGCCGTGCCGCGGCCTGCACCCCGCGCCGTGAGCTGCCGCCAATGCCGCCGGGCAAGGCCGCCCCCACGCACCACGCGCCACGAGATGTGGCCAGCGTCGGCGGATGACCCCGCCCTGCCACCGCGTTCCTCGACGGACCTGCGCCTCGATCTGTGACCATGGGGCGAGCTTGGCTGACTGTGGGGCGCCTCAAGCTGGGGGACTCGCCCCGTGAGTTCCTGGGCACCGACGGCCGGCGCCTCCTTTGCCCCATCCTCATCTCCTCCGGCCTCCATTCTCTCTAGGGTTTCGTGTCTCTTGTTTTCAGAAGAGAAGAGCGACGGGAGAAAGCAGGAGACTCGGGGGAGAAGGGGAGATGGACGCACACACGAGACCGAAGACCTGCGCGCGACCAAAATAAACATGGGCATTTTGGTACTTCTAATGAAAAGCTGACATGGTTTTCCTAGTCAACTAACGGAGGGATGCCTGAAATGGATGGCGGTGCTATTTATGTAATGAATTTTTAAGTTAGTGCTAGATAAAAAAGTTCAAATTTTTCACTGCCTCGTATGAAAGAATGATTTGTTTCAGTGCCAAATAAAGAACTCTCTCTATTATTATTACTCCTACTAGGTGGCTACTAGTTGCTGCTTGTTTTGTTAATGGCAGGCTCTCACGTACGTTGCGCTTCTTAATTGCACAGTAAAAACCTTTCCAAAAAAATGTACAGTAAATGAGTAGGAGTATTTGTACACGTAGGAGTAGCTCCGGTCCACGGCAGGCAGCGTACGTGCCACTTGCTGGCAGTGCCATTGAGCTTGTCCATTGAATGCGGGCAGATCGACAGACGTTGCATGGAGGCCAGGACAGGACAGGCTACCGCTCACGTCGCTGCATGGATCAGAGGAGAGCAGCAGCCAGCAGGCCCAGGGGATCGAAATGAAAGCAATATAATGCTCGCTACCCCGGCGCTGCAGTTGTATGTACGTCAATTCAAACCGAGTGCATGTGTACGTACGTACACTGCCAGTCTCTTGCATTGGAAGGTACTAGTACTAGTACACGCACCGGAGGAGTTGTGGGATCAATACTCCTCCCGTATAATGAAGAAGTGTCAAAAAAGAAAATTTCAGGGGCGTCGTCCTTCTGACCTCAATCGGAGCGTGGGATGATGGTATGCTTGGCCCAATGGCCCTTTAATTTTGTTTCGGCTGAAACGATCGTGGATTATTACTGTTGGTTGGTTTGGTGTAGGAGAAAAATACTGTTCTGGCTTATAATCCACGATCGTTTAAAACCAAGCGAACATACTGTTAATTAAATTACACTGGAGTATTGGTTAAAGGCAAGCCTCAAAGCAGGTCTAGTTCCATCGTGGAAGTATGTGTATTTAGCTCATATCATATATATCTCCCCAGGAAAAATCGAAAATACAGCCAGAAATCGTGGTATTTTGTTAGCCCGTCCATATCCTACGGCCGGCCAATACAATCGCTTTCCCGGTTGCCTACCAAAGAGGTAACGAGTTTGATGCCCATGTGCCAGGGCAGCCACCAGCTACAGTTACCTTGAAATTATTCCGTCGATCGGAAATGGAGAATAATACATGGTGGAGGCACTCGTACCACCGTTACTATAGACTGAATCTTTGTGCACATTGTATTAACACTAGCAAAATTCTTATGTCACCTAAAAAACATTCTCATATATACCGTTGGTGTTAAAATGTATTACCTTCCATACCAAGGCAATTATACTTGAGAACATCCAGATTTCAGTATTGTTCCTACAAGTCATCCCGAAAATGTAGAGGTTGTCAACAATGAGCAAATGCACAGCTCGATGAGGAAGAAGGTGGTAGAGATGGATCTCTGATCGAGAAACAGGTGGCGTGGACTACTAGGCAGTCAACTATGTGGGTTTCTTCCTAGTGTGCGGACAATGTGGGTTGCGTGGTTGTTGGTTGCTACTCCTAAGTGCGCTGGCTGACTGCACTCGTGCTACTACTTGGCTACGAATGTGGCACAGATTGTGGAGGGCCACTATCTGTCATACCCATCGTCTTCAGCAGCGCCACTGGCCTCCTTCACACCCTAGGTCGACCCACCACCACCGTAGCCCTCGCCGCTCCCGTCCTCCTGCTGTGGGGAGTCTAAGAGGAGGGAGAGGCAAGTGGGGAAGAGGAGGTTGAGGTGGGGGAGAGGAGGCAGCGAAGTAGGGAGTTTAGGGTGGTGGGGGGGGGGGGAGACGGGTAGCGGGTCAAGACTCGTTTGGATGGGTAGTGTGACTAGAACGGCGTTTAGGTACTTAGACGAGCGTTTTGCAAGTTTGTGGATAGGGAAGACCCAGTGACACAAGTTTAAGTACCAGCGGGACCGGCAGGAAACTTTACTCTCCTCGAAAATAGTGTAGGCCTAGGCTTTACCACTGAATGGTGAATGCACCCATGTGTGCACGTACCATTTTTCTTTTGTATTTAATTTCAGGGAAAAATGAGCACCCATATTCTAGTTAGGTGAAAAATGGTTCACATGCTTTCTATAATTGCTTACTTTTGCCTCACGCACTCATGCGATGGAAGCATGTTAGGAGATGGTAAGCAGAGAGACTAGGGAGTCTGAAAAAATTATAGAGCCGATTTCAAGTTCTGTGCGCACAAAGAAATCACAGAAAACCAAACAATATACTAATCAGTTTATGAATTTTCTTGCTGTAAAATTAAAATAAATTGGTTATGTGAGCTAAACTTTAGTGTCCACTGGAATGATATGTTCACAGCCACAGTACATTGGAACATTAGTAATATAGCGAACTCAGCCCAACATACCTAATTCGTTGGCCGGCTGGGTGAGAGCCAAACATGATTTTTCACCAACTTTCCGGGACCTTCATTTGTTACTAACTGTAAACATAAAGCTGGGCTACGCTCTCGACTTTTCATCGCGTTGCTCATAAAAGGCCACGTCATTTTTGCTGGTTTTGTTGATCCTTTGTCCCTCCCCAATTCTGAGCCCTGAATGCAATGATTTCACTCATGATGATAGCGCTCGCTGCCCCTCTTCTCTCCTTCTCTCTCTCTCTCTCCCCACCCTCCTTTATAGATACCAACAGACCGTCGTCCTCGCCAGCTCTGGCGGCCTCTGGCGTTTCTCCCCTCGAAACAAGCCGAGCCATGCGGAGGAAGAAAGAAGAACAGGAGGAGCAGGTGGAAGAAGAACGAAGGCCGGATCCGGAACCGGCCGCATGCAACAGATCGGGGGAAAGAAAAGGAGGAAGCTTTGTTACTTTGAGGGGAATGTTGTCTGGCTCGAGGTGCAGAAACACGCAGATCTCATCGGTCTAGGTTGTTGTTGATCTCGGACCAGGCTTCATTCCCCTCAAGTAGAGCTCCCGGCACGTACGTCCATCGATCCCCTCTTGTTCTTGCCTCACATGGTCAGTTTTCTTGGGCATCGTCATCGATCTAGCGATTCCCTTTCTCTTGGCTCGTTTGACCTTCCTATGCATGGCGGCTCGGTGTAGATTGATTATTGTCCCCGCAGCTAGGAATCATGCATGATTAGGATATGATTATCTCGGCGAATGTTTGCTGTGTTGGGTTTCGTGCGGTCAGCATGCAGCGGATTGGTGCAATCATAAGGATTCTTGACTCAACAGAACACATGCATGCTTTTTCTTCCTTTAAACTATGGCACATCTCCCTTGATGTAGTTGCGGTCTTTTTCTCTCCTGCCTACTTTTTCCGATCTCTAATCTGACAGGAGAAAGACGGGGGAAAAGTTTGTGTTATCATCGCTACCCCTTTCAACATGCATGAAGGATCTTCTTATCTTCTCTTTTGATCCGTACTATAGCATCTTTATCTTTCTCTCTCTTAGACATAGATAGCTACTTTCTTCTAGTGTATCTTGATCTTATATAAGAGATTCGTTGGCCAAATCCCCATCTAATTAACGGTAGTCATATGTATCATCATCAGTCTGCATAGTAATATATCTCCTGGACATCAAAAGTTTTTTCTCATAAATTGATCAATCTTCGTGTCCAACAAGTGTTTCTAGTTCTCTAAGTTAATTTCCACAAATTAACCTCAAAGCTAAGGTACTACTACTCTACATCCTGATGTGTGTTATTTTCGATTTGGGAAGACTAATAAGGAGCATACAGAATAATATGCTGCTCACCCTTTGGCCTGAGATTATGTACTGGTTCTAGATGCAAATAAATACTGCCATCTACTAACAACTATGACATATTTGTTTCTTCGGAAGGCCAGGCCAAAAATTAAGGTTCATGACTAGTTGTCTCCTTCCCTTTGTTTCCTCATACATCAAAACAGGACACATGCTATGCTGATCACCCAGTCGTCCCCTCCACAAAGCTATAACTTTTTACAATTCTACCTCCATCCATGCATGTGCTGTATATATATTCCAGCTGTATAAGTTATTATATATATGAAACATTTCCATGAATGTGTACGTAGCCACAGTAGAGCCTACATATACAATTATTATCTCCTACAACTAAAAAGAACAAAGCGTGGACACTTTTTTGTGCGACATTCCAACGTGGGTCCATCGTCCTGCCTGCTGCATTCCCGCATCCTCGCTCCGACGCGTGGCCGTCCCTTGCGATATTTAAAAGGAAAGAGCTAAACGAAACCGCTGCTGTGATTCAGCCTCCAACCTCGCTCCCGTGATTTGAAAAGGAAGGATCGCTCCCGTGATTCATCTGCACGGATACGCATCCACCGCGCCCCATAGTCGCCCTCACCGCGCCGCCGCCGCACGCGCCCGCCCGGCTCCCGCGCCCGCTCGCAGCTGGCCGCGCCGCCGCCACCCGCACCCGCCCGTGCGATCTCCTGCCCGCTCTCCTCCAATCCTCCCCGCAGCACCCCTCCGCCGACCGCCCTCACCAACACCTGCGACCCCCACGTGACTAGGGAGCCAGACCGCCACCACCGAGGACCACCGCCACGCCGTCGCTCCCGGCTCCTGGTTCTCGTCGACCACCAGCATCCACGTCGATGTCCGTATCTGCGTTCCTGATCCGGCTCGCCCGCATCTGCGTCGCCAGATCTTCATCGGGCCCTTCACCGACGACGAAGACCCGCGGTAGCAGAAGCTGGGAGGGCGGTCGCGCGTCCCTTCCCTCGATCCAGCTTGTGTCTTCGTTGGTCCTGCTATGCTGCCAAATCCTCTGCTCCTGCCGCACTTCCACCTCCCTCTCGTCCTGCGAGGAGCACCACCAGGAGTGCCAATCCCTTCTCTTTCCTTCCTGCTGTTCGAAACCGAGCACCCAAACCCTACCTAACTTCGATCTAATTACATGTGTGTACATGTATTATGTCTGCTAACTTTGATCCCTTTCAAAGATTATCACGAGGATTCAAGTGTTGTGTACATTTATTTGCATTGCTTCTCAAGAGGATTGTTTCTGTTTATCGCTTGACACAGGGTTCCTGGTTGACCTTTCCAGATGCGTGATTCCTTTTAACTGCTAATTTTTGCTGTGTTTCTGAGGGATTAACCCTTAGCAAGTTGTGTCCTTCTGATAAGGTACTCTCTCAGCTTCAATTACTGCATGCTTAGTTGCTATATGAAACTATCCTGCTATGAAAATAATTGTCTAACTATCATCATTCACTTCATCACTTGATCAAAGTTGTAGGGCATAACATCTAAGCACTTGGGTTTACTGTATGAGATCAATGTTGTTGTTCAAGGCATCATAAACGTTTTAGTTTACCATTTGTGTTGTCTAAAATGGTTTTACTAGCAGACTTGCAGTGCATTAGCAGCTTGGTCTATATTATTATGTAGATTACCATACCCAGTCAGCCCAACCTAGAAACTGGTTTCTGAAACTGATTAGTACCTAATGCACTGAATGCAAAATAAGATTGACCTATATGATTTTTTAACAATTCAGTGTATTTGTCTAGAGCAAACCTACCTATGTAATAGTTCCTGCCGCTAAGTAACAGTTCCAAATTTAGTATACTGGTGCATTAGTTGAAAACATTTTTCTCATGCAGTTACTAAATCCATTCAGCCCTGCGACTAAGTAACAGTTCCATGACCTGTCTATGGTTGATTGCTTACAGCCCTACTAAATGTTTGCTTGTCATTTGCACTACTGATCCCTGATGGTTACCCACCAAAAGTCCAAATCAGGGCAGATGGTAAATTCTGCTTCACTTGATGATAACATTGTCAACGTGGATATACTGCCTTCTGTGTTGGTACGTGCCCTTTAGTAACATCCTAATGAAGAAAACTCAATCTGACACTAAAATAAGAGACCTTTGTGTCTAGCCATGAGATATTTGCATCGTAACAAGATGGACCATTTTAGATCTATTAAAGGATCAATATGTCATGCATCATATGTAAACCATCTAAATTTTCATGTAATCATATCTTAAGGGCCATGTGATTCATATGTCTTATGGAGTTGTACTCGCCAAAAAGTTTGAGCAACTTATATCTGAAGGGCGTTGTTCTAGCAGTGACCAAATACCAAGATGGGAATAGGATTGGGATGCATTCTTAGAAATTAGGAGCTCATCGTTTGGTGTCTAGGCCTACGATATACATATAGGGTTTAAATGCAATCGGATTTTGAAGTTATGGTTGAGCTTCCTTAAGTTGTAGTGCAGCATAATTCAATGAAGATGTAATGAAAAATAGGTTGCTGTTGATGTGTGTTTTTTGCTGCTAGAGGATTGAAATGTGCTAGAGGCTTACAACTCCATTTTTGATCGACCTGCTGCTAAGAGGACTGAAATGTGCTAGAGGCTTAAAACTCCATTTTTGGTTGACATAGAAATGTTTGTTTCGTCGATGTGTCTTTGATTCACTACTGTACTCTAATGATCTATTTTTTTAGAAATAATGTATTACCACAGGGTGTTATAGTCTGGTGCATATTTCTAGGTCATTCTTCCTTGGTACTTCTTTTAGTGAAAGGAACCGACTATATATTTCTAGCCAAGTACACCCTTTGTTTGTAATTATATGACATTTAGGACAAGCTAATATATGTCACTTCTCTATTCTCAAAGCCCTGTTCACAAGCATGTAGGTAAAAAAACATTCACAAGCATGCTTCTTTGGATATTCTGTTCCTTCTGCATTTATTTCTTTTGTGTATGAACCGTCATCATGGAGATTAGAACGGAGTATGTTTATTTCATTTATCTAGCCTCACAAGATAAGAACAGTGAAAACAACAATAGTTGGTCATTTTTCTTTCCAATGATCAATTTTGCCCCCAAATAATATAACATCCCATCAATCTAATTAAGGGTATGGTTTTAGCAGACTAACTTCTCTAATCTTCTCCTTTACTTATTTGTGTAACATTTTAACCTTTGGTGTGAAACATAGCATGCAGACTAACTTCTCAAACATAGCATGCATGACTTCTAGCATCTGGACCTGATTTAGTAAATTTTTGTGTGTTAGTTTAAATTACCTTTGCTTTGCTGCAAATAATCCTTTGTGGACCTGTAAATTTCTTCTTAGGAAAGCAAAGCATTCTCTATTGATTAACCTCACCTGATATGCTTAATCCTCTAACTTCACCTGATATGCTTAATCCTACAACAAAGAGGCACATGACCATGTTTTAGATATGTGCATTTCCTGTTTTTGCTGTGATTGTTTCAATATCATCAATTGCCCTTTTTTATATCTGAAATAGTAAAAGTGCAATGCGGATGTTAATATATATCATCAACAAAAGGCTTTGAAAAATAAGGAAAATTTACAGGCTATTTGTCATGTGCCTTCAGATTAATATCCATTGCCTTCAGATTAGTATCCATTGCCTTCATATTTCACCAAGGGGAATGTTTCAAATTTGCTTTCTTTACCTGCAGATCCAGTAACTAGTTCGCTGCTGCCCACCTCTAGAAAGTCATCTACACTGCCAGGGCCCACAGGCAAGGCAAAGTTTCCTGTGTACTTGTGTAATTGCTTAGCTTCATGAGCAATTTATATGTTCGAGAATGCACTACTCCTCTGTCCATACGAACATGATTCTAAAAGAACAGAGCCATCTGCCATCCAGACTACCAGAGTCAGCATATCTTTTCTAAACTTTTGCTTATATAATCCACTCCATACGTGTACAGCTATGAATTAATTTAATTTATTTGTTGCAGACGACTTCAATAGTTTTTAGTCTTTGGTACATCCTTTGTTAGTTACTTAGTCATCGTTGGTAGTGCTCTCCGAACATCTGAATGCCAATCTAAAATTGACTCTTCTTCCTTGTTTTAACCTTTTGTTTCGTTCCCTGTAGTATTTAGGTTGCTTCTCCAGCTTTCATTTTTTTGTTGAGGCCTCCATTTTGTTGTATCAAAATCCAGTTAGGAGCAAATAACGCTATGACTGAGACGAATATCTTTAGATAAAAAAATATGCAAAATTGACTACAATAAGTCTTCTCTGCTGAAATTGATTTTAATCCAAAGTTGTGATCACTGGCAAATTAGTAGTTGTTAATATACCTCATCTGCCCCGGCTATTGCAACCACCTCTAAAAAACAAAATAGTCAGCCATGCTTTTCTATGCTTGGGGATGGGTAGGTTTGAAATCTATGGTGTTGTTTAGATCCTCAATTTTTTCTCGTTTTCTGCCAGTCTTGCTCGTTGTGGATTAGTGTTTTCTTGTTCATTTCTTTTGTATAAAAGATTCACAAGCTATAGAAACAATCAAGCCATTCTAATGGTCTTGCATAAAAAATTTAAAGAACTAAACACTACATACCGTAGGCATGTGTATTTTTAGAATGCTTGTTGACAATATGTTCTAATGGTTATAATCTTGAAAGGCCTTTTAATTAACTCTTTCATTCTCTAAGATTCTGGCAATAGTAGAAAGCTTAGGGAATTGGTCTATTCTAAACTGATTAATCTCATTTAGTTGAAATCCAGCAAGATACCCAAGTCATGGTTCAGGCACTTCAATAGCTGCTTAGTTCATAATTACACCAGTTAGAGCATTTCTTGTTTAATTTTTAAATAGTGCAGTTTGTTAATTGCTTTGTTTCGGAACCAAGTCTTGTGGTCTGACCTAAATATGTATTATGCCTGCTAACTTCGACCACTTTTAAAGATTAATTTCTGATTGAAACTAGGGATTAATTTTATGTTCAGTTTCATCGTAATGGAACCTATGCAAAATAATGAAGGTCATACACCATTTGTAGACTTGACAAACACCATCAATGGAGGTAATTGTTTATACACATGTCCATAGACGCTTTCACTTGTATTATTTGTGGTCAGACAACATCAAATTCACAAGCGCAAGTTGATGAACGTGCGCAGTGTAAAAGGAAAAGAGAAAAAGCACGACATGCAGCAATGACTCAAGAAGAAAGGGATGAAAAAAATAAAAAATGTAGAGAAAAGTATCTTCTGAGAAATGCGGAAACTGCACTAGCTGTTGGGTCGAGAGGTCCACCACATTCTGATTTTCCGTTTCTGAATTCAGTATTACCATTTTTTAGTTTATTTAATGTATAGTGATGTATATGTTGTAAATGTATATACATTGAGCTAAAAATTTTGTGCAAATTAGGAAAAAAATAGATGGACTAAAACTTTACAAATTAAGAAAAGTTTTTTTGTTGTGTATGAATGATACCACCTACTTGCATCAGTCATTGGTTCGCTTATTTGTTGTGTAATTATATTATACCAGTTAGAGTTGAATCAACCACGAAAAACACTGATGGCTGTGAAGATAGTGACTGGCTATATCAAAACAACTCATACGAACTCATGTAGATTGATAAAGATAACACATGTACCATTTTGGTTTCTTTTGTTCCTAATACTAATTATTTTTTTGTTGTGTTTGTATGATGCCGAGGCCAAGGTTAATATCATGTTATTATATATATGTAGATGACTACTCCGATAGATGTATAGATCAAAGTGGCATAATTGACTTGATTGATGCATCACCTGATCTAAACCCAGGTACATTGTTTTTTCATTAATGTTATCTATTTGAGAAGACAAAAATATAGTGGCCAACCCAAATGTTGTTCATGACAATGTAATAAGGAATTAATGTTCTTGCAATATGTGCCCTTCTGTAATTTATTTGAGGCCGTAGTTTTTTATCAATATATAGGTGCTGCAAATGCATCCAATTCCATCAACAATATTGTCATGTGTCCAAAAGAGCGTAAGCGTGAACTAGATAGAGCACGACGAGCTACACTGTCTCCTGAACAAAAGGCGCTAATAAATAAGAGGCGGCGTGACTTGTATGTGGCAAAAAATGCAGCAAGAAAACTACAAATGACTCCACAAGAGAAGAAGGAGAAGTGAAAAGAGATGAAGAAAAACTATAATAGGTTGGTGAGAGAATACAGAGCCAACAATTTGCATCTGGACTCATTAGCCACGGAGAGCCCTCACTTTAACCCTCAGCTTATTTTCCCTTCTTCACCTCAATCTCCTGAAATACCTTCACACGATATGAAAATACCCGAATCGAGGGGTACAACTGTTGATATCGCGCCATCTGTAGTTCAAAATTCAGAAGTCCAAACCCCTAAAATGGCTATAGCACAGACCATACATAGGCATTGAGTGACCACTGGAGAGAGAAATGCCCTTCTATCCTGTCGCAATCGGGCTTTTGAAGCAAACATTGGAAGAAGGGCTAGAGGGTGTGTGGATGGAAAATGCAATGATTCAAACGACCCGACTCAACCGAGTGTGGTTTATAACGGTAATTAGCCATGATCAATATATATTGTCGGTACTTTCACCTTCGCTCTTCTATTCCAAAAACTCATACCTTTTGTTACTACAGGTGGTGTCACCCAGGAAACTCCAGTTCCACCACTTAATAATTGCATGGGTACACAGACACAATCGTCTGTAGTTGACTACCTCTTCAATGCCTCCAAACGGTGCGCAAGCTGATACACCAGACTCTATGGTCGAGGATATTATTTTCTTTATTAAATTTATCCATTTTTTGTTCTTTTTGTATGCCATTATGTTTATCTCATCATATATGTGGCCGTGTTGCACATACTATGATGAGGATGTGATATTTGAGGAGGACGAGGAAGAGGATGGGGCGTACCTTTTCACCGGACAAGGTACAGCACGTAATAGTCAAAACAATTTTTTTCACTAACTTTCTTTCAACACGTAACACATCAACATTTTGTCAGAAGATGACGAGGAGGGAACCGACGTCGAGCTAGATCTTGACACGGATGAGCAAGAGAACAGTGAGCCTGATGTCCTAGATCCATATGACAGGGTTTATGCTAATGTCCCACATGCTACCATCGGTGCCGAACTACGAGCACTGCAACACAAAGAAATTCGAGGGTGAACCATTTGGATTCTGTTGTCGGGGTGGAAAGATTCATCTTTTAACTCCTGAGACACCACTAGAGCTCATGAGGTTGTGATCAAGCTCGGACGCTGATGCTAGGCACTTTTATGCAAACATCAAATATTTCAATGGCCACTTCTCTTTCACTTCTCTGTACTACCACCTAGATCGTGTGACCACTAACATGCGAATCTACGGTGTCTACATGTTTCGTGCCCATGGCTAGATTTACCATAACATACGATCATTTGGTAAAGAGGAGGGTGTCAAAAAGAGACACCTCAAGCTTTATTTTTATGATGATGATCCATCCCTCGAGCATCGGATGAGCAAGTGCCATGAGCAATGCGCCCAAAAAGACAGAGAAGTTATAGAACAATTGGTTAGTATCTTTAAAGGGAATCCCTACTCTCAGCAACTAAGGAGTATGGGACACATTGGAAGCCTCGAGGATTATTGGGTCAAGTTGAACCTTGACCAGCGGCTTGACTAGAGAACATATAACGTGCCATTGACATTAGAGGTGGCCAACGTTTGGGTTGAGGGGAGTGAGCGTCACGGCCAATTTGAGCATAGTGTTCTCCTACAAGGGAAGGATCGGTCTATACACAACATCCACTCATATAATGCATGCTACGACCCACTGTCATACCCGGTGTTCTTTCCAATGGGTGAGCTCGGGTGGCACAATTGCATTCCAAAAGTGGGTGTGACTATGGCTCAAGTTGATCAAGCTCGAGCAATCTGCAAAAAGCGTGCTGAGAATGGTGACAATGATGATGGAGGTAACTTGAACTCTTTTCAATAATGCAATATAAACTCTTTTCTATTAACTCATGATACTAATTCGAACAATGTCTCCCTATAGAACCTGTTGCGAATACATGTGCCTCCATGCATGACTACTACTACTACAAGTTCCAGATGCGGCCAAGGATATTTAATCTAATACTCTATGGCCAACATCTTTTCCAGCAATTCACTATCGACACCTACATCAAGATTGAGAGCTCATGTTTAGACTACATGAGGAACAATCAAGATACTTTGAGGGCTGACCCATACCAAGGCCTAGTGGACAACATGCATTCGGGTGAAGGGTCTGCTGAGAATATCAGAAGGCGTACTGTCCTGTCTTTGTTATTCATCGGAGGACCCTGTGATATGAGGTGCCGGTACATGGATGTAATGGCTCTGGTGCGAAAGTACGGTAAACCTGATATCTTCCTCACAATGACGTGCAACCCTAACTGGGATGAGTCAAGAATGAACTTTATCCATGCCGGACACTATAGGACCGCCCAGATCTCATCACATGAGTCTTCAGAGCAAAGTTAGAGGCGATGAGAAAAATGTTGATGGAGAAAGACATACTTGGGAAGGTGAAGGCCTACGTATATGTAGTGGAGTTCTAGAAGAGGGGCTTGCCACATGCACACTTCTTGCTAATAATGGAACAGAAGTACAAACTCACATGTCCCGAGCAATATGACATGATCATCACTATAGAGCTACCAAACAAGAAAAAGTACCCTGAGCTATACAAGACGGTCATGTGAAAGGTCCTAATATGGTTAGAGGGGGGTGAATAGCCTATTTAAAAATCTACAAACCAACTAGAGCAATGTGATTAGTATGACAAATAGCAAAAAGCAAACTTGCTCTAGCTCTACAAGGATTGCAAGCCACCTATCCAACAATTCTAGTTACTATGATTACTAGACACACAATTTACTAAGTCACTACTCACTAAGAGCTCTCACACTTGCTACACTAAAGAGCTCCACTAAATGAACTTAAGCTACAAAGCAAGCTCTCAATTCGAGCTACACTAAAGAGCTTACTACAACTAGTTTGCGGGTATATAAATGAGTAAGTAAGGTGATTATACCGCCGTGTAGAGGAGTGAACCAATCACAAGATAAATACTAACTCAATCACTGGGAGAATACCAAAGGGTAAGAGCCAACCAATTTTCTCTCGAGGTTCATGTGCTTGCCAACACGCTACATTCCTATTGTGTCGACCAACACTTGGTGGTTCGGTGGCTAAGAGGTGTTGCACGAACCTCGTCCACACAATAGGACACCGCAAGAACCTACCCACAAGTGAGGTAACTCAATGACACAAGCAATCCACTAGGGTTACCTTTTGGTGCTTCACCGGGGAAGGCACAAGTCCCCTCACAATCACCGGGAGATGGCCACAAACAATCACCAACTCATGCCAATCCTCCTTCACTGCACCAAGCCATCTAGGTGGTGGCAACCACCAAGTGCAACAAGTGAATCCAACAGCGAAACACAAACACCAAGTGCCTCTAGATGCAATCACTCAAGCAATGCACTTGGATTCTCTCCCAATCTCACAAAGATGATGAATCAATGATGGAGATGAGTGGGAGGGCTTTGGCTAAGCTCACAAAGTTACTATGTTAATGCAAATGGCCAAGAGAGTGAGCTTGAGCCGGCCATGGGGCTTAAATAGAGAGCCCCCATGAATAGAGTCGTTGGCTCTCTGTTCACTGAAAAATCAGGGTGACCGGACGCGCCAGTCGTATTGACCGGACACATGACCGTAGTGTCCGGTCGCACAATGCACACCACGTGGCTCCTGCATCAAATGCTGATCACCTGATCTCAACGATCATCAGTGCACTTAAGTTGTGACCGGACGCACTATAGTGTAGGACCGGACAAAGGACCCTAGCGTCTGGTCACTTCCAGTAAGGTTCTAGAGGCGGAAATTTGTGACCGGACACGTCCGGTCACTCACAGTCTTCTCTATGCGCCGCCACATCAGTAAGACCGAACACAGAATAGTGTTTAGCCAGAGTCTAGTCATCTACGTCCGATCAAGAGACCGAGGGCGGCCTTCACTGCGCGCCACTGACCGAACATAGGGCCAAAGTCCGGTCACTGCATGACCAGCATCCGGTCACTGTATCTTAGTGACTATCACTTCCTTAATTTCACCAACTTCTCCACCCTTGATTAAATGTGCTAACCACTAAGTGTATCACCTTGTGCATGTGTGTTTTATATTTTCACAAACATTTTCAAGGGTGTTAGCATTCCACTAGATCCTAAATGCATATGCAATGAGTTAGAGCATCTACTTGCACTTTGATAACCGCATTTCGATACAAGTTTCACCCCCTCTTAATAGTACGGCTATCGATCCTAAATGTGATCACACTCTCTAAGTGTCTTGATCACTAAACCAAAAAGCTCCTATCAATTTCACCTTTGCCTTGAGCTTTTTGTTTTTCTTTCTCTTTTTTTCCAAGTCCAAGCACTTGACCATCACCATAGCATCACCATTATCATGTCATGATCTTCATTTGCTTCACTACTTGGAGTAGTGCTACCTATCTCATAATCACTTTGATAAACTAGGTTAGCACTTAGGGTTTCATCAATTCACCAAAACCAAACTAGAGCTTTTAATCTCCTCCTTTTTGGTAATTGATGACAACCCTTTCACAAAGATATGAATTGAAATTTAATTGAATCCATGTTGCTTGCCCAAGCATATTTACCATGTGTAAAAGGATATGGATAAGTTTCATGAACCCCAAATGGTAGCAATTGCTCCCCTACATATGTGCTAAGAGTTTGGATTGTAGCTTGCATGTATGCTTATATAGGAAATATAGGAGACAATGTCTACCAAATGATACTAAGGTATAAGAGATGGACCTTTGAAGTGTGATACCAATCAGAGTGCACCAATATACCATTTTTAGCATCATTAGTAACTAGACATACACAAAAACTAGAATACCCCATGAGATCAACATTAGAAGCAAGGGTCTAGATTCCATGAAATGAACATAAGTCTAGTTACTTAACCTATGCATGCTACTTTCTCATTTCATCATTCAAACCTACAACTAGCATACACCACACAAGCATGGATATTGAAATTTAAAACTTGTGCCATGCAAGCAAATATATGAAGTGCACATTCAAATGCAACATACAAGTTTATGAGCTTGCTCCCCCTGCTTGTGTATAATTTTGATTGATCCCCTTACAATGTCATTTCATTTGTTTGCTCCCCCTATCTTACTATCTTTGTTATACAATGCCATTTCATTTGTTTGCTCTCCGTATCTTACTATCTTTGTGAATTTCTCTCCCCTTTGTCAACAATTAGCACAAAAGGTGAGCTTAAATTTTAGATAGGTTAGGGTGAAACCATGTGAAGTGAGGATCATTTTCCTAATTTGGTTTAATCTAGATCACTTGCAAAAGATATTTAACTTGGTTTGATCTAAGGACAAGCTTCTTCACACCTCCAAATAAGGGTTATCTTGTACCATGTTGAGTTAAACACTTAGAGCACATTTTCTAGATCAAACACTTGGTTTACAAGCTCACAAACATGTCATATGCTACGACTAGACCAAATTAAGCATAGAAGCAATAGTGGTACCATACAAACATCTAATTCATTTGATTTTCATGAATGATCCTAGGACATGATAGGAATGACTAGATGCACTAAACAAGTCCTTAGCAATGGATGAAGGACATGTCAATCAACTTTACCTTGCTTTGTTTGAAGGAGAGGCATGTCATATAATGGGGGTGCATCAACACATATTTGATAAGTCAAGTATGTTCAATTCATTCCTTAGATTGCAAAAGCTCTTCTCATCAAGTGGCTTGGTGAATATATCAGCAAGTTGATCTTCGGTGACTACACTCTCAATGGAAATATCCCCTTTTTGTTGGTGATCTCTTATAAAATGATGGCGGACATCAATGTGCTTTGTTCTTACATGTTGAACCGGATTGTTGGTTAACTTGATTGCACTCTCATTATCACATAGCAATGGCACTTTCTTGAACTTGATTCCAAAGTCACTCAAAGTGGCCTTCATCCAAAATATTTGTGCACAACAACTACTGGCGGATATGTATTCGGCTTCGGCGGTTGATAATGCAACACTATTTTGCTTCTTTGATGACCATGAAACAAGTGATCTTTCCAACAATTGACATATGCCCTAGGTGCTCTTCCTCTCAACCTTGCATCCCGCATAATTTGAGTCAGAGTAACCCACTAGCTCAAGCTTTGCTCCTTTTGGATACCACAAACCAATATTTTGTGTATGCTTCAAGTAACTCAATATTCTTTTTGTAGCCTTCAAGTGACTTTCTCTTGGTGAGGCTTGAAATCTTGCACACATGCATACACTAAACATGACATTCGGCCTTGATGTGGTCACATAGAGTAGGCTTCCAATCATAGACCAATACATCTTTTGATCCACTATGTTGCCACTAGCATCACTATCCAAGCTTCCATTTGTCTCCATTGGTGTACTAATAGCTTTAGCATCATCCATTTCAAACTTCTTGAGCATGTCTTTGATGTACTTGCCTTGACTCATAAATGTGCCATTCTTTATTTGCTTGATTTGAAGACCAAGGAAGTAACTAAGCTCTCTAATCATGGACATCTCAAACTCACTTGCCATCATCTTGCCAAACTTCTCACAAAAATCTTGATTTGTTGACCCAAATATGATATCATCAACATAGATTTGCAATACAAACAAGTTATTTCCAAGCTTCTTGGTGAAGAGAGTGGTGTCAACCTTTCTCATCTTGAATCCCTTAGAGAGTAGAAAATCCCTCAATCTCTCATACCATGCTCTTGGTGCTTGTTTCAATCCATACAAAGCCTTTCTCAACTTGTAAACATGGTTGGGTTTCTTTTCATCTTCAAAACCGGGAGGTTGCTCAACATATACTTCTTCATTTATGTAACCATTGAGAAATGCACTCTTGATATCCATTTGATAGAGTTTGATGTTCTAGGCATAAGCATAGGCTAGCAATATTCTAATTACTTCCAATCTAGCAACTGGGGTATATGTTTCTCCAAAGTCAAGACCTTCAACTTGAGTGTAACCTTGAGCCACTAATCTTGCTTTGTTCCTTATTACTATGCCATCTTGATCCTGCTTGTTCTGAAAGACCCACTTGGTTCTAATTACATTATGATCCATAGGCCTCTCAACTAACTTCCATACTTAATTTCTCTTGAAGTTGTTTAGTTCTTCATGCATAGCATTGACCCAATCAATATCCTTCAAAGCTTCATCTATCTTCTTAGGTTCAATGGATGACACAAGAAATGTTCACAAAATGATGCTAATTTAGATCTTGTTTGTACACCTCTAGAAATATCAACAATTATAGAGTCCAAAGGATGATCTCTTGCAACATTGGTTGGTTAGAGCACTTGCACTTGATTGTTTGCATTTGATTGAACATTTGGTTGAGATGATGAATTAGCCACTCATTGTTGATCTTGCACTTTGTCAACACTAGCACTTGCTAGACTTTGATCTTGAGAACCACTAGCTTGTACATTTGAGTTAGAGAGCACTTGATTATTGTCATCTTCAACATCAATCACCTCTTTTGGTCTTATATCACCAATGTCCATGTTCTTCATTGCATTGACTAATTGAGTGCCTCTCACATCATCTAGATTCTCATCTTCCTCGTAGAAACCATTTGTTTCATTAAATTCCACATCATGAACCTCCTTGAGAGTACCACTAGACAAATTCTAAACTCTATATGCCTTGCTAGTAGTGGAGTAACCAAGCAAGAAACCTTCATCACATTTCTTTTCAAACTTGCTCAATCTAGTGCCTTTCTTCAATATGTAGCATTTACAACCAAAAACCTAAAAGCATGCTATGTTGGGCTTTCTTCCATTCAATAGCTTATAAGGTATCTTCTCCATCATGGGATGACAATAGAGCCGGTTGCTATAATAGCAAGCCGTGTTGATTGCTTCAGCCCAAAAAGAATGATTCACATTGTACTCACTCAACATTGATCTTGCCATCTCAATCAAAGTTCTATTCTTTTTTTCAACTAGGCCATTTGATTGTGGAGTATACTTGGCCAAAAATTGATGCCTAACTCCAAATTCATCACACAAATCATCCACTCTTGTGTTCTTGAACTCACTTTCATAGTCACTTCTCACTTTTATGATGGTTGTTTCAAACTCATTATGAATTCTCTTGATGAATGTCTTGAAGCTTGCAAACACATGACTCTTGTCAACAAGAAAGAACACACATGTGTATCTAGTGAAATCATCCACAATCACAAATCCATATTTGTTTCCACCAATGCTAGTGTATGTGGTTAGTCCAAACAAGTCTATGTGCACCAACTCAAATGCCTTAGATGTGCTCATCATGCTCTTCTTAGGATATGTGTTATCAATTTGTTTTCTGGCTTGACATGCACTACATAGCTTATCCTTCTCAAATGTGACATTTTTCAAGCCTCTAAGTCATGCTTGATCAACTTGTTCAATTGTTTCATTTCAACATGACCAAGCCTTCTATGCCATAACCAACCCATGCTAGACTTAGTGATCAAACATGTTGACAATTGAGGTTCTCTAGCATTGAAATCAACCAAGTATAGATTCTCATATCTAAATCCTTTGAATATCAAGTTAGATCCATCTACACTTATGATCTATAAATCATCTACACCAAATATGCACTTGAAACCAAGATCACATAATTGAGCTACCGATAATAGGTTGAAGTTCAAGCTCTCTACTAGTAGCACATTAGAAATGATCAAGTCATTGGATATTGCAATCTTACCAAGACCTTTGACCTTGCCTTTGCTATTGCCACCAAATGTGATACTATCAATCCCATTGCTCTTATTTTCATTGATTGAATTGAACATTCTTGGATCACCGGTCATGTGTTGTGTGCATCCACTATCAAGCACCCAATGCCTTCCTTCGGCTTTATAATTGACCTACAAAAGAAGATAAATTCTTTTTAGGTACCCAAACTTGCTTGGGTCCTTGAAGGTTAGTTACCAAGGTCTTTGGTACCCAAATGACCTTCTTCTTTGGGCTCACAACTGGTGTACCAATGAACTTAGCCTTCACACCATTGGCACCCTTAACAAGCATATAACAAGAATCAAATCTAATTAAGGATACATAAGGTTGCTTATTCTTGTTAGTCTTGCAATATTGCTTTATATGTCCAACTTGATTGCATCTATTGCAAAACCAACCATTGCCTTCACAAAGCTAGCTTTGGGAGTGACAAAGACCGCCTTGCCTTTCTTGGGGGTATAGCCTAATCTCTCTTTGTTGAGAGAAAACCTTTGTCTACCCAAGCACTTTAGCAAGCAGGCATCTCCACCATAGGCATTGCCTAAGGCACGAGTGAGCTCATTCACCTCTTTCTTGAGGGTCTCATTTTCCACCATAAGTGAGGCATCACAAGTCAAACCATCACTCAAAGGTGAAGTTGAAGTAGAAGTGCTATATGAAGGGTTAGTGGGAGCAACTATAATGTTGATGGCGATGCTTGTTAGTGCTTTCTTGATAGATTTCTTGCCATCATCACTAGAGCCATCACTATCCGAAGAGCCATCACTATCCCAAGTGATCACATAGCCTCCACCCTTTTTCTTCTTTTGGAAGGTCATCTTCTTTTCCTTCTCATTCTTGTGCTTCTTCTTCTTATCCTCATCATTGTCACTATTGTAGGGACAATCCGCTACAACATGATCAGGGCTTTTGCAATTGTAGCATCTTCTCACATATTCTTTGATTTTGGTATGATCTCTTCTCTTTCTTGCACCATAGCCCTTCCTCTTCATGAATTTTCCCATCTTGCGCACAAATAGAGCCATGGTCTCATCATCAATGTCACTAAGATCCTCATCATCACTTGATTCTTTCTTGGACTTGCCCTTGTTCTTGGATGATGAGCTAACCTTGAATGCTACACTCTTCTTCTTCTTATCATCATCTTCCTTCTTGTCATCCTTGTCAACCCCTTCCCTTTCCACACGGTATGTCTCTTGTATCATGACATCACCTAGTACTTGGTTAGGGGTAATCTCCTTCAAATTGCCTTTTATGATAAGTAATCTCAACATCTCAAATCTTGGCGGTAAGCACATCAAGAACTGATAAGAGACATCATCATCATTGATCTTTTCTCCAAATGCCTTCAAATCATCGATAATCAGTTGCAATCGATGGAACATCTCTAGAATGCTCTCATCTTTCTTTATCTTGAAGCTTGTCAACTTATCCTTGAGAATATACAACTTGGCACTCTTCACCGCCGGTGTGCCCTCATATGTTTCCTCCAATCTCTTCCACACCTCATTAGCTCTCTCACAATCCTTGATTTGCTCAAACACCTTAGAATCAATGGCATTGTATATGGTGTTGAGAGCCATTGTATTACATCGCTTGTTGGTCTTATCTTGGTTGGTGAGATTGTCGAGATCAATGATAGCATAGTCACTCTCGGTCACATCCTATACTTGATCATTGATTGAACCAAGATACATCCTCATCTTTCTTTTCCAATAATCATAGCTTGTGCCATCAAAGAACGGTGGTTTGCCCTCCACATGGTTGAACACAACTTAAGCCATAATTTGACACCAAAGTTGTTAAGCCTCCAATCAAAAGGTGACCACAGCTCTGATACCACTTGAAAGGTCCTAATATGGCTCGAGGGGGGGTGAATAGCCTATTTAAAAATCTACAAACCAACTAGAGCAATATGATTAGTATGACAAATAGCGAAAAGCAAACTTGCTCTAGCTCTACAAGGGTTGCAAGCCACCTATCCAACAATTCTAGTTACTATGATCACTAGACACATAATTTACTAAGTCTCTACTCACTAAGAGCTCTCACACTTGCTACACTAAAGAGCTCTACTAGATGAACTTAAGCTACAAAGCAAGCTCTCAATTCTAGCTACACTAAATAGCTTACTACAACTTGTTTGTGGGTATATAAATGAGTAAGTAAGGTGATTATACCACCGCATAGAGGAGTGAACCAATCACAAGATGAATAATAACTCAATCACCAGGAGAATACCAAAGGGCAAGAGACAACCAATATTCTCCTGAGGTTCACGTGCTTGCCAACACGCTATGTCCCTGTTGTGTCGACCAACACTTGGTGGTTTGGTAGCTAAGTGGTGTTGCACGAACCTCGTCCACACAATTGGACACTGTAAGAACCTACCCATAAGTGAGGTAACTCAATGACATGAGCAATCCACTAGGGTTACCTTTCAGTGCTTGGTTAGGGAAGGCACAAGTCCCCTCACAATCACCAAGAGATAGCCACGAACAATCACCAACTCATGCCAATCCTCCTCCACTGCACCAAGCCATCTAGATGGTGGCAACCACCAAGAGCAACAAGCGAATCTAGTAGCGAAACACAAACACCAAGTGCCTCTAGATGAAATCACTCAAGCAATGCACTTAGATTCTCTCTCAATCTCACAAAGATGATGAATCAATGATGGAGATGAGTGGGAGGCTTTGGCTAAGCTCACAAGGTTGTTATGTCAATGTAAATGGCCAAGAGAGTGAGCTTGAGCCGGCCATGGGGCTTAAATAGAGAGCCCCCATGAATAGAGCCATTGGCTCTCTGTTCCCTAAAAAATCAGGGCGACCGGACGCACCGGTAGTATTGACCGGTCGTAGGACCCCAGCGTCCGGTCACACGATGCACGCCATGTGGCTCCTACTGCAAATGCTGATCGCCTGATCTCAACGGTCATCAATGCACTTAAGTTGTAACTAGACGCACTATAGTGTAGGACCAAACATAGGACCCTAGCGTCCAATCACTTCCAGTAAGGTTTTAGAGGCAAAAATTTGTGACCAGACGCGTCCGGTCATGCCCGATCGGACTCGCCTAGTGTCTAGTCACTCACAGTCTTCGCTGTGCGCCGCCACATCAGCAGGACCAGACGCTGAACAGTGTTCAGCCAGAGTCTAGTCACCTGCGTCCGGTCATGAGACTGAGGGTGGCCTTCACTGTGTGCCACTAATCGGACGCAGGGTCAGAGTCCGGTCACTGCGTGACCAGCGTCCGGTCATTGTATCTCAGTGACTATCACTTTCTTCATTTCACCAACTTCTCCACCTTTGATTAAATGTGCTAACCACCAAGTGTATCACCTTGTGCATGTGTGTTAGCATATTTTTCACAAGCGTTTTCAAGGGTGTTAGCATTCCACTAGATCCTAAATGCATATGCAATGAGTTAGAGCATCTAGTTGCACTTTGATAACCGCATTTCGATACAAGTTTCACCCCTCTTAATAGTATGGCTATTGATCCTAAATATGATCACACTCTCTAAGTGTCTTGATCACTAAACCAAAAAGCTCCTATCAATTTCACCTTTGCCTTGAGCTTTTTGTTTTTCTTTCTCTTCTTTTCCAAGTCCAAGCACTTGACCATCACCATGGCATCACCATTATCATGTCATGATCTTCATTTGCTTCACTACTTGGAGTAGTGCTACCTATCTCATAATCACTTTGCTAAACTAGGTTAGCACTTAGGGTTTCATCAATTCACTAAAACCAAACTAGAGCTTTCATCATGAAGCATATGATGCATGGTCCTTGTGGGATGCTTAATCCATACTATCCATGCATGGTGGGCCATGGGTCATGCAAAAACCGTTACCCACGCCCATTCTATGAGGCCACGTCATAGGGAAAGGATTCATACCCCATCTATCAGTGACGCAATGACGGTCGTATGCAAAAAGTTTGAGGCCATTACCTAGACAATCAATGGGTCATTACTTACAACCCTTGCCTACTACGTACCTTCAACTACCATATAAATGTTGAGGCCTATGGGAGCATCAAATCAGTAAAGTATCTGTTCAAGTACATATACAAGGGACATGACAGGGCATCGGTGGTGATGAGGGAGACCGATGAAGCAGACGAGAAAGGCAATGTTGATGAGATCAAGCAGTATAGAGATGCCTGGTGGGTGATGCCTCCAGAATCACTGTGGAGGATATATGGCTTTGACTTGAGCAAGAACCATCCACCAGTACATCAGTTGTAGCTTCATCTACCCAACATGCACATGGTGGCATTTCATAAATGGGACAAGGTCAAATGGATCGTTAATAGGCTAGGTGCAGAAGAGTCAATGCTGATAGCATACTTTGAGGCAAACATGATGCATGAGGAAGCCTGTCAAATCTTGTATCAGGACTTCCCGGAGCATTTTACCTAGCAGTCTGATGGTAAATTCTGGCAAAAAAGGAAAAACTCCATTTTCCAAGTTGGCAGAGTCATCTCAGCCCATCCCGAGGGAGAACGCTACTTTCTTCGTGTTCTCTTAAAGAATGTTGCTGGTGCTACTTCATACAAACACCTTAGGATGGTTGATGGCGTGCTACTACCTTCGTTTCATGAAGCTAAAGAAAGGAGGGGTCTAATCGAAGAAGACAATACATTGGATGAATGTCTAAGTGAAGCTACTTTGTTCCAGATGACTTCCTCTCTGTGAAGGCTAGTTGCAACAATATTGGTATTCTATGAGCCGAATGATGTGATGTGGTTGTGGAAAAAACACTACGATACAATGTCAGAGGACTATAGCCACAATAATACATCTCCGGATCTGGTGCAACAGATGGTTTTGATAGACATTAGAAACATGCTACAGTCTATGGGGAAGGACATAAGGTCATTTCCTCTTCTAGATATTGATCACTCATACGACGATGCTAGCCATATTCCTCATGAGATATTTGAGGAAGCTAGCGTCGAGCAGAATCCTGAAGATGTGCTATTGTGCGACTCACTCAACGCCGAGCAAAGGTCTGCCTATGATGAGATAATGGCCGCTATCTATAGCAAACAAGGTGGGCTATTCTTTGTGGATGGACCTAGCAGAACGGGAAAACCTTTTTGTATAGGGCACTTCTCGCAAAACTACGTAGTTAGGACAAGCTTCCCGTGGCTATAGCTACATCTGGAGTCGCAGCATCCATAATGCCAGGCGGGAGGATGGCCCACTCATGCTTCAAGATACCCCTCACTGTTGAAGAGGGTGGTTGTTGTAGCTTCACGAAATAGAGTGGTACTACCAAGTTGCTGCAGCAAGCAGCTCTCATAATTTGGGACGAGGCATCTATGACAAAGAGGCAAAATGTGGAAGCATTAGACAATAGCCTATGAGATATAATGGGCTGATCAGACCTACCGTTGTCCTTGGTGGAGATTTCAGACAGGTCTTCCCTGTTGTGCGGAAAGGATCCAGGGCTCAAATAGTCGGTGCTTCTCTATGAAGGTCGTATCTTTGGGAATCCATGCGCCACCTAAAGCTCGTCCGCAACATGAGGGCTCAGAGTGACTCGTGGTTTGCAGATTATCTATTGCGCATTGGTGGTGGAACATAAGAGGTTAACGAAGATGGCAATGTACATATTCTAGATGAGATCTGTGTCCCATACTCTAGCGATGCCGAGAAAGATCTTCATAGATTGATCGGCATCATCTTTCTAGATCTAACTGCAAAACATAGCGGACAAAGACTACATCACCACCAGAGCGATTTTATCTACATGTAACGATTGGGTTGACATGATCAATATAAAAATGATTGATATGTTCTAGGGCGGTGAGACGGTGTATCATAGTTTTGACTCCGTGGTAGATGATCCACATAACTACTATCCATCGGAGTTCCTTAACAGTCTGACCCCCAACGGGCTGCCTCCACACATCTTGAAGCTCAAGCTCGGGTGTCTTATCATATTGCTTAGGAATATTAACCCTGCTAATGGGCTATGCAACGGTACAAGGCTGGTGGTGCGGGGGTTCTGAAGAAATACAATCGATGCAGAAATCATGATGGGTAGCATGCTGGGAAGCGGGTGTTCCTTCCTCAAATACCGCTATGCCCGTCCGATGATGAGATGTTCCCATTCTAGTCTAAGAGGAAGCAGTTTCCTATTAGGCTGAGCTTTCCCATGATGGTCAACAAGTCATAGGGCCAAACTATCCCGAACTTGGGTGTGTACCTTCCCGCACCGGTGTTCTCTCACGGTCAGTTGTACGTTGTGATGTCTAGAGCCACGTCAAGAATGAATATTAAGATCCTTGCCCTCCCGCCTGATGCGGATGCATAGGAGGAGGAGGCTAAAAAGATGGAGAAGAAAAATGCTAAAAAGAATGCCGAGGGAAAAAAAGAATGCATCAAATAAAAAAGGATAAGGATAAGAAGACCCCAGTAGTGAATGAAACTTTCACGAAGAATATTGTATTTAAGGAGATTCTAACGCCATAGGCAAGGTAACAGAACATTACTAACACATACAATGCATTTTTTATTCAATTAAATATTGCACAAATAGTATCTCACTAAAGCGATGTCAGTGCCATGGACGCGGCGATCGCTTGAACACTGGCATCCACCGACAGCATGCCAGTGAGCGTCATAACGGACATACACAAGATCGGGAGGAACAGCAAGGTATGGACAGACCCTGACGAATTCTGTCTGGAGCGGTTCCTCGCGGGTGGCGCGGCGGACGCTACTGGCGCTCCCATATGAAATAGTCATCGAGATCGCTGGGCTTGTCGCTGTGACCTCGCCACACCCAATGGAGGACCTCTGTAGCCTCCGTGGCACGTATGTGTCCGCAGTCCACCCACGGATGAGTCGCATTACTTACACATTTAATTTGTCTACCTATACCGTGTGTGTCTTTGCAGTTGCCAGACCATGCGCACGGCGTGCATGGAGCGCGTCGTGAGGAGACACGTAGCGCTAGAGCGGGAGGAATCCATGAGGTGGTAAGACCCCAACCGCTACCTCGCCCTCGTCGACAAACTGGCTGCCGCTGGCAACCCAGAGGCCTGCTTCGTGCTCGATCTCAGGCTCGTCTTCACGCAGGGTCGCACAGACCCCATCGGCACTGCCTATCTCAAACAGGCGGCTGCCGCTGACCACAAGGTGGCGGCCTACATGCTTGATGTCCTCCTCTATAGGGACAACGAGGCCGAGCAGTACATCAGGAAGGTGGAGGGCGAGGACGTCGCCCATGGCTGCAAGCCGGAGGCTAGCAGGACCAACCGGGAGTGCGTGAGGTGCCGCGAGCAAGCTATCGACGTAGTTTGGGAGGTGTTATGGAGGGTGGACGGAACGATGGACCCGATGCCGGTGCCGTCGCCGGAGGTAGGTTGCAAGGGCAGCGGCTACGGCATGGCGAAAGAATGAACCGGCAGCTGCGTTGTCTTTTGTAGCGACGGCTGCAGGATTAGGCATGAGTACTCCGAGTTCTATATATTGCTGATCATGAATCTTGACATAGGTACTTAAGTTGATATCTTATTCTACAGTATATGTCTACGTGGAGTAGACCAAAAACCACACATATTTATACGGTGAGTATAACACTTTGTTTTAAGTTTTTGTGGAAGATTTTTCAAGAGACGCAGTATTACCCATGCAACAGGCACTAGTATTGACATATATACTCGAGCATGTGTACAGGATGGTTTGGAGATGCGGCGGAACTTATTCGTAGATTTATTGGTGCACGAAAGAAATGGATATCGGAGATTTCTTCCTGGTGATATAAAATATTATCTTAGGCGCATCACGGAAAGGTCTATAAAGTAGAGTTTATAAGCCTGTGACACCGCGCTCTCTGTGACTGTTGATTTCATAAACTTTGCTTTTTGATTACCTGTAACTTTAACGTTGAAATTTAATTTTTACAGTATTGTTATCTTATCGTATGTTCCGTGTGTTTTTAGTATAAATTTGTTAACTATCCCATAACAACGCATGAGCACGCTACCTTATACAACTATAAATGGTAACGCGGTAATGGTGCTTTCCGAGCACCGTCCTACAATGCTCTTGAACATATGACATCGTATGCATTTGGATAATGCAATAGATAGTTAGTGAGATGTGTTTCGAAATTATTTGCTGGAGCAAGCAACTTGCAGAGAGCTGGTACAAGCAGAGGATGCTATACATATAGAACAAATTCACATCCTAATTTGTAGGTGACTCACTTATGATAGATATAAAGTTACCAAAACACATGCATGATAGTAATGGTGCCGTACAAATGTGTTCAGCTTAATTATTTCTCTTATTCTATGTATGTATAATGTTTGAGCAGTTAATCTTGGTGATTTACATTCTGGTGCTCACAAGCATTGATATACGAGTATATGCAACTGACTGGTGCCAGGTAAACGCACAAATAAAGGAGGTAGTAGTACATACTACTATCATTTTAATATACACAGGTAACTTGTTGGCAGGGACAGCCACCAGCTGGGTTCCTATGTTTACAGGCCAGAAGTGAGTAGTAGCTTTGAGTTGAACAGATTCCTGAGCAATGTGACAGGCAGTGGTGTCCTTTTTTAAGAAGAGACAGGTAATGCTGCAGTCCTATATGGATGACTAATGTCACAAGTTTACTGTTGAAGATTATGTCTGTACATGCAAAAGACTCGGCAAAGACGTTTATCGGCACTGTAGATGTCGTGTGCTATTTGTCGAGTGTTACACTCGGTAAAGCCTTTGCCGAATGTCTATGGCACACGGCAAAGCCACTTTTTCCAGTAGTGAGTACACAGGCAAAGATCAACCCATATGCAGGATTTGTATTCTCATGGCTGTTTTTAGCTGTCACTAACTTCACAAGTTGCTAGAGCTAGGCGCATGACATATGCATCATGCCCAGAGTACTAATCTAGTAGAGTATGATCTTTGCATCAGTCCAAAGAAACATGAAATCAAACAGCTAGCGAATGATATTGGTCTTTCTTGTCTGCTGGCCGGTACCAGATTTTTTTTTAAAAAAACTCTCTTGGAATGGCACAACAACTAAAGGTAGGTTTTGGAAAGTTGAAGGTTCCTTATTGTAGGGGCCAGAAACCAACAGCGCAACTGGTGAAGTGAAGCAGTTGAGCAAGACAGTCGCGTTCATGCGATAGAATTATCCTTTTTAAGTGTCCAACAAGTACTATTATTATCTTGTGAGGAGGTGACATGGGGCAAGAGATAATTAGGTGTACCAAAAACCCTAAAGTGCTAAGCATAGCATAATGGTTTGAGTTGTCCTTCCTGTTATGCTACACATTTCCTTATGACTAGTGCACAGGAATGGAAGTTTCAGGCCCCATTCAATTGATTGTCTTCATTCATCCCAATTTAGGACTACAGCTTATATACACATTTCCTTGGAACTCAGAAAAGCTCCAAATAGATTCAGAATTGGATGGGATGAGGAACTAGAGTATTATTGGGGCCCAACCCAATTGTCGGTGTTTCGAGTAAACACCAACGAGTAAATTTATATTATTACGCGTCTGGCTCGGATGGTGTTCTAAGAGGACACGAGGTTTATATTGGTTCGGGCGGAATGTCCCTACGTCCAGTTCGTTGCTGCTGCTCATGTTACTAGCACTGAAAAGTTCATAGTAGGGGTTACAAATGGGCGAGAGAGGGGCATGTCCCAAGTCTCTGGTGGAAAGAACGAATGGGTATCGAGAGCTCGGTCGCTGCTCGGCTATGTGTTCGAGGTTCGATGCTAGTGGTTTTTTATCTGATGCCCCTTAGTGCGGTTCCCTGCTTACCCTCTTATAGGCCAAGGAAAAGTACGGGTTACAGCGGGAGAAAAGAGGAGAACGAGAGAGAGAAAGTCCTCTAGGATCGTCGAGCCTTTCCTTTCCTTTGCGCGAGTCCTATTGACACGGTAGGTGGTGACAAGGACAGCTCCACGCTGAGCACTTGTCCGCCGATGATGCCATGCTCTGGCGTTGTCAGCGGGTCATGACATCCCACTCCGCCCCGGTGGGCGACGCAGCGAACCAGCGTGCTGATCAGCGGTCGTACAGGGAGTAGGCAGCATAGTGACCACGCGTTCGTCACTGCGGGCGATGTGAGTTCCCTAGAATGACATGTCGTGGGGATGGGTCGTGTTGAGACGTGACCGCTCCCTGCACGATGCCAGAAGTTTAGCCTTGGGTCATACTTTCTAGCCTGTAGTGGTTGGCGGCGACGTGAGCTTCTGTTAGGAGCTGTGCCCAAGGGATCAGGCGAAGCGGAGCCCGCCCTCAGACGTCGGGGGAGGCAGAGCCAGCCCTCAGACGTCGGGCGAGGTGGAGCCCACCCTCAGACGTTGGGTGAGACAGAGCTAGCCCTCAGACCTTAGGCGAGGCGGAGCCAGCCCTCAGACATCGGGCGAAGCGGAGCCCACCCTCAAACATCGGGCGAGGTGGAGCCAGCCCTCAGACATCGGGCGAGGCAGAGCCCGCGTCCTCTGTGTCGGGCGAAGTGGAGCCCGCCCTTAGACATCGAGTGAGACGGAGCCAGCCCTCAGACGTCGGGCGAGGCAGAGCCCGCCCTCAGACATCGGGCGAGGTAGAGCCCACCCTTAGAGGTCGAGCGAGGTGAAGCCCGCAGCCTCGGTGTCGGGCGAGGCGAAGCCCGTCCCTAGAGGTCGGGCGAGGCGGATCACATGACCTTGGGGTTGGGCGAGGTGGAGCTCGTCCTTAGAGGTCAGACGACGCGGAGCCCGTAGTGTCGGTGTTGGGCGAGGCGGAGCCCGCCCCTAGAGGTCAGGCGAGGCGGATCGCACGACCTTGGGGTCGGGGGAGGCAGAGCCCATGGCCAGAGGTCGGGCGAGCCAGAGCCCACGGCCTCGATGTCGGTTGGAGCTATAGTCACACCTTTAACTGCCTGGATGGATTAACGTATAATGACCATTAGCCCCTCCTCTTCGGGTACCCTAGTATTGGTCCCCGATAGTAGCCCATGAGCTTTCGGAGGAGTAGAATACTCCTTCAGAGGCTTTTTCGAATGGGAGGACTTCTGAGGGCTTTGGCGTTCTTTTGTAGCCCATGGTGTAACATGGGAATGGTGGTTCCCTTTCGTCGAGACCAGACCCTTCGTAGGTATGGCCATGAGATTTGGTGGGTTAGACAAAAGGTCTTTCCTGATTGGGGCCCCGGTATCCCATTCGTGGGGATCCGGCTAGGGCCAGCTGGTGACCGACTTCAGATTCTCAGCGGTCAATCCATATAGTTCTCAGGTCCGTTCGACTGGTCTCAAGGGCTCTTTGCCTTTCTTTAGGAAAAACCCATGGATCATGCCTGGCTGAGACCCGATCGTGGGCCGAGACACCCGTGGTGCTCACGCCCCTAGGTACTAGCTGTTTGCAGGCCCATCCCTTTTCATCCCTTATTTTAAGGGTGCCCAGAGCGGTTGTCGAGCCTGTTGATGGGCTGTGGTAGAACCGCCTAATCTAATGCTTCCCAGGAGTGCTCGTCTTCCATTAGACACTAAGCACTCAGGGGAGAACACTAAATTACTCAGTTCTATTGGGCACACCCTAGGAGAGAACCCGAAAGTCCACATTTTTGTCATCAAGATCACAAATGAGAGAATAAAGCTTACAGCATTCTTAACCATTTCTTACATCACTTTTAATACAAGATCGGAGTATAATATTTATTATTACAACAGCGGAATATAATCATATTATCAGAGTTATGAACAATTTAATGTAATGGCGGAATATAAATATGTGATCAGAATTACAGCGGAAATAAATATCTAATCATGACATGATGAAGTATTGATATATAAACTACGACAATAGATTAGAAAACTTTCATTTATAAAAGCATTTTGTGAGAGTATTAAATAACAACTATGATCGCAGCGTAAAGTAATCCTTGCTGAGCCCACCAGGTGGTATCCACACACAAGGGTCAACACTAGAATCCACCTGTCACCTGCAACAGGGGGAAATAAAACCCTAAGTACTCAATTGTACTCAGCAAGACTTACCTGACAGGAGGAAAGAAAAGACTCCAAGGATATGCAAGGCTATCTGGCTTGTGGGTTTCTTGCATTTGCAGGAAGCATTACTAAGCGTGCGTCCTTATGTTCGATTTTTATTAATAGCCGTATTGGTTCATTAACTAATCATTCTATGTAAGCACCTGTGCTACTTTCAAGCAGGTGGCAAGCAATCAGATTTCCTTTTTCCATTCCATCTTTCATCTTTCAGTTCTTACTATGGTGCTAGGCATAAGACAAGCCGTACCGACTCGGCGGCGATTCATGAACCAATGTCCCTAGCTAGGTACCCCGAAAACACATGTCCCGCTTGTACCCTGGGCACAAGCAGGACCAACCCATCACTCTCCTATCTTGGGGTCCTAAGTCCCCGTCCAAACTAGGACTCCAAGCCCCCGCCCCTAATTTCCGGACTCAGTGCAGTGCAAGGACCTCCTCCACCAAAAACAAAACCCTAACAGTCGGTCCAGAAAGAGCCGGAACCCATGACAAGAGAGCAACAAGCCTTCCAAGCGCCCATACATAAGTATGTGCTCGGGATAATAAATCTATGACTTGCCTTGATGGCTTATGCAACGATCGGTCCTTAACCGACATAGACAGGGAAAGCAGTGTAACCAAGCTATGCCCCCCGTCCACGGCAACACAACCTCTTACACCCACCAATACCCAAACCATATCCCTGCCCGGTCACTATTTTCCTTTCCACCATTTATATATTCCAAGTGATCATAATACAGTAATATATTTCCTATCTCTCGTGAGTGACAGCCATCACTCGACTTCTACCGAAGTCCTGTAGCAAAGCAATCTACATGATCATGTCATACTAGTAAGACTATAGGATAAAGATATATATATGCAAGTGGGTTTCATTCAACTCCTTAAAACTTAATGCACAAATATAATTTAAGCTGCAGAAAAGTAGGGGTTATGCACCGGAGCTTGCCTGGGTAAAATATAACTAAAAGTTAGTATTTGCATCTTCAGATCATCCACCATCAACTGGATAGAAAGCCCATTGCATCATCTCCTAGAGAGAATACCATTACAACATCTTTGGATTCCCAATCATCCTTCAATTGATCCATCATCGTACCTATATGATATGCATTGATGCAAATGCATAGATGTAAATAACCAATGACAGCCAAAATGCTTAGAAATCTGATCACATCTCACAAGCTAACGAGATAGTTCTAACGCGCTAGTCTACGTATCCATATTGTCGAATAAGGCGTTATTTCCTAGCAATTATTTTTGTTATACGAACCCGAGTTGTTTCTTTATCCTATGCTATCCATTTAATCTTTATTCGAAATAGAGCATACCTAACAAACTAATTATTATTGAGCTACAAAAATTACAGTGAGTACCTAATATTGCTAGGAACCTACTGTTGAAATTTCAGATCCAACACTATTACAAATTTACCACAGAAATTCCTACAAGTTCTCCTTTTAACAATATTAAGTGCCTTAAATTAATTATATGGCTTCCAAGACTATTATCAAATCATGTGAACAAAATACACTAACAGGTAGATCATGATTTTAGGAGACTAACAAAATTGGTTTCATAATTTTTGGATTCCTATACCATCTTATATTGATTATACAAATCTGCTTCAGCATTCAATTAGGGAATACCTCAAAAATAAAAGAGGGCCGGCTGCAACAAACTGGGCCAGCAGCCGTGCACATGGCCTGCTAACTAGGCATGGCGTGGTAAGGGCACGACGGCCCAAGGCGGGCGAACGGCCCAGGCGCAAGGCAGCCCAATCAGCCAGTGATTTTTGCAAAAATGACCCTACACTTTTCTCTATTAAACGCTAGATCTAGAGTCATATTTAAATGAGTCACGTATTTCGCACCGAGGACCCTGTACAAAGTTTTGGCTTGGATTCTTACCCTTCTTCATCCTCCAAAGCAGAGCAGAGGGCCGAGGAGCTAGGGACGGTGGCTCCGGCAGGGCGATTCACCGGCTCCCGACAACAAGCGGGCCGGCGCAAATGACGGCATGAGGAGCGGCATGGCAACGTGGCTCGGGCATGCTGTGGCTGCAGGACCCGCGTGGACCAAGGAGCTTACACGTGCATGTGAGGGGCAGGGCACGACGGGCACAGCCATGGCGACCACGATGTGCCACAGCGGCGCTGAGGAGACTCGCGGCGAGGCGGAGCTGCACGCGGCCATCCTCTGGGTGATGGCGAACCTCCTCGGCGACCCGATGGGAAGGGACACGCCGGCGCCACAGCTGTGCTTGGCTTGCGGTGGCTCGCTCGATCGGCCAGCCAGGGCAGGCACAAGTGAGGTGCAGAGGTAAGCGAGGTGGCATGGTGCTGCGGCCATCACGACCGTAGGCGCAGGCGGTCACGAAGCTCGGCGTGATGGTAGGCGCGTGTGCGGGGGGGAGGAGTACGCGGCTGTGCGGTGGTGGCCATGGCACAACAGGGGAAGACAGCGGGGCATGGGAGGGCGCCGGTGCGAGGAGAAGCGAGGCACGCGGATGGCGTGGGGCATGACATAGTGGATGCATGGTAGCGGGGATGGTCGAGCACGAAGGTGGAGCGGCGCCGGTGCACGGCAGCGTGGGCAGCAACTCTAGCATGGGACAATGGAGCTTTGCGCGCTCACGAGTGGGAAAGGAAAGGGCGGTGCTCGCACTCGAGGCTCGCGACCATGGCGGTGGGGCACTGCGGCTCAGAAGGAGCAGCGCTGAGGAAGCATCCGGTTCGATGGGGGTGGTGCGCGGTCACGACCGAGCATGGGCACGCTCGCAAGGAGGAAAAGAATGGCGCCGGTGCAGGACACAGTCGGAGGCAAGGAAGAACGGGCCTAATGCAGCTACGCTGGTTCAGCTGCTGGCGCTATAAAAATGTGCTAGCTGTTGGTGCCCAAAAAGGTAGGCCGCTATAGGACTGCTGGTGCTTCCATTAAAATATTTGGAAAAGACCACCCGCTGCCATTTCCAAGAGATAGCGCATGAGGAGCATGGACAGCAGTGCAGCGAAAGGACAGAGAGAGAGAAGAGAAGAATGGATGGAGGCCAAGAAAAACAGAGTGAGAGCAGCAGCTCGGCGTCCTCAAGAAGTTCTTTTGAAGTTGAACCATGCAAGCTTGTGAAAGGGAGAAATAACCACAGCAGGATACCCCACCAAGAAGTTCGTGGGAGCACTAGCATAGCAACGAACAACAAAATAGGCAATAGCTAGTCGTGGAAAGGCCCCCCTCCAGAAGCAACACATGCCTGTGCCTTCTAGTGCACAGCTGATCGACACATGAGGGCACTACCGACGAGACGACAAAAGCCACCCCCATCTTTATGCTGCTGCCCTGGCGGGGTGGCGCACTGGCATGAAGTGGCCTGGCCTGCTCGACAGGTCACGTCGGTGTAAAGACACAAGCTAAGGCAGAAGCAGGACCACACGCACCCCTTAATTTTGGATAAGACGCTAGCAAGGGAGGGAAACATCGTAGATGCGCCAGAGCACGGACACGGGGGTAGGACAGGACAGTGCAGCGTGGCCGGCAGAGCAATAAGGCGTGACATGAACGAATTGGATAGTTTTTAAATTCTAACTTCGATTTTTGAGATATCATATATATATATACTATTGAATAACTTTTACTTACCAAAACAAGAGTTGCATTTTCCTCAATTAAACTTGCGCTCCTGATTTATTAAGTACTAAATACAAACTATATTTTATTTTGTTTATAAAAATTGCTTTTCATGCTTAATCCAATAAACAAGCCATTCGCCCCTTTTATATGCTATTAGACATTTTTAAACATAAGTCAAATTTTAAAATCCGAGAAAATCGTTTCGGAAATTTTTCTTAGGCCTAAATCATGGTGCTAAACAAGCTCGTAACACCAGAGGTGTTACATGGGCCAACCTTCGAACTCCTGGGCCCAGGTGAGCCCTGGAGGTGTTTTTTGATCCGTATTCCTCTTACTTGCGACGAGTCGTGGCCCGTCTAGAGAGGCAAAACATCCAGCGAGTTTTCCAAGGGGATGGATTGAGATTGCGTGCGCACTAATAGCGGTGGGACGTTGTGGTAGATCATGGCAGGTGTGAAGATCTATGTGGACGGTTGGTTTCCTCACATCCGTCACCCCTATAAAACCAATGTGTTCGCCCCCAGGGTTTCATACCTTGCATCCTTGCCTCCAGAGCCACGACCACCGCCACCAATCACCTAGGGTTCCCTGTCTCTGCATCCCTACCACCGTTGAGCCCACATCCAACTGCCCCCACCTCCAATGGATCCGTGGTGCCGCTCTGACATCACCTTCCAGCACATGGAAGATCTCATCCGTCGTAGTCTTCTCCATGCATGGACCTCAGCCGAGGAGTGGCTGCTGCCAGGCAAGGAGGAGCTACCATCGCCGCTCGACAACTATGTTGTGTCGTTCACCCACTTCCATGAGCGTGGGTTCGTGACCCCCGCCCACATAGCTCTTCGGGGGCTGCTGCATTACTACAAGATCGAGCTGCAGCACCTTAATCCCAATGGGATCCAACATATGGCAGCATTCATCGCCCTATGTGATGGATTCCTAGGGATTAGTCCCCACTTTGATATGTGGAGACACTTCTTTACTGTCACCCTCTAGAAGAAGAGGGAGAAGAGTGGCAGGCAGGAGTTGCACACGCCGATGGGATGCGCCGGCATCCACCTTCAGAACAACCGGGTCGGTGAGTACCTGTCGATATGGCTATCAACGTCCAACAAGGGATGCCATTCATAGTGGTTCTACCTCAAGAACGATGCTACCGCCCCTTCTGCTAGAGTTCACTGGGCTCCTGATTGAAGAGGCCCCAGAGTCTTGGAGGAAGTGGGGTGTCCCAGAGAAGGATAAGAGGAAGATTCAAGACCACATCACCGCCATCTAGATCCTGAAGGTGAGCGGCCCAAAGGGGTCAGGTGTTATGAGGGCCTACCATGCAAGGAGGGTGGTGCCATTGATGACGCACGCGCTCCCACTGTACATGATGGCGCCCAAGGCATCACTCGACAAAACGACGCTCGCTAATGGGGTGCTCCCCAACTCTGAGATCGCACAATACATCAAGGAGGCAATGGAGCTCTCATGGGACGATGTAGGTGCCCCCTCAATTTTGTCTACCCGGTGCCAGGGCATCCTCCAATGCGGCCGACCAGGCCATGTTGTCTTCATAAGTTTCCCCTCCTCATGCCTCATCTTCAGTTGATTTCCCAACCTCTTGATACTAACATTGAAAGGAGCGGGACCAGCCGAGAGACCTCATGTTCATGGATCACACGGCTCTGTTGTTGAGGGATTCATCCATGAGGGCGGTGAATCACATCGAGGGCAAGCATCTGAGGAAGGCAAAGGAAGACAAGAGGAAGAAGAAGCAGCAGAAGTTGTAGGCCCGGGAGCACAGGGAGGACATCGACAGCGATGATGATGATGATGATGGAGACAATGACAAGGTAGTCGATGACATCGAGTGGGATGACCTAGAGAGCGAGGATGTGTTGATAGGTATCAGCTCATCCTTGCAGGAGTCGGGACCCTGCCTGTTCCATAGAGGGGAGGATGTGTCCGGGTAGCCGGCGGAGACAGGCTGGACCATCGGCCTTCCCCAAGAGCCAAAAGGAGCGGGTGGCTGTATTGTCATGCCTAAGGTGCCAGCGGAGGCAGGTGGCTCCACCGTTGTGCCCCAAGATCAAAGGGGAGCGATCCCCTCTACCCAAGAGCAGGGGGCAGGCTCGAAATGGCCTCGCCCTGATGAGGCAGAGCAGAGGTCTAGGGGTTCACCCCCCAAATGTATCTGCCACCCGACAGCACCAAGGTAAGTCATCAGTTCCTCTATTTTTCCCTATTTTGGTTAGATTTCATTGTGATTTATGCTTTTCATTTCTTGCAGCATCGTGAGGTGGCATAATCCTTTGGCACTAGTGCCAAAGAAGAGCGTCACCCCTCAAGCGAGGCGGCAACCGTCGACTGGCATTGCCCCCATTTTGGGCGTGAGCGGCGACGGTGTGACTGTGTCGCCTACCAGTTAGGCGCCGCCCATGGTGGCATCTGTGCCCTCGGTGGGACAAGCGGGCATGGGTGCTCAAGGGATGCCTTTGGGGTCATAGAGCATCCAGTGATGGAGGCGATACCGCTACTGATGATGGGGCAGACGGGACTACCGACCACGCTCATGGTGCCGACCATGGCGGGCATGACGCAGTAGGTCAAGACTTCGCCAATGCAAGTGGAGGAGGCAGCGGCTATGACAGGTGGGTCATAGCTAGGCGCTATCGTGGTGGTGTCTAAGGAATTGGCGCAACCCGTGCCATTGAGAACCTAGGTGATGGCGTCTAGCATGGGCTGGACAGAGGGAGATGCAGCTAAGGGGTCCCCAAAGGTTGTGGTGGTGGCAGAGAGGACCAGCGTGGAGTCGTCCCTAGCCCTAACCTCGGTAGGCAGCGACTTGCCTGTGCGAGGTGAGCCCCTGCTCCATTGGACAAGTCTACAGGACCTGACATCGACACTCTTCACCCTCGACGAAGCCGCCGAGAGCATGGAGCGGGAGAGCATCGACATGGGGATCATGTCTATGCTAGAAGCCTTGGACCACGCCAGGGGTGCCTTGCATGATGTTGTCGTTTCCTCTGGCTAGATATTCGCTCTATCCTGCTTCTTGCCATTTTCCTTCTCTATATGCCTTCTTGTATCCTAACCATCATCTTCTTGCAATCCCGTATCGCTCGTAGCAGGGGGAAGTCTCGGTTCCTTTGTGAGCAGAAGGAAAACTAGGACCGCCTCGTTGAGGAGGTGTAGCTACGTGAGGACGTGACCGCTCAACTTGTCACCGCCCAGCAAAGGGTGGCTGAGCTGACTCCCCTCGTTGAGGAGGTGGATAGTCTTTGGTTGCAGGTGGCCAAGGCCTGTCATCATGCGGACAAGGCTGAGAGGGCGTTCGAGGCCCTGTCAGCAAGATCGTGGAAGGACGATGAGGAGGCTACCAAGGTCAGGAAGGAGCGGGACAAGCTGCTCTAGAAAGGACGCCGAGACCCGCCGGTGGATCCTCAACCTTTTGGCTAAGGTTGAGAAGGAACGAGAGTTGAAGCTGGGGGCCGAGGAGAAGCTCATGGCCCTAGAGAAGAAGGCGAGCCTAGATGCCACGGTGGTTGCTCGGCTATGCAAGGAGTGGGATGAGCTACTCCAAACCATGGAGAGGCTCCACTCAGAGCGTGGCACGGCTCACGAAGAGCATGACTAGGCCTTCCAAGAGAATGACGATGCATAGCAGAGGGTTGGCTCCCTCTAGGCCGAGCTTGGAAACACAATGGCCCAGAAGTTGGAGGCCGAAAGCATTTCCACCGGGTAGGTCATGGACCTCACCGAGGCAAGGAGGAATCTTCAGGTGGAGATCGATGAGCTCAGTATCCTAAGCGCCACCCTTAGAGTGGTCTACGATGACCTAGAGGTGGTGCAGTCGGAGGGGACCAATTCGCTCGCGGCCAATGTCGTCGAGATCATGGCATGGGTGCGGTAGCTCGAGAGGAACTCCCTTCGTGCCAGGGTCAACCAATCCTTCGCAATTGCTCATTCTCATTATGGGGATAACATCGACCTGGAGACGATGAGCCTCGGCTTCACACCTGGCTATGAAGCCCACGAGCTAGAGGAGATGGAAACAGCGGTGGCTTCCCTTTTGTAGGACCTAGCGGACAAGATAGAGAGCATAGTTGTTCCCTAGAGGGTTAGTTAGTCAGATAGGTTGGGTAATCATTCATGTAACAAGCGGGCAAGCTCTAACCCCTCTACACTATTGAACAAGCTTATTGTTTTTGTTTTGTTTGATCGAATTTGTTTTTCCTCCCTTTTTATGTGTGAAAAGGGGGCTCATGTGTTCTGACCCTTCCATTAGTTAAGACCGTAGGGCCCGAGGTATAGGAGGGAAACTCTAATCATGCTAGTAAGCAAGAGTGTCGTAGCTACTGGGGCATAGGTTTCTCGTAGTCTGACCAGCCTTGCTTAGCCATTTGTTTCCACGAACCCTGCCACTAGGTTTAACATGAGGAAGAGGTCGGGTGCGGCGACTATTTTAAAAATGGTATATTTATACCCTTATCAGCCCCCGAGTGAGATTCGACCCCCTACTAGTGCTAGGGGCGGGTGTCACTAAAAATCGAGGAGAGGATAGCAAAACTACTAGGAGAAAGCTTCTCTTGTTTTCGCACGTACCCCCTCCCCAGGATCTGAGCTGTCGTTCTATGACCGCGTGTTCGGTATCCTTGTGAGTCCAACTTTCCTCGAGCCCCACGTGTAGCAGGGGTCTGGTCGAGGGTTGACTCGTCTTTGTGATCATCGCCCTGTCCATGGTTTTCACAACCGGAGGGGTTGAGCCAACGTGACTTGCCTTGATGGCTCAACTAACGCGCTCGGTGAGCTCGCTAGCGGACATGTTTGAGTGGGATCTGGGTCTGTTGTTCATGATAGGGTCAGCAAAGCCCTCATGTAGCATTCCACTGCTCCTTAACTCGCCTTCCAGCAGATGCCTAAGCCATTCTAGAGGGCGACTTAGGTGGCCCAATGGCCTCCCCTTAATGGGGATTCTATGGGCTTGGCTGGAGGTTAGGATTGAACAAGAAGGTTGAGATGACCATGTCCGCTTCTAAGCGGGTCGGGCGAAGGCCGTTGGGGCTCATCTACATTTTCTCCCTTGGCTCTGTTTGACATAGGGTGGCCTCAGGCCCTTCATGGGCCATCCTTCAAACCCCGGTCTCCCAATTTTGGGTCAGGCGGATCAAGCCCTTGGGCCCTACGAGGTTCGGTAGGTGTTGGCCATGTTTCACGTGTCACCCCATCCTCAGTTTCCGCATCTAGAGGGGCTGAGCTAATGACACTTGCCTTGATGGCTCGAGTGTTGTGCTCGGTGAGCTCGCTAACAGGCATGTTAGAGTGGAATCTAGGTCTATCATCCGCTGACGGGGTTGGTAGAGCCCTCATGTGTTATTTCACTACTCCTTAACCCACCTCCTAGTAGATGCCTAAGCCGTTCAATGGGCTCAGGTGGCCCATTGGCCTCTCCTCAATGGAGATTCTATGGGCTTGGCTCAAGGTTCGGATCAAACGAGAAAGGTCAAGGTGTCCCTATCTGCTTCTGATCGGGGTCGAGCAAGGCCGCTGGGGCTCATCTCGGTTTTTTCCCCTAGCTCTGTTTGACGTGAGGCAGCCTCGAGCCCTTTGCGGGCCAACCTTCGAACCTTGGTTGGTTGTCGCTCATATCGAATGAGTCGACTACCGCTTCATGACATCACGCGAAGTGTTGTGATGCAGCAATTGCATATGCAATGCTTGGATGGATGTATGGATGGATGAATGAATGAATGTATGAATGCATGCATGAGGATGGATGAATGAATGATTATGCAATGGAAAAGAAAAGTGGGGGTCGATAAAGTTACCTCGATGGCTCAAGTGATGGGTTTGGGGAGCTCTTACCGGATATGTCCATGTGAGGTCCAGGTCCAACGTTCATGATGGAGCCGGCGTAACCTACAAAGTGCATCCCACCTTTTTGTACCTATCTCTTGGCAGTGGCCAGAGCCATCCAATCGACCAGGGTGACCTGTCGGCCTCTCCTCAATGGAGATTCCACTGGTGGCCCCTCCAAACCCTTCCCGAGAAGGTGGAGGCTAAATCTTGGGGTGCAGGGACAAAGACTCTGATCACGCCAGTGAGCAAAGACGCCATAGCGGTCAGGCATAGGTGTCTCGCACTCTAACCAGCTTTACCCAGTGCTTGTCTCCACACACCTTGCCTCTAGTTTTTTTACATGAGGAGGGGTTGGGCATAGAGAATGTCTACCGAATAGACACTCTTGCTAGCCCCCGAGCGATGTCTGACCTCCTGCCATTGCTGGGGTCGGAGGCTCGGTAGCAAAATTAATGCACGTAAAGTAAGGGTGACCCATCTCTCGGTAGCGACTTTGAGCTGTTCGATCGACATGGCATAGGATTTACCTTGATGGTACGAGTGAGGGGTTTGGGGAGCTTTTACTGGATATGATTGAGTGGAATCTGGGTCCATCGTTTGTGATGGGGTCGGCATAACCCGCGTGGGGCACCTTGCTGCCCCATACCCATTTCTCGTCAGTGGCCAAGCCATCCGATCAACTTGTGTTACCTGCTAGGACAAGACTTACCTATGGAGGTATGACATGAGAACATCTAGTCCAAAAACATAGTTAGGCATATAAGCTAGCCGGTGAACTTGTAATGAATGGACAAGCTCTTAGATTTTGTTATGGCCATACAGTTTTTGGCCCTTCTCCCCTTTTTGTATAAAAAGGTTAGTGCATTCTAACCCTCTTCATCATTAAGGCCGTAAAGCTCAAGGTGTAGGTGAGCAAGTTCTAATCACGCTAGTGAGCAAAGGCGCCATAGCCGCCAGGGCATAGGTCTCTCGTAGTCTGACCAGTTATACTCAGAGCTTGTTCCTGCACCCCTAGCTCCTAGGTCTCAACGTGAGAGGGGGTTAGGCACAGAGAATGTTTGCCAGGTGGACATACTCTTAAACATGTACCGACCCTTTCCATGGCTAAGGCCAAAAAGCCCGGGGTGTGAAAAAAAACTCTGATCACGCTGGTGAGCAAAGATGCCATAGCCACCGAGGCGTAGGTTTCTCGCAGTCCAACCAATTTTACTCAGCATTTGTTTTCACAACCTTCACTTTTGGGTCTTAATCATGAGAAAGGGTCAGACATAGAGACAGTCTACCAGATAGATATGCTCTTATTAGCCCCCGAGTGAGGCCCGACCCCCTACCGTTGCCTAGGTTGGGTGTCACAAAATATTGGGGAGTTCGATAACAAAACTGATAAGAGAAAGCATGCATTTATTAAGGGTAAAAACGATGTAGTTGCTCGATGTTCTAGACATTGGCGAAGACCTCGCCATCAATGGTCTTGAGCTTATAGGCACCTGGCCAGAGCACCTCTATGATGATGTATGGTCCCTCCAATGGTGGGGAGAGGTTGTGGTGGTCCTTGCTTCTCTAGACGAGGCGGAGGACTAGGTCTCCGACATTGAAGGCCTGACCCTACACTCGATGGGTGTGGTACCATCACAATGCCTACTAGTACTTGGCCGAGCAGAGGAGGGCAACATCACGTGCTTCATCTAGCTAGTCCATGGCATCCTTGAGGGATGCCTTAGCTCCCTATTCATCGTATGCCCTAACCCTTTGCGCTCCATAGTTGAGGTCGTTCAGGAGGATAGCCTCAGAACCATTGACCATGAAGAACAGCGTGTAGCCGGTGGCCTGGCTAGGAGTCATCCTCAAGCTCTAGAGCACCATGGGAAGCTCAACGACTCATCATTCGCCAAACTTGTTCAACCGGTTAAAGATTCTAGGCTTGAAGACCTATAGGACCATACCATTTGCGCGCTCAACCTACCCGTTCATGCGGGTGTGCACCATGGTGGCCCAATCGACCTGGATGTGGTATTCATCATAAAATCAAAAGAACTACATGCCGTTGTCTGTGATGATGGAGTTTGGGACTTTGAAATGATGGACGATGTTGAGGAAGAACAGCATGGCTTGCTCGGACTTGATTGCAGAGATCAGCTGAGCCTCTATCCACTTTGTAAACTTATCTACGGTCATAAGCAAGTGGGTGTAGCCCCCAAGTGCCCTTTTGAGGGGTCCAGCCAGATTGAGCCTCTAGACCATGAACAGCCACATGATGGGGATTGTCTAGAGTGCTTGGGCCAGGAGGTGAGTCTACCGAGTATAGTACTGACACCCTTCGTAGGTGTGTACAATCTGCTCGGTGTCGGCTACTACGGTCGGACAGTAGAAGCCTTATCGAAATGTGTTTCTGACTAGGGTTCTAGACGCAGCATGGTGACTGCAGACCCCATCGTGGATATTGCTCAGCAAATGCTTCCCCTGTTCGATGGGGATGCAGCGCTGTAGGATTTTGGTGTGGCTTCACTTGTAGAGTTCACCCTCAATGAGAACAAAGGATTTGGCACGACGCGTGAGCAGTTGAGCCTCTATCTTGTCTATTAGCAGCGCCTCACGGAGGAAGTAGTTGAGGTAGAGCATCCTCCAGTCGACTCGAGGGTCGGGCTCTATTGCTAGGTCTTCTTTGAGCTCCATGACTTTAGGGTCAGACAGAGCTGATGGTTGGTGTCAATATTTTACCACCGATAGCCTGCCACAGGGGTACCCGGGGCAGTATGTTCGGGCTTCGGCGTATGCTGAACTCGATGGTTAACGCAAGAGATAGTCGATTTATCCTAGTTTAGGCCCTCGATCGTGGATCGAGTAATAACCCTACGTCTAGTCGGCGTTAGCCTTTGCGTTGGATTGATTATAAAGTGTTGTACAATTGTTGTTCTCTTATTCAGGAGCCTTGCCCTCCTTTATATAGTCAGGAGGCCAGAGTCCTAGTCGGTTTACAATGAGAGTTTCTAGTAGGATTACTAAATAGTACTACTACTAAGATTACATGCGAAGAATCCTAGTTAGACTGGATCTTCTCTCTTCCTTGCGGGGTATCCTATGGGTCCCGCATCAACAAGCCCCCAAGCACTTCATGGTTGAGCTCTGAAAGTCTCATTTTGCTCCTTCAGGTCTTGTTGAGTAGGAACAAACGTCATCCGAGTGCTTTCTGGAGTGAAACCTTGTAGCGCTTCTTGGGATCTTCAAGTGGTGAGTGCTTTTTGAAGAAAAAGTACATCCATCTAGTTGTAGTCCTTGAGCCTCTTGCTATTTGGAACAAGGAGCTGGAGGATCTTGTCTTGAAGTTGCTCTGATTGTTCGTTGAAGTTTTATAAAAAAGAACTCGAATATGGCTCGTTCCGGGTTCTTTTTCTTGTAATGTCTTGAAGTGGTCTGCATTGAGGAAGTCTTTTGGTGACGTGCGCTTTTTCGAAGAAAAAGTGCACTCACTGAGTGTAGCCCCCAAGCCTCTTGCTATTTCGAACAAAAAGTTGGAGGGTCTTGAATCTTTATGTTGTTTGAAAATTTGTGTTCTGAAGTAGTCCCCGAGACTTGGATTATGTCATCATCCGAGTAGTTTTGCGGCATCTTTCCGAAGCAGCCCTTTAGTCTTGGATTAAACCGTCATCCTTGTAGTTTCGTGGTATCTAGCCTCCGAGCTTATGTCCGGGTTATTTTAGTCAGAAAGAACTCGGTTACATGGCCTTGGCATACTCTCCGCTAGTCTTCTATTGTCGGATGTGGTTGTGTGGAGTTGGTTGGGTGTAAATGTTGTTTATTGACGGGTTGTACTATGGTGGTATATCCTTCCGAATATGCTTGTCCTTGGTCACTGTTCCTTCATGCCTGAGTCCTTTTTCATTGAGTTCTATCTTTTCACTGTTTCCTTTGTCAGGTCTTTACCTTTGGTGCTCCTGGGTCATGTGCACCGCTCTTTTGGTCTATAAATACCCTCTTGTGGTGCTTGTTTTTGAATCATTGAGCATTATGTTGTGTGGCTTGAAGTCTTTGTAGTCATAGATATGGTAGTTTGTGAAGTTGAGCAGCCCCCGGGCGTATCTTGTTGTTGTTGTGTATCTCGTCGTAGCTGGAGGAAGTCTTGTGATAGGGGTTAGAGGTAGACTAATCCCGCAGTGGCGTTGCACCAGGAAGTTGGTGGCGATAGTTGGAGGAAGTCTTGTGATGTGGGCTTCGTTCCTTCATCCGGTAGTTCTTGGCTGGTGCTCTTTGTCTGCCCTGTGGCTTTCCGGTGTAGATCAACACCTGATCCTGCATCACATCAGGCTTGGGTAGACATATGCCTGCCAGCCTCCTTTGGTCCATGCTTTCCTGCTGTGCTGCTGATTTCTGTCTTGGATGCACTGTGTTCGTCCTTTGAAGAAAAACAGTGTAGCCAAGGGTGGTTTGTTCTACCTGGCAGCAAATTGGAACACGTAGTCGTTCTAGAGCCTAGCCGTGTCCGGGTTCCTCTTTGCTACCTTGCTTGTTGTAGTACTAAGTTCGTCGAGTCTTGTAAGATGTGTAATCTTGTACTTCTTGATTTCATTTGTAATAAAAAAGATTCTTGCCTTCTTAGTTGCCATGCTTTTTCCTGCTATATTGCTTATGGAATTTCCGAGTTCTTTTTATCAAGAACCGGGTTCTTTTGTTCCTTCAGAAGTTACCCTTCCTTTCTTCTTTGAGGATGGGTTGTTCTTGTAGTTATCTGATGGCTCCATAGTAGTGCTGGATGGATAAGTCTGAAATCTGCCCGTTGGATTGTACCGTTGTGTTGATTTGTGCCCTCCATCGTTTTAACTACGTCGGTAAATGGACCGTTGCGTTCTCACATGGTGTTTTAATGGGCCTAGTGGGCCATTTCTAACGCTGTAAAATTTATTTATAGACCCTTCGTCCTCTTTTTCTTTACTGCCTTTCTTTTGCCTTCAAACCCTAGCTCCTAATCATCCGCCATCGCCATTATCGCCGTCACCCGAGCACCATCATCCTAGCTTCATCTTTCCTAGTACCTTTTTGCTTCCGCTAGTTCATGGGTAAGAAGAAAACCGCGAGCAAGTCCTAGGTGACCTTTGTGGATGAGGAGTCATCCCTTTCTTTGATCGAGAACCAAGAGTTTGTGGCCATGAGGGCTGCTCAGAAGGTTTGGCCGGCTCCAACAACAAGCGAAGATCAGCTGCGCGAGCTCATCAGCGACGGCTTGATCCAAAGCAAAGTCATCGCTGAATGGAGAGTTCCGGGCGAGCATCGGGTTCCTGCTCCGGGTCCTGGTGAGATTGTCCTCTTTGTTTCCTTTGTCCACGCCGGACTTTGCCTTCCTGCTTCTGCCTTCCTTCATCAGTTTCTTGGTTATTTCGGGGTTAGTCTGAACCATCTAACCCCTAATGCCATTCTCCATCTTTCCGTTTTTGTTCATCTCTATGAAGCTTTCCTCGGAATCCCTCCTTCTCTATCTCTTTTTCGCTACTTCTTTCATCTGAAACCTCAACCCCGCCGTGAAGAAACCAGCATTCTTGGTGGTTACGGGATTCAGTTTCACCAGGGTCTTAAGATCAAGTTCTTTGACTATGACCTAGTCGATTCTGTAAAAGATTAGCGTGCCGACTGGTTTTATGCTGCCAATTTGATCCCTTCCCTTGTCGTCCACTCTAGATCTGGTCCTATGGTGAATGACCAATGGGACAAGAAACTTGAGTCACCCGCTAAGATTCAAGTGATCCAGCCACTCCTTGATAGGATTAGCATGCTGAAACAGTAGGGTTTAACCAGTTTCGGTATTGTCTTGAGTTTTCTTCGTCGCCGAGTTTAGCCTTTGAAAGAGCGGGAACACCTTGGCTTTGAGTATTTTGGGGCCAAGGATCCTTCACGCATGGTTTCAGCTCTTGAGCTGACCGATGAGGAGGTACTCGAGCGTCTCCAGAAGATGCTGAAAGGAGTAAGCGTTGTTCCTCCTACTGTCTCCGAGTTCTCTGCCAACAACCCGCTCCTAGATGTGAGTTGTTTATTTCTTTGTTTGGGTACTTTATGTATTCTTGCTGCATCCATTTTTGCTTAGCTTTTCCTTGTCTTGCTATTTTATCTTTTTTCGTAGGAGCTTGGGCGGAACTTTGTTGATCCGATCCCTCTTGATGTTCTCCCTACCGTGGCGGAGACTGGGGATAAACTTGCTGGAACTTCTGCAACTAGTAAGTCCCCAACCTCCACAGCGCTTCCTGGAGTTTCTTTCGGATTTGTTGATGTATATGAAGAATATGTTCCTCATCTTGTCCCTCGCGGTCCTCGTAGTGTCCCAAAGAGGGGGCAAACAGATGGGTCTTCATCTGGCCTGCCTGTCTCCAAGAAGCCTCACAAACCAAGTACTCTCTCAGGTACTCTAGTTGTTGCTAGCATGCTCTTAGGTGAGCACATTTAATACTCTTTGTTCCTTTGTTTTCCTATTTTTCTCTTGAACCGAGTACTTTTTATTCTTTTTTCAGCAGGTGCTCTGGTTTCCTTGGTTGAGGGAGAGGAGGATGATGAAGTACCCCTCATCACGTGGCAGTGAGTTGTTTTCATATTCCTGTTGCATTGAATTTCTCTTCTTTGTCTTGACTTTTAGTCTTGAACTTTTTGAAGTAACCGGACGTCGGGTACGAGTTCTTCTGAGGCTCCTGCACCGACTTCTTCTGAAGCTCCGGTGTCGAGTTCTTTGGTAGCCTTGATACCGAGCTCTACCGCTCCTCCAGTGCAGAGTTCTTCCATGGCTCCAGCCCCGGCTTCTTCTGTGGCTCCAGTATCTGCTATCCCGCTCCCGTCGTCGGGTGGCGGGGATGTTTTATCCGTCGTGGTCCCCCCAGCGAGGCCTTCTTTTGGCTTCACGAAGAAGAAAGTGGTTGGGTGAGTAGATTCTGGTTTCATCCTTTTGCTTCTGTCTTCCTTCTTCTGGTTCTCATCGGTGATTTTTTTTATCAATTTTCAGTCTTTTGTCTTCTCTCGTTTCTTCATCGACTTCTTCTTAGCCTTCCACCGTGCCATTGAGTTCCGAGCATCAGGACTCACAACATACTGTTGGTGAAGTTGCTACGGGGGCTTCGGAGCTACCTGGCGAAGTTACGGTCTTGGCTGCCCCGGAGGTGACTGTGGCTGTCGTGTCGGGTCCTTCTGAGGGATTGGCTTCGGCTTCCCAGGAGGTTGCTTTGGTCATTCCTTCTTCGCCCCAGCCGGCCTCTCCTTTCCCTTCTCTCGCTTCCGGTGGTCCCTCTTTTACCGATGACGTGGTGCAACAGTTCGATGCCACCCATCGGCTATCGGAGCTGACCGCAGCCTGGGGGAGCTTGGCGTTCTCTGTGACTTCTTTCAGGGAGAAGCTTCACGTAAGTTTTTCTGAGATTCTTTCTTAGGCCATTTGTTTTGCCTTCGTTCTTACGCCTTATTTTTCTCTATCTCTAATTGTTTAGACTTTCTCTCGTGACCATACTGGCTTCTTCTTTTCATCTGAAACCGAGAAGAAGTTGTCCTCCAAGGTAAGTTCTCTGATGACTGACCTTGACCTTCTCCGGGCTAAGTTGGAGGCTGAGCGTAAGTCGCATCAAAAAGAGGAAAAGGCTCTCCATGCCCGGGTGGTAGAGGTAGAAAAATAGAGAGACACTATTGCCCAGGAGTTGGAGAAATAGAAAGATGCTGCTATCTAGGAGGCCTCGAAGAACTCAGAGGCCATGAAGAGCTTGGAAGCCATGAAGAAAGAATGTAAAGGTATTCCGGGTTCTCTTTGTTTCTTTCAGTATTCAAACCTTTCCCTCCTACTGACTTGTTGTTTGGTGTCTTGTCCAGCTCTCCGAGTTGAAGGAAAAAAGCTCTCGGAGGGCATTGATGAAATGAAGACTCTCGTTCATACAAGTCATAACAAGGCTGAGGAGGTAATTACTCATACTGAAGAAGAACTTGCACTTGCTAAGTTAATCAGGCATGGAGCTGATAAAGATCTTTTGTAGGCCCAAAAAACTATTGAAGATTTGTCTGGGAAGCTGGCGACGGCTACTGAAAATTGGAACATTTTGTAGAAATCCTTTCGTTCAGTAGCTGATGTTCTCCGGACTCCAGCAGATGATGGGCAATCTTGGGCTCAGTTCATTTCTCAGATTCCGACTCATTTCCAAGAGTTCACGAAGAAATGCGCTCAAGTATGTACCAAGAATGTGCTGGCCCAGGTCCGGGTCCTTGTTCCAGAGGCACCTCTATCCAAGATAGCAGAGGAAGCTGATAGCCAAGAGTACCTTAATGCCGTTGAGAGGATGGAGCCTGAGGTCAAAGGTTTAGCCAGTAGGGTTGTAGACAGTCTTAATATTGATATTTCCCTTCCTGATGACAATGCTTGATCCAATTGACCAGCCTCTTGTAATATTACACTCCTCTTCAAATGAAGATTCTTTATTTTCGTTGATGTATTCTTTGCCCGGGTGTGGTCGGAGTTACTTGACTTGCTGAGTACTTTGCCCCATTTTCGTCTCTGCCCTGTAAACCACTCTGTGCGTTATCCTGACGAAATCCCTCGATTTGTCGAGTATTTTTCTTTTCTTCCTCTTTCGTGATCCGTCGAGTGCTTTGTCCGCGCTATGACTTGTTAGATGTAGATCTTTGTGTTGACAACCTTTCATCTACGCTATGTAAAATGACTCGGCATAGAATGTTGCCTTGACAAACTTTGGCATCCGAGTGCTTTCTTGAGTGGCGCTTGTGCTTTTCTGAGGAAAAAGTATTCCTATCTGGATGTAGCCCCCGAGCCTCTTGCTTTCCAGAACGAAGAGCTAGAGGGTCTTTTTAAGCTTAATTTTCGGTCGACTAGTTTTAGGTGTTAGCTTTTAGCTACCCTCATCGGCGGGCTCAAGCGTCTTTTCAGCTATTTTGCTCTCGGCCGGGATGCTCAAGCATGTTTTCAACCATTTTGCTTTTTGTTTCGAGTGTTAGCTTTTAGCTACCCTCATCGGTGGGCTCAAGCATCTTTTCAGCTATTTTGCTCTCGGCCGGGATGCTTAGGCATGTTTTCAGCCATTTTGCTTTTTGTTTCGGGTGTTAGCTTATTAGCTACCCTCATCGGCGGGCTCAAGCGTCTTTTTAGCTATTTTGCTCTCGGTCGGTAGGCTCAGGCATGTTTCAGCCATTTTGCTCTTTTGTTCGGGTGTTAGCTTATTAGCTACCCTCATCGGCGGGCTCAAGCATATTTTCAACTATTTTGCTCTCGGCCGGTAGGCTCAGGCATGTTTCAGCCATTTTGCTCTTTTGTTCGGGTGTTAGCTTATTAGCTACCCTCATCGGCGGGTTCAAGCATCTTTTTAGCTATTTTGCTCTCGGCCGGTAGGCTTAGGCATGTTTCAGCCATTTTGCTCTTTTGTTTGGGTGTTAGCTTATTAGATACCCTCATCGGCGGGCTCAAGCATCTTTTCAGCTACTTTGCTCTCGGCCGGTAGGCTCAGGCATGTTTCAGCCATTTTGCTCTTTTGTTTCGTGAAAACAACTTGTTGAAAGTCATGACAAGACATGCTGTGGATGAATATCATCTTTATTGATCATGAATATAAACTAATACATATGTTGTCGAGGAATATTGTCCTTTGTCGATTGTGAACATTGGTCCCTTGTGGCTTGCATATCTGTTTTTTCTTGAGTTGTTTTTACGCGTAGAATCTTCTTAGCTGGCTGATGTGCCATGTATTGTTGACTTCTCTTCCATCTTCGGTTATTAACTTGTATGTGCCTGGTCCGGTGACTTTTGTGATAATGAATAGACCTTCCCATGGACTGAGTAGCTTATGTCGTCCGTCAGTTCTTTGTATCCTTCTTAGCACTAAGTCTCTAACTTGTAATGATCGAGGATGGATACTCTTGTTGTAGTGTCATCTTAAACCTTATAGGTATCTGGCTGATTAGAGGGTAGTGTTTACTCTGACTTCTTTGAGCTATCGAGTTCTAATCTTCTTGTGTGTTCTGCTTCTCCTTCATCATATTGTTCTATCTTTGGTGATGTCCAGATCAAATCGGTAGGCAGTACGGCTTCTGACCCGTAAACTAGGAAGAAGGGTGAGTAGCCTGTTGCTCTGCTTATTTGAGTTCGTAGCCCCCATACTACTTTAGGTAATTCTTCAATCCATTTAGACCTATAGTCCACTAGTTCTTCGTATAACCTTGGTTTTAATCCAGCTAGTATGAGTCCATTAGCCCTTTCTACTTGTCCGTTGGCTTTTAGATGTGCAACAGACGCGTAGTCTATACTGAAACCATAGTCTTGTGCCCAGCTTTTGAATTCTGTAGCTGTGAAGGGGGAGCCTAGATCTGTGATGATTCGGTTGGGCATGCCGAAGCGGTGCATAATGTCTTGGATGAACTCGACTGCTTTGGCTGCGCTGTATTTTGCAAGTGGTTTGTATTCAATCCACTTGGTGAACTTGTCGATTGCTACAAAGATGTACTCAAAGCCACCTTTTGCTTTCTTCAGAGGTCCTACTTGATCCAGCCCCCAGCAGGAAAAAGGCCAAGCGGGTGGGATGCAGATAAGGTTGTGAGCTGGCACATGGGCTTGTCTTGCAAACATTTGGCAACCTTTGCATTTTCTGACAAGTTCTTCTATGTCTTTCAAAGCGGTTGGCCAGTAGAATCCGGTGCGAAATGCTTTGCCAACCAGTGTTCTTGAAGCGGCATGATTTCCATAGCAACCTAAGTGTATTTCGTCTAGGATCTCTTTGCCTTCTTCAAATGAGACACATTTTAGGAGTACTCCTGATGATGCTGCTCTTCTGTAAAGTCTATCTCCTACTAGAACATAGTTTTTGCTTCTGCGAACAACTTGGGTGGCTTCTGCTTTATCTGCTGACAATTTATTTTCTTTGATATAGTCGATGAAAACTTGGCTCCATGAAGTGTTGATTACCAAGATCTGAACGCCTTTAGCCTAAATTTTAGGGGTTGTTTCACCAGGTTGTTTGATAGAGGGAACTGATAGCTCTTCTATGAATACGCTGGGTGGAACATTCGCTCCGTCTGATCTGAGCTTGGCGAGGACATCTGCTGCAATGTTGGAATCGCGCAGGACGTGTAGAATTTCTAATCCTTGGAAATATTTTTCAAGTTTCCGTATTTCAGCACAGTAAGCACCCATGTTTTCTTTGGTGTAATCCCAATCTTTGTTGACTTGGTTGATGACTACTGCTGAATCGCCGTATACGAGTAATCTCTTTATTCCGAGGGTAATTGCCACTCGTAGCCCGTGGATGAGGGCTTCATATTCTGCTTTGTTATTTGTAGCTTGCCATAATATCTTAAGGACATACTTGAGTTGTTTTCCTTCTGGAGAAATAAGGAGAACGCCTGCACCGGCTCCGCCTAGTTTGAGTGACCCATCAAAGTACATCTTCCAGTGGTCAAGGATTGTATCTGATAAAGGTTGTTGAATCTCTGTCCACTCGGCCACAAAATCGGCAAGGGCTTGAGATTTGATTGCTTTCTGTGGTGTGAAATCGATGTTAAGAGCTCCAAGTTCAACTGCCCATTTTGATATGCGTCCCGTCGCATCTCTGTTGTGTAAGATGTCTCCAAGCGGGAAGTCTATCACCACTGTGATCTGGTGGCTTTCAAAATAGTGGCGAAGCTTGCGTGAAGTGACCAATAGGGCGTAGAGTAGTTTTTGCACATGCGGGTACCATATTTTTGATTCAGATAATACTTCGCTGATGTAGTATACGGGTCGTTGTACTTTATACACGCGTCCTTCTTCTCTTTCTATGACTATTGCCGTGCTGACCACAGTAGTAGTCACCGCAATGTATAGCATCATATCTTCGTCTTTCCTTGGGGGTGTGAGAATTGGTGAGGATGTGAGGTATGCCTTAAGTTTCTTCAAAGCTTCATTGGCTTCTTCTGTCCATTCGAACTTATCTGTCTTCTTTAGTAGTTTAAAGAAAGGTAGTCCTTTTTCACCGAGCCTTGAAATGAAACGATTGAGTGCCGCCATGCAGCCCATTAGCTTTTGCACATCTTTGATGTTTCTAGGTGGGCCCATTTCTGTTATAGCTCGAATTTGCTTGGTGCTGGCTTCAATCCCGCGCTGACTGACCAAAAATCCGAGTAGTTGTCCTGAGGGAACTCCGAATACACATTTATTTGGGTTCAACTTCCATCTCCATCTCTTTAAGTTTTTGAAGGATTGCTTTAAATCTTCAATTAGAGTGTCTGGGTTCTTTGTCTTCACCACTACATCATCCACGTATGCCTCCACATTTTCATCGATTTGATCCCCAAGGCAAGTTTGGATAGCTCTTTGGTATGTGGCGCCAACGTTCTTTAGTCCAAACGACATGGTCTTGTAACAGTAAGCATCAAACGGAGTAATGAAAGACATCTTGCTCTGGTCTTGTTCTTTTAATGCGATCTGGTGATACCCTGAATAGCAATCGAGAAAGGATAATAGTGCAGACCCTTCTGTTGAGTCAACTATCTGGTCAATGCATGGTAGCCCGAACGGATCTTTTGGGCAATGTTTGTTGAGATCTGTGTAGTTGACGCACATGCGCCACTTGTCTATGTTCTTCTTCTACACAAGGACTGGGTTTGCTAGCCAATCTGGATGAATGATTTCTCTAATGAATCCGGCCACCATTAGCTTTGTGATTTCTTTTTTAATTGCTGCCTTCTTGTCAGGTGAGAATCGTCGTAGCCATTGCTTTACAGGCTTGGAGCTTTCATTAACTTCAATTCTATGCTCAGCCAACTCTCTTGGGACACCTGGCATGTCGGCCGGCTTCCAAGCGAAGATATCTTTGTTGTCCCGAAGAAAGTTGGTAAGCGTGAGTTCCTATTTTGCCGAGAGGTGAGCACTGATGGTTGCTGTCTTGGAGGTATCGCCAGTGCCCAAGTCGATTTGCTTGACGTCGGCTTCTTTTGGTGGTGTGATGATGCTGGGCTTTTTAGCTGGTATTTATAATTCTTCTTGGCTCATCTCTGTAGCAATTGTGGCCATTTCTTTTCTACTTTGGTCATCTTGTGCTCTGGCTGCAATCTGGATTGCTTGAACATCGCAGTCAAAAGCGCGTTTCAAGTCACTTCGAAGGGAAAGTAGTCCATTAGGTCCTGGCATCTTGAGCAGCAAATACGGGTAATGCGGTATCACCATGAATTTTGCTGGTGCCGGTCGTCCGAGAATTGCGTGGTATGATGACTCAAAGTCCGCCACCTCAAATTTGATGAATTCTGTTCGGTAGTTCGAGGGTGTTCCAAAAGTGACTGGTAGAGTAATTTGTCCGAGCGGCATGGCTGTTTTGCCGGGTACTATTCCGTAAAAAGGTGTGCTTGTTGGTGTGATCATCCCGGCAAGTTGTAGTCCCATCTTCCTTAGTGTTTCTGAAAAGATGATGTTGAGTCTGGCTCCCCTGTCAATTAATACTTTGGTGACAGTCATACCAGCAATAGTTAGATCTAGAACCAGTGGATAATGGCCTGCGTTTCCCACGCTAGTCCATTGGTCTTCTCTGGTAAATTGGATAGGATACTATAACCAATTGAGATATCTTGGTGTAGCCGGTTTTGCTATCATGATAGTCCGTAGTGCTAGTTTTTCTTGATGTTTGCTTCTGCAATCTAGAGCCCCTGAGAAGATCACTGCTACCGTTCCCCTAGGTTTTTGGAATCCTTTGTCCTCGTGGTTGTCTTCATCTTTTTTCTGATTATTCTCTTTGGTGTTCTCCTTACTATCTTTTCTTGTGTATCGATCATTGAAAGTGTAGCAATTTCTAATGGTGTATCTCCCATTGGGGTGCAATGGGTAACGTATGTTTTCAATGTCATCATATCTTCTGGGTTTGGAAAGCTTCTTTGATTTGTCGGCCATTGCCACGGTATTGTCTGGTCTACGTTTTCTTTCTTGATGTCTGCTATTTCGATGATTTTGCTTATCCGGGTTGTCCTGGTTGCTTCTATCCAGGAACCTCTCTCGTGTTTTTTCTTCTATAGTAATCATCTTTTCTACTGTTCATCTGAACTCTTCATTGTTTCTCGGATTTTCTTTGCAGAAGTCTTGAAGTTGCCACCTAGCCATGATTTCGTGAGAGAAAGCTTCAATTACTTCTCGTTCGGTGATGTCATGCACTTGAGCCCGCAGTTCGCCGAATCGTCGATAGTAATTTCTGAGACTTTCGCCTCCCTTTTGCTTGAGTCCTTTCAGTTCTGCATGAGTGATCGGGTGTGTGATGATACCCGCGAAATTTTCACAAAAAGCTCTTTGCAAGTCCTCCCAATTTCTGATCGGCCCTGGGTTCAATTTATTGAACCATTGGAGGGGCATAGTTTCTAGTGCCATGGGAAAGAACAGGGTCTTGATATCGTCGTCTCCTCCGGCTAGTTCAATTGATTGTGAATATATTCTGAGCCATTGCCTTGGTTTAGTTTTGCCATCATACTTAGAGTGGTTAGACGGTTTGAACTTGTGAGGTAATCGTACCGACGCAAGCCTGTTCGCGAAGCAGGGAAATCTATCGTGTGTTCCGGCTTCTTTGAATTCGGATTTGGCACCTCCTTCTGGCCAATTGTTGTTTTGATGGGAATAATTCTACGAGGCTATCTTGGTAGGCACCTTACTCTTGGTCTTTCTTGGTTGTTCAAATTGGTGACCTTGATTATGTTCCTTCCTACTTCCTTCGTTATGGCTTCCACCTGGCCCAAGTCTTTCGAAAGCGGACTTCCTTTGATTTTGATCTTCTTGCCTGTGGGTTGTTGATCTGGCGGGTAGTCTTGATTGGTCTCTCTCTTCATGCGTTCTTGGGATCGTTGACCGGAGCAAGTCTTGGAGTTGTTCATACTTCTCACCGGGATGTGAAGTTGCTCTGAGTTCTTCTAATGCTTCTCGAATCTTATCGTAAGGCGTATTTGCCGTGCGTCTTCCTTCGACTTCTCGTTGTGATTTTCTTCTGTCGTATTCAGCCAACTCTGACTCATATCTGATCCAAGCTTCTCTACGCTGCCTAGCACGGTGTTGGTGCCCTTGCTTCAACTTGTTTTTCCTTTCTCTAGCTTGTTTCTAACTCTCGGTTTCTCCATCGTAGCCCTGGGCAAAGGGTGATATGTTGGATTCTGATTCATCTGATGACCTGACATCGGGTGCTTCTGGGGGATTTAATGGTGACCAAGGACGTCGAACCATAAATACTTCCCATGCGTGAGCTGTTCTGTTATTGGTGTTGGTTTTCATACTGTCGGAGTTGCTGATGACTTTAGTAGATGCCTCGATGTCGCAGATCGAGTCCCCTTCTTGGTAGGGTAGGATTGTTGTTGTTGTTGTGCCGACTAGTTGGGTTCCGCTATCTTCAGGGACGGAACCTGGCTAGTGGATGATACAGTCTTGCGATGTTATCGTTAGCACGAGACCCTCCTGAGCTCTTGTCAGTGGTATCCCAAGCATTGGATTGAAGGATCTTTCGAACTGTCCCTGATAGGATTTTGCCATGTTGTCGAGCCCAAATGGAAAAGAATTCGACTTCTTGAAAGAACTCTGAGTGTAATCTGAGTTGTTTTGGGTTGTGCTCTAGAATCCTGTCAAAAAAGAACTCGGTTTCTTGAAAGAACTCGAATGAAACTTCACCTTGGACACGGAACTTGAATTCGAGTCGGATGCGCGTAGCCGTGAAATCTGATTTGAATCGGATATTATGAGCTGCGCGAATCTTCTGGTGAGCTGATCCGTCGTAGTTGTCGAAATAGGAAATTCTTCATGATGATCCGGATCTTTGAGGAGATGGCCTTGAAGCTTGCCGTAGTTGTCCGCCTCGTAGATCCATGAGCCGAAGATGAAAGTTGATCCCGTCGGGAAGATCACGTTATCGAGGTCCATCGAGCTCTCGGATGCAAAGTCGCCGAAAGCCCCTACCTGGCACGCCAGCTATCGATGTTTTACCACCGATAGCCTGCCACGGGGGTACCCGGGGTAGTATGTTCGGGCTTCGGTGTATGCTGAACTCGATGGTTAACGCAAGAGACAGTTGATTTATCCTGGTTTAGGCCCTCGATCGTGGATCGAGTAATAACCCTACGTCCAGTTGGCGTTAGCCTTTGTGTTGGATTGATTGTAAAGTGTTGTACAATTGTTGTTCTCTTATTCAGGAGCCCTGCCCTCCTTTATATAGTCAGGAGGCCAGAGTCCTAGTCGGTTTACAATGAGAATTCCTAGTAGGATTACTAAATAGTACTACTACTAAGATTACATAGGAAGAATCCTAGTTAGACTAGATCTTCTCTCTCCCTTGTGGGGTATCCTGTGGGTCCCGCATCGACAGTTGGTCAACCCACGAGCCCAGGGCCGATGGCCCATCACCGGCTTGTTCTAACCCTTTGTAGCGAACTGAGGGCTTGTACTGATCACTGGAGAAGACACCCGTTGGCACTGGCTCTTGGTTGGACGCCGCTTTTGCCAGCGCGTCAGCCACCTCATTGAGATGCCTCGGAATGTGGTTGAGCTCATTGCGAACGAGAAGGTGAGGTGGCGCAGGTCCTCCCGAGACGGCTGGGGTCCCAGGAAGGTGCTGAGCTGGTGCTCTAACCTCCCGTAGTCGAAGCCGAGGAGCCAGTTGCTTCCAGGGGCGCAGGCCCCCGGTGCGTGCAGCAGCAGCTCCTCAAGCACCTCGGCGATTGCGTCGAGGCCGGTGGAGTGGAGAGGTAGGACGGAGGCGGGAGCCATTGCCAACTCTCCCTCCGCCGTGACGATGAAGTCTAGGTCCCCGAAGCGCACGTGCGCGCCTGGGACCCAGCTGAGGTTGTGACTAGCCATCCGAGGCCTGGTGTGCATGTCGAGCTGCGCAAAAGGCCCCTACCTGACGAGCCAACTATCGGTGTTTCGAGTAAACACCAACGAGTGAATTTGTATTATTGTGCATCGGGCGAGGTGGAGCCCACCCTCAGACATCGGGCGTGGCGGAGGCGGAGCCCGCCCTCGGGGGTTGGGCGAGGCGGAGCCCACGGCCTCGGTGTCGGGCGAAGCGGAGCCCGCCCTCAAACGTCGGGCGAGGCGGAGCCAGCCCTCAGACGTCGGGCGAAGCGGAGCCCGCCCTCAGACATCGGGCGAGGCGGAGCCCGCCCTCGGGGGTCGGGCGAGGCAGAGCCCGCATCCTCGGTGTCAGACGAGGCGGAGCCTGTCCCCAGAGGTCGGGTGAGGCGGATCGCACGATCTTGGGGTTGGGCGAGCCGGAGCCCGCCCTTAGAGGTCGGGTGAGGCGGAGCCCGCGGCCTCGGTTTCGAGCGAGGTGGAGCCCGCCCCCAGAGGTCGGGCGAGGCGAATCGCACGACCTTCGGGTCGGGCGAGCCGGAGCCCGCGGCCTCGATGTCGGTTGGAGCTGTAGTCGCACCTTTGATTGTCTGGATGGATTAACGTATAACGATCATTAGCCCATCCTCTTCGGGTACTCTAGTATTGGTCCCGACACTAATGTACGCTACTAGTGTTACTTTCTCATTCTCACTGTGCCTACGAATACAGACGTAGATGCTCACAACACGCACGCATATTCATCCATATAAACACACACGTAAACCCTACCTGTGAGTACCTCTAAAAAAAACTATGCCGGCACATCTCGTCCAGATTTAAGACTCCTTACCACATTTGATTCGTAAAACTCCGAGTTGAGATAGAGTAGCTAATAATCGCACTCCCTGTCCCTCTCTCTCTCTCTCTCTCTCTCTCTCTCTCTCTCTCTGTGTGTGTTCATATGGCGTGATGATGCCGTGAAAGAAAGAAAACAGAATAAAAGCATGATGCAAAGACACGGCACTGGCACAGTAGTAGTGGCATACCAGCAATTGATACGGAGTATAATATACAGTGTCCCATCTTATGGCAATAAATAAAGAACTGGCATCCTGCGATTGTATATGCAAGCAGGGAGAAGTCGTTTATGACTGTATACAACAGATAAGTAGACAGTAATGTGGTATCGGTAATGACACACTGCATTAATTTAGCGGCGATCTAGCGCCCACGGTTAAAAATTAACCCACCTTACAAAAAATACGTACAATGATAAAGATTAAACATAGGTTAATTATAGACTAATAGGGATTAATAAACTCTAACCACCAATTAGCAACATGATCCAATGCGTCTTAGAATCAAATTTCGTACTATTTTTTGACGCAAATCATTATAACCCGTGTGAACATGGGTTATAAGCCTAGGTCACATTTAGGATATAAAATTTTGGAAAGTAAAAAAAGGAGGTTGGAAGAGATCCTTCACACTAGCTTTAATACTCTAAAAGTAGAGGTGTTAGCCCCATGATCCAAAGAAACTCATAAGATAAAAAGAAACACATATATATTGTATGTCTTCACACATGTCATATCACTTCCAGTTCTTTATAATTTGCGGTGAGCATGAAATTTGTAAGAGCTTGTTTGATCAGTTAGAGGCTTAGAGCTCAAATTCACTAGAAGAAACTCTATATGATCCAAATTAGATCTATTAATGGCCACCTGACCCAACTAACTCGACCAACCCGACCTGGCAATGTGTCGGGTTGCGTTCCGACCATGATTTTCGACCCAAGGTCTGACCCAAACAAAAAAAAATCTTAAATAGAAAGTTTAGAGAAATAGTCCAACCCAACCTGACTCGCTAGTGCATCAAGTGAGGTTCAGGGCAAAGATTTTGATCTGACCATTTTTCCCGACTTAAACAGTGTTTGATCAGGTCTAATAATACAAACAGCCTAGTTATAGGCCAATTTAAAGTATTGATCCAAGAAGGGTCTAATTTCTCATTTTTCTCCTGTTCCAGTTACGTGGAACAGCTCATCTGAAAGAGAAGCTTTGGAAAACAACTCGTGCCTAATTAGAATCTACGTAACCTATCTAATCTCCTTGACTTTATAACCAAACTAAAGGTGACTGTGGTTTGTGCACTGCTACTAGCTACCACACCCCTCAAATCTCCAAAAGCCGAACGCGTTTAGCGGGGGGGAAAAAGCAGATCGGCGGAAGCGAAATTCTCCAGAGAGTGACCGCAGCCGCCTCCTACTCTCCGAAGCCTTTCTCGTGTCGTGTGTCCCTCTCAAGCTTTCACCTCACCGGCGCAACTAGTAACCTCTCTCTCCTACTGTTGCTCTTGCTCTGAGGGGGCAGCCGGGAATGGCGAAAACATGGCGGGGTAGCCTTTTCTGCTCTGTGCTCATCTGTTGCACTTCACTTTGGTCGTTTGGCGTCCCTTGGGCCGCCGGTGGTCCACCGCTTTTCAGGCCTGGTTTAGTTTCAAAAACTTTTGCCAAAAAGTGCTACAGCAGCTATCACATCGAATCTTGCGATATGTGAATGAAGCATTAAATGTAGACGGAAAAAAAACTAATTACACAGTTTGGTTCGAAATCACGAGACGAATGTTTTGAACCTAATTAGTCCATGATTGAATACTAATTGCTAAATAAAAACGAAAATATTACAGTAGCCAAAATCTTAAACTTTTACCAAACTAAACGAGCCCTCGTACGCATGGCCGATCGATGGCTACTGCATGGGAAAAGCCAATTTGACAGTCCGGCCGGTCTTTTTTTTGTTTTGACAGTTCGGCCGGTCTTGGCGCTAAGTCGCTAACCACACTCCTGATTCCTGAATCCTGATCGGTGTCTATTTTGGACAAACTATCAAAAACCCTTCGGAAACCGTAGGTGGGCACGGATGATATGCACAGTGCTTGCGTGGCAACTTAGCCCATGGCAAGAAATAAATGGGCCAAAATGAACAATGTTGTAGTACCTTTAAAAAGATGACCACACATGAACCATTTAGGGTCTGTTTGGAACGCATGAATCAAAAACATAGGAATAGGAAAAAACACAGAAATGGGATGAATGTGTAGTGGTAAAACAGAGGAAAGGAAAAACGCGGGAAATAACTAGAAGGGGTGTTTGGAACACAGGAATCCATAACACAGGAAAAACACACAGAGAGGCGTTGAACAGCCGTAGAAAAGTTTTCAATGAGCTCATACCTCATTTTCTGATTCCTCCAAAAGTACAGGTGTAGCTGCCGTTCCTTTGGAAAGTTTCCTGTGGTTTTCTTCGTTCCAAACTATGAGGGAGAAGATAATTCCTTTGAAATGAGTTTCCTATACGTTTCCTATGCTTTTCCTTCCAATCGAGGCCTTATGAGTAACATTCTGGCCCAATATGTACATAGTAGGACTCTCCGTCGAAAGTGGGTAAACTATCTAGGCCGAAGTTGAGAAACCTGGGCCATTTATAAAATGAACTGTTTCAGCTTTCTACTCCAGCTTTCCCCCCAAAAAAACACTTTATAGTCCACCAAGAACCCGTTCCTATCAATGGGCCGCAGTCGGTGGCGACTTGTGTCGATGTGACAGAAATGGACTCCTGTATGCAATACGTCACGTCTTGTTCTTTAACTTCATTCATAGTGTTTGGTCAGACGCATCGCATGATAAGAGTCCAAGTTTTCGTCTACGAGTTTTAGATGATTGTAAATGCACGAGAAAAAGGAGCTTTGTGTGAGCGGTGAAGAGATGAGACGAGAAAGGCTCTGGGTCCTAACAACATCACATTCACATCCATCAGCAGGAGTGATTTGTCGTTTGTGAATTGGTTCTTTCGGTACTGCATGATGGTACTGGCAACAAGGAAATCCCAAGTTTTGTTTTTTTCTTGGCCATATACTATTGTTTCCACGACAATCGACAGCTATATATTTATTTATACATAAACTAGCTAGTTAAGTTGCACACGCAAATAGCGGGATTAGATAACTTTTATTATTGTAATAGTTGTTTTTTAATAAATGCTTATAGATAGTTTTGGATTTATTGGATTGTAATTGACATCTTTTCTTTGTATCTGTGGGTACAAAATTTATGTAGCTATTGTCGAACGATCTCTAGGCTTAAATCTATTGTTATTACCCTCATCTCTTCATTTTTTTCCCATTCCTATATTATGGCTTGTAATTTTTGCCGAGGCCAAATCAAGGAAGGCTTCGATTCCTAGCATCTCCAGGAGTTTGGTATAATTTACTTGCTAAGAGCATCTCCAAGAGTGCCCCATATCCCTTCTCCATCCACGTTTTTTTTTGAGAAAAAAAAAAGAGAAAAACTCATCTCCAAGAGTTCCCCATCTTTCCGCACTTGGCAAACCGGCCTCCTCCGTGCGTAAAAATACGCGGAGAGGAATCGCGCGCATCGGCCCTTCTCCGCGCCGCCTCCTCCTTCCCGCGCTCGATCGCGACCCTTTCCCGCGCGTCGTCTCCTTCGCGCCATCGTCCATTGCTTCTCTACGGTGCTTTCCTGGTCGCTAGGGTTTGTTGTTCGTTGCTGCCGCCTGCAGGCCATGGCCGTCGCTGGCCAACGGCAGCGGCTGCCGCCGCGTCCTGCACAGGAAGGCCCGGCCGCTGGCGCGTGTGGCCTAGCAGAGGCCGCTGGCGCGTGATGCCTGCCTCCGCGTGGATGGCGATGGCCTGGCCATGGAAAGCTGTGGGCACAGGAGTGTAGATCTTAATTTTATTTTCGTTCCTTCGTCGCTTGCTAGATTGTATATGTTGCTTGCCTGTTGATACTGTTGCCTAAATGTATATGTTGCTTACCGGCTGCTGCTAAACGCTACTTGGCCGACATGCATGCTACTGTACCTGCTGATGGGAAAGAGAAGCAGCCCGTTCGGTAGGCTGGCTGGTGTTGGCCGGTGCTGGGGCTGGACCAGCCAGCCCAGCCAGCCAATGCCAGCCTCCAGCCGTGGCTAGCAGCCTCCAGCCACCAGCTGGTTTTGGAGACATTCAAAAATTGACGCCAATGCATTGAAGCTCATGCGGATTTCAAATTTTCGAATTCAAACTATCATGCATCCGTGTATGCTCCTATAATGTGAGTTGAGATACTACACAGCAAGTCCAACCTGGCTATATTGAGTTCAGAGGACATAATACTCACTACACAAAATAATGCATAACACAACACAGAGTAAGCCTTTCAGCACTAGCAACTGATTATCAAACAAACTTGCCCTCCTATGCACCGACCTCCTGCAAGTGCTCCACGTCCAATGTGGTCTTGCACTCCACTGCCATCTGCAAGTAAAGAAGAATTAGCTATTGGTCAGGCACATCCACAAGTATACAAGGGTTCATATGCAGACTATACAGAAAGATCCACACTCTTCAAATGAGTTGATGGAACTCCACACAAAAAAAGCATGCTCTAAGATTTTACTTGTCAAAGCAAGCATTAAACCATATCTTGCATGCTTGGCAAAAGAACACCAGGTGTATCAAGCACATAAATACTGGGCTCAGTTGTAATCTATACATGACAAATATGGTTGGTAGTTTATTGAGCATATCACTAAAGAAAAGAAGCCACATATTTAAATTTCAGGAAATAAATATTACTTGTATTGTTACGCAACCAAAACAAGCAAATGATGGATAAAAGTAGCCTCATCCATTGTTAGCTTCGATGCCACATCTTCAACCATCTTGCATCTCTCATCATATTTTGCAGAAAGGGATTAGACCTAAATATAGAATTGATAGATGTGGCATTCATATAAAACAGCATTAGAACAAAGAGTGGCCACTCTTACATGCCATCAAACAAGGGACTTCATAGGACATTAGTCAAATTGTAACACAAATTATAATGCCCAAAAGTCTTCTTGTAGCTTCTACCAAAGTAATATATGATATGATTCCACTAAAGATGGTCTCATGAGATCTAAAGACTTGTACTTATTCCATGAGCATGTAACAACAAGAAGCTTGTACAAACAAAGTTAAAACAGTATGAGATACTAGAGATTATTTTCATCAAACTTTTCTGCTTCTGCCAGCACTTCATAATCCACCAGGATCTTCTACAAACGATAATTACACAAAAAAGGTAGGAAATAGAATCAGAGAGCTCAACTAATCAAAGGTTACAGAACAAAAATTACCTCACGTTTATCAGCAGACATACTTTCTGAGACTTCATTAAACCTGTTGTCGCACCTACTTTTGTAGAGAATTTAGGACAACATGACAAAAATAAGTCCGACATGTATACATTAAATTAGGACAGCAGAGGTTGAATGAAAATGCTATGAAGTAAGCTGCAACTAGCACAGTAAAGACTAAATCAAATACATGTGTGCCGTGGATATCATAACCTTTGCAACCAGAAGCACGGCTTGACAAGCACAAAGCATGTATTCTTCCGTCAACTGGAAGCTTCTCTTATTCTTTACCTACAGCCTGCGCAGTTGTAAACTCATATTACCTCTAGTTCAATCATCCATATGACCAAAAAAAGGAACAAATATGATGAAATCATACCTCTGAGGAACAGAATCCTTGAAGAAAGTCAAGCCTAAGCTGTATCTGCTCCACTGCATCCCAAGGTGAATCACAGAAACAGTGTAGCAACAAGTCCATTGTCCATACACAAATTAACCAGAGTATTACATCACATTTCCAAATAGTACAGAACTTGGCACTTGTAGTTCCATCACTACAATTCATCATACATCAATGAACACAATATGATAGTCCCATAAACCTTTTTTTGAAACAAACACAGTCCCACACAACCTTACACATGCACACGACAAGACTGCCATGGAATTGTACCTACAGCTACTGGATCATAAAACAACAGCCTTGACCTCCATCAGACACCGCTCCACACCGCCATGGATATCAACTCCCTAAGTCCAGAGATAGGGGTTCCCAGATTTAGGTCAACCCACTCCGGCACCTCATACGAGGGTGGATCTGCATTGTACTTACACATCCACAAAAAATTATCTAAAGCAAAGCATGAAACGATTATCATAGCCTGCTTCATCCTACTGCAGTACGGCACCCCACCCAGAATATGCCACCGTTCTTTCAACACCCCAAACCTCCTTTCAATTACATTCCGCAACTTTGCATGAATATAGTTGAATTTCTCCTCCCTCTACAATTGATGCAAATCTATGCCCCTAAAGTGGTTGATGTGATACCTTGTGTTTTTGTAGGGAGTCATGTAACCTGCTGTGGGGGTATTAACCCCTATACCCTTACGGCTAGGCTTGGGCCGGCCTGGATCAGGGGGTCTGGTCCACTAGAAGACGACGCGCGGCCCGGCCAACTTGTTTGGAGTCCCGCGCAAGGAGTCAACGCAGATTTAGAGATCAAGCAAGATCCTGGTCGGTTAGAATAGGAATCCTTGTCTGGCCACCTATGGCAATTGTAACTGGCTAGGATTAGTTTCTAGATCTGTAACCCTGCCCCCCAGACTATATAAGGCAGGCAGGGGACCCCTCTAAAAAACATATCTCATTGATATACAGCAATACAATCAGACACAGGACGTAGGTATTACGCCTTCTTGGCGGCCGAACCTAGATAAAACCTCGTGTCTGTCTTGCGTCACCGTCTTGTTTGTGGCTTGCGCATCTGTCGGCCGACAATCTACTATCTTGGGCATACCCCTAGGTAGACTGCCGACCATATTTTATCGATAGTGGCGCGCCAGGTAGGGGGTGTGCGTACTGCTCTCCAAGCAAACAAGATGATCATCATCTCCGGCTCCGTGGCTACGCCGAACGGCCTCACGTTCACCGTCGGCCAGATCACCTAGACCACCGGCTCTGATGACTTCATCACCACGACCATGGAGGAGGCGCGAATTCAATCTGTGTCGATCGCTGCTTCACCTGCATCGGCTACGGCTCCGACCACGGTGGATATGGCTCCGACCACAGTGGATACAGCTCTGACCACGGTGGATCTGGCTCCGACCATAATACATCTGGCTCCAACCATGCCCGCATCATCTTCAGCCACACCGATAACCCATCGTCCGCTTCCTCGCTACAAAGGGAAGCAGATCAACAACACCGACCTGCTCGACTCCATCAATCGGGTCGGCACCAAACTCGCTGAAACCCTAGCTCTGGTAAGTTCAACAAAATCAACCTAATGAGCAGGTAACCGCTCCCCACAACAGATCTACCTGACCAGCTTGGACCAGTCGTCCTGCACGACTTGGTACAGATCTCATGGTCATATCTACTCCTGAAGGGCGCTCCGCTCATCGCGGGCCAGCCTCCGCGACGGGTCTCCGACTCTCCAAGTACGAAGCCTCGACGGAGAACTACCAGGCCTAGCCCTACGGCCTATGAAACGCTGCCTCCAACTACGCGTATAATATACAATGCCGCTCGGATCTATGTTTTATACATCGACCTCGGTCGAAGCCACGCAACTTCGTCAACATGATCCGGATTGACGATTATCAAGAAGAATCCATCCACACAGTCCAAGAGGGTGACTCCAGCTCCTCGTCTAGCATCGCATCTAATGCCTCCGTCCACATTGAGCTCTAGCATCACGACAATGAAGGCGTCAAATACGATCTGGATATCCCAGACCACGCCCCAGGGTTCCCACAATTCCCGTCTTTCCCACCAAGGCGAGGGGATTTGATCAATGTTGTCAGTAATGATGAACCACCAGTAGTCGGTGAAACAGAACAAGAAAGGATTGCATGCGAAGCACGCAATATTGACCGGTTTAATCGCCGACAAATCGAAGCCGAAGCAGAAGAGGAGGCACGACGCATAAGGGTCCAGCCACGCGACCTCAACAATGCCTTCGACAGGGTGGGGGACAAACAGGTCTTCAGGACTCCAAACGCCAATGTAGCCGTTGCTATGGCGATAATGCAATGGCTACCCAATACCCTGGAAACCCAGGCAGTTCGCGATGATATACAAGCTTATCTGACGGCTGCTATGGCCCAGACCGCAGAGATTGTAAATCAAGCCTGGGCTCCATCCGTCTCAGTCGAGTCAAGCCACAGTCGCCAGTACTCAAGTCGCTCACAGCCACCCAACCAACATGGCTCGTGCAACAATGACCCATCAGACAACCATCAAGGCGGAAACGGTGGCCATGATGGTGGTCGAGATGACAACCATCGTCGGGAGGACAACTACCGCGATGTTCAGGACGACAATCACCGAGACAACTGCGATAACCGCCGCGATAACCACGGTCACAGGGCTAATCTAGATGGCAACCGAGATCACTGCGATGGCAATAACGATCTCCGCCATTACCTCGGAGGACATGATCTACACGATCGCATCAACCAGAGAGCCAACGATCGTGCATCCCACGAAAGCTATCGCCGTATGGAATATGATACTGCCCATGGCCCACCGGGTTTGAAGCAGTTTACTCTGCACCTTCGCCAAGTCATATGGCCCAAGAACTTCAAGCTCGAAAAACTTCAGATGTACGACGGCAAGGAGAACCCCGAATTATGGGTCATGCTCTACGAAACTACGTGCAGATCAGCCATGGCTGACGAGCACGTCATGTCTAACTACTTCCCAGTCGTTGTTGGACATGCAGGTCACCAATGGCTGGTCAGCTTGCCGGCGAACTACTTTGATTCTTGGCAAGAGCTCAAGCAAGCCTTCATCGACAACTTCATTACTACTTGCGAGCAATCCAGCAACAAATATGATCTGCAGTGGATCCAAGATCGGAAGGACGAGCCACTATGAGAGTACGTCTGGTGTTTCTCAGAGATGCGCATCAAGGTCCCGTCAATTTCTGACAACGAGGCAATCGAGGCTTTCATCACTGGCCTACGCTTCCACGACGCCCTAAGGGATAAGCTCCTCCGCAAGAGACCTAAATCAGTTACAGCGCTCTTGGCCACTGCTAAGAAATATGTGGACGCCGACGACGCTAAAAAGATAATTATCAAAGAAGCAACAAGGGTTCCATGCTCTGACCACCCCCCACACCGCGATGACTACCGCGGCAACCATGGTTGGAACAACAATTTTGACCGCCGTAACCAGCGCAATGACTCTCGCGATCACCGTGACCAATGTAATCAGCGGCGTAACCACTGTGACAATTACAGGGGCAAGCGTGCTCGGGAAGACGACGGCGAGGTCAACACCATTAAGAAAGGTGGCGGACATCGTAACTACAAAGAAGACTACGCCAAAGCATTGAAAGGGCCCTGCTAGCTCCATCCCAAGTCAAACCACACCATGGAGAATTACCGCATTCTCAAGTCTATCTACACACGTCAACAGGCTCCGGATACATCCGACAAGCCTAACGACGTAGGGGAACAGCGCAACAAGGATAACGATGATGAAGACGCAGATCCCCGTCACAAGTATGTTAAGCCAACCGATCATGTGCACACCATCATTGGAGGCAAAGTGTCCATTGAGACCAAACAAGAACGCAAGCTGCTCGCCCACGCTTGCTTGAACATGGCCAACACCGACAACCTCATCGCTAATCCACGGCTCCCTCCTTGGTCTCACCGCGAGATCTCCTTCAGCAGAAAAGACCAATGGGCCGCAATACCTGAACCAGGATGTTTTCCCCTGGTCCTCGATCCTTATATCAACAAAGTTCAATTCGATAGAGTGCTGATTAACGGCGGCAGCTCCATCGATATACTGTTCAAGAATAGTCTGCCGACCCTGAAGATAACCCAGGCGGATCTCAAGCCATACGAGGCACAGTTCTGGGGTGTTCTCCCTAGACAGAGCTCTACACCTCTCGGGCAGATCACGCTACCTGTGCAGTTTGGGACCCCGGACCACTTTCGCACCGACTACATCAACTTCGTGGTCGCTGACTTCGACGACACCTACCATGCTATCCTTGGTCGACCATCGCTCACCAAGTTTATGGCCATACCTCATTATAGGTATCTGGTGCTCAAGATGCCTACCGAGAAAGGAGTTCTAACCCTCAAGGGTAACGTATACGTAGCTTATACCTGTGAAGACGATAGCTTTAAAATAGCAGAGGCTCACAACCTCTCTATTCGCATGGCCGAGACCATGCTCGATGCCAAGAAGACCTCGGCCGACCACCTGGAGATCCCAGAGCTCTAGGCTCCACGCAAGAATGTCAAGTCCAAGGAGCACAAGGTGATCCAGCTGGTCGATGGTGATCCTAGCAAAATGGCCCTTATCGGGGCCAACCTAGATCCTAAATAGGAAGATGCGCTCGTCAGGTTCTTGAGGAGCAACGTGGATGTGTTTGCATAGAAACCTGCTGACATGCCCGGTGTACCTCGGAACTTGATCGAGCACTCCTTGAATGTCAACGGCAAGGCCAAACCTATCAAGCAGAAGCTACGATGGTTCGCTCGTGACAAAAAGGAGGCGATTAGGGTAGAAGTCACATGGCTTTTGGCAGTCAGATTTATCAAAGAAGTGTATCATCCAAAGTGGTTAGCTAACCCGGTTCTTGTACGCAAAAAGAATAATGAATGGAGAATGTGCGTTGATTACACTGATCTCAACAAACATTGCCCTAAGGACCCCTTCGGCTTACCTCGCATAGACAAGGTCGTAGATTCAACCGCCAGTTGTGAGCTCCTTTCCTTCCTCGATTGCTACTCTGGTTATCACCAGATCGCTCTCAAAAAGGATGACCAGATCAAGACATCTTTTATCATGCCTTTCGGCGCCTACTGCTACACGACCATGTCGTTCGGGCTCAAGAACGTCGGGGCTACCTACCAACGCGCTATACAGGCCTGCCTCAAAGATGAGATAAAAGACGACCTCATCGAGGCTTATGTTGATGACGTAGTTGTCAAAACCAAGGAAGCACATACCCTTGTTGACAACCTGGAACGCACCTTTGCAGCCCTTAACATATTCTAATGGAAATTGAACCCAAAGAAGTGCATCTTTGGTGTTCCTTCTGGCATACTACTTGGCAACGTCGTCAGTCATGACAGCATATGCCCTAACCCAGAGAAAGTCAAAGCTGTCTTGGACATGAAGCCGTCCAAAAAGGTGAAGGATGTTCAGAAGCTTACCGGATGCATGGCCGCTCTCAGTTGTTTCATATCAAGATTAGGCAAAAAGGGATTATCGTTCTTTGAACAGCTCAAAGCATCCGAGAAGTTTGAGTGGTCGGCGGAAGCAGACGCTGCCTTCACACAGCTGAAAACATACCTTACATCACCTCCGGTCCTCACTGCTCCCAGAGAAGACGAAACACTCCTGCTTTACATTGTGGCGACTAATCGAGTGGTCTCCACTACCATGGTGGTCGAGCGCGATGAGCCCGGCCACGTCTACAAGGTACAGCGACCAATCTATTTCATCAGTGGGGTACTCAATGAATCCAAGACTAGGTACCCACAGATTTAGAAATTAATCTACGCCATACTGATAACATCCTGAAAGTTGAAACATTACTTCGATGGATATCGTGTGGTGGTCATGACTAAGTACCCTCTGCGAGACATCATTAGCAACAAGGATGCAAATGGGCACATCGTCAAATGGGCAATGGAGCTATGCCCCTTCTCCTTGGAATTCGCAAGCCGTACTACAATCAAGTCTCAGGCACTCGTCGATTTCATCATCGAGTGGACAGACTTAAGCACGCCTACCTCTCAGGGGCCCGACGAGTATTGGAAGATGTACTTCGATGGCTCTCTCAACATCGATGGCGCAGGAGCAGGAGTCCTTTTTGTGTCACCATCCAAGGAGCAGCTTCGGTACGTCCTCAGGATTTATTTCCTAGCATCTAATAATGCCACCGAGTACGAAGCATGCCTACATGGTTTGCACATTGCGGTCGAGCTTGGTGTTAAACGTCTCTATGTCTATGGAGACTCGGCTCTGGTCATCAACCAACTCAACAAGGACTGGGACACGACAAGTGAAAAGATAGATGCATACTGCAAATCAATCAAAAAGCTGTAAGGCAGGTTTTATGGCATCAAGTACACACACGTGGTTCGGGACAAAAATCAAGCAGCAGATCTGCTGTCAAAGTTAGGATCATCTCGAGCCAAAGTCCCACATGGCGTATTCATCCAAGACCTGCTCATGCCTTCCATCGAAGAGGAAGATCCCATGGTCGATAAGCCTCTAGACAAGCAATTGGTGGCTACGGTTCTGGCGTCAAGCACCACCGAGCCACCTCTAACCACTCATAAGCCCAACTAGAGAGTACCTTTCATCAAGTACCTAATAGATGGCAGTGGTTACACTGATCGGATAGAAAACGAGCGCCTGATGCATCACAGTAAGCAGTATCTGCTTGTCGATGGCAAGTTATGGTGCAAGAACGCAAAGGAGGAAATCTTGATGAAGTGTATAACCCAGGAGGATGGCGAACATCTCCTAGACCAAATCCACTCTGGCTCCTATGGCAACCATGTGGCCTCGAGAACGCTGGTCGATAAGGCTTTTCGAGCAGCGTTCTATTGGCCGTCATCTGTAGCCGATGCAGAAAAGCTAGTCCGCCACTATGAGGGTTGTCAGTTCTTCGCCAAGAGAATCCATGTACCAGCACATGAGATCCAGACAATACCAGCCTCTTGGTCATTCACATGCTGGGGACTGGATATGATCGGGCCCTTCAAACCAGCTCCTGGGAAATTTACATGTGTCTTTGTGCTGATCGACAAATTTTCTAAGTGGATAGAGTACATGCCTCTGGTACATGCATCCTTAGAAAAGGCTGTCATGTTCCTCGACCAGGTCATCCACCATTTTGACATACCCAACAGCATCATCACTGATCTGAGTACTCAGTTCACCGGGAATGCTTTTTGGGACTTCTGCGATGAAAGGAGCATAGTAGTAAAATACGTCTCGGTGGCGCACCCTAGAGCTAATGGACAGGTCAAGCGGGCAAACGGTATGATTTTGGATGCATTGAAGAAGAGGATGTATAGAGAAAATGACAAAGCTCTCGGAAGATGGCTCAAAGAGTTACCAGCCGTGGTCTAGGGCCTCAAAACTCAGCCCAGTCGTAACACTGGCGTCTCACCATACTTTATGGTTTACAGCGCTGAGGCAGTCCTCCCAGCAGATATAGCTTTCAGATCAGCATGGGTCAAGAATTTTGACGAAGGCAAGGTCAATGAAGTGTGGGAGCTAGAAGTGAATAGTGCAGAAGAGAAGCGGCTCGATTCTTACGTACGCACAGCCAAATACCTTGCTGTTTTGCACAGGTACTACAACAAGAACGTTAAAGAGTGGTTCTTCGTGGTCGGGGACCTGGTACTGAAGTGGAAGACAAATCAGGCTGGTGTCCATAAACTCGCAACTCCATGGGAAGGGCCCTTCATGATCAAGGAAGTCACACGACCAACGTCTTATAGGTTAGCTCACCTGGACGGTACGGACGTACCCAATTCATGGCACATTGACAAGCTTAGGCGTTTCTATGCTTAACTACTGAGATATGTACTCCTCTTGTACTTTCGATTTAATTCAATAAAGCTATTATGATTTCCCCGACCACTCTGATGTGTCACTTCGAATTTTACGGTTATTCTAACTTAGCCAGTCAAAGCCGACCACCATTCCTTCCTGGGTTTTTGGAGCAGGCCCTATCTCCGGTTCCTCCCAACGCGTGCATGGGATCCACTCTCTATGCTATGGGTGATTGGCAGGTCCCCCCTGGTTTGACTTATTCGTGTCTACGTGTGCACAGGTCACGCACCTCACACTCCGACCACATGGCAAATTAGGGTCGTACAAACTTTTCAGGATGACGTGTCGAGTAAACTGGTACAACTAAATAGAATGCTAACATGTTCTTACTTAATTACACCAACACGAGTTTCAAGCTTAAATACGTTTTATACAAAACAAACAAGCTTATAATGATATATAGTTATGTTATTATAAGCTTGCCTGAAGAGGTACAAGTTTACAATAACATAACTACATCCTTCTTCTATAGCTCTAGCCTATCATGTTGGCTAGTCAGGGCACGCGGCACCTGCTGCTCGCTGCTTCCGACATCCTGCTCGAGTCTCGGGGACTCTTGTACTAGTCGAGCTGAAGAGGATGGCCCCGCCGATGCCTGGCTGGTCGAGACCGCAGGCTTCGCCGGTTGGCTCACAACTGATGGCGTTTCCAGCTGACTTGTTAATGGCGTACCCTGTACAGGTGTTGTCCCACCTCCACACAGGTTAATGTTGCCAATTATATTTGAAGATAGGTCCAGCTGGGTCATTCGAAGCTCCTCAGCCTTGTCTGGATCTACCTCCTTCGGGTACCTAGCCTCTAGACGCTTGAGATCGATCAGGGGGTAGTGGGAAAGCACCATGCTTAGCACATGTGTGCCTGTGTACTCACCCGCCTCCTTCACAAACTCTTGGAACCATCCCCATGCCTTTCGGCATCTCTCGATCAGTCCGAGCTGCGGCGTCCTTGGCACTTCCTCTATAAGCACTAGGTCGATAAGGTTGAGGATGGGCAAAATGCCAGTTGCCACTTCCTGGCACCGGTTCTTCCATGTGTCCCGATCCTCGGTGATCTCTAGGCATCACGCCTTCCAGCCGTCACGATCTTTCATCATAGTTTCCAGATGCTTCTTGGCATTGACTTTTAAAACTACAAACTGCACAAGACATTAAAATGTCACGCCATGACAAGATAAGGCAGGCAACAGAGTGAGCAAGGTGGTCTGGAACACTTACTTTTCAGTTCCTCCTTCATCTTGGTTGTGCGGTCCCGGAGTTGCGACTGGTCGTGCGCCAGTTTCTTGTTGTCCTCCGTCAGGCGACCACACTCTATGGCCACATGGCTATTCTCCTCTTGGAGACGGACTACTTTGGCTTCTAAGCCTGCACTATAGCTATTACTACCAATAATGCAACAACACGTATCATGCACTTGTTGTGATAAAGTGACAACTTACTTGTTTTTTCCTGCTCTTTGTTACTGAGCTGGACGACCAGGTTCTGGTTCTGTGCGTCCTACTCCGTCCTCTCCTGGTTGGTGGCTTTAAGTTGGTGGTGCAAGCATTCCACCTCGGCCACCAGTTCTTTATTGCTTGCTGTGATCCCTTTAATCTAGTCGAAGCACTTCTTTTAGTACCTTGCGGTCTTCATTAAGTCCTGCATGTACAAAAGCTAAGTCAGACAGTTTGACTAGATAGCAGGATCAAGTGGTCATGCAAAACATACCTGGACTTCCATCACCAGATGTTTTGCCGCCCGTTCAACTTTCATGGTCTCTTCGACCTCAGGGATTTCTTCATGAACAACCCATTGGTCGTTCCGCCAGCGCGACACATATACATGTTGTCGTTTGTCCTAGGGACGGCCTAGGACCTCCTCTACTTCATCCTCTTTGGCCTCTTGTTTGGGTAGCGGCGCTGGTCTAGAGTTTGCAGCCTCTGCGATCACTATGGCCTTTCCACGGGCCATAGCACCGGCAAACGTGCTCTGTGCCACCTCTGGCTGCTGCTCCTTGGTTTGGTCTGTTACCGTTGGCGCTGATGTGTCCCCCTCAATAGAGTTAGTGCTCAGAGCACCTGTACTTGGCTCGGCTCTCCCCTCGACCACCTGCTCGGGGACTGTTGTCCGGTCGCTCGTCTACTGAGGCTCTGGCGGACTTTCTGCTATAGGTTCCTCCATAGCCGGCTGCTGGGTAGTTTTCTCTGATATTGCTGGCGGAGCCATTCCGCACCCAGCTAGTTGGTCGGGATTTTCGGTGGACACCGACCTAATATATCCGAGATAAGTTCAGAAGATGACATTATTCAAATTAAATTGTAAGCTTACATCAAGGTTACAAATACTTACAGCTTGGAAGCGTGGAATGATGTGGCGAAGGCGCGTCTCTTTGGCCATGCTTGCTCCACGTGCTCTATGGGTGCCACCTAGTTTCCCTCTACGACCAGCACCGGTGTTGGGGCTTGATGCTCGACCCTTTTGCCGCTTGTCCTCTACACTTCAGTGGTCGGCGATGCGGGTCCCACTGGCACGGAGGAGCCACCTTGATCCATCGGCTCTAGTTGCCTCCTCCTCTTTCGAGGGACGAGTCAAAAGATGTCCGCATCCTCTGTTTCATCATCTGACAATGTGAAGATCGCTTGACGACGCTTGCTAGCCACCGGCCGCTTACCAGCAGCTCTGGCCGCTGCCTCCTCCCCAACTTCGAGCACGGCCCAGTCGACGTCTTCGATCCCGACGCTGGTCTAGGAGGTTGGGCTAGCAACTTGCGGCCAATCTACACCAGGGGATGGAGACACGAACACTATTGCTCTATCTCTACCATTAATCTGGGAAACATAAAGGAGATAACACAGTAAGTTTCTATTACAACATAAAACTATAGGTACAAGACAGAATGATTTACCTTTGGGGGAGGTCGGGCGAGCTTGAAAGCGTGCTCAATGTCGCTCAATCTGACATAATTTGGATCAGCTAAGTTAAATAGCTCTCCAATTCTGGCTTTGACTTCGACCTTGTCAAGTGCCTCTTGCTTGGTCCTTGTTGGATCTGTGCTACCCTGGTACTCGTAGCCAGGATATACCCTCCTCTAGTAGGGCTGGATTCTTCGGCTGATGAAGTTTCCGACCATGCTCGGACCATCCAGTTTCCTCCATGGGATCATCCCAAGTATTTCTTGGATCTATTCTAGGTGCTCGGGCTTTTCCGACCAGCTGTTCTTCTTCTCTGGAATGAATCCCACATCGCACAGTGCGATCATGTTTGGCTCTTTGTGGATGTAGAACCACTTCTTGTACCAGTCATCGAGCGATGTGTTCCAAGGGCAGTGCAAGTACTGGGCCTTCATCCCATCACGCAGATTGAGGTACACACCTCTGGCTATCTTCAAGCCGCCGCTTCCTTTCTTCCTCAGACAGAAAAGATGGCAAAAGAAGTTGAAATGGGGCTAGAAGCAACCATATGCTTCGCAAAGATGAATGAAGGTGGAGATAAGAAGAATCGAGTTGGGATGCAGATTGCAAATCCCAATCTCGTAATACAAACAGAGCTCCTAAAGGAAAGGGTGCACTGGAACTCCAAAACCCCGCTTGAAGAAATCTTCGAAAACCACAATCTCACCTGGTTGTGGATCAGGGTACCCTTCTCCTTCTAGCGTGTGCCATCCTACGAGTGCCTTGTTGTGGAGTACTCCCATGATGACGAGGTCTTCGATGGTCTGCTTGTTGCTTCTTGACTTCCACCACTCCTTCGCCATGACTCCGGCTTTCTTCTAGGTGTCACTCTTCGCCATGAATCCGCCCTTGCTGATGGAGGAGGATATGGTGGAGGGGTGATTGATGATGATTTTAGAGGTATTAGGGTTGGCAAGAGGAAGAAGAAGGCTACGGCGATAAATGGTAATGGGGATCGGTAAAAAGTAACTTACCAGTTCTATATTATAAATAACCAAGAGTTTCGCCATTTTGTCTGCCCGAGATTCTTGGGAGACATGCGCATGCACCGTAGACGGTTGTTTTCACAACCTCGAGATCTATGCCAATATATGCGCCCCTTCGTTATCAGCGTATGCGCCTCTTCGTTGCTAGTGTGAGAGGGCCCACACTGACACACCTACTTACAGGTGCCAAGCAACTGTTTGCTTAAAAGGACAAGAGGGCAGTATGATGTGCTATACCCGTCTGCTTTTTTGACCAGACGTGTCAGATTGGACTCGACAGAGTAAGAAGATAAATAAATACACCAAATAATAGTACAAGTGGCATTCGTTTCTTCGCTGCATGTCTTGTGCTTGGGGACTGCCTAGACCACTATTGTGCTCGAGGACTGCCCAAACCACTACCATACTCAGGGACTACCTAGACCACTAGCGTGCTCGAGGACTGCTCCGACCACTACCATGCTCGGGGACTGTGTGGACCACTAGCGTGCTCGGGGACTGCTTCAACCACTAACGTGCTCGAGGACTGTTCCGAAGAATGCTCGGCGACTGCTCTCCTCGGCTACATGTGACGTGTACTCACATACAGTCAAGAGGCATTTAGTTGGACCTTGCTACAAGGCTTATACTTCTCCTTCCAGCAAGCTCGGGGACTACATCGGTACGATGCACCTACCGGTGCATCTCGTATTGATTGTACGACGACTGGATTCTTAACTTCAGTGGAAATTCTTTTTAGACCCTGGCACCATGTGCCTACGTCACCTACTACCAAGCTCGGGGACTAAGTGGGCACACTTCACCTTGTGGTGAATGTGTTTGTTTTTCGACCCCTACGCCTCTGATGATCAAACACGCTATGCTTCAAGACGCACTTACATTTCTTTTTAGAAATACAAGTGGGCACACTTGATAAGGAAAGAAATCTTTTTCTTTTTTCTTTAAGAGCACCATGCATTCTTTGGACAACCGGAATCTTCGGCTATAATCGTGGTCTACTGCTCTCAGTTCTGATCAGAATGCTACCGCATTTGATTGGTCAATGTTTCAATCAGTTGAAGATGACATCAAGATGGATTGCATTAGTCAAAGGAGATCCAATGGCGTGTCGCAGCATAATACATGGTACTCAGGGACTTGCTGTGGGGCTATTAACCCCTATACCCTTACAGCTAGGCTTGGGCCGGCCCGGATCAGGGGGTCCGGTCCACTAGAAGACGACGCGCGGCCCGGCCAACTTGTTCGGAGTCCCGCACAAGGAGTCAAGGTAGATTTGGAGATCAAGCAAGATCCTGGTCGGTTAGAATAAGAATCCTTGTCCGGCCACCTATGGCAATTGTAATTGGCTAGGATTAGTTTCCAGATCTGTAACCCTACCCCCGGACTATATAAGGCGGGCAGGGGACCCCTCTAAAAAACATCTCTCATTGATATACAGCAATACAATCAGACGCAGGACGTAGGTATTACGCCTTCTTGGCGGCCGAACCTGGATAAAACCTCGTGTCTGCCTTGCGTCACTGTCTTGTTTGTGGCTTGTGCATCTGTCTGCCGATAATCTACTACCTTGGGCATACCCCTAGGTAGACTACCGACCATATTTCATCGACACCTGCCATCTCCTTGTAACCCACGTCCGCCAGGTAGTACTGGCCTACAAGCAATGAAAGCAGTGAGAAATCAATTTGCAAATTGTGTTAGGAGACAGTATACAGCCATTAGCTATCTTAGCAAATTGAACACAAGTGTGCTTCAATGCATCTACTACAAGCAAACAAATAAGGTATGTGAACAGCAAGGCATCATGAACCTGGCGGGGGATGTGGGAACGAAGCGTCGTCCTAATAGTCTTTCAACACCGCCATGTCATGACATGCCCCCGCCTTCCCAGCCCCCACATATGTGAAACAGCCATCCATATCCATGATGGCACAAACATTAATCGTTGTTTCGCCTTTCCTATTGTAGAAATTAGCCTTTGCTTGATGGTTAACCTCAACCTTTATGTGCATGCCATCTATAGCACCTATGCATCCATCAAACCATGGTGAATGTGCAGCAAGTTTGTGGCTTACACATGTGTAGTTCCTATCTGCTGGCACTAGGACAGTATTTGCCCACTGGTACATTACCTCTGCAACTAGTGTAATCTTCCTGCTAACTGTATCTAAAGACCTTTCAAACCTATCCTTGCACTCTCTACTAGCCGATTGGTGGGCACATGTCCAAATGTACATGCCTAGAGCTTCTACCGAGGTGCACTTATCTATTGCTGGCAAGCCAAATGGCAGCAGGACTTCATGCAAATGCATGAAGTCATCACGCGACATGCGCAGATTCTCTAAACATCTAGTATGGTCAGCAAGTGTAAGCTGCATCCACTGGGCTCCTGATAGCTTAGGAATGGAACAAGGAGGATTTACCTCAGGCATTTCGTGTGACATAAGCCCTTTCAACAGGACGAATGCTGCCTTTACCACGGTCACATTGCTCGGTCCATCACTAGAAGTGTCGTTGTACGATGATTCGTCAGTGCTGCTCATGATGGTACCTACAAATGGGCAGCAATAAGTCAGATTGTATTGCTAATATTAGGAACAACACAAGTGCAAATATGTGAACATATGACGATACCTGAACTAGGTAGGACCTTCAAAACAGGTTGGAATGTACAAGGGAAAAGTGATACATGCATAATGTGTTACAACACTCACAGCAGTACACTAATTTTTATTCAAAACATGAGACAACAACATGCACTAAGTTTTCCACAATGGTCTTTGGTAATACGAAAAAAACGAACCTAACGATACAACAAACCGAATGAACTCAACATGCACATGGTGGATATCCGCAAACAGGAAAAAAACATGGATTGTGCTGATCATTAGGACTTCTTGGAGCACACAAAGGCCCATGTCACTTTGATCTAGTTCAGCCGGTCCTCTTTAGATGTCATGCCTAGAAAACCCTAACGACAGAGCCTGTCTCTGCAAAGGTCCAGGGCTTGCACGAATACTTAATCAGCCTCGCTAATACCATCTTGCCACAGAATGTCTTGGACTTGGGCCAACTCCCAAGCATCGTTGTTACAACGGGCCTTCTAGGACCTAGCCTCTCTGAGAAATTGGCCCAGGCCTTCAAGGCACTCTTCTACGGATGGAGTTTGGCTACTCTTCTTGCTGTGAGGACTGTTAACTGAAAATTCCCTATGGACTCACTTCGAGGGCTGATGACTACTAGGTGGCACAACCGGCTCATCCGACAAGGATGGAGGAGTGCGAGGGCTTCAATTACTGGGTGACTTGTCAGGTCAATGGCCCCCCATCGATACCAACTGGCCTCTATCACGTGGGGTGCGTCCCAAAATTGTGATCAGTTGCTCACAGCATTGGGGCCATTTAAACTTGTTTCTAGCGGGTTGGCTACTTTTCTGCATGTGTTCCAGTGATGGTGAAGTTAGTACTGAGTTAGTAGGAACCTAATTGCTACAAAAATTAAAAGAAGTGCGTGTAGTTAGTACCCCGAGGCTGGTGTCATACCACTCGAGGTCAGCTATAACCTCTCCAGTCAGCGGGTCACGGCCTAGCCCTGTATGGGTCTAGCCATCGCGCCAATTGAAGTAATAATGTTTCAGCTCGTTGTACTTGTTCTAGCACACTTTCTTGTTGTACCCAAGGTCCGTGACTTGGTTGAAGTCATGAACAATTTTGGTCCACCCTAGTGGGGTTGTGCCATGGGCAGAGGTCCAGTGACAGAGCTCTTTCTGCTGGATGATTAGGTCAAGAAGCAGAAAGGTTGCTCTGTCATCCCAGACAGCACGGTCCTAGCTCATCTGATTCAAGGATGGACAAAGATATTAGTAATGCACCAGTCGCAAACTGTAATCAGCAGTTAGGACATTGTATTAGAATCTATTGGGAACTAAAAACTGAGCATTGTATTAGAATATGCTGGTATAGATATACTATGTGATTGGTAATGCTTGCTTCTATCACGGATACTACTAGTTGCCTGGAAGTGTAGGAAGCATAGAGCAAACCAAAGAAATAGGTAACTAGAACACTTATCCCATAAATGAAATATGGAATCAATTGGCACAGTTCTAATTCTCCACCATAGGCAACTCCTCAGTGAACATAGAGAACAAAAAGGAGACAACAACATAGGCAACAGACACAAAACAGAGAGAGAAATTGAAAACTGAGCATACATACAATAAATTTCATGGTGAAAAGCAAGAGATAAAGCAAGCAAATTAACCACAGGAATGACCATGGTGCGTAAGGAGCACCATTCACTATCACTGTAAAATTCGAAAAGGACAACTAAACGCCAAATGCAAACTGCAAATTGACAAATAGTATCGCTAACTTGCCTTTTGTGACCGTTTTCGGTGTTTTGAGCGGAGATTGTAGTGCCTGCCAGTAGTTGGAGAGTAAGACGAAGCCGACGACACTACCAGTTTGGGCAGCGTTGATCACAACCGGACGAAATGTCCCTTCTATGTCTGTAGTGCAGTCATAGAGCACAATTGTAAGTGGAAAACCCTAATGTGAAAAAGTTAACATTGAAAGGGGTGAAGAAGATCGCATGTGTACGATGTAACATAATCCAGTCGATTACATATTTGAGTTATGTGTAGTACGTGTGAATATCAAAGCAATGATGAATCAGGCAATGAATCATTAAACTCGATAACTCATAGGACATAACCCTATATAGCACTGGAACAAAGTTAATAACAACAGAATTTTGACTACTACTCCAAACATGTTACAAATTCAATGCCAGCCCAATCAATCGAACAAAACTGAGAAACTAAGTTGAGGAAAATGTTGTCTTGCAAAATAACTAAACTAACTCAGCTTCTTAATGAAGGCAAATGAGGTAAGCAATACATTCACAACATAATTATAGAACATGTGCACCCAAGAAATGAATGACATCTTGCAGGTCCACATAAACACTATACGGAGCCCAACCTTACAAACCGACCAAACAATATTAGGACGTTAGTAACCATAAATGGTTCGGGAACTATGTTACTAGTAGCAAAAATTGACTGCAATACCCACACAACTGTTAGCAAAAGGTGATTCGAACGTTAACTAAGCCATTAAGCATCATCTACCAGATCTGTACGGAAAGTATTTAGAAACGTAGTCTTAAAATATGTACGTAGAGCACTTCTGTGCTATAGAAACAAGATGTGGTGATTTTTATCCAACACATAGAGGAGCAGACTTGAGTACATGTTGGATCTCAGATCCGGCGGGATCAAACTGCGTGGCGTCGGGTTCCGTGGGGCTTACCATGCTGGAAGGAGTCGCCGTTGATGGAGGCGGGGTCCGAAAGGAAGCCCGAGCCCACAGTCACCGAGGCCGGCGAGAGTGAGGGAAACCCGAGCCGTGCGGAGGTCAACCTACAAGACGACCAGTTGCGGCTCAGAGGCGACCAGGTGAGAGGATGGAGGCGTGGGATCCGGGTTACCTACCTGGCCGAAGGCGTCGTCAATGGAGGCGGGGTGGGGGAAGAGGACGACGACACTTTCACCGCAGCCCCACCGAGGAGGACGAAGTACAGAGGCGGCCGCGCCCGGATCCGGGGGCCACCGACGCCGGCCGTTGACACGGCGCAGGCTACTGCCCGTAAAGGCGCGAAGCGATGGTGAGGAGCGGCGCGTGAGCGTGGAACCCTAGCCACCACGAGCGACGGGAGAAAGGGGAGAAAGTGACAGACGCGAGTCGGCAACGGGTATAAGCCAGCCGTTCGGCTAGTGCGACTGGTGCTGGGCTGCCGAATGGCTGGGCTGATAAGCCTAGCACCAGCCAGCTCAACCAGCCTACCGAACGGGCTGAAGATTGCTGCTCTGGTGCTGGCCGGAAATTTGCTCTGCTGCTCCTGATGGCTACCTGTGCTTGTCTGCTAGCTGATGGTAGTCGGCTGGGAGGTCCGGCGGCAAGGCTGGGAGGAACACCGACGACCAGCAGGGTGCGGACCTGGCCTGGCTGCCACCGGCTGCTGCTCAGAGAAGAGCGAAGGCGTGCGGCGGCGACGTAGATGGGACGGGGGTCGCGACCTCACGAGTGGGGAAAGAAAAACCACGAAGGATCAGTGCGTGGGTCCATAAATGTAATATTTTGAAAGTCAATTATGAGGTATTATTGGAGATGGTCTCTTTTTTTCTCCCCATAATTATTTGGGAGTTGGCAAACACCATGTTTTGAAGAACAAAATATGTCAAACTCTTGGAGATACTCTAAACTAATCAATTTAGCAAGTTAACAAAAGAAATAGCAACTTTAATTTTTGTTCTTCTTCAACCGTCTCCTATAATAACTTTCTAAAAGTTATAGTGGGACCCACATTTATTTTATTTTTTGTTTATTGTGTTGTTCATAAAAAAATTAAAAAGAAAATTGCATCTACTCTCAGCACCACACAGACGCGAGCACCGATCCGGTCCCAACGATTGGCTCGGCCAGCTGCGTACGGCCAGCACACGTGAAGATAGCAGGCCATGCACACGTGAAGGCAGCAGGCCATGCCTTCCAACCAAAGATCAATAAACACCGGAGGCAAGCACTGTGCGGGCGGCGGCGATGGCGGCAGGTACATACCAGCGGCGACCGGGCCAAAGGGTTGTGCGAGAGGTGCCGTGAAAATAGGTAGAGAGATAGGGAGTTCTCTCGCTGAGAAGAATATTTGATAACTTTTTATTTTTTAAAGGACTTTTTTACTCAACTGTTGTAGGAGACTTTTTTCCTTTTTACTAGGGGCGGACACAGCGGTGGGATTGGGGGGAGGGGGGGCTCAAGCCCCCTACCCATCTCGGAGCAGTGGAACCCCTGTGGAGCCTCCATAAATTTTTAGGCAAAGTTCTATAGTGTAGGGGGGCTGAGACTTAAGATCGAATAACAGTGTTGTTCAGCCCCCTGAAATATTTTCGGGGTCCGCCGCTGCTTTTTACTAAAATATTGTTAGAAGGTCTCTACCAAAAAAGGACTTTAGAAGACGTCCTCTTTGATTAACAGAGGCGGACATATCTAGGAACCGCTTTTGTAAATTGTTAGAAGGCCTCTAGGAAACATCTACTTCTGTAAATCATTTATAGAGGCAAACATCCTAAGATGATCGTCTCTATTAATCATCGATTTACAAAGGCGGATATCTTAGAATGTCCATATGTGTAAATTAATTTTAGAGAGGGAATCTTAAAATGCCCATCTCTGAAAATAGCTATTAACATAGACGTCCATTCTAAGGGTATGTCTCTAAGGAAACACAATAGAGACGGACATCTTAAGAAGCATGTCTCTAAAAGTAGTTGCATCAAAAAACAATTCATAACTTTTTCATATGAAGATGGATGAAGAGAAACATTATATCAAAGTTATACGGTCGACGTGATCTATAACTTTGTAGTTGAGAAGTTTTTATTTAGAGATGTTTAGAATCTAAAAGGATCAAGATGCCCAAGAGAGGGGTGAATTGGGCTAATTCTAAATTTTTGCAATAATTAAGTCCTACACTTATCCGATTTCACCCCTTGTGTCTAGAATGTGTTTCTATTGTTCCGTCATACAAAAGTTTTGCATCCTATGTTCCAATCCTACTCTAGTATGGCAATTCTAGGAATATAAAGACATAAAATGACTTGCTCAAAATAAAGAGAGGCAAAGGAACGCGACGATATTTTCCCAAGGTATCGGAGAGTCGTCACTCCCCACTAGTCCTCGTTGGAGCACCCGCGCAAGGGTGTAGCTCTCCCTTGATCCACGCAAGGACCAAGTGCTCTCTACGGACTAATTCTTTAACACTCCTTCACAGTGAATCGAACACAACCGCTCACAACATGACATGTGTCGGGGACCAATACTAGGATACCCGAAGAGGAGGAGCTAATGACCATCAACGTTGATTCGTCCGCGCGATCAAGAGCGCGACTACACCGCTTGCCGGGTCCCGACTCGTCCGGCCACCGAGGCGGTGGGCCCTGCCTCGTCTAACCCCTGAGGGTTGACTCCATCTCGGTGGGCGCTGCGGCCACGGGCCCCGTCTCGCCCGATCCCTGAGGGTTGGCTCTGCCTCAGCTGACTCTCGAGGGATGGCTTCATCTCACCCGACATCCAAGGGCTAGCTCCGCCTCGCCCGACGCCTGAGGGCTGGCTCTGCCTCGCCCGACATCTGAGGACTGGGTCTGCCTCGCCCGACCCTCGAGGGCTGGCTTCGCCTCGCTCGACATCTGAGGGATGGCTCCGCCTCGCCCGATGTCTAAGGGCTGGCTCCACCTTGCCCGACGTCTGAGGGTTGGCTCCGCCTCGCCCGACGTCTGAGGACTGGCTCCGCCTCGTCCGACGTCTGCGCACGATTCCTTTATAACGACGTGCACAGATAAGGCGGGGCACTCAAGTCAACTCCAATACTGAGGACCATACCCTACACGCCTGCAGGAAAGTACCATCAGGCCATGCTAGAAGGGTGCTTTGTGACCTTCTAGGCATGTTAGAGCCCAAACAGTGTTGTAGGCGTCGACATTTGCCTTACAGTATTGAGGACACCATCATTTTCCCTCGGGCACGGATCCTTACAGAAGCTCATGAGAAGCACTATGGTCTAGAAGGAAACTCGCATCATCTACAGTAACGCCCGTGCGGTCGTTGTGCTGCCTGCTCCCTGTATGGCCGTTGACCAGCACCCTTGTCCGCCGCACCGTCGGCCGAGGAGGTTTGGGACGTGACAACTCGCTGACAATGCCAGGACATGGCATCGTCAGTGTACAGATGCCCAGGACGGCCCTGTCAGGGTCTGTAGACATGCGCCCAGCGTGGAGCTATCCCTATCACCGCCTACCATGTCAGCGGGGCCTACATAGAGGAAAAGGAAGACCCAGCATCCTTGAAGGACTTACTTGGCCTCTAGTTTTCCTCTTTTCTTCTATCTATAATCCCTGCTCTCTCTTGACCTATAAAAGGGAAAGCAGGACACCCCACTAAAGGGATCGATTTGAACACATCACAGCAGAACCACTAGCATCGAACCTTGAACACATAGCTGAGCGGCAACCTAGCTCTTGACATCTATTCGATCTTTTCATTAGAGATTTAGGACATGTCCCTCTCTCGCCCGTTTGTAACCCCTACTACGAATTTTTCAGTGCTAATAACATGAGCAACAGCCACGAACTGGACGTAGGGATATTCTGCCCGAACTAGTATAAACCTTATGCCTTTTTAAGCACACCATCCAGGCCAGATGCGCAATAACACAAATTTACTCATTGGTGTTTACTCGAAACACCGACAACTTGGGTCATCCACAAGTTCTGCCGGATGATCACCAAGCTCTCAAACACTACTGAGCCATCTAGGTGATGGCGATCACCAAGAGTAACAAGCACAAACTCTCACTTGACCAAGACAAGCCTAATGAGAAAGATGGATGCACACTTGCTACTGCCTATGCACTAGTGAGGTCCTTAATATTGGATTATCAACTCTCAATCACTACACTAGGTTCTTGCTCTCCCTTCCACTCTAAAGGTGTTTCTCTATTGAACAAATGGGCAAGAGACCTCAAATTGACGAGTGGGATATGTATTTATACCTCCCCCCATTCAAAACATAACGATTGAGGTCCAACTCAGCAAGTATTGGGATGACCGGACGCTCCGGTCAAGGAGACCGAACGCACCGGTCAGTGAAATACGTCAGCGTGGCAGAAAGAGCTGTTTGCTCTGACCGGACTCTGGCCTACGTCTGGTCAGCACCCAGCGGACGTGTCCGGTCATCAAAAACCTTCTCTAGAACCTTACTGTTATGACCGGACGCTGGCACCCAGAGTCCGGTCATTTCTCTGTTCATCGTCTGGTCCGTGGTTAACAGCATGTCCACGCTGCTACAGATACGGCCAGCATCGCGTCCGGTGAGCACTGGTGTCCAGCGTCCGGTTTCACTCTGACTGCTACTGCCGATCAAATAAACTGACCGGACTCTCCAAGCTGTGTCCGGTCACAACCAAGCCAGCATCCGGTCAGTCATTTGACTCTCCATTTACTTCTAATTTGAAATTCTTTATGAATGAAGTCGACTTCTATCGATCTTATGGCTATTCCTGAGCTACCTAGTGCTAACTTTGATAAGTGTGCACCACATCTAATTCAGTAGACTCACCTAGGTTAAGCTACTAGTCCATACTCCCCTTAATAGTACGGCCAAAGGAAAAACAAAGTCCTAAACTACTCTAAGTGTCTCTCCAACACCAAACGACACTAAGAACTAGTCCATCCTTAACCTTATCGTCCATCCTTTGAAAACCAAAACGATTTTCATCGACAGGGGCATGACAACCATGATTGCTCAATCAATTTTTATTACCATGACATAACTCAAATTGCATCTGCAAAACACACGTTAGTCATAGTAATCTCGTGTCGTCATTAATCACCAAAACCCAACTGGGGACCTACATGCTTTCAGAGTTCCCAAAAATATTGTTTTTAATTAATAGATTTTGAAAATTAAAATTTCAAAATTTCAAATGGGCTTATATGTTGATATGGTCTGTACCAAAGTTGTATTTATCAATACAATACCTTTGTAGTTGAAAAGTTTTAATTTAATTTGAAGTTGTTTAAAGTCCTAAATATGTGTTTTGAATTCATAGATTTTAAAATTCAAAATTTATAATTTCCAAACAACCATGAATGTTCTTATAATTAATACCAAAGTTGTAGCAATCGACCTGATCTATAAGTTTGTTATTGATATAAGTTTTTTATTTGAAGTTGTTGATGTCTCAAATATTTTATTTTAAATTTACATCTTTTAAGATCTATTTTTTTTATAAAAAATAAATAATCTCGGATGGAAACGCATCTCCATATACTTAGTCTAATACTCGCTCCGTCAAGCCGTGTTCTTTCATAGATTCGTCCCTACTTATCCATTGCTTATATACTTCGGTACGAAATGATACCTGACTTATAAGTAGTTCTGCATCTCTTGACTTCTATGGGCGTGTTGGGCACTACTCCACGAACTCTGTGGAGCAGCTTTATAAAAAAAAACCTAGAGTTTATGAAGCATCCATTTAGATGCTCTCACAGCTCCACATTTTCTCCTCAAACATAGTGCTGGTTAAAAAACGTGAAGCGAAGTTAGAAAAGCGTGGAGCGGAACGATCACAAACTACTCCTATACATAGAGCGCTCCTAGCCAATAAATGAGGTAACTACACCGAGAATTCGCCCACGACAGTTATTCGGGGGAGCTCGTGGGAACATTTCGCGTACTTGTGATTCGGTTGGGCATCGCTTTCTCGTCCGGTGAGTCGTTTCCACCACCCATCTGGCCGCCGGGCCACCAATCGAGAACGTTCTCGACAACTACCTTTTCTCCTCCGCCTTTGCGCCCCGCGCAACAGCACCGGCTTGAATGGACGACTGACACGACGAGCGCGTCGCCTGCATCCTTCCAAACGAGCAAGCGGAAAAAGGGATCATCTCCTGTGCCTGCGACAGAGACTCCCGGCCCCGTCGAAGGCGACGTCTTCCTCCTCGTCCTCGGCGCGTAGCCGTCGTCCTTAGGCGCCGGTACGAACGACGACGAACGTCCTAGACACATCCATGGGCTACAGCTACAGGCGACGACGACGACGAGCAGACAGGAACGTCTAGAACATGCGATCGATCGAGTACGTAGTGCAGCAACAGCATGCGTAAACCACGTGCGACACCATTGCCTCGGCTCTGAATCACACCCCTCACGAACATGATGAATCCTAAGGTGCACGGCGGCCGATCGAGAGGCCGACGGATGGACCCCTCGCTCGATCACTGGTGTACAAAGCTTTCATGGTCCATCGATCCCTCACCAGCCACCGGTCGTCGTTCCAGCTGATTCCTGAATACACATTTCTATATGTTTCCCGTCGATCTCTCCCCGGATCAACTGGATCACCTATTCACCATGAATCCACCACACGTACACTATGATACAGAGACATGGATGAGTGTACACGATCGAATACTATATTTTCTTTCCTCGAGGGTTCATGCCACCGCGTTCCACTCCAGCAGCGGCCATGTATCCCACAGATCCGGAGTGGCGCAGAAGGGATCGTGCAGGTCCTCGTATGCCATGTGGCCATAGTCGTACTCGGTCGCCGCCGAGTCCTCTGAGGCGTCTACTAGAGCCGGCGGCGTGGCGCCATCCTCCTGCACCAGGGAGCTGGTGGTGCTATTCCTCTTGTCGTTGTCCGCCGCCTCCGCGTCGTTGACCTCGCAGCTGCCGCTCTGGTCTTGCCGCTCGCTCAGCCTCCCCCTCAGCTCATCCACCTGGAAATCAACAATCGACAAGACATCGATCGTCAGCGGAGGCTCAGAAGCTGAAATCATGAATCAGGGAGACGCACTACGTTTGTGTACAAATCAATCGGGTGGTGTCGCTGGATGGGATTTACGGTAGGTACCTGCGCGGCGAGCGAGAGCTTCTCCTGCCTGAGCGACTCGACGCGGGCGTGCAGCGCGTCGCACTGCGCCCGGAGCGCGGCGTAGTCGTGCTCGAGCTGCTTGGAGCGCCACCGCGCGCGCTTGTTCTGGAACCAGATGGCCACCTGGCGCGGCTGCAGGCCCAGCTCCCGCGCCAGCTCCGCCTTCTCCCGGGGCTCCAGCTTGGCGCGCCGCTCGTGGAACGTCGTCTCCAGCGACCGCACCTGCTCCTCCGTGAACCGCCGCTTCGAATTCCTCTCCCCGCCGCCACCGCCACCGGCGGCACCCCGCCCCGCGGAGCCCGCGTTGGGGTCCTGCTGGTCCCCCGCGGCCGCCACCATCAGCTGGTGCATGAACTGGTGATCCTCGTCGTACTGGTGGCGCGGCGGCACCACCATGAACTGGCAGTCGCCGCGCTCCATGTCCGTCCTCCTGAACCGAACGCACGCACGCACCCGATCGAGCGCCGTCGTCGTTGCTCGCCAAAGCTAGGTAGCCAAGCTGGCAGGTGGCTGTGTATGTGTAGTAGGCTAGGAGCAGTGGAGTGGAGCTCGGGACACGGCGGGGCAGCTCTTTATACCGGTGCGCGGCGCACGGGTCCGGCCGGCGGGATGCGCACACGTGGCGCCACTCCCGGTGACGGAGAACATGTAGGCCCCGCGATGGCTTGGAGCCGCGTCCAGGTGTTGCGCATCGGGCGGGCCGGTCGCACGGTGGCACCCCCTTCCCCCGGATCAATCACCGCATGCACGGCTGGACGGAATGGTTATCTGGCCGTCTTGAGAGTTGCGACGGGTCCGGCCCTTACACGTGGTGCTCCCGCAGCGGCTGGAGTGCGCCAGTTTCCATTGGCATGGCCGGGTGGTGCCCGGGTTCCATCAACAGAGCGGCCACAGGGCGCGATGCGAAGCGCACTGGGACAGCGTCGACGTCGGCGGCGGGGAGCTTCTCCCGGACGGGACGCCGAGGTGGCACGGCATTTGTCACGTCGCGTGAGCGCGGTGGCTCGCGTGGAAGGCTCCGGCTCCTGTCGTACCCCTACTACTCATGCTACTACCGTCTGGCCGGGTGAGGGGTCGCTGTTTTTCGTCCAGCCGGTTCAGTGTTCAGTTCCTAACGCATCACCTCCTCCTCCTCTCTCCTCTCTCCTCAGACCGTTGAAAGTCAAATGAGCTTATCGGCGGCACGGTGTTTACGTGTCCCGCGAGATCCGCGTCCAACAACCGATGGTCGGACCGGCCGCCGATCCGCGTGCGTGCTCGCTCGGCGTCGTTCGGTTTCGGCGCGGTAGTCCTTTTAGCCTTTGCAGCTATTGGTCATTTGGTCTGGCTCGTGACGTGAAGTCGATCGTCTTCCGCTGTTTTTCTGTACGTGCCCTGGAGTAATTCGACGGATTCGGGGTTGCATCGGGTCACGGCTGGACTAAAACGGCAGGGAATCTATATTGTAATTAAGAAAAATCCGAATGAGTAGCGCACGCCTAGTCCGAGGGGAAAAGAGACTATTGAGTTGCTCAGGCAGTCGCCATGAAGAGCTGGACACATGTCAGTCGTTCATGTGCTAGCTTTGCTTCTACACATTCATCGACGTGCAAGTTTATCGCCATGAAGAGGTTGATCCATTCGGCCGGTTCGCTTTATGATTTCTGAGCTGATTTGGACCGACTGATGTTAGTTTGTTGTGAAAGAAAAATACTATTGGCTGACTAATTTGGGCTGGCTGAAACCAACGAAGGAACAGGCTCATTGTCAAGTTTCGGCAAGTTCCGGTTCCGGCACGTGATCCGCGCACCGGTCAGTACTATGCTGAGTCATCGCTCACGTAGTGCTTGCTCAAGTAAAATACTAGTATGAACGCTCTGCGGCTCTGCCCTTCGGTGCCACAAATTTGAAGCGACGCAAAATCGCAGCCACACCACCAGCACCAAACCAGATCAGCCTGACGAACTCACCTCACTGCCACCACTGAACGCCGACACCTGTGCGGTGTCCGAGGTCACGATCCCGCGCCTGATCGCCTGCGTTAAGGATGGCCTGTCGCCGATGGGCCAATAGTTAACGCCGAGGATTTACTTAATTACTCTCCGGTCCACTCGATTAGGTGTCGAGCAATGCAACCGCCGGCCGGGCCCGCGGCGACGACGTCGACGGGCCGCGGCACGCGGCCGCGCGCGAGTGGCGCGGAGGCCGCGTCAACGTCGAGCGCGCGGTCCTCGTGGGGGACTGAACTTGGGGGGTGCGCTGTGCTGCTGGTGCGCCCGTCGACGGCGGACAAAGAGCTCCCCTCGCGGAGCGGCGCGTGGACGGAGCTTTTTTTTATCCCGCTCGGCTTTCGCCTAGCTTTCGGTAAGTGCTTCGTTCCCCATCGGCACTTCGCTGTCTGGGTACACGCACTTTGTCTGGAGGATAGTATGGCCCCGTTCGGTTTACCTCATATTCGATTTTTTTCTAGTTGGAATGTATTTTTCTCTCACAACAATTCAGTCAGAACAGTGTTTTTCAGTCAGTTTCAACCAAGATTCAGCGAGCCGAACGGGGTCATAATCTGCTGGGTTCGTAAGTTGCGTTTCTGTTCTTCTTCCTCCAGCAGGCATCCGACGCTAAGCTCTTTTTAGTAAAACTTCACTTTCTTTGATGTGCTCATGGTAGAGAGTGATTTGGGGGTAAAATTTCCTAGAAATTTAAGGTATGGTAGAGGGCCGGCCGCGCGCGAAGAAAGCAACGTGCCATGGCAATGGCATGGAGCCATGGAGTTCGCAGTTGGACACGCGCGCCGCGCCCGCCGTGGGCCGTGGCCATGCATAGTGTAAGTAGGCGCGGCCCGAGATGGACCATCCTACCTGCATGCATGCGGCTACTACCGCGCGCCGTATTGGGCCCCAGCGTCCGAGGCCGCGCTAGCGTGCTGTGTTGCAGTGCAATGCATGCGGATGCGGCCGGGCCTGGACGGGTTGGGGTTGGGGCTGGGGCTGGGCCCCGACCCCTGCATCTAAATTATGCCGCTATCGCCGGCCGCCGGTCGATGTCGATCACGTGCAGTGCAGCGCGCTCATCTCTCGCTTTCACGCCCGAGCTAGTACGTAGTACTAGCTAGTGCGCGAGGCAACTGGCAAGCCAAGCGAGCTCGTGGCGTACAGCGTACTGACGATCACATGCCGGAAATGGCATGATCGTCGACCGTCGCTTTAAGCCTCGGCCCCGTACTGTACGTTCCGCCATAACCCGGCGGACAGTCGTCCTCCCCTCCCCTACGGCTCCACCGCCGCCGTAAATAATTCGAAAAATAGCTCAGTTAAACGAAAGGTTCCCCAAGCCCCCTCCAAAGAAAATGATCGGAATGGTTCTCGGTAGGCTCAACCCCTATTATTGAAGGACAGGACTGGCTAGTTAGGCAAGCTGGTACGTGCTAATGAACTGGCTTGTCTAGTACGTGCGAACGAACGAACCGGAAAAGGAAGTGTACTTTACCTCGATCGACGAAAAGGGGTCATTCCTCTACGCAACCACTTCCTTTCATTCATAGATCCAGTGTGCGTGCACCTGATAAGATTACAAGAAGTCATTAACAGCCACGCTGGGGAGCCTCAAATAGTCCCATAAAGAATTACTCCCTCCGTCCCACAAAGCATGTAGTCCCATAAAGAATTGCTCCCTCCGTCCCATAAAACATGTAATCCTACCGTTCAAATATTGTCCCAAAATTCATATAATCCTAAAGTTCAGGTTATCTTTTCAGATGAACCTCACCAGTAAAAAAACATTGCACCTTTGGAAAATCAACCCATCTCATGTAGTACTTGGAAGGAACATTCTAGATTGCTCCTGAGTTGTAGCACAGAGAAGGAGGTAGGAAGAGCACATACGTAATTTCACACTTCTAAACTTGCCTTGAAAAGTAAGATTTACGAGTTTTGTGGGATGAAGGGAGTACCATATTAGTATTATGGGAAATCTAGACATGGTAGTATTTAAGTTTCTGGTGCAAAGACTTCAATGAAATCATCATCTATATTTGGTAGCATCTGTGGAAGAAATAGGATCGTAGAACATTTCAACAACTGTTAGTATTTGATCAGATTGCCATAGGTTAATCCAATATCCAATATTATGTTTAGCAAATGAGATGTGTGTTAGCATGAGCACAAAAGAAACTCTTCGATGCTGCCAAAGATTAAGTTTGGCAATAAGACACAATTCTCGTTTTTTTTTTGTTTGCCCTGAAGGACATTGTCAAATTTACATGATGTTTGTGCCCATCGCCATCAACTCTGCATTAAGATTCACACATTGCAGAAGAGCTCATGCCCTTACGGAGAATCCCTTTCAAACACCGGATGAAACCCCTGAGCAGTAACAATTGGACAACACATATTTTATTCAGAATCTCAGAACCAGACATCTTTCACATAGAAATCTTCTCGCACATGCGTAGACCACTAGACCTGCACAAGCAATGTCCCTGCTAAGGTTATAAAGTATTGACGGAAGAACATCAAAATACAAACTTAGGCCCAAAATTAAATTACAGGAACGTACCTCTAGACGAAGAACCATGTACCAAGCGCAGCAGCAGACCAGACAGATAAATGAACTACTAACTATTTCCAAAAAACATATGTAACTCTGGGAAGGGAAATATTACTATCTTTGGCCATGCACAGTTAGATGGGGTACTGATGCCTCTGAAACACCCTGTTGCTCATAGGATATGTTATTTTTTGTACTAGAGTCCTTCTCATTTTCGAGATATTCCAGATATTCCATCACTATTGGGTCTGTCCAAGGACACATCCGAATGGAGCTTCGTCACCTGCTACCCATCCAAGATGACCACCCTGTGGCGTTACTAAAAGTAGACAGTTCTTATTTGCCTGAAACGACAGGGAACGTGACTTATTAGTCGACTTGTTCAAAGCAGAATCAAACAAGAAACTAATTGACATGACATTTACAGTTATCAGCTTGAAAAATTGTCCAATTTTGGCACGCGTCTCTGCATATTAGTCAAAATTTAGGCCATGTTTGGTCGTTTGGATGCGAATGCTTGCCAAGCCAATTTTTAGCCATTGACCAGCACAAACATGGTCGTTTGGATCGAGGTCAATAACTGGCATGCCCACGCCTGGCTTCCCATGCAACACACATACGTAAGTTTTGGCCCGCCAACCCATTGGCAGGACACTCACAGGCGGAATCCAAACATGCCCTTAGGTTGCTCTACTTCTATTCAAGCTCAAATTACCAGATAGTATGTTTGATGTTTCTAATGCTTTCTTTCTCGAACGACGCAGGAGAGCTGCATTGTCATCTCATTAAGATAGAAAGAACAAGAGTACAAAGGACTGGGGAAAGAAATCCTGCCTAGGTACAAATACACAAAAACACTCAAAAAGACCCCAGACCCCAGCACCTAGGATGCTGGAGGTAGCGACCAATGATTCTATTGCTTTCAACATGACTATTGCCCCCATAAAAATAAGTTGTTAACAGAAGTATAATTTGGATGATTTGAACTTGCCACAATCAAAATGGACTTGTCCTAGGCCCAACATTGGCTATGTTATTTATATTGACTTTTTCATCTGAGATTATTTTGCTATGGTTAATCTACACTTAGAACATGACACCAAACCAAAGCCTATCATCTAATGTGTAATCAATGTATGTATCGTTAATGAACTCCTAGTTCCAAGTTAAGATTCTCGCTTTAGCCAAAGAAAGCACAGGAATAGCACAATTAAGTAATTAACAAAACAAAAGGTACAAATATATGGGCGATAAAGCTGCACTGTTTGAGGTATGCCTACAATTTGTTGATTCATATTAACTCAAGGGGCTAACTCATCGATTAGAGTGAAACAAAATATGTACTCCCTATGTTCCAAATTATAGGCTGTTTTGACTTTTCTAGATACATAGCTTTTATTATGCACCTAGATACTACGCTATGTCTAGATACATAGCAAAAGCTATGTACCTAGAAAAGCCAAAACAACTTATAATTTGGAACGGAGGGAGTAGATCTTATGCAACATATCATCTCTGAGTCATTATTAGGTGAAAAACAAAAGCAGATACCTTGATATCATCTCTAGGAATTCCCCTGGATGGTGCAATTGGGTCATTATCAGCCTGCACATAACTAAATTATGATTGAAGTTATAACATAAAAGACATGCTTTGACCTCACAATATATGCACATAAACACGCTAATCATTGAAACTGTTAAATCTCTTTTTTTTAAACCATGCATGCTGCTTTGTAGAGTTTTACAAACAACTTTACCACAAATGAACCAACTTTCTCAAGTAAGGGTTCTAAATATGCAAGACCTAAGCTAGTGTTAAAATGTTTCCCCAGGTTGTATTCCAATGATAGAACCAAAAGGACATAGATTAATTGAACTTCCATATTCTTAATTCAAGTAGTTTAACAGCTTTGGGTTAAAGTTCAGTCATAGTACTGAGTAAAGCATGATCTAAAACTAAGAAATAATACACGTCAGGCTCTTAAACTGTATTTATTGTTCCTAATGTCTTAGCTTCTAGTGAAGCACAGAGAATAGATAAAGTTTGACCTGTATGCACAGTAAGGGTATGCAAACATTCTTGATAGAATCCGAGCTGCTTGAATTGGAGTAATAATCATCCACTGACTTGAAACCAAACGAAACTGCAAACCATTGAAGTACCCTTTGGAATGTGGGGGTGCCAACAGGAAAACTATAGAAACTACAGCTAGTACAGTTGGGTTAGAAGTTGCAGCAAACCTCAGGTTAGCCCCTCATCAAAATCTCTAACAGTTCTTGCATTTGCGGCCTTGGGAATATCATATTCACCCTCCAGCCCTTCGAAAAGGAGAGCATGCCTAAATTTTGTTCAAATCCCTAAAGATCAGCTGTTAGAAATCATAAACGAGTACAAATGTCACTAAGATTTGATGAGAGGAGACAAAAAGGCATACTTCTTAAATATAGTCGTCAAAGCCCAAGCCAATGCTCTATCATAAACGTTGTTAAATCCTTTGTGGAAATCTTCGTCTGCAATTACCAAATTAAAAGGATTGCACAAGGAGACTGCACCAGATAGAGGGCATTTATCTGTTTCCTGAAAAAGAATATATACACATAAAGATAAGCTATGAGCTGCTGGAGGAAATACATATCTGTGATCAACCATACATAGTTTTATGCAGGAAGATACAAAGAAGCACCAGGGAACAACAGGAGGGGGAGGGGTGACGCGTATGACAGATCACTTGTTGCACCCAAAGAAACTTAGTGCATATATGAGTTAGCTACTAATCATTTTTCACCACAGAAAGATGTATAAGGTACAAAACTTCAAGTGGAACTGCAATCACATGAATGTGACAATAGTACAATACAAAAGAATTATTGTAGACTGCTTATCACTGGGTGCAGAACTCACCTCGCCAAGGTAGCGCACAAGAATATTCGCTCCAAGAGACCAACCGGCAGCATAGACATTAGACTGGGGATAATGTCCTAAAATATGACCAATAACTTGGCGGAGATCCCCTGTAAATGAAGCAGAATAGAACTGCACATGACAGAAGATGCAAGTCAACATATGTCCTAAAAAGAAGATGGTCCGCTACAGCTTCAGGCCTTGATTTCATTTGTTATCTTTATCTCCTTACTTATTATGTACACTTTGTTAACTCCTAGGTTTCCTCATCAAGGTTTATCCATTGAGTTTGATTCAAGGCCCCATGGTAAAAGATGTTGATTGGCAACATGCATATCGCCACTTTATCGGTATGCTGTACTCATCAGGGTGAAGCTTAGAAATTTATGAGAGACAAATCAGTTTAAGGACACAAGGTGGCCTATTTTACTAGGGCAGCAAGTAGCCACAAAATAAAACCAAAAAACTCTTCAACGTTGAGCAACAATGCAATTTATTGTTAATCATTCACTTCAATGTTCTTTAAACTTTTCCTACTTTCAGTTCCAAACTCCAATTATGTCAAGTTTTACAGTAAAAGCCAGTTCACTCGCCCTTTAGTCAGTTTCTGGTTACACCCTAACGTCCCTGAGTAGGAACAGTCATCAGCGAAGAGTACACAGAAGCAATGGTGTACAGAGTGCATTTATCACACCAGATGCCAACATGAAAAAATATATATATTTGGACAGTTTGCACATATGAACTGGGATGAGCCAACTTAGGCAGCACAGGAGATGCTCTAAGCTAATAAGAGGTTCAGTTCTGTCCAGCTTACCACAACAAAATGGGTGTGTCTACTGCTGCTGATAATTAACTTAAAAGGGGGCAGTGCACTTCTCAATCAATCAAACCATATAAATGTGATCTTAGCACTTCTCCCTGACAAGTATCAAAAGGGAAAATATGGTCCATTGTATAGTTTTGAAACTTTTAATGAGCTATGGGAGCTATAAATAATAAGCTTTACAGTGCTAATAAAAAATTGGAAAAAGTATCTGAAGTACCTTGGGTGTAGTAACAGGACTGTCTGCACATCCACGGCTATTAAACACCACAACACGCCATCCCTTGCTTCTAGCTCTCAGAAGCATATGCCTTACATATGTATCATCACTTCCACCTGTAAGACCAGGCTGAAAAGACATCAAACTTACATTAGGCTATAAGCAAAACAAAAATGATAATGGAATTGAAAATTATTCGGCTCCACACCCTTTAGCTTTGCTTCAGGTGAAAGTTACTTTTGGGTCATTTAATTCCATTTGTATCTTATGGTGAATTTGTCATGCATCCGATGGAGGGCCCAGGAGGGGCCCAGGCCAGCTGCGCCACCTGAGGAGAGGGGTGCGCGCGGCAAAGGAGGGAGGCGCGCCTGGCAAGGGCGGTCTCCCGCTACTCCACTATCCATATCGGGAGGATCTCCAATAGAGGAAAGAGAATAGGAATAGGATCGGTTGAGATTAGATAGATTGGGAGTAGTCCATATCTATAAGGACTTCCCTCATTAGGTCACTTACGAGACAAGTCTACCCAGGACTATAAGTAGAGGGGCTATGTAATCATTGCAATCAAGAAAGAACAGCCTCAGGCTTATCCTTCCTCTGTCCTCTTCCCTCCCCTGTGCCGACTCTCTCTCTCTCCCTGCCCTAGCGCCGCCGCCCTCACCGCCATCAACCCTAGCCGCCACCGCCTAGAGCCCCCCACCCTGCCGGGCTCTTACGGAATTTCAACTATAACTCAATTCCAAAGGATTATGAGAAATAGTATCCTCATATCCTTGAAACTTGTGCATTCTACATCATGCTGAAGAACACAAGGGCTGAAACATGTTCGAGACTTGATCCTATTAGCATTTGGCATGGACGTTGGTTCATCATCTGAATATGCTGAGAGTACACAATGTAAACAGATTATGCAATTGGAACCAAACTCCTATTAAGTCATAAACTCATAACAGTATTACATTTTCAGTTCCAGATTATACTACTACAGTACTGCAGCCTATTTCATTAAACGGCCTAAACCTATGCAAACTATACCAGAACCCAGACACTAAAATTCTGCAGCACTTCTATTTGTTGCTCGCTTGATGCACTTGTGCAGCAAGAGCCCACGACACCGACAACAGTTATATCAATTAAGCAAATTACATACAAGCCATGGGCTGTCTAATGGTGAGGTATCATCTAAAACTCCCTGCTAACTCCTTTTGCTCCCCAAACTGAAATGAGCTGTAGATCGCTTGCAGCCCTACTAGAATATACTAGCATTACCAAAATAGACAGTAAAATCTTAGTTGCGTCACATCATCATGCTGTAGGTACCGTTGACATTCGCATCTCATAACCTCAATTCCACGTTTCCAACGAAAACCAAAGCCTTAATCACAGACATCATTGACGCTTAAAAGAGCACGCACTACGCTTCCTGCGTGTACAGTGCAGTCAGTACTGCAACGGGCAACGACGCGAGCGGGTAAGGAGCACCGTACCAAGAGTATAAGCACCGGAGCATCCATCGGAAGCGCGCGGTCGTCGCCTGAGACCCAGTCGAGCGCGATGGCTCCGTCGTCAGGGGCGCGGAGGCACTCGCGCCGCAGCTTAACGGCGGGGAGTGACCGCGTCAACGCAGCGAAGATGGTCTCGACGTGTCGGTTCGACGCGAGTACGGGGAAGGCACGGTACGGGGCGCGGAGGCTGGCGAAGCCGGAGAGAAGGCCCCGGCGCGCCCCCGCGATCTCGAGTGTCGAGTGCGGGAGCGGGGCCAACTGCGCCTCTTCCCCAGTGCCGGAGCTGGGGCTTGGGGCGGAGGAGGATACGGCGGCGGAAGACATGGCAGAGGCGGGGAGGAGGGAGCGGAGGCGAGGGGCGAAGCGGCGGGTTGAAGCGACGAATGGGGATGGCGTGGGGGCGGCGACGACCATCGGGTTCATTTCCTCTGTGGCTCTGTTTTGTGTCCAGTCGGCTTTGGGCTCCTGCTTTTCGAGGTTCGAGCTGTCTGACTGTCTCTCGTCACGTGTGTGGGACATGGATGAGCCAAGTAGCATTGGTGGTCAACGCAGATTCGGTGGCTTGCCTTGACGAAGGACAGTTTTGCTTTGGCCTCGTTCAGTTGCGCAAATTTTTGGCGAAATTGTGCGGTAGTATTTTCGTTGTGATTTGATAATTAGTGTTTAATCATAGTTTAATTAGACTTAAAAGATTTGTCTCGTGAATTTCGTCTAAACTGTGTAATTAGTTTTATTTTTTATTTATATTTAATGCTTCATGCATGCGTCCAAAGATTCGATGTGACGAGAAATCTTGAAAAATTTTGTAAAATTTTAGAAACTAAACACTACCTTTCTTTGCTCGCCTCACTTCAGTACCTCACCTTGCCACGCTAGGCTAGTCTCATCTCACCAGGGTGAGAGAGAAATTAGCCAGCCTGAGATAGCAAGGAATATCCTTGCCAGCACAGAAAACAAGGAAATCTGTTAGAGATTTAGGTCTTATTCGTTTCGCTGAAAAATCAAGCCGAAATACTGTTACGGCTGATTTGTTGTGAGAGAAAAACACTATTCCGGTTGAAAAAAAAACAAGCTGAAAATACAAATTATAAGAGAAGCGAACAAGGCCTTAAACACTCAGTCAACTACTTGCGCGATTAGTTAAAGGCAAGTTCATTTGGCCTCACCAACGTTAGCTATGAGGAGCTTGTCGGGCGGGGCGAGCCAATTTGGCTCACTTGAGTTATCAGGGAACTTAACGGCAAAGCAATCATTTGTTATACCTCTTTCGCTTAATAAACACTATCTTTGGTCTTATTGTGCCCACTATTAATGACATCATGACCTTTGATGTGGAGGATTATAGAGGCATGAATTGAGAATGGCTAGTTAGCAACTATGATGCAATGCCAGTATGCCACAAGGATTGAAACGTGGAGAGAGGGGAAGAGCATGGAGATGAAACTAGAAGAGAGGCAGAGCGTATAGATGGACCACTAGAGACCAACATGTGCGTTGGTTGGAGCCCGTTTAGACCTAGATGACAAAGTAATTTGAGTACTTAATAAAAATAATATTTTGATAGTTATAGACCTGAATGGCATCAAGACAAGTTAGTTATAGACCTGAATGGCATCCAAGACAAGTTCAAGTACCCCAAAAGGCATTTTTAGAGTTCGAGTACCCGGATGATACCATAAGTACATAGAAATGCATTTTGAGCGGTGTTCACCTAAAATGGTCATTTAGCTCGTTTACACACCTTTTAAACATTGCATGGTGGTATGTTCTCTCCATTTAATCAACCGCTTTTATCTTTGTTTAAAATGTCATTTTCCCGTTTAGCCTGAGTAATAGCTAAACAAGTGATTGATTGTTCACCGTTCATCATTTGGGATAATATTACTTTTGAGAGTCCAAGGACCTAAATGATCGACACCATGAGACAAGTATGTTCCAACAAAGCATGTCCAACTTAAAGTCTTCACAGCAGTGACATTGGATCATCCACCGGTCCACACAGGACCCTTCATTGTACTCCTATCAACAACACTAACTATCACAAATTATTATAGCATAGTAACTAGACGAGCTAGTGGCCTTGATTAACCGCTATGGTGCCTTTGTCATAGAAGCAAACCAATACCGAGACATGATAAATCCATTATATATTGTCTGTTAGTACTTTGATCATTGCTTTTCATTTCTTCAATGATCTATTCTTGATAACTATCAATGAACTGCCAATATCTTCTCATTCATGCAAAAGCTTTCATTGAGACGGAATGATATCCATTTCTAACCCCCCCCCCCCCCCCCCCCCCCCCCTTTCATTAACCAATTTGCTTGCCTTTTCTTGTATTCTAGATATGACGTTAGTTCCATACAATCATTTATATGAAATCTAACCAAGCCCATCAAACTCATTAGTCATTTTATCATTCAACCGCCAAAACAGATTAGGGGGCTTAGATGTACTTTCACAATAAGCATGAAAAAGAGATCATAGAAGATTCACATAACTCCAAGATAGGAACAGATAGATAGAGTACGATTTTAGAAGAAAAAAAAAATCTAAAACTGGTTTCATATATTTTCCATGCTATAAAACAAATTTGCTATAAAAATTCCAAGATTAACCATATTTTATAACAACAAAGTGGGCCACCGATCCACCGTGACAAGAGAGGAGAGGTGTAGGCTAGGCCAACTAAGTTAAACAATTCACAGCCAAAATAAATTCATAAATCGATATTTTTGTTCGTTAGAGAAGATACTCCCAAATTCAGCAGCCGTCGTCCATTGTTTCTGTGGACATCATAAGCTCGACGCCCTGCACCATCCGACGCGCCAAATATCTCGAGTGCCCAATCAAAATAAAAAAAATATCTCGAGTGCCCCACATTCTGACAGACACTCCTTCTCTCACTGACATCCCCAGCAACTCCGTGCGATATCTCAAACCAAACGGATAAGCTCCACCCGGCTCCCGCCCAAGCTGAAAGCATCAAGAAGGAGTCACTGACGATGGGCCTTAGGCCTTGTTACAAGTTTGGGTCCCATATGTCAGTTAGAGGTAAGAAATGGTTGTTTACAGGAGTAGGCTTGGGCAGAGGAGCAACCCGGCTTGACGGCGTGATACTCAGCAAACGGCCACCCCCATCCCTCTTCGTCTCGTATCGGCCTCTTTCCTTCCTCATCTTCCTCTCCTCTCTCGTCTCCTCACCCCACCCCCCGCGAACCGATTCCTCCACGCGCACGTGCGCAGCAGCGGCGGAGTTGGGCGAGCTCCGTGGTGTTGCTTCTCGCTCAACCCGTACGCTAGCACGTCAAGGGTTTCCTCTCCGTATGGCTTGCGCCGCCGCGGAAACCCTCGCCTCGTTCCCAATCGCATCCCCGTCCCGCTCGCTCCTACGCCCCTTCCCCCGGCGACCCGCCGCAGCCGCCGGGAGAGGCGCACCGTCGATCCGGATATCCGCCGTGCCGCCGCGGGGCCTCGGGCTCGCGCTCGTGCACCGCCGCGTGCGCCGCTGCCCGCCAGCGGCGGGCGCGAATGTTGAGCGCGGCGGCGACGGCGCCTCCGGCAACGGCGAGCCGTCGTCCTCGTCCGGGGATGGCGACCGCGACGCGGCTGCGGAGTCGGGGGGCGATAGCACCGGCACGAGCACCACGAGCGCGGCCGCGACGCCGCCGCCGCCCTCGTCGAAGAGGGGCGAGAATAAGTGGCGGCGGAGGCTGATTAAGGGGGGAGGAGGCGTCGGGCGGTGGCTATGGGAGCCCATAGTGCAGGGGCGGGAGATGGGCTTCCTCCTGCTCCAGCTCGGCTTCGCCATATTTGCGCTGCGCATGCTTCGACCGGAGATCGCGTTGCCTGGTTCAGAGCCCCGCCCGAAGACGACGTACGTCAGTGTACCATACAGCGACTTCCTGGCGAGCATAGACAAGGACCAGGTGAAGAAGGTTGAGGTGGACGGGGTGCACATCATGTTCCGCCTCCGCCCAGAGGTTGAGTCCCAGGTCCGTGTGGTGCAGACACCAACACAGCGCGGAACAGATGCTGTCGTTGATAATACTGGAGCTTCAAGGAGAATTGTATTCACGACGACTCGTCCAGTGGACATAAAGACACCATACGAGAAGATGGTGGAAAACATGGTTGAATTTGGGTCACCGGATAAGAGGTCCGGCGGCATGCTCAATTCTGCCCTAGTAAGGCACTTATGCTGAAACATATTTCTGATGCAAATGCAAAGTTTGTGGCTTGAAATTAATTTAGGAGTAGTACCAATTACACCAGATTAGGAATTTTAAAATTTGTATCTAAGCATGTAAAATGACAGAGATTGGAAAGTCAAAGATGTTCTAAGCATTGAAATTGTTGAAATGCTTGCTCTATAATGTTATACTTGTACTGACTTCAATCCAAGTGTTTTCCAGAGATGCAGCATGACCATATGGTCTGCTCTGTTTTATTGCTAGACTCAGGAGATAACATGTTTAGTTGATCATACTGTTGTAACTAATGATTCAGCAATATGATATGATCCAGTGTTCGGACTGTAGATAAAGTGATGATTTATAACCCTTTACACCTGCATATGTTAAAGTAGATCTGGAACCGACAAATTAATGCATTAGGTTTTGTGTAACCTTGTAGAGGAGATGGGATCCTAATTGAGGATTGTAAATAGGAATTTGACAGGACTGAAATTCCATCTATACGGGCACATAGTTTTTTTTTTCTCACACATGCTTGCATTTATCTATATGCATATACATGTGATTGTATTCTTTACATACACACCCTCCTCAGTTGGTGCCTTTCACTCTAACTGCCCTTACCTTTTGCAGGTAGCTCTTATTTATGTTGTATTGATTGCAGTAGTTTTGCAGCGGTTGCCAATAAGCTTTTCTCAGGTACTGATGCATGACCTCAATCAATTGGCAAGTGCATACTCTTCACTTAGCTGCATTTCATTTGTATGTATCTAATTTCTTATGCAAACACAGAATTCAGCTGGTCAGTTGAGGAATAGGAAGAATTCAAATTCCGGCGGCACAAAAGTTTCCGAAAGTACGGATATAGTTACATTTGCTGATGTGGCTGGAGTAGATGAGGCAAAAGAAGAGCTGGAAGAAATTGTGGTATGATCCTACAATTTTTTTTTAATGTAATGGATCCTACAATTCGATAGTAGTACTTGCAGCAATCAAATGAAGGGAAATAAGCTGGTCCATACATATTTTTTGTTCAGGAGTTCTTAAGGAACCCAGAAAGATATATTCGTCTTGGTGCTCGCCCTCCTCGTGGTGTCTTATTGGTTGGTTCTGCAAATTCTTTTAGTAATGTAGACTACTGCTTGACAATTGTGTTTGTTACCATAATGTAATTCTTTATCTACAGGTGGGTCTTCCAGGGACTGGAAAGACACTTCTTGCAAAAGCCGTAGCAGGAGAAGCAGAAGTCCCATTCATAAGTTGCTCTGCTAGTGAATTTGTTGAGCTATATGTAGGCATGGGAGCAGCTCGAGTACGTGACCTATTTGCTAGGGCCAAAAAGGAATCACCATCGATTATTTTTATCGATGAGGTAACCTACACATCTATGATACGATCTAGCTTCATGTACTGAATTTTATGCTTAACCCCTATCTGTCTGGCTTGTCTTTGTAGATTGATGCCGTTGCAAAAAGCCGTGATGGTCGATATCGCATTGTCAGTAATGATGAACGTGAGCAGACACTAAACCAATTGCTCACGGTAGGACAGTGCTCTTTCTCATTTCTTGAGTATTCCCAAATTAGCTGCATCGCAAGTTGAGACCCAATTAAAGTTTCTACCTGTGCCTTTATTGGCTCATAATTGGTTCTATGTTCTTGGTAAAACTTAAAAGGGATTTGAGTCACGCTACTTCACTACTAAGAATACTGCTTTATCACGCAATATATATTTTTTGATGAGAAAGGGTAGAAACAGTATTATTATTGGTTTAACTGTCTTAATTTTGGGTTCTCCGCAGGAAATGGATGGCTTTGACACCAACTCGGCTGTCATTGTACTGGGGGCAACAAATCGAGCCGATGTTCTGGATCCTGCCCTTAGGCGCCCTGGGAGATTTGACCGTGTAGTTATGGTTAGTTTCCCTTCTCAAAAAGATATGGTGCTATGTGCTCAACTTTTCTCAGATGTCATTAATGTCTAAATAACAGGTTGAAGCTCCTGATAGGTTTGGAAGAGAATCAATTCTAAAAGTTCATGTGAGCAGAAGAGAGCTTCCACTGAGTAAAGATGTAGATCTAGCCGATATTGCTGCAATGACAACTGGTTTTACTGGGTAGAACTTATTCCACCAATATCTTGATCTTGGCCTTGTATAGATTTCAAATTGACATGTTAAATAATTTTTATACTATACAGAGCAGACCTTGCAAACTTGGTAAATGAAGCTGCTTTGTTGGCTGGGCGATTAAATAAAGAAATAGTGGAAAAGATTGACTTCATCCGTGCGGTTGAGCGATCTATAGCTGTATGTTGTTTCTCCTCATTTTTTTTTATTTTTCAATTGTTTTGTTTCTACCCGCTATGTATGGGTGGGGCAGGGGTTCGGGGGTTTCCTTGACCTGTGTGAGAAGGTCTTCTTCCTAATGCAATGCCTGGTGGCTGTCTTACCCCCTGCAGGTTGAGTTTTTTTTTTTTGGTTTTTACCTGAAGGACTTGTACTATGAAATTTGAAATTTCTTATCCAGATTGTATTATGCGTAAGTGTAAGATACAATTTTCTTGTTTCCTTATTTCTATGTTTATTTAACCATGCCATGCACAGAGCTTGCAACATCTTCACCATTTGTAAAAAAACATTTCATGTCTTTTTTCTTTCTTCTCTGCATATGGCATTTGATATGTCAGCATGTATATCTAATCATGTCCGGGAGTATATCTTTTTTTTCTTCTGTATTCTAGTTGTCAGTCATGATAGTTCTTCGTGCTATTGTGCTGGAAGCTAATTGTGAACGTTATATTATCAGGGGATAGAGAAAAAGCATGCAAAATTGAAGGGTAATGAAAAAGCTGTTGTTGCACGGCATGAAGTTGGTCATGCACTTGTGGGAACTGCTGTAGCAAACCTTCTTCCTGGACAGCCACGTGTGGAGGTTTGAACTTAAGCAACTACTGATAGAATGGTCTGAGAAAAAAGATTTAATTTGAGTTACTTTTTAATGCTGATTTTCAGAAATTGAGTATATTGCCAAGATCAGGAGGTGCATTAGGCTTCACGTACACCCCTCCCACCACAGAGGATAGATATTTACTCTTTGTTGATGAACTACGTGGCCATTTAGTAACACTTCTGGGTGGGAGGGCAGCAGAGGAAGTTGTTTTAGGAGGACGGGTTTCCACTGGTGCTCTTGATGACATAAGACGTGCTACTGACATGGCCTACAAAGCTGTAGCAGAATATGGTCTTAATCAGCGCATCGGGCCAATATCACTTGCTACACTGTCAAATGGTGGGTTAGATGACTCTGGTGGCTCTCCATGGGGACGAGATCAGGTTTGCCTCAAAACTTTTCCTGCACCTTCAAGAACTATTAAGCTGCATCTGCAAGCACTGAGCTCAAATTTGGAACCTAATGGCAGGGCCATCTAGTTGATCTCGTTCAGAGGGAAGTAAAAGCGCTTTTACAGTCGGCACTGGAAGTAGCTCTTTCAGTTATTCGTGCTAATCCTGCAGTTTTGGAAGGCCTCGGAGCATATTTAGAAGGTGATCTGCCTAATGATCTGGACGTCTTATGTTATGGTTCTGCTATATGCCATTTTATTTGCCTCATCAGGTAAACATAAAAGTTGTTTTATGTGTGGTGTTTAGCTTCTCGTTTTCATGCGTTTTTCAGAGAACGAAAAGGTTGAAGGCGAGGAGCTTCAAGAGTGGCTAAAGTCGGTTGTTGCACCAAAAGAGTTGACCTCTTTTATCAGAGGACAACAAGAGCAAGTTCTTCAGCTGGAAGCAGGCTTCTAGCGTCAGGAGTATACATTGGACTCTTAGAATTAATTACTTAACAAAACTAGCTCAGCAATTAGAACATACAATGTGAGTTCCAAGGTATGCAATGGAAACCTTCATACTGGGAACAGACATGTGGCCATGTGGTGGGTTGTTTGACCTCCCAGCCACTCATGCTTAAGACAAACTGGGTCTGCTAAGACAAACTGGGTCGGACGCCCACACTTTGTTCGGTGAATCATGAGTTCAAGCCTTAAGAGGAGAATTTTCAGAAAAGGAAATCTACATGCCCGAGTGACGATGTAAATACCTATCATTCCTGGACCCTTGACTACCCAAAAAAAATCCAGAGATGATTCATATTGAGCTGTAAACATTGTAACATCACCCTCAGGAATATTGTAAGTGATTCAGTTTCACATGTTGTTCATAGATTAATTAAGTCGGTGTTACACATGTAAAAGATTCTTTTTTCACCGTATAGGTTCTTGTTCTCACCCTTATTGGAAGTTATTTTATACTCCTTTACAATACAATCCTAGAAATGATCATTAGGATAATGCTTATACAGACTATGGTTCCCGTATTGATATACTTTTTTGCAGTATATACATCGGGCTTCAAATCCAATCATTTGTAGACATTGCCGCTAATGGAAGGTTTTCTGCCTCTTGCACATGGAGCATTGAGAATTGTTCTTCAGAATGGTGATTGCTTTTTGAAAGAATAGAAATGCGAGTCCTGAAGTGCTTGTTTCTGAAGGAGTGGAGTGGTATTATATGAAGCTTCTTGTGGAAAATAGTTCTTGAAGTGCTTTGGTTTGAACGAAGGCTGAACATATGAAGTTTCAGTTGGAAGTTATTCATATTTTCGTTTACGCAGCTATACAACCAACGTAACAGTCCTTTCTATGGCCCCCCTAACAAACATTAGAAATGATGGACCACCCAACAGTGACAAAAACTTTACCTGGAACAAACTTTAACCATTATTACGAAAGTAACGATACCACGAGCGGATTAATTAGCAGTATACATCCTGTTCGATATACTTTTGTCACAGTACGTCACATCAGACTCGCATCAACAACTAATCCAGCTTTCAGATGCTTCCAAGAGGCCGCAGGCCCGCGACACAGCGGAATCAACGACGGTATCACACACACAGCGGAATCAACGACGGTATCTATCTTGTCTTGTCTACTCTGCCTTGGCCCTGGTGTAGTTCTGCAGCGCGAAGGCCAGGGCCAGCAGCAAGACGGGCAGGGCGAGCTGCAGGAGCGTGGCCCAAGTGCCGCCGCTCGTCGTGGCCTTCTCGGACCTGCTGGCGTCCTTGGTGACGACGTCGTAGGTGAGCTTGGCCGGGATGGTAGCCGCGTCGACCTCGCCGATGCAGTACTGCGGCATCAGCTCCTTGGCGGAGTCGGTGTGGCCGATGTCCTCGAAGTCGGCGGTGGCGTCCTTGCCTGCGCAAGACGAAGACATCGGCGGCGGTGAGTCGTGGACATCATCAGTAAGCACTGCTAAGTACTAACTCGTCACCGTTCTGGAAACTGGAAATAGTTACCGACGCACGCCAGCAGGACCTCGTCGCCGCCCGGGTGCTCCTCCATGAACGGCGTGACGTCGTACACCTGAGGAGAGAGCAGCAGCAAGGCTGGGGACGTTAGACACGTACGGTCGTTCAAACCAGGAAGAAAGGCATACGCTTGCTCCTTGATTTGCTCCATCGGATCAAATTTCATCCACGTCGACGGATATTTGCGTCGGAGCTTTCGGTGACGAAGATCAATTGTTACGTAAGTTAAGTACGTACGTACCTTGCCGGCGATGATGAGCCAGCAATCCTTGCGATCGCTGTGCTTCCTCACCTCCTCAAACGAGTAAACCTTGCCTCCCGCCATGGCGACCTTGACCTTCCGAGATGAGGATCGAGAACGGAACCGGATGAAGAAACTACTCTACTCAAAAACCTTTTGTGATTTTAGGATGTATATATATATATAGTGAGCGAGGACACTTACAGGCTTTCAGAGCGAGGACTCTGCTGTAGTATATCCGTGCTATACCACCGTTTGGCTGGCCGATCCCGTGTGCCGGGCTCCTGCACCGGCCGCTTCTGACTAATATAGGCATTGCGGCGCAGTCATCTCACGTGTGTTGGCGTTGTGCGGTTGGGTGTTGACCTGGTGCCGTGGCAGGTCTCGGTTTCCACTTGGTGCCTCACACGCGTGTCATGACATTTTGGCTCCGTTTGCTTCGCTGAAAAAACAAGCCGAAACGTTGTTTCGACTGATTTATTGTGAGAAAAAATACTGTTCTAGCTAAAAAAGACCGATTATAAGAGAAGTGAACAGAGCCTTTGGGTTGCGGTAGGCGAGAAACGTGGGAGCTGGGGAGTAGGGATGCTGCTGCCGCTGCTACCTCGTCGTGGTTCATTCCTCTTGAGTCATTTTCTTTTCATCACTTCTCCTGCTCTCAAATCCAGATTAATTCACTGATACGAGTTCTAGGTTGATAACACACAGAGGAAACAAAAAAAAAATACTTGCATCTTACAGTACAAGTGACGGACGGCTCACGCGGTAGGTGAAAAAAAAAACAGAAAAGTCGTTCGAACTGGGATGGCAAATTCCCGGATCGATCGCCGTCGTTTACTCCACCCCATTGTCAATAGAACAGTTCGAACATGCAAGATCATGTTTGATGACTGTTGACCGATCATTGCCTGACGTGACAAAAGGAGACTCCCGGCTTTCTTTTGGGAGAAAAAGAGAGAGATATAGGAGGACCGGCCCAGTCTCAGTCTGGCACGAGATGTCTCCACGGACGAGCATGGCGCGGACAGCGATGGCCATGGCCAACAGGACGGCACCGTCAAGCCAACGATGGACGGCACGCCAGCCACGAGAATCAGCACTACTGCCTTGACAGTTGACAGCGCCCCCGGTCGAGCGTCCTCGTCGCTGCCGGTCTCGCCTTTTCGAATTAAATAAGCACTAAGCAGCAGAGTCCAGTAGTAGTGCCTGACTGCCTGTGCCGGGGAAATGCTGGGGCAATGCCGCAAAAAGGAAGCAAGGAAATGCACCGGAAAAACATCGCTCGCCTTGCGTAGCACGGCGGCGCAAAACCAGGGGCGAGACCGCAGTTTGCACGAACAAGGGGCGGGGGCGGCGGCGGGGGCGGGGCCGGCGGCCAGCCACACACCGGCGGGAGCGAGTTTGGTTTGGGCAGGCTCCCTCGGTCCTAAGATTTTTTCCTTGCCACGATGGATTTGTAGAATCGGATTGTAGGATCATTATCCTATCATATTTTGCAAAATATGGAATTTTTTATATAAAAATTGTAACATATCGTAAAGATCAATACTCATAATCTTCGATCTAAATTATGCATGTACAGTATAAACCATTACTCCTATATCTTTTTTTCCACAATGGTAGAACCTAATTTCATTACCATAGCAACGGAATAAATATAGTATCAGTTCAAGCAAACACGGACATTACCAAAAGGTGCATTCATGCACATAATCACAAAGGGAACATACGCATGACCAAAAAAAACCACTACCCATAACAGATTCTAAACACGCAACAACGTCTGACCAAAAAACGATATTCACACTTTTTTAACAGTGTCTCCCAAAGTTCTGCGCCTGTTCATCAACGCAGCTCGCAGATAACATCCACCGGGCGTTTAGCTCAACCGGCATAAGGGATCAACTGACGCTCTTCCTGATTACGCATCTGCACATCCTGTGTGTGGAAGAAGAAGGGCGCCGTCTTCACTGCTTCCGCTCACTGGACAACATGCTGCTTGCCTGCTTCAAGTCATCCTTCGGCAAACCTGCCTAAGTAAGAAAGGAGCATATCATACACACGATCTCAGTAGTAGATTTTATTCTTTTGTTGTCAAAATACACTGCGTTTCTGGTTCGCCAAATTGCCTAGCAAATGGCAGACAACCCAACAGCATACATCTGAGACCCTTGAGGGAGGATATTTTTAATCCAAACCCGGTATTGGTTCATGTTTCCAGGTCTACAATCAGCTCCCAAAGAATATCATTACTCCTACATCTAACATCTTAATGTATCATAACATGTTGTAGAAGGCAAAAAAAAAAAAAACATACCAGCACAACTAATACAACTCCATTTCTCATTGAAATTAGCTGATTTAGATATCGGTGAAGTTTTTTCAGTGTAGTATCCCAGGGAACTACTGAGATACTGTGGAACTAGCATAAAAAATGGGATCAAAATTGCCTCGGCCCAATAGTCATATTGACAACAACCTTTGCACGTGAGACATTATCCCCAGTGTCCCACTCGCTCTGGGTCGTTCACAGCCTCACAGCCACGGGCAATCGTCTTCTTCGCTTGGTTATAAACCGTATCTTTTCAACTAACAAACATTATTTTTCTCTCATAATAAATCAGATAATAGTACTTTGAGCCATGATTTATCAGCCAAGCGAACGGGACGAATACCTGTGCCACCATGCGCTGCGCTGTACCATCACGCCAGCGACCGATCGGAGCGATCACTCACTGTCTTTTCCGCCCGTTTCCTGGTGGTGTTCCTTCCATCGGAACAGAAGGCACATAAAACTCCTTGGGCTTTGCACATACGCCCAGGCCATCTGTTCGTCAGTTGTTTTGTGGTTGAATTGAGGTCAGAATTCCGTGCCGGTCTCTCTGGCCGTTTTTTGGACGGAGAGGAAACAAGCTGAACGTTCCCAGATTAGCACAGTGGTGCTAGCACGAAATATTGAGATGATTGGTCCGAAGAGCTGTTGGGCCTGTACCAGGTCCCATAACTTGACAAACTCAGCCATTTGCTGGACGGTCTCCATCCTCCACAGTCCCCTTGTCCAACTTTGATTTATTAGACCATCCTGTACCGTTTGGTTTTTCCTCCAGGCCCACTTGAATAGACTGGGTGCTAGCTAGATCGATGGGAGCCCGGCCATCAAGCCACGGCGAATGCCAGAAGAGAGCTTTATCTCCCCTTCCCACCGTGACCATCGTTGATGCTCGAAAAAAATGCCCTGTCCACTGAATCGCATGGTGCAGCAGTCCCCGCTGATGGTCTGTCTGGGCTTGCCCAATCTTGCCAAAGACGATCAAATCCGTTGGAGATGGACAGCGGATGGCAACTACTCTGCAAAATCAGCGTACTTGGCTCAGTTCATGGGGTCTTACTCGAATATAATGGCGAATTCAATTTGGAAGGCTCATACTGAAGCAAACTCAAAATTTTTACGTGGCTGCTAGTAAAGTCAAAGGTTCTTACGGCTGATAAGCTAGCGCTGAGGCATTGGCCTTGCAACCCAACCTGCCCGCTTTGTGATCAGGATGCAGAAACAACTGTCCATCTTTGCATTCGTTGCCCTTTTGCAAAAGAAGTGTGGATGCTAGTCAAAAATTGGTTACTGACATTGATGGGGACGTGCAGACTATGAAAATCTGGTGGGAGAAGTCACTACAGGGAAGATCAATAACTCAACAAAGAACAACAGTAGCCATCTTGGCTAGCGTTTGGTTGAGAGATAAGGTAGGGTGGGATGGTCCCAACTCTGGTTCGTGGATGTGATAACTTCATTTTTTGTTTGGTTGACGAGAGATGGGGCCATTCTATTTTTTGTTTGGTGTAGAGACCGCAAAAGGGATCTGTCACTGACAAATAGGACCCATTTATAAATTTTTCTTTTTTCTTTTCTTCTTCCTCTCTCTCCCCTTATCCTCTCGTCCCAACAGCCGCTCGCACCAGGCTACAACCCGCCTCCACCGCGAACCGCGCTGGCCGCGAGCCGCCCGACGCCTCCTCCTCCGCGGCGGCAGGGCCGGCCCCAGAGCTCGCGCGCCTGCCGGGGGCGGAGCTGATGAATACAGGCCCGATCTTCCGAGAGGTAGCCAGTAAGTTCGATTTGTGGAGATCTCGACGTTGGCGATCCAGCTTCAAATCAGACACGATTCGAACCCTGCAACCGTTACACCACCGCTCCGTTGGTTATCAACCAAGCACAACTTGATTGACCTCGCCAAGAAGGCTTTTCCTGCAAGCGAATCGAAGAGCACAAGCAAGAAGGTAAAACACGCAATCTGAAATTGCAAATATGAATGACGCGAATATCAATAGAGGGTTCAAGAACTCGGTTCCAAAGGACTAATCAACACAGTGGAGGAGATCAAGAACGGGGGCCCTGGATCACTGTAAAAGGATTTGTCACCACAGTTACAATGAACGATTCAGTTTCTCGAGGGAAAACTAAACTCTAAACAAAACCCAATTGTGTAGCAGCGGCGGCGGCTGTGTTTATAGTCTAAGACTCGACCTAGGGTTGGGGACGGCCAGGGGTTGGGCGCCCACAACTTGGGCTTAAGGCCCGACACGATACATGGCCAAGTTGGCCCAAATAGGTGACGCAGCACCTTGCCGTGGTCACACAGAATGATCCACGGACCTTCTGGAGCTGGGACCAGATCCAAAACGACGGCATCGTCGTCCCCTTTCCAACGCATCCAAGAACGGCCCGTTTCGATGTCGTATGAGGAAGTTATGACCGAAACAGTAACGACGTGTCTGCTGAATCCGAGGACGACGTGGCAGCTGAGTTGGAAACGAATTGCAACTTGGGGAAGACCATGGCGTCGGTGTGTCCAGCGTGGCGATGTCCTCATCATCCTCCCCTTCTCGAATTGGAGTCGTTCTCGACTCCATCTTGGCGATGTCCTCATTATCCCCTCCTTGTAGAATTGGAGTCATCCTCGACTCCATCCCATCATCAGCGAACTCCTACAAAAGGTTAGTGACAGCAGGCAATGCACCAGACATAAAAGGTTGACAAAACATAGTATAACATGGTGCATCAGGATTATCACATAACTCAGCAGTAGCAGGAGTTGTAGCAAGAAAAGCACCTCCTTTTAACTTAATCCCATTATTTTTAGCAATGTCTGTTGGAGGTTTATTTTTGATCTCATTAGCATGTTTAATAATATCCGTAGGAGACAAAGGCAGCAATGTAATTTTCTTGTCCTTATGTATGATAGTGTATGTATTAGTTCTACCATGGTGTAAGGCATCATTATCAAATTCCCATGGGCGACCTAACAAAATGGAACAAGCTTGCATAGGGACAACATCAAAATCAGCAGTATCATGATAAGAGCCTGTGAAAAAGCTAATGCGTGCTGATTTAGTTACCTTAGTCTTACCACTATTATTGAACCATTGAAGTTTATATGGATACGAATGTTGTTGTGTGGTCAAGCCAAGCTTGTCAACCAAATCTGAACTCACCAAGTTGTTGCAACTCCCGCTATCAATGATAGTGAGAACACGACAACCCTGCACAATGAGATACATGTGGAACAAATTGTGGCGTTGGATCTTCATCTCTTCTTCATGACCCACACGTGTACTCAACACACGCTGCACAAGAAGGCTAGGGTAGTCCGCGGCAGCAGCCACAGAGTCAATGGTGATGGCCTCCTTGTCATGATCGCCCTCGATGGGATCTGCATCAATGTTAGCAGCAAGGGCTAAATCATCTTCAACATCACTAGCACTTACATATCCATCCTCGGTAGCAATGAAAGCGCGACGACTGGGGCATTCCTTCATGACATGTCCCATGCCTTTGCATCGGTGGCAAATGATTTTAGAGCTGGACGAGGAGGAGCTAGTAGAAGCACCCGGAGTGCCACCTTTCTTCAGCTGTGGAAACTGCACATTAGACAATTTACTTACCCCGGAAGAAAATGGAGGTGTAGATGGCTGTGGTGCAACAGGAAGCTTGGGCGTCTCCGGCTCAGAACGCTGCTGAAAATTCCTCCCATTGTTAGACCTGAGAGGCTGGTGTTGTTTGCGTCCCTGTACTTCTCGTTCGGCCTTAATAGCAAGATGATATAATTGGGAAAAATTGTGCCATTCTTTGTAATCAAGTATGTTCTGTATATCATGGTTTAAACCACAAAAAAATCTAGCACTAGCATCATCATCATCTTCATTTATACCACAACCGTACTAAACCAATAAGCAATTCTTGATAGTATGCTTCTACTCCTTTATCACCTTGTTTTAAAGTTTGTAGTTTCAAACGTAAATCACGTTGGTAATAAGGAGGAACAAAACGAGATTTCATACGTTGCTTTAAAACATTCCAAGTTTGAGGCACAGCAGCAGCATTATTGGCATTGCAAAGATTACTCCATCAGAACAAAGCAAAATTAGTAAACTCACTAGTAGCAAGTCGAACTCTATGCTCAGCAGGAACATTATGAGAATCAAATTTTTGTTGAACAGCAAGCTCCCAATCTAAATATGCCTCTGGATCAACATTACCAGTAAAAGATGGTAGACTAAATTTAATTTTAGCAAAAGGATCATTATTACCATGATTATTACCTGCCATACCGCTACGATTGAAGTTGAGGCGGCGACGGGCACCACCGTCAGCATACGCATCTTCATCACCAGCATCTTCATCATCAGCACGATAAGGTGGAGGGCGTTGCTCAAGCTGTTCAATGCGGGTGACCAGATTGTTCACGTTGCGCGTCAGCTCGGTCATAAGATTGCGTTGTTCAGTCATGAACGTTGCAAGCTCGCTCTTGGACACGCACTCATTGAAGTCCGTCGGAGTTCCTGCCATGGTTAGAAGATAGAAAAAGACAACACCAAAGTATTATCCCTATCAACTAAAAGGAAACAAGTGGTGGTGGTGAAAGTGGAATGCAAAATCACAAGCGGCTTACCATCGTCTTGCCTGTATTCTTACCAACGCCAAACAGGAGCAAAACCAAAGTGGCGAAGCAATCTGTTGTTGAGCGTGGGTAACAGTTGCAAGATGAACCTGTGCTGACAGAAGAATATGTGGAGCTATGGGTAGGCACACAATATGACAGCAAGGATTAGCAATTAACGAGTGCAGAGTAGCGATTGTTCAATCTGGATCCAAAGTACAAATCACAGTTGCTGGCTAAGACGTGTCGAGACGTAGCGCAACAAGGTGAAAACAAAGAACGATCGAAAGAACTCACAGAACAAGCAAATAGCCCGAATTTCTCCTTTTTCCTGAATTTTTCCCGGATTTTCCCAAAAGGCACTAGTAGGAAACAAACTTTTTTTTTACTATTTTTTTTATACTTTTCTCTGAACAAGGATCACAAAAGATGCAACCACAAAAATTGGCACCTACAACTGAGGTGGGATGTGGTCTACAGAAATTCAGCATGTTCTCTGAAAAGCGTGCAAAAACTTTGACAATTTTTTTTTATATTTTCCCAAATTTTTTTGGCAATTCTGATGAAACCAAACAGGACGAAGCCTAGTTTGGGTCGGGTCCAAATGGTGTCAAGAAGCTGCACAAAAAATTTCAGATTTTTCTGATAAACGAGCGAAAAGTTATGCCTGTTTTACCGAAGGTATCTCAAGGTATGTTTTCCGGGAGGCACAACACGGCGGCGGCAGTTAGGACAAAGCGTCCCTAAACTCTAACACCGATCACAGCAGTAGGTATTCGCCTGATGATGTAAGGAGGGCTGCGATGCAGGCAAAATAAGAGCGGCTGGCAACCTATCTAGGGTTTGCGCGGCGGCGAGAAGTTACACAAGGCGGCTAGCGGGGCAAGTCGAATAATGTGGTGGCTTCGACTTGTTGTTTGGGAACGGTGGATGGGATAGCGGCGGAAAACAAAATCACAGCAACGGGCGATTGAACTACGACCACGAACACAATCCTAAACCAGCAACAAGACTCGACCACGGACACAAACTCAACAACACGAATCTGAAACGAAATTGCAAAGGCACAAAGGGCGATAGGACAGCGGAAATTGAAATATTTTTGGGCTTTTTGTGGACTCTAGGTAATGAACAAATATGAATCTAAGGCAAATGAGATTATACCTCACGGTAAACCTAAAATATCTGATACCAATTGATGAATACAGGCCCGATCTTCCGAGAGGTAGCCGGTAAGTTCGATTTGTGGAGATCTCGACGTTGGCGATCCGGCTTCAAATCAGACACGATTCGAACCCTGCAACCGTTACACCACCGCTCCGTTGGTTATCAACCAAGCACAACTTGATTGACCTCGCCAAGAAGGCTTTTCCTGCAAGCGAATCGAAGAGCACAAGCAAGAAGGTAAAACACGCAATCTGAAATTGCAAATATGAATGACGCGAATATCAATAGAGGGTTCAAGAACTCGGTTCCAAAGGACTAATCAACACAGTGGAGGAGATCAAGAACGGGGGCCCTGGATCACTGTAAAAGGATTTGTCACCACAGTTACAATGAACGATTCAGTTTCTCGAGGGAAAACTAAACTCTAAACAAAACCCAATTGTGTAGCAGCGGCGGCGGCTGTGTTTATAGTCTAAGACTCGACCTAGGGTTGGGGACGGCCAGGGGTTGGGCGCCCACAACTTGGGCTTAAGGCCCGACACGATACATGGCCAAGTTAGCCTAAATAGGTGACGCAGCACCTTGCCGTGGTCACACAGAATGATCCACGGACCTTCTGGAGCTGGGACCAGATCCAAAACGATGGCATCGTCGTCCCCTTTCCAACGCATCCAAGAACGGCCCGTTTTGATGTCGTATGAGGAAGTTATGACCGAAACAGTAACGACGTGTCTGCTAAATCCGAGGACGACGTGGCAGCTGAGTTGGAAACGAATTGCAACTTGGGGAAGACCATGGCGTCGGTGTGTCCAGCGTGGCGATGTCCTCATCAGGAGCTCGCCGAGGCCAACCACGACGGTGCAGGGGCGGAGCTCTGCTCCCATGGCCGCGCGCGGTGCCTGTGGATCTTTGTCTCGCCGGATCTCCACCTCCGAAGCTCGCCGGACCTCAGTCATCCATGGACCTCCACCCCTGCCGGCCTCCACCGCGCCCGACGACGGCCTTCTCTCTTCTCTTCTCCGCGTCGCTCTTCTTTCCGACAGTGCGCGCTCGCGGCTCTTCCCACCTGGGGCGTCCCCGTCCGTGAAATTTCCGAGGACGGGGACGCCCGATATCTGATGGGTATATTCGTATGTGGGGTCCGTCCCACCCCATCCCACTTCGTACCTACAACCAAACACACGGTTGATGTACTCAGCCTGAAACATTTGGAAAGAGCGAAACCGGAGAACCTTCGAGGGGACATCGCGGACGTCGGCTCAAGTGTTGGGGCTGATCAAGGAAGAGCTACACCTCTTAAGTAGAGCACTGCAGTTACCGCCATGATTCCTTTCTTTTATGCTACCTGCCTCCCGAATAAAAAAAATTTAGTTCCGTACGATATCCGTAAAATATTATTGAGAGAGTGTGACCCCATAAAAATATTAACTTGACCTAAACTCCAAAATTGAAGTGACAGATTTGCCCTTTCCCTTCCCTTGTCCTCGTACAGGATGGGGACGCACGCATGGGAGGCTTGGATACGGACGCACGGGAGGAAGACAGGCCGCACCGCGCTTGGTTCCGATTCCGCCTGGGAGCGCCGCCCGTACAAGCCGCCTCCGCCGGGCTTTTCGCCGGGTCCGAGGGCCGCCTGCGCTGGCCGCCGCGGGTTGCTCCCCGCGCGCAGGCCACTCCCCTCTTGGAGGGCGCGCCGCCTGCGTCGTCCGCCGCAGGCCGCTCCTCGCCCGGAGGACGCGCCGCCTGCGCCGTTCGTGGCGGGCCGCTCCTCCCGTGGAGTCCGCGTCGCGTCACCTCGCCGGCCGCCTCTACGCGTGGAGTCCGCGCCGCCTCCTCCTCCTCCAGTGCGCACGCAGTGGAAGAAGAATGCATCAGACCCCCGATGGTATTTTGGTCTCGGTTTAAGGCTTGGCCGCTGAAACTATCGGAATGGTACTTTTAGTTTGGCGGTGGCCATAAGTGGTATTTTACGGACCGAAATGTTTAAGTTGTATTTTATGAATGTCGTAACCTTTTAATGCTATAGAACTAATTTTTTCAATAAAAAAATAGAAATCGAGGAAAACACAAGAGTGAAGACTAGAGTGTCATCTTTTTATCATTCTTGGTTCTTTTTCACTCAATGATTCATTCGAATTTTCCAACCAAAAATTCTATATGTTAACCTTTAAGTTGTAAACTGGATTCTTGCTCCTCTCTTATATGATATAGCAGTGCTCCTGCTGATTATTCCAAAAAAAAAAAAAATTGATCCGAAGTGGTGGATGGCAGATTGATAGCTTTTGACAAGGATAGGCTTTGTACTGTGCAAGAATAATTTCGGTGGTACCGTCTTCACACACTTTTTGGGTAAAGGAGGAAACACGTGCGAGTTCTAAGATTTTGGATTCAGAATGAGTGAGAGATGAATTGCAAGATTGTACAGGGGAGGACATTGAACAGAGGGCTTTTCTTAGGCATAGCTAATTATGTAACCCGGCTTAAGTCTAGTGTGTTTTCGATTGGATGCTTTGCAGTCTTGCATATCCCCCTTGTTTCTTAGGCACCGCTGTAACACAAACTTCTTTTCTACTTAACCGTAATTGAACGGCTGCTGCTCTTACGTAGTTACATTAAAAAAAAGATGGTACTGAACAAAACGATTGGTGCCATCCTGAAAGAATACATACATGCTATAGTATCCTATTTCGTCCACCTCGGATACGCTCGTGTACATGCTGCACGTTACCAACTGAAATCTGATTGAACACAGCATAAATATATCCATGGCTTTCTAGGCCTGCCTCCTCTGAAAAAACAAACACGAGCTCAGTTTCATGTGACAACAGAACGGAGGCACGCATGTGACAAGGCCATTCTTTCTACTCATCGCCTCTCCCAGTCCCATCGCACTAGCTTCCTGGCGAGAACTTCATGCAGATCGGAGGCTTCACCTTGGCAAGAGCGAGCAACGAGGACGGGAAGGTGTCCATATCCCGTCTCCGCAGATGAAACCGGACGCGACGGCGGGCACCAGCAGCTCCGCCTCCGCGCTGTCCATCTTGCGCCAGGCGAACACGACCAGGCTCCCCACGTACATGTCGACGGCAAAGTTGGCGCCCACGAGGAACGGCACGGCCATGGCGGTCGGGAGGGGCACGTACCTCCTGTACCTGCTGCGCGGCATCAAGAAGTCCCTCGCGACATTGGTGGCCACCGCGAACGCGAAGAAGCCGACCGACAGCTCCAGGCAGTGCGCCGGCAGCGCCGAGACGCCCTGCACGCCGAGGATGGCCATGTTCCTGAACATCAGCGCGTAGGGGGCCTTCCAGTACCCGTCCGGGTTCCCGATGTCGTCGAATGCTCTGAAGAAGAGCGTGAAGGTGAGCGGCGAGATGACGCAGCCCATGGCTGTGCCGATCACCTGCCCCACCAGCATGGATCTCGGCGACGTCAGCGTCAGATGAGCCGTCTTGAAGTCGTGCATCAGCTCGGCGGAGACTTGCACGAGCTGCTTCACTATTCCGCAGCCGACAAGGCCGGCGATGACGCCGTTGTCCTTCCCTCCCCAGGCTGCAAAGATGAAGAGAGCAATCTTGCCGTAGTTGTAGCTCATGTTGATGTCTGTGAGCCCGGTTCCGTAGGCATTGGAGAACCCTAGCACAGGAGCAAGTACGTATGCCACGACTACATAGTACCACTTCACCTGTCGGAACATTACTGGTATGACGATTATTACAATGATGCTTAATAAGGCATATCCGGTGTACGCCAGCCAATTTGGGATATAGTCTCTGTTGAAGACCTCATCCTCTTCGTCTCATCTGTTGCAGATGTATCCTCATCTTTCACTGCAATTCACTTAGTCAGCATCAAATGAGTTTTTGCAATAAAAGTTGGAGAGATCATGGAACGGTGTATTTCTCGGTGCACATTTACCTTTCTTAATATGTTTGTTCTTGGACCGTTCATGCAAACTATTCACAGTGATAACCATGACTTTGGTGAAGTGGTAGACACCATCCCCCATAATCAGAGCTATACACAGGAAGGACTGCACCAGGTACACAGTAAACATACTTCATAAAAGAGAAGACCATGGATGATCTGTACTCTGTATATTTTGAAAGGAGGCGGCAAATTATCAAGCAGACAGACCTTGTAACCAAACAGGCTTGTCATGCTGCTCTCTGGTACATTTGCTGGGTACCAATTTCCCTTTTGTTTGCTGATGAGCGGCCACAAAACCCCCTAAGAAAGTATAGCACCAAAGAGGCTCGAAAGGTTCACAAGGTGTGAACAGATCATCCCCGCACCAACATATGTGGGGCTGAAATCGAAGAAAAACCTGACAGCCAAAGAATTCAAGATTTTCACATGGATGATGAATTAGTATGAAGCACTACTACAAGCAATCAGTAACCCATTGGGTATACGTTTATTTCCAAGCCTTTAGACCGAAAGTAGGGAACTGAAGAAATCCACAACCCTCGCCACCTGTGTAAAACCATTGGAAGAAGCTTCATAGGAGGCTCATTAGTCATTGCAAAGCACCTCAGGAATCCACGGAGTTGCTTCCTGACATGCAAGGTAAAAGAAGAATACATGTGGTGAATTCGTCACTTTTTTTCCCTAATTGGCAAGATCTCTGCCTATTCATTTAAGCGGTGAATCAACCGGTAGTTAGCACAAAGTGAGTTAATTTCCATACTTTGCACTCTCTTCTCCTCTAGGTGTATGGAATCCATTTATAAGAACAGCAGTTGCAGCCCCACTTGGATAAGTCAGTTTGTAGTCTATGACCAGAACCTGAAATGTTACAAAGATCATTGAGCGCAACATACAACTGAAAGAAAAATAGAGGTTTTTGATTGGTTGGTGGGGTGGCTCTCCAGCCTACAACATGGGCTAGGTCATGCTAGTGAATGGGCCTTCACTGTTGGCCCCGGGATCTCCCGCACGGGTGAGCCGACCGCTCACCGGCGTTCTCTCACACACACTATGACTAGAGGTAGAAGAGGGAGGAAGAACAGAGCGCGCGCACACATAGCACATGCACCAGCGTTGGCCGGAGCTCTGCAGAGGAGATGGCAAAACTGAACTCTCTCTTTACTGAGTTGCAGTGGGAACCTATATATACAACTCTACACATCTAATCCTAGTACACAGACATGTCAAGCTGCCATGCTGCTACAGTGACTAGATGTAACAGCAGGGCTGACTTTGGTGCATGCCCCTACTGTGGCTACAGTGTGGCAGGGGGCCTTTCGGCGCTTGCCCCTGCCGCAGCTACAGTGCAGCAGCAGCAGGGGAGCCCTTTCGGTGCCTGCCCCTGCCGCGCGTACAAAGGGAGAGCATCAGATTACTTTACATTCACAGCTTTACGAAAAAGAATCCAAGTCGTTTGGAAACAAGAATTTGAGTGTTGTTGTTTTGGGGCGCTATTTTTCTTTAAAGTAGCACAAGGGAGCTGCTGAATATGCCGAAATTACAGATTGTGAATATGAAATGAGGCTAAAGAATGGAATAGGGCAGTGGTCCTTTTTTTTTTGCAGGGCACTATGTCTAGTCTATCCTTCCAAAAATGCCAGCTATGTTTATTCATGCCGTGGGATCCAACAAATTGGTCTGAAAAGGGGACCCTATCGACAAACTAAGTGAGTCTACAATTAGAAGCTGCAGATCTGGTAGGCACATGCTCTTTGCAAACTAGTATATGAACAATCTTTTTTGAGCAAATAATTAACTATGAACAATCTGTGACCAATTTATTTGGCAGCATAATTGGCGAGGTTCAAGCTGGGAAGAAAGCAGCAGCTGATCATCTCCTTCGGTTGGCAATCCTTCCTAGCACCAGCTACTTTGTTTTTCTTCCACTTTTATTTTAACTATATGTAATGTAAGCTGCCCTTAACGCTGGCTCCATAATGTGTTCTTTTTTTTTTATGGACAACTAGGCTCCTTGTTTGTTGTGTCTTAAACCGGGGCTTATTTTATCCTTTTGTTTTGCCAACTGCCCCTCCCTCCCTTCTTGTGTAACCTGTTTTTCCTCACATATATACTGAACTACCAGCTCTTCTGCAGTTCTGCTATCAGAAAGCTCAATAGCTAAAGCAGGATATAAAAAGTTGGCATTGTGCATCTACATGCATGGTGTCCTTTTGTTTTGCCAACGATCCAGTTAGTTTGAGGCAAAATTTCTGGGGAAGAGCAAAGGCGGCACCTTTCTAAGCGGGAGCAAGTTGAGGAGGCCCACGAAGCTTATCGCAAGAAGGAAGCCGGTCATCCACCCGATGCCGGGCTCCTAGTAGCTCCCCGGCGCGTTTCCTGGCGTGTTCACCCCGACCAGCTCGTATGTCTTCTCGTCCAGAGCCAGCAGCGACGATCCAAACCCACCTGCACAGCACCAACAAACCTCAATTTCTATATGTGCATCCACAAGCGACACGTGAATTTAGTACATTATCAATAAAAGACTCAGCTTGACTAACGAAAGAAGAGGAGATGGGAGATTGGGAGATAATGGGGATGGGAGCGCACCGCCGAAGCCCATGGTGTAGCAAGCGACGGCGTTATCCTGGCGGGTGAAAGGGAGTGGCGCGCCGCCGGCGCCGAGGCGGAGGCGGCCCAGCGCCCGCGTCCAGCCGCGGAGCGAGAGGAAGGCGAGTAGGGCGGCGGAGACGTTGAGCGTGGAGATGATGCCGGTGGTGAGCGCCAGCTTGAGTATGATCCCAATCAGCAGCGCCGCCACCAGGCCGCGCACCGTCACCTGCTCCCGCCACGGCGGCACGGACTCCTCCGCCCGCCGGTCCGCCGCCGCTACGGGCTCCGACTCGACGTCCTCGGCGTCGGCGATGCACTTCTCGATCTCGACCGCCGGCACCACGCCCGACGCGGGAGCTGCTTCCATGGCTGCCGGGGCGAAGCGAAACTAGCTAGCAGCAGTAGCCTGCAGTTTAGCCCCTTCTCTATAACGACGAAGGCTGTGCGCACCAACAACAAGGCACCAAGCCAGGGAGTCGGGGCAGTGAGAGGGATGATGCCGCCACACAATCCAAAGCAGCAAGGCGGTCAGGGACTCAGGGCCAGCGACGAGCAGCTACATGCCGTGCCGTGCCACCTCTAGTCTAGACTCTAGTGCGAAAAATGTCGGGACCATCAAATATCCGTATATCGGTTAAACAGTTGATATGAACATCCATATCCATATTCCATATATGGACGCTAGACTAGATGTATCTATCTAAATCAATTTTTATTTTTTATTATTTATCTGAATCTATATCGGTATTAAAAACATATATAGATGTGTCCAATATCATCTGTATTCTTAAGTAATTGGTCAAACTATCTAATATCTATATAGTATGTATCTATAACTAATGCTTAATGGTATTAATTTTAATATTACTAATGATGCACAGTTGAAAATGATTTAAAAGTTATTTCTAAAAGAAAAAAGTCAATGTAACAACTGAATTATTAATGTCGATCTCCGTCTGATATTTTAATATGTAAACTTTCTTTATTGAATAATTTAATAATAGTCCGCGCAAAAGAACTTATAGCTATATGTAACCATTTTAATCAAGTACGTGTGACTAGCACAACATGACGAAGAACAAGAACAATACGTTGTTTGGTTGCACCATTGGCGTAACACCTCACATACTGGGAAAAAAAATAGGATGCATGCACTATACACCAAGCTCTAGTGCATACACGCGGTGGATGGATTCCATGTGTCCCTATTTCATGATCGAATAGCATGCACCAGGCCTGCCTTGAGTGCATTTACATGGGCCCAATTATCTACAAATCAACCCATATAGACAGAGTAAAAGAATAGGCGTCTGATTATTTTGTTTGTACATGTGTCAACACATCAGGGATGGAATGCACTATAGGATGGTGCATAGTGTAGTATGGTGACAACACGGTCTTGTTCGCTTCGCTGAAAAAACAAGTCGAAACAATGTTTTGGCTGATTTGTTGTGAGAGAAAAATATGATTTCAGCTGAAAAAACAAGCTGAAACAGACAGATTATAAGAGAAAGGAACAGGACGGTGGCATGGTTCCACGTTCCCGCTGACCGGTGGGGTGCTTGTCTAAGCGTCGCGTGCACGGTCACCATGCTTGCTACGCTTCTCGCGTTGGCGGTGCGATTTCCATCGTAAACGTTAACATCTCCTCTTAATGAAAAACGCGTAACGGACATGTTCTCGTAAAAACAAAGGACAAAGAACCACTCGTTGATATGCTTTTCATGCATCTCAATCTGGATGCATATGAATGCAATAATACTGAGACCTTAATTAGCGTTAAACCAGACGAAATTTCCTTTTGTACTGCAGAAAAATCATGGCCTCATGGGCATACACCAAGCACCACGAACATTTTTGTCCCCTTTCAATTGAATATAAATAGTAGGCAGATGCGGATACATCCCAACTTAGGCACCGTTAGGTTGATAGGCACTACATGAAAAACGGTTTGTAGCAACGGAATAATTTTTTTTTTGTAGAGGCAGCGGGTGATGGAGCCGTTCCTACAGTGACGTGTTCGGGAGCCCAAAGACCAGCCGTCCCTATAAATGGAACAGCAGGGGCGGCTGGTGATACGAGCCGCCCCTACAAATAGGTCTGATTTGTAGAGGCGGCTCGCTCACCAGCCACCCCCGGCACTACCGGAAACAGTAGGTTTGCCGAGTGCCCATAGCACTCGGCAAAGCCTAAGCACACTCGGCAAAGGCTTTGCCGAGTGCCACACTCAGCAAAGAGCAGTCGGCAAAGAACCCATCGGCAAAGGTTTCTTTGCCGAGTGTCACATATCGGGCACTCGGTAAAGCCTTTGCCGAGTGTCACGTCAGCACTCGGCAAAAAAAAATCCAACATCAACTCTGATGGCCTCTTTGCCGAGTGCCACCTCAACGGTACTCGACAAAGAATTTTTTTTTTTGAAAATTTTTTGCCGAGTGCCATACTCTTGCACTTGGCAAAGATTTTTTTTTTAAAAAAAATCTTTGCCGAGTGCCATGGCTCTGGCACTCGACAAAGCTGAGAAATTGGGTCTCTGCTTCCCAGCTTTGCCGAGTGCCATGGTCATGGCACTCGGCAAAGCCCTCTTTGCCGAGTGTGGCACTCGACAAAGAGGAGAAAAATGCTATTTTTTTGGATTTTTGCTTTCCATCAGCACAAACAAAGAAATCACATATATATCAACACACAGCACATGATATATCACATACACATCCATATTTCATCACATACACATCCATAACCCATCACATACACATCCACCATCCATAATACATCACATACAAATTCATTGTCCATAATCCATCACATATATTCGCATCATCCATGACAATATCCATCACAATATATATATATATATATATATATATATATATATATATATATATATATATATATATATATATATATATATATATATATGTCTCTAGTAGTAGTCCAACATAAGGCTAAGTCTAATACAAGTCTATGCAACATGAAAAGAAACAAATAAATGGTACCTACTGCTAGCCTCCCCACCCAAAGTGTGAACTGCCACCTTGACGAGGGCCAGTTGTCCACCCGGCCTGTGGAGAAGGGCCACCTTGAGGAGTCGGGTTCAAACCCGCCGACTGTTGCTGCACAAAGAAGAAGCGAATTCATGAGTATCTATAGGAGGGCCGCACAAGCTAAAGGAATAAACAACCATATATACTCACCGGAGTCCCTACAGGAGGAGAGGGAGCCACAACTAGAGCGAGCAGCGACTGGGGCACGACCACACCTGGCAAGGCCTGAAGGCTCGCCATGAAGCTGAACATGTCCTGCAACCTCTGCGTCTCGGCCGCTCTCTGGATTTGTACAGCCTCCATCTCCAGCCAATGGGCCTCTGCCTGGGCCACCTGTTGGGCCTCCAACCTCCGCAAGTTGGCCTGCAACATTCCACCCGCAATGTTTAAACAATGCAAAGGCAAGGTAGATGTGTAAAAGCAATGAACGATGAATAAAACAGTACTAACCTGGAGTTCCGCCATCTGCTACTGTGAGCTCTGCTGCCGAGAGCGTATGGGGAGGGAGGAGCTCGTGCTCCTTGCTCGAATCTCGGCGAGCTTGGGAACAGAGGCGGAGTCAACTGTGCTGTCCGTCATCTAGTACCGACCGTGCTGCTTCCCTCCTTCCATCCTCATCAGGAGGTCTGTGTTCAGGGGCTAGGTGGCTAGATCGAAGTCCTCCCCATGGCGCTCGCGGGCCACCGAGGTGTACTCGGTAAGCTTGCTGTGGACGCTCGCGTTGGTGTACGCCTCGGGCCCGTCTGCCAGGTTGTAGGTGACTTCCGGGGCCATCGCCTTGCCCTTGTGTGCCTGGGCGTACGCCATGAACTCGTTGCATTCCTAGCCTTGGTGTGCCTGGGACTGCAAGGAAAACACAAAGATAATTACAAGTAATGAGAATTGAGCGTTAGAATAAATAAATAAAGATGAAAACACAAAAAAGATTACCCATGTCTGGGTGTACGCGCTGAGGCTCTGGTTGCCTTGGTGGTGTGGCGCCCCACCCATCTGCAGGCGGCAGTCTCGACGGATGTTGTGCTTCTCCACCCACTCCTTCGAGAGCCACCTGTCCATAATGACCTCCCAGCAGAGGCGGTGCCTGGCGCACCAATTAGGACACTGCTGCATGCCATCAAGTTATTGATATGTCAGAAGATGAAATGAAGCCTACCTATTCTTCATGGAAGGAGTTAGTATTAATGTTTCGTACTTACCGAGAGGTACTGCTCCTTGGTGAGCATCCTGGTCCTAGCATCGGCCTTCCTCACCACCTGACCAAGGACGTCGGCGCTGTAGTTGATGATGCACTAGAGCCATGTCTCATGGTATAGGTCCGAGAGTCAGGACCTACAGACCTTGTCCTACACTCGCACCGCCCAGTCCTCAAACCCTTCGTCGCACCTAAAGAAGTCCTGCATACAGACATCATGTATCATTTCATTATTTCAAGAACGACCAATGAATGCGTAGTATTGACCAATTTAGTGCGATGAAGACTCACCCAGAACTCGGCCTTGATCCGCGCCGCAACGGTGCCAAACTCGCTGTCCTCGACGGCGTAGAAGTGGTCCCACGTCTAGGGCGGCGAAGTCACCAAGGCATAGGTGACCATGCCAGGGTAGTGCTGCCGAATCAGAAGGCCCAGTGTGCCATTGATGTGCCGGCCCATTCCGGACACAACTTCCCAGTTGCTGCAAGAGTCATTAAGAAGAATTGTTAGTCTCCAGTTTGATTTTCAACATGTCATATGAAATAGTAGTGAAATAATACTTACTTATCGCCACTGGGTCGAATCACCGGGCGCTGGTGAAGTGGGATCGACCATGCCAGGAGCTGCGAGGGCCCGCACAAGTAGACTCCCGATGAGGTAGAGCCAGAGGTAGTGCAAGTGGAACCCCTGCTATCGCTATCGCCACCTCCCCGTGGTTCGACGAGTCAGAGGAAGTGCCACCCCCTCCTATGTGCAGGCCCACCGCCTGGTCGTCCTCGTCCACCGACGGGGTGGCAGCCGGCTGCACCCTCATCCTCAGACGGCCATGGTGGCGGCCACTCCTCATCCTCCTCATCGGCGGCTCTAGCAAGGGGTCCTCCTCAGCGTGGGGTGGTGAGCGCTCCCTCATGTAGAGGGAGTTGACCCCCCCCCCTCGACGGGCCTGCCTTCCGCCCAGCATTTTGTCGAGTGCCTACAATTTCAAAGAGTAAACCAATTAGCACAGTTAAATTACAAGTACTTATAAAAAGATGCAAAATGAACAAAACATAATTGCAATAATAACAACAACAACAACAACAACAACAACAACAACAACAACAACAATAATAATAATAATAATAATAATAATAATAATATAGTATTACATGAATTAGAAATATTCTTCACTATCGGCAGCGGCTGGATCATAGGTGTCGTCATCACTATCAATATTGTCGAGTAAATTGGGCTCATCTCCATCGTTGTCATCATTATCATCGCCTAACTGTAATCGCTCAAGCATTTGTAAGTCCTTAGCATTTTGCACCTCATCTCCATCGTCCTCATCTCCATCGTCCTGATCAATGTCATTGTCTACTTCCATGCCCATCAGTGAAAACATGTCTATGTCAAACCTCCCTTCTAGCCCCTCTGGTTGATAGAACTCCCATGTGTTTGGGTCAAAGTTGTAATCCTCATCGTTTGGGACATGCAGTTTACCGTGCGGCAATACCAACTGCACAAGGTACCAACTGATAAGATTGGGGTCTTTTTGGTACGCCCATGGGAGATAATAAACTTGCATGGTCTGTTGAGCCACAATATAGACATCCTCTCCTTGATAGATAGAATCCTATCGAATTTCGACTTGTCCAATCTCAGGGGCTATTCTCGTGACATTAGGATCGAACCAATGGCATTTGAATACGACTTGATTAGGAGCTTTGCGACACTCAAAATTGAGCTCGTATATTTCTTCTACTATGATGTAGTAGTCATGCTCATCGGTGCTGGGTGTACGAACTCTGGTATTTGTGGTTTTCCGATTGGGCCGACTTCGCTCGTAGTTTCTTGTGTGAAAGCGATAGCCATTCACATCATAAACGGTGAATGACTTGACCTTGTAGGCAAAGCCTTTGGCGAGCCCTTTCAACTTAGCATCCATTTCCGCATCCTTGCGGCCCTACAAGGTGAGGCCGGATAGATCGTTACATTACTTGCTCGTAGGAGCAAAGTGGGATGTCAAAGATTGAACGAGGTAAATTGGATGGTACCTTCATATCGAACCAAGATATGAAATCAGGCACACCATCTTTGAAAAGACTATCTTCTTCTTGAGGGGAAGGAGCCCTATTCCCTCTCCAGTATTTATTCAGAAATTCCCTAAAAACAAGAGATAAGGAGGTTCGATAGATGGAGGATAGTGACAAGGGTGTATGTAACAAGCTCATTGAGAACTTACTGCACATAAGGCTTCACTTTGTCAAGGTTCAACGACACATACAACATGATAGTGCGCCACTCATCATGCCGCAAGGTCTTGGTGCCCGATGCGCTTGCCTTTCCAAGTTGCCCTTTGAAAAGGCTGAGGTTCGATGAACTCTCATCTGTGTTGTAACAAGGGGGAAGATTGTGCACGCTGGGAAGGCCATCCTTATAGTATGCCACTGTGAAGTTTGACACCTCCTCCAGAATGAATGCCTTTGCCACAGAAGCCTCAATTTTGGCTTTATTTCTACACTTTTTCCGAAGAATCTTTAGACATCTCTTAATTGTATAGCACCAACGGGCCTGCACGGGCCCCCCATTCGTGCCTCGTACGGTAGGTGCAAAATTAGATGCTGCATCACCAGGAAGAAGCCGAGTGGAAAGATCTTCTCCAACTTGCAGAGCAACACAGGTGCCACTTTCTCCAAGTCATCAATCACATCCTGAGATAACTCCTTAGCACAAAGCTGGCGGAAGAAATAGCTCAACTCTGCCAGCATGCGCCACACATGCTCAGGGACGTATCCCTGGGTCATCGCAGGAAAGAGCTGCTCAATCCATATGTGGTAGTCATGACTCTTCATCCTAAGACTCGCATAGTGGACAAGTTCACTCCCCTACTCAAATTCGCCATATGCCCATCAGGGAACATTAATGTCTAGATCCACTGCAGTACTTCCTTCCTTTGGTCCTTTTTCAAGATGAAATCGACCGGAGTCCTTCTCCATTTCTTACCGGGTGCGGGAGGCTTCATCACTTGCTTTGGCCTATCGCACATCATTGATATGTCTAGTCTAGCCTTAACGTTGTCCTTTGACTTATCAGGAATGTCCATGAGTGTTGCAAAAAGCGCCTTGGTGATATTCTTTTCTGTGTGCATTACATCAATGTTGTGTGGAAGAAGAAGGTCATTGAAATAGGGGAGCCTAGTCAAGCCTGATTTATGAGTCCACTGGTGTTCCTCACCTTATCCAATAAAACCATCTTTCTCTTTATCATCTTTGAGAGCCTCTATCTCAGCACGGACCTCGACACCAGTCATCATCTGAGGTGCAGGGTCGGTGACTTGAACCCCTTTCCTGAAGTTCTTGACATCTCGTCTGAATGGATGGTCAAGAGGGAGGAATTGACGATGTTGGTCAAACAAAGAAAACTTGCCACCCCTCTTTAGCCAAGTGAACCTCACAATAGTCTTGCATATTGGGCATGGGAACTTCGCGTGAACACACCACATGTAGAATATGCCATACGCCAAGAAGTCATGTAGAGAGTAGTGGTACCACACATGTATTGTGAAGTTCTTCTTTGTAGCTCGGTCGTATGTCAGTACCCCCTTTTCCCAAGCAAGGATCAATTCATCAATGAGAGGCTCCATGAACAAACCCATCTTGTTCACTAGGTGTCCAGAAATTATCAGTGACAAGAATACATTCTTGGGTTGAAACATGACGCCGGGGGGGGGGAGATTGAGGGGGATCATAAACACGGGCCAACAAGTGTACGGGGCCGCCAGCAATCCATAGGGGTTAAACCCATCTGTTGTCAGCGCTACATGTACATTCCGAGCCTCCTCAGCTTTACCATGATGTATGCCATCGAAATGGGTCCATGCATCACCATACGATGGGTGTACCATCTTGTCAGCATTGTATCTTTTGCCATGTTTATGCCATGTCATCTGTTTCACGGACTCCTCTATCATGTACAACCGTTGGATCCTCGGTATGATAGGAAGGTACCGTAGGACCTTCGCGGGGATACCAAGCTATTCTTCTTGCCATCACTAGTGTCGACCTCTAGATACCTAGAGGATTTGCACTTTGGACAATGCGTTGCTTTCTCATGATCTTTCCTAAATAGGACGCAACCATTCGGACAAGTATGGATGCGCTCATATGGCATCTTAAGGGCACGAAGAAGTTTCTGTGACTCGTACAAGTTCTTCGGCAGAATGTGGCCCTCTGGAAGCAGGGATCCAACAACTACAAACATACCATCGAAGTTGTCTTGACTCATGCTACACTGTGACTTGAACGCCATTAGGCGTCCAATGGCATCCAGTTGCGAAACCATTGTCTTTTCGTGAAGGGGCTTCTGTGTCAAAGACAACATATCATAGTACGCCTTTGCGGATTCCTCTGGCTCATCCTCTAATCCTTCACCGAACCATGCCTCCTGAAAGTCATCCATCTAGTATGCTACCCCGGTATCTCTATCAAAAGCCTCGAGGCGTGGTCTCACCACCTCCTCTCTAATACGATCGGCTTCACCATGGTGGATCCAGCAGGTATAGTTTGGCGTGAATCCATACTTGCAAAGATCTTTCCCCACGTTCTTCATATTCTTTCTTACACGGTTGTCACATTTGCTGCAGGGACACGACATCCGACTCGACCCTCTAGCAGCCTTGCCAAATGAATGCTCCAAGAAAGCATTAGTCTTAGTCATCCATTCTGGAGTCATACTTGCGTGGCCCGTGTACATCCAATCATGGTTCTCCATCCTCTGGCATATACATATGTAAGCGAGTAATATAACCAGCAATTGCATCTGCACGGCGTTCCTACCATCTAATAGGTGAGGATAGGTCCTAATCCCACCCGTGGATGCATATATGAGGTCAGTTTCAATGCTCCGCTCCTATCCGAGACAAAATTTCGGTAGCACCTCCCCGCTGTTCTCCCGATACACGTCTTGTAAGGGAGAGTGTGTATTCAGAGAACAACAGGGAGGTGATGCCAAAAGTCTGTCTCAGACTAGAGCGAACCATGGAAATTAACCTCATCTACGCATCCGCAGGCTGTCCAAAATACATGGACAATCCAAAAGAGATATGGTCGTAGATATGTAAAGATCTGCATACCTCCAACCGTATCTCTTTCAAACGGGAGACACCTAACTGAGCTACGTGACCATATAAAACATGCATGCAAAGGAGGAGGGGTTATACCTAGGGTGGCGGTGGAGTCAGGCTAGCGGGGCAGTGGCGTGTCGGTGCAGGCAGACCAGCAGCGCCGACGAAGACGATCGGGGTCACCGAGTCCCTCCCATGGGTCCTTCTCCTACATAAAAAGGCAATAGGTTAGAATCCATTGAAAATTTTGGCAGCACCTCCCCTGCATGGGGAGGTTTCCAAAACCTGCAAGAAACGTAGGCGCGATGGCCAACAACCACATATATACCAAACATAGGCACGAAGGCCAACAAACATATATATACCAAGACGAGCCATATACTTTAGTTCTCTTTTCATGTAGATGAAAGTATCGAAGTAGTACAACAAGTACTACTACCACTACAACAACTACTAACGCTAACACTACTACTACTAACACTACTACTATCACTACTTACTACTAACAATACTACTAACACTACTAACTACTAACTACTACTACTTACTAACTACTACTAACACTACTAAGTACTACTACTAACTACTACAGGTGCAGGGCATACCTTCGCGACAAGAATGGCAACAACGAGGGTCGGCGACGACGGCGGGGACGACCGCAGCGGCGTGAGGGTTGATTGGCCTAGGCTGGCACCTTCCTTCTCCTCTCCTTCTCCTCCTCTCTTCTCCCCTCCTCCTCTCTTCTCCCCTACCTCCTCCTCCTCTCTTCTGTAGTGGCCGCCGACGGGGGAGGTGGCCACCGAGGGGGGCGCGCTGGCGGGGGAGGTGGCCGCCAAGGGGGCCAGCGCGGGCGGCGGAGGCCAGGCGGGGGCGGGGGCCGCGGCGCGCCTCCTCCTCATCTCTTCTGTAGTGGCCGCCAGCGGGGGCGGTGGCCGCCGAGGGGGGCGCGCAGGTGGGGGAGGTGGCCGCCGAGGGGCCCGGCGTAGGCGGTGGAGGCCGGGCAGGGGCGGTGGCCACCGGTAGGGCGCGCCGCGGCGGCGCTGGGGCCCGCGCGGGGAGGTGGCCTGAGGGCGCCGGCCGGCGAGGGGCCGCCGCACGGGGAGGCGCGGTGGCCGGCGATGTGTGGAGGCGCGGGCCGGGGCGAAGGCGTGGGCCGGCGATGTGCGGCGACGGCGGCTGAGGGAGAGAGAGGTGAGATGTCCTGGTTTATGAGCATAGTATGTGACAACGTGGTCGAAACTTTTTCAATTTTTTTTCACGCCATACGCATACGATACGGCGACAACTCGACAAGTTTCATGATTTTCGGAATTCGTTCGCATTTTTTACAATTAAAAAACCACTCCCACGCAAGTTGGCGGCGTTGCCCTGTGAGCACGTTGATCGAAATTTCAAGACAGTTTTTGGATTTAGCCTAAATTTACACTAAGAAATAAGGATAACATTTTTTGAACGAATGTAATCCATTATTCGATGCACCTGCAGTTTAAACTTATATTTTCTAGAAAAATTCAACAAAATAAAATAAACTATAGAAATATGCCAAAAGGCAATGAAAATGTCCCAAATTTAAACATGTTGTTTGTGGTAGTGTACTAAAGCTTCAAAAAAATTGATGGCAAAAAACCAATTTTTTTTTGCCGAGTGCCAAGTTTTGGCACTCGGCAAAATAAATTCTTTGCCGAATGCCAAATGGGGGGCACTCGGCAAAGAGGATGCCGCTGGATGCCGTTAGGCCCCTACCAATCTTTGTCGAGTGTTTGCCTTTATCGAGTGCCAGACACTCGGCAAAGACAGCCTTTGCCGAGTGCCAAGCACTCGGCAAATGCCTCTTTGCTGAGTGACATATTTTGCCGAGTGCGGCGCTCGGCAAAGCAGGTCTTTGTCGAGTGCTAGAAATTTGGCACTCGGTAAAGATTTTTACACTTGACAAATCACGTGTTTCTATAGTGCGGTGTTGGTATTTATAGGAGCAGTTGAATCACCAGCCGCCCATACAAATTCCTACGATATATATAGCAGCCACCTCCAACCCGAGAAAAAATCCAACCCAATCCAACCCTAACTCCCTCTCGCGCATCCACATCCTCTCTTAGCGGTAGCTCCCTCTCTCTTGTCTCCGCTCTCCTCATTAAGGATGGCAACGGGGACCCGATACCCGATGGGTATTTGATCCATTAGGGGACGGGGATGGGATCATATTTTTACCCGCGGGTATTTAAATGGGCAAGAATCCATACCCGACGGGTATAGCGGGTACGGGAACGTTCCCTGTTTACCCGTCCCCGTTACCCGTTGGGGAACCCGACTATTTGAGCTGTCATGCGAGTATTAGGCCCAAAGAAGCTTAACATAGATATTTTGGTCCAAATCTGAACAGTTATATATATAATTTGTGTGTTCTAGGAACCCTCGTTCAATTTTTCCTCACCATCTCCGCCAGCAGCACAAGCACGCCTGTCTCACGAGCGCTCGTGCCCCTCGCTTCCTCAGTTCGGTCTCTCTGCCACCTTTGCTCGTCCTCCTCGCAACCTCGTTCCTTCTCCTCGGCATCTCCGAGACTCCGACACTTATACCCGGGTGAAGAAGAAACGTCTCCGATTGCAAAGCTGTGACCCCAAGTGTCCTTGTTTATCGGGTATGCAGTACTCGTCGGGTATCTGCTACCCGACCGATACCCGACGGGTATGGGGATGGGCAAGAATCTATACCCAAAACAGTTAATGGGGATGGGGACATGATGAATTCTCCGTAGCGAGAAAGAGAACGTTCCGACGATACCGACGAGTATATAACCGTTGCCATCCTTACTCCTCACTCCCTCGAAAAAATCCAACCCAATCCAACCCTAACTCCCTCTCGCGCATCCACATCCTCTCTCAGCGGTGGCTCCCTCTCTCTTGTCTCCGCTCTCCTCACTCCCTCTTCTTCGGCTCCGTTGTCCTCCCGTCGTCCCTCCCCTCCGCTGATGCGATGCCCACCTCGGCCCGCGCTGGTTTCCGTTCGCGTAGTGACTGACCACACGGCCGTGCGGGCGCAAGACGAGACGAGACCACCACGCGCTCGCAGCTCCCGGCTCCGCTCCCAGATCCGCTCCGCTCCCAGATACGCTCCCAGATCCGCTCCGCACGGGTGAGTCCAGGCAGTCTCTTCTCTTCCCCTCCCTCTCTCCCCATCTCCCCCGACGCGGGCAGGGCGGCGGCGCGGGTAGACCTCCGCGGTGGCCATCTTGGCGTAGCCAGGGTTGATCCATTAGATCCGCGGTGGATCCGGCTTGCGGGGGATGGTGAGCTCCTCATCCCTTCTCTCCTTCCTCTCTTCTATGTTCGCCCTCGTTCACTCATTCTCCTAGGTTTGGGACACTAGCGGAGGCGACGGATCTCCTACGGGCTTGAGGCGCGGGTCTCCGAGGACCGCTGCTCGGCGTCCCTATCCGACAGGTGTCCTCGCAATCTGGTCTGGACGATGACGGTCCCATCTGCCAGGTATTCCACTCCTCCATTCCCCTTCCCCTTCCCCTTCTGTTCCTGATATATGGTCATCGGTGTTGGCACGCTAATGTCTCCGTCGATTTGTTTGTTTTTACATGTAGCAGTAGAGGGAGGAGAGTGTATATCGTGTACTCTGATGACGTATCTAGCCCTGATTGCTGGCCGCAGGTTGTGCGTGTACACATGCCCAGCAAAATGGTAGTGAGTATTGTTTCAATCTATCAGATTAATTTCCGATGAATTTACTTGTCTTTTTATGTTTGATTCTGTTCAGACATTCTGACGTTGGGGTAAGAACAAAGCTTCAGGCTCAAATGTACTCGGTATAAAATACTCTTTCCTCATTTCATTGTGTATGCTCTGAATGGTGGCTCTTTATTTCTCGTATCTGCTAGTCTAGATCTCTGATCTCTGGATGTCAATCAGCAATGAAAATATTCTGATTGGGTTGCAGTCTATTAATCTGAGATACAAAGTATTTTTCCTTTAGAAAAAGGTAATGAAACTGTCTGTTTATGCTTACGAGTTACAAACTTTTATTGTATTCATCCACACATTCATGTTTCTCCCTACTTAAACCATTTATGAGATATGTTTTGTTGTTTAGTACTGCCACACATTGTATCTGTATATATCTGAATACCTTAAAGATCTTGTGCACATGTCCACTTACTCTATCACTTACATTTCCTGTCCTAGCTAATTAGAAGATGCTAAATATGGTTTTCTAAAATGGTGGAATAGTTAATGTCTCTTCTCTTGGAATAGTTAATGTCTCTTCTCTTCCCCTCCCTCTCCCCATCTACAGCGTTAGCTGATGATGGGAAATTTCTACTTGCTGCACGCAGAAGTCATAGGCTCGCAGGCACTGAATACCTCATCTCGCTTGATGCAAAGAATACATTGGCAAGCTAAGGTGAGCATTCAAGAAACAGTGTCTGAAATGGTGATGGCTATGGCTCAACACTTACTCGCAGCTGCTGACAGGTATGTCTATTTTTGCTGAACGAATTAATCCAAATTTCATTATTATGGATGCAACTAATTAGTATTTTCGCAGGTACGGGCTTGATAGGCTTAAGCTGACAACGTTGGCTCTAGCTGAGCAGCACAAGTGCTCGCTGCTTAAGGCCAAGTGTGTTGATTTCATTGCCAGGTCGCTTGAAACTCTTGATGCGGTCCTGGCGACCGAGGGCTACAATCATCTGGTGGCGAGCTGCCCCTTGGTATTGACTGAACTTCTGAGGCCTGCGCATGGAAGGAGGAACTGAGGAGGATCGACGATTCTAGCTTTGGCATATGCAGTCCTATCTTTATCTTAGTAGTGTTCAAAGTTCAGCTAGGCGCTAGGCGACTTCTAGGCGATGACCCATAGCCTAGAGCCTAGGCGAGCTTAAGCGAGCCTAGGCGTTTTAAGGCGTTTTTCTAGGCGTTTTGTATATATACTAATATACATATATTATCTTCTAAAAGAAAAAATAAACAGCTGAAATAGTGGGTTTAGATAGATTGAAAGGCTGGCTTAGAGAGATAGAAAGGCCCAAATGGCAACAGTCCAGCCCATCTCCCACTCCAGGTCTCCAACCTTATCCTTCTGTTCGGTCTCCCGCATCCTCTGCTCGACGCCGCTTCCTCTGTTCGGTAGCCCGCATCAGCCGCCGCCTCCGATTCCTCTCCCTCTCCGGCATCTCTCTCTCCTCTAGTGCGTGCCCGCCCCCACCCGCGCACGCGCCCGCCCCCGCCCCGCAGCTCCTCCTCTACCGGCGACCTCCGCCAGAAGCTCCTCCTCCCCCACCGGCGTCGCCGACGAGCTGGCGCCGCCTAAGGGTCCGCCTACCCCCTAGGCCAGGTAGGACCCCCCTGCCTGCTGCCGCCTGCACACGCACGCGCCCGCGCCCGCCGCCGCTCTCAGCTCCTCCTCCCCCACCGGCGACCTCCCGCTGCGACCTCCCCCACCGGCGACCTACCTCCTTGCGCCTGGATGTCCGCCTACCCCCATAGGCCAGGCGGGAACCCATCGACTAGCGACTAGGCGCGCCTAAGGCGTCGCCTTTTTGAACACTGGTAGTGTTAATTTGGCATGCAGTCCTAGCTAGCGTCCTATCTCTATCATAGTGTTAATTTGGCATGCACTCCCAGCGTCTACTAATTGGAGATTAGTAATTGGCTGCCAATTCTATGATTTCCTGCCGTTGTCCTGATATATCAGCATGTCTACTAATTGGAGATTTGAGATGGATTGTATATTCTTGTGAATTGGACTTGTAATGGTGGTTTATATAATGCTCTTGTGCTTGTGGTCAGATTTGAATTATATATATATATGTTCTGGTCAGATTTGAATTATATATGCATATATATATATATATATGCATGTTCTAGTTAAATTTGAATTTTTTTACGGAAAAATGTACTGTAGGGGCTTGTACTGTAGTTGCCTCTACGAATCAATTTGTAGGGGCTGCTACAGTATCATCTGCCCCTACAAATCGATTTGTAGGGGCGGCTGGTAATATCAACCGCCTCTACGAATCGATTTGTAAGAACGGTCTGAGAACCGCTCCTATAAATACATGATTTGTAGAGATGGTATGGTAGGGGCGGCTGGTTGAGTCGCCTCTACAAATGATCTTCAGCTGCCCCTACAAATGCTTTTTGTAGTAGTTAGGTAATGATGTCCTGGAATGATTTCTACTAGAAATGATAGACTAATTTATATAAACTTTGATGAGGTGGAACAAATCCTGGGCAGGAGTCTTGCCGAACGAGCCCTTAATCATTTCCTCAGAGTTCAGACTGCGTCAGGTCAGTATCCGAAGATTGAAACATGACACAATGGATCCATTTATCTACTAGCTTCCAGGTGTGAATTTCAGGCACATGGGCGGCTTGATCTTGGCCAGAGAAAGCAACGACGACGGGAAAGTCCACATGCCATCACCGCAGATGAGGCCTGACGCCACCGCCGGCACCAGCAACGTGGTCTCGTTGCCGTCAATCCGTTGCCAGGCAAAGATCACCAAGGTCCCCACAACCATGTCGGTGGCGAAGCTGACGCCGACGAGGAACGGCACTGCCATCGCCGTCGGCAAGGGCACGTACCTCGCGTACCGCGGCGGCAGGACATCCTTGATGACGTTGGCGAGCACACGGCGAACACGAAGAACCCCGCGGACAGCGGCAGGCAGTTCGTGGGCAGCGCCGAGAAGCCCTGCGCTCCCAGGAGTGCCATGTTGCGGTAGATGAGCGCGAACGGCGCCTTCCAGTACCCGTTAGGGTTGCCGACGTCGAACGCCCTGTAGAAGAGGAGGAACGTGAGCGGCGTGACGACACAGCCGATGACGGCACCGAAGGCCTGCGCGGCGAGCATGGACCGTGGCGACGTGAGGGTCAGGTGCGCCGTCTTGAAGTCGTGCATGAGGTCGGCGGAGATGAGCACCAGCTGCTTGACCAGCCCGCAGCCGACGAGGCCGGCCACGACGCCGTCGTCGCGCCCAGCCCACGCCGCGAGGACGAAGAGCGCGAGCTGGCCGTAGCTGTAGCCCATGTTGATGTCCATGAGCCTAGCGCCGTAGGAGTTGGAGAAGCCTAGCACGGGAGCCAGCGCGTACGCGGCCACCACATAGTACCACCGCACCTGCCGGAACATCATTGGGATGGCGACCACCGCGACGGTGCTAATGACGGCGTACCCGGCGTACGCGAGCCACGCCGGGAATGAGTCTCGGTTGAAGACCTCGTCGCGCCGCAGGTCGTCGATCGCTGCCGTGTTGCCCTCGTCGGCCACTGCATGATCAGATACAAGTAAAAACGAGGGTTATTTAACTTTTTACTATTATTACTGGTGACGATTTCTGAGATAGCATCTTTAGATTTAACGCTACGTTTTTAGCATCGGAGAGAGAAAAACAATACACATTTGTCACTTTTGCTCGTGTGGCACGTCAGGTCCACTGTCCAGCTTGCATCCGAGTCAGCAGACCGATGTAAAATGACCGCCCTGCCCCTAGCGTCTGTATTACCTCGTGGCCCACTCCACTCTCTCCCATCCACTCCGCTTTCTCCTTTCTCTGGTCTACGTGCGACGCCCGCCAGCCGCCGCCCTCCACCGCGAGACATGTCCCTATCCCATTACGCCGAGTCATCTGCAAGGGTGAGGAGTCGGGTCCAAAGTGCCCGGAGCTCCCTCATCGCCTCCGTCTGTGTGGATCCAGTAGATGAGTTGAGCGGCTTCCCGTTGATCCCTTGCCCGGACTACAGGCTTGCTCGGGTGGTGGAGGGGCGAACCAAGAAGGATGGTGATAACCACGGGCATCTGTACTTTAAGTGTGCGAGGAACGGGGTGAGCTCTGTGTACTGCCCATCCCCCATTGTCACAGTTAGGGTTCTAACTTTGTTTTTTTAAGTTTCCCAAACTGTGTGGGTACTATAGATTTGAGAAGCAGTACTTCGAGCACCAGGTTCGCCCCTCCAACTGGGCAGAGTTGGTGGATTATGAAGATGTTTCAGTTGACAATCCAAATGGTCCTGACAACAATAGGAAAGACCTGTAGCATAAGATGGAGACATTGATTTGGAAGATGAACATGTTCATTGTGTGTGTTATATATGTTGTTTTTGGATCTGTTGTGATGTATGTTGCAATGAAGTGACAATGTATGGAAAATGAAAGTTGTGTTTCAATGTGACAATGTATGGAAACAAAAATTGTGTTTCAATGTGACAATGTGTAAATTGTGTTTCAATGTGTCTTTTGGTAGTGCCTAACTCGGTAACAAACACAAGACAGATCAACTAAAACAGTTGTACATGTTAACAACAAATACAAGACAGATCACGCACATGTTAACCATGACAGATTCAATATAACAGATCACACATAACAGATGGAACAGATTAATCATAAACCAACCAATAGTGCTACATTTAGGCCACATCAAACAGAGTTGTTGTTTAGAGGAGTTGCCACACGTTTTGGCCACATACAATAGTTCATGCCACTTACATAGTTCTAGCCACTTACATAAGCATGTCTGGCCAAGGCAAGGCCTCAATTACACAAAAGAAGTCATTTTGAGGGCCTTTTACAACCAAAATGAATGTCCTCCCTGCTATTTTTTCCACTCCATTCACCCACTTCTTCCCCTTCTTGGTCTTGGTTGCTAGCTGCTTCTTCCTTGGAGTGAACTTCTTAGGAGGTGGGTCAACAGTTACTGCTGCAGTTTCATGTAGCTCAATTACAACTTGGAGTTCATGGCATATGTTTCTATTTGTGAAGAAATTATATCAGAATGGCCTCAATTACACAAGTTGTAATGTTTTTTAAGTATGGCATTGTAGGGTTATGAGGATGCTACGCTAGCCGAAAAACAAAAATTCGACCTCATAAAAGTTATAGATCACAGGATTACCACTAGACGCGCAGGTGCAGCGGAAGCGGCTCGATGTAGTCGAACACGTCGTAGCAGTGTCGTGTAGTTGCAAGGTCGTCCGTACGTCCGTCCCCTTCGTGCGGTTTGTCCTTGTGCTCCAGATGTAGCACCTCCGAGGTATCCACACATACAGGGAGGAAGCATCATGCCTCCGGACTGCTAGGTCCGCGAGGAGCAGCATGCGCGGGCGTAGGATGGGCAGCGGCGGCTGCCAAAAAGGCATGGATCCTAGCCCCGTTGCCCACCCCACTTATTTATAGGCGTCCCTAATGAGCTCCCGAGTTGGAGGCCCATTAGTAACCCTAAGCCTTGTCTAACTCGGATCCAATCCGAATTAGGCTTCCAGCCCCTTAAGCGTGCAACCCTATGGGTTCACGCACACATAGACATGGCCTGAGTACTCCTACTCGGCCATTAGTTGATAGCAACCTCTAGCAAGGCATGTCAACTCCTATGCGTACGCAAAGATCATATCAGACGAACCACCACAAAACCACATACTTGTTATTCCCTTGCCTCATGATATTTGGTCCAACTCATAGGTTAACACTTAACCCAAGCATGGCCATGCATTTCTTGATCTAATCATTAGAGTGATCCAGTGATATCTCTCTCACATAGAGAGGGGCAAATTCCTTCTTGATTGTCTATGTCTCATAGCATGTTTCCCGACAAACCCAAAAAACCACCTTTATAACTACCCTATTACGGAGTAGCGTTTGATAGTCCCTGAGTAGGTCATTTCATATCTTGAATACATACAACAATCTTAGGTCTAAGGACATAACGTACATGATATGAATAGAGATAATAACAACATCTCACGTTGGGTCAGTCTAGCCCCATGTCATACATGTGCCCACATTATTAGTTTGACATCTCCATGTCTATGACTTGTGAGACATAGTCATCAACTAATAATGTGCTGATCCATTATTCATGTGTGTCCTCACATGAACTCTAACCAGGGACAACATTAGAATAACCATACAAGTAAAAGAGTTTCACAAAAAATTCACATAATTGTTAATCGATATAGGTTGTCTTTAATGGAAATTCAATGAACTCATAATATATCATGGATACAAGGCAATATAATCATCTCTATGATTATCTCTAGAGCATACTCCTAACAATCTCCCACTTGCACTAGAGTTAATCTCGAAGATATCTAATACCCATAGCTCTCATGTGTGCCTCATGCTTAGGCTATGGAAGAGCCTTTGTCAAAGGATCTGCAACATTCAAATCCGTGTGTATCTTGCACATCTTGATCTCATCTCATCTAACAAACTCTCGAATGAGGTGAAATTTCCGCAGTACATGTTTGTTCTTTTGGTGACTCCTTGGCTCCTTAGCCTGCGCAATTGCCCTATTGTTGTCACAATGTAGATTCAATGGGCTAGACGCATTCAGAAACACACCAAGTTCAATGAGGAACCTCCTCATCCAAACACCTTCCTTCATAGCTCCAGAAGCTACAATGTACTCGGCCTCTGCTGTAGAATCGATCACCATCTCCTACTTGGAACTTTTCCAACTTACAGCACCACCATTTATTGTGAACACAAAACCTGATTGAGAATGTGAATCATCCGTGTTAGTTTGGAAGCTAGCATCGGTGTAACCATTTACAACGAGCTCCTCCTCACCTCCATAGATTAGGAACACATCTTTAGTCCTTCTCAAGTACTTAAGAATGTTTTTAACAAGTGTCTAGTGACTCTCTCCTAGATCAGCTTGGTACCTGCTCACAACACTTAGAGCATATGAGACATCTGGGCGAGTACATATCATGGCGTACATGATGGAACCAACTGCCGAGGCATATGGAACCTTACTTGTGTGCTTCTGCTCATCAGCTATCGAAGGACACTGTTTATCGCTAAAGCGCATACCACGTGACATAGGCAAGAACCCTTTCTTGGACTGTTCCATGTTGAATCATTTCAACACCTTGTCAATGTATGTATTTTGGCTTAATCCTATAAGCCTCTTCGATCTATCTCTATAGATCCTGATACCCAAAATGTATGCTGCTTCTCCTAAATCTTTCATAGAAAAATTATTATTTAGTGAAGTCTTTATGGATTGCAACATAGGAATGTCATTCCCAATCAATAATATGTCATCCACATACAAGATCAGAAATACAACAGTGCTCCCACTTTCCTTCTTGTAAAGACAAGGTTCTTCTTCATTCTGACGGAAGCCAAACCCTTTGACCACTTCATCAAAATGAATGTTCCAACTCCGAGATGCTTGCTTTAACCCATAAATGGATTTCTGAAGCTTGCAAATTTTCCTAGCATTGTTTGGATCAACAAAACCTTCGGGCTATATCATATACACGTCCTCATCCAAATTTCCATTTAGAAAGGCTGTTTAACATCCATCTGCCATATCTCATAATCGAAATAAGCAGCTATTGCTAGAATGATCCAGATAGATTTAAGCATCGCTACCGGCAATAAAGTATCGTCGTAGTCAATTCCTTGAACTTACCGAAAACCCTTTGCAACAAGTCAAGCTTTATAGATGTGAACGTTTTCATGCATATCCTTTTTCTTTTTATAGATCCATTTGCACTCTATGGGTCTAACCCCATCAGGCGGGTCAACCAAGTTCTAAACTTGATTGTTTCCCATGGAATCTATCTCGGATCTCATGGCACTTTGCCATTTCTTAGAATCTGGGTCCATCATTGCTTTCGCATAAGTCACAGGTTCATCATCATCTAACAATACCAAATCCCCACACAACTCATGGATTCTTGCTGACCTTCGTGGTTGTGGCAGTGTTTCTATTGCCATAGGTATCTCAACTTGTTCTGCTACATTAGCATCACTCGTAGAGTCCTTCCCAACTGGCTCATCTTGAACTTCTTTAAGATACACCTTTTGTCCACTTTTCTCTCTTTTGAGAAACTCTTTCTCTAAGAAAACACCATTCTGAGCAACAAACACTTTGCCCTCTGATCGGTTGTAGAAGTAATACCCTAAAGTTTCCTTTAGATATCCCACAAAAAAGCATTTGTCTGATTTGGGTGTTAGTTTATCTGTCATAAGTCGTTTGACATAAACTTCACAACCCCAAATTTTTAGAAAAGACAAACTGGGACTCTTACCAGTCCACATCTCGTGTGGTGTCTTAACTACGGACTTAGACGGTACCCTATTCAATGTGAAAGCGGCTGTTTCTAGAGCGTATCCCCAAAATGATAATGGTAGGTCTGACTAACTCATCATAGACCGAACCATGTCCAACAAAGTCCAATTACGTTGCTCAGACACGCCATTTCTCTGAGGCGTTCCAGGTGGTGTAAACTGTGGAACAATTCTGCAACTCTTTAGATGATTGCTAAACTCGTGGCTCAAATATTCGCCTCCACGATCAGATCACAAAGCCTTAATTTTCTTGCCATGTTGACTCTCTACTTCACTCTGAAACTCCTTGAACTTTTCAAATGTCTCAGACTTATGTCTCATTAAGTAGACATAGCCATATCTACTAAAGTCATCAGTGAAGGTTATGAAGTATTGGAATCTACCTCTTGCGGTCGTACTCATTGGTCCGCACACATCAGTATGTATGAGTTCCAGCAAGTCTGCCGCCCTCTCAGGAAAACCTATGAAGGGCGTCTTGGTCATCTTTCCCAGCAGGCAAGCCTCACATGTCTCGTATGATTCAAAATCAAATGAAGTTAAAAGCCCATCAGAATGGAGCCTCTTCATGCGATTCTCACTTATATGACCTAAACGACAATGCCACATATAGGTAGGACTTAACTCATTAAGCCAAGGCTTTTAGCACTTATATTATAGATAGGAGCATCTTCAAGATTTAAAATAAATAACCCATTCACAATGGATGCAGAAGCCACAAACATGCTATTTTTAGACATGACACAACCATTGTCTTTACTCATAAATGAATAACCATCCTTCATCAAACATGAAGGTGACACAATGTTTTGACTTAAACTAGGAACAAAATAACAATTATTCAACTCCATAATAAATCCTAACAGGAGGTGGAGTTGCATTGTCCCGACATTCAATGCAGCAACTCTTGCATTATTGCCCACGTGGAAATCAACTTCTCCCTTTTCCATGCTTCTACTTCTTATCATTCCCTGCATCATATTGCAAATATGAGCAACCGATCTGGTATCAAATACCCAAGAATTAATATAATAATTAGCAAGGAAAATGTCTGTAACATAAACAACAAGTGTACAAGCTGTGGGAGTACCTTTACTGCTGTGATCCTTTATGGATTCTAGGTACAGCTTGCAGTTCCTCTTCCAGTGACCTTTCCCATGACAATGAAAGTACTCAGCATCAGTAGTTGGTCCCGCCTTGGGCGCAGGTGGGTTTGGCTTAGAGATCTCATCTTTAGCCTTGCCCTTTTTCTTCTTCCAAGAATTGCCCTTCTTCTTAAACTTAGGCTTGTTTTGGACCGCCATCACATGGCTACTGCCAGCACCTTTCTTGATATCAGCCTCTGCTATTTTAAGCATGCCACATAATTCATTCAAGCCCTTCTCCGCCCCATGCATATGGTAGTTTGCGACAAAATTTCCATAGCTGGGCGGAAGAGACACGAGAATAAAATCAGTAGCTAATTCAGGGCCAATTGGGAAGCCTAGCTTCTCCAACCTCTGAGTGTAACCAACCATTTTGATCACATGTGGCCCAACTGTTGCGCCCTCTACTAGCTTGGTTTCAGCAAAAGCCTTTGAGACATTGAATCTTTCAGTCCTGGCTTGAGTCTAGAACATATCATTGAGCGCCACGATCATATCATGCACTGCATGGTTATTGTCAAACTGCAACTGCAGATCTGGTTCCATACAAGCAAGCATAAGGCAACTCACTTCAAGATCAGCATCACATGCTCTCTTGTAAGCATTTTTCTCTACAGTAGGTGCATTATCAGCAGGCTCTTCTGGTAATAGGGTGTCTAGAATTTCTTCCTTTTTCTCAGCCCTGAGAACAATTCTCAGGTTGCGGATCCAATCCGCATAGTTTGTTCCATTCAACTTATCTTTCTCAAGAATTGAACGCAAAGTAAATGGTTGATTGCTAGACGCCATTTATCTACAACAAAAGTAATGCAAAATACTAAGACAATGTATCCAAGATAGAGTAAACAATATTAAACCTTTAATAGAATCTACTCCCAGTAAGATCAATATCCCTCTCTTGAAACTTAGTGATTCAAGACCCACAACTAACAAGTCTACTAGTGAGCTTTAGCATCACCACTAGAAGACATGGTAGATTGGTAAGCAACTCTTTGCTAATCATATCACATATGACTCTTGTTGTTGGGTAGCATCTCTATGCTTTGGTGCCCAACTACTCATGCTCCAAGGTCCCTAACCGTTAGGATGACCTTGTCCAAGTAACCAACCCTTTTGCTGTAAGTATCCGATACGAACCTGTCTAGTCAAGGAAAACCAGTGGCACCCTAATTTCATAGACCCACCACCGATTGTACAAGACACATGACAGTGCAAGGTTTGAGGAAGCATTTTAACTTAAACATTACCGAGGGATCGTTCTACTTCACCATCACATGTCGCACATGAAAGTAGAACATAGTAAGAACGACATTAACACAGATATGACATGGTATAGCCCATTGTTCCTTTGGGGATCTCCATCTCCATCAAACTGCTCCTCTTAATGATCTCCATCTCCATGATCCATGTATGCCATCCTTCAGTGATGAGTCCACCAAGACTAGTTATCACTAATGCAAGGCAGTGAAGAAAATTACATAGTCGCGGATAGGATCATCACAGTTTGGCACGTGGGCCATTACATCAAATTGACAATATCTTTGTGGCTCCAGCCATATTGTCATACTCATGACATGCCAGCCATGAATTAATTACATGCATGCATCACATACACATAAGGGCTATACCAGTCATAAATTCCTGCAAAATAGAGTTAACCGATTTCGACGTCTAATCTTAAAACGCCGAAAACACCATCTTCCCGGCCGTTTTTTGCAAATCTAATTTCAGCAAAACCACCAAAGGGGGTGAGAATTGGATGTAAATTTTTTTCTCTACAATTTTTGTTTAGAGTTCGTCTCAATCCGAGGTCGTATGCAAAAGTTATGGCTATTTTACCGAACATCACTTTTTCTTGCACCCCGACGCCCGGTAGTAGATCCAATCTATCACCGCTACGCATCACATGCGCTCGACACTTGACCTAGGTTTGATTCGATCAATCTGATTGATCTCTATCTTGCCATGACTGGATTTACATGTACCACTTAACTCGGATGGCGGAATTCCGACCGATATGAGTAGATCGTTACAAGACCAACATGGTAAAATCACGAACCATGATCAGAGACTCATCTACAACCACGTATATATCCATACGCACTCATCTGAACCTATAACAACGCAGTAATTGCTCTAATACCACTATAGGGTTATGAGGATGCTACGCTAGCCAAAAAACAAAAATTCAACCTTATAAACTAGGATCTACTTGCTAGTTATAGATCACGGGATTACCACTAGACGCGCAGGTGTAGCGGAAGCGACTCGATGTAGTCGAACGCGTCGTAGTAGTGCCGTGCAGTTGCAAGGTCTTCCGTACATCCATCCCCTTCATGCAGTTCATCCTTGTGCTCTAGATGCAGCACCTCCGAGGTATCCACACGTATAGGGAGGAAGCGTCACGCCTCCGGACTGCTAGGTCCACAAGGAGCAGCAGGCGCGGGCATAGGATGGGCGGTGGTGGCTACCAAAAAGGCATGGATCCTAGCCCCATTGCCCACCCCACTTATTTATAGGCGTCCCTAATGAGCTCCCGAGTTGGAGGCCCATTAGTAACCCTAAGCCTTGTCTAACTCGGATCCAATCCGAATTATGCTTCCAGCCCCTTAAGCATGCGACCCTATGGGTTCACGCACACATAGACATGACCCGAGTACTCCTACTCGGCCATTAGTTGATTGCGGCCTCTAGCAAGGCATGTCAACTCCTATGCGTATGCAAAGATCATATCAGATGAACCACCACAAAATCATATACTTGTTATTCCCTTGCCTCACGATATTTGATTCAACTCATAGGTTAACACTTAACCCAAGCACGGCCATGCATTTCTTGATCTAATCATTAGAGTGATCTAGTGATATCTCTCTCACATAGAGAGGGGCAAATTCCTTCTTGATTGTCTATGTCTCATAGCATGTTTCCCGATAAACCCAAAAAACCACCTTTATAACTATCCTGTTATGGAGTAGCGTTTGTAGTCCCTGAGTAGGTCGTTTCACATCTTAAATACATACAACAATCTTAGGTCTAAGGACATAACGTACATGATGTGAATAGAGATAATAACAACATCTCATGTTGGGCCAGTCTAGCCCCATGTCATACATGTGCCCACATTATTAGTTTGACATCTCCATGTCTATGACTTATGAAACATAGTCATCAACTAATAATGTGCTGATCCATTATTCATGTGTGTCCTCACACGAACTCTAACCAGGGACAATATTAGAATAACGATACAAGTAAAAGAGTTTCACAAACAATTCACATAATTGTTAATCAATACAGGTTGTCTTTAATGGAAATTTAATGAACTCATAATATATCATGGATACAAGGTAATATAATCATCTCTATGATTATCTCTAGGGCATACTCCTAACAGTCATACCTCTTATTGCTTGTAGAGGGTGGTGATGGTGGTGGAGGCTCAACCTCAAGTGGTGGCACATCTAGGACATCCCTCTCAGCAGTAGTTGTAGCTTCTGCTGCTGAAGATGCCTTGGCTGCATCTTCTTGGGCCTTCTTTGCTGCCCTAGCTGCTGCTTCTCTAGCCACTACTACCCTTGTCCTAGGTGTGTTTGCTCTACTTGGTGTATGGTCTATCTTGTTCTTCTTCCTCCTAGGTCTAGGTGCTGACTTCTTGGTTCTTTTTCTATAATGCTAGTGTTAGGTATCATGGTTTGAAGGCAACAATAATAGAATCAGTTAGTATGCAAATTACCTTTTCTTTGTGCCAGACAGATGACACCTCCAGCTTCCACTCATGTGGCCATACTCACCACAGTTAGGGTATTTCACTTGTCTTATTGCTTTGCCACTTCTCTCACCTAGAGCAAGATGTCTTTTCTTCTTTTGCTTTCCTGGTGGTCTAGTCTTCTTCGTAACTGGTGGGAACAACTTGAAGCCCTTGTCCACCTTTGGTCATTGTCCTCTATCTGTTATGCTAGGAATGATCCCATGGTATGTAGCCTAGAACTTCTCAACTGAGTAGTACTTGTCCACATACTGATCCATATTAGGTTGCTTCATGGCTGTGATGACAGCCAATGCATGTGTGCAAGGCTTTCCAGTCACCTGCCACTCTCTACATGTGTAGACATGTTGTGGCAGGTAGACAACATGCCTTCTAACCTCTTCATCCTTGTAAATCTCAATCACTTCTGCTTCCTCTGGGTGCCCTTTAGTCACCTTGAGATGGCCTAAACCCCTAGAGCCTGCATTGAGCTGATGTATAACTGCAGGCAGTATCCCAGGAGACAGTGCATTTGCTATCTTCCTCCTCTTAGCAAAAAGAGTGAGGGTCTTCTCTCTAATAGCATCAACCAAGCAGTGAATAGGCAGGTCCTTGTGCTCCTTGATCTATGCATTCCAACTCTCAGCCAGATTATTATTGATGCAGTCACACTTAATCTCTATGGTAAACTTGCTCCTTGCCCACAATAGGTTGTGATGTTCTTTGAGCCAATTAAGCACATCTGGACTAGCATCTACTACCTTGTCAAAGAAGTACAAAAATTTGTGGGGTGTATATGCCCTTGCTACAGGCCACATGTTCATGGCATAAACATCTCTTGAGTAGTACCTCTTCATGTTGTCCATCAAATGCTTGAAGCACTCCCTCTGTTCACTGTTAGGAAAAACCTTGGCCACTATAGCTTTAAGGCCCTTGCAAGCATCAGTGCACATAGCTAGGTTCTCTATAGGGCCTATGGACTTGCTAAGTTGCTCCATGAACTAGGTCCAGTTCTCCTTGGTCTTAGAGTCAAAAAAACCAAATGCCAAGGGGTACATCTAGTTATGGCCATCCAAAGTTTGAGCTGCAGGCAGGTGGCCATTCCAAAGCCCATTTAGGGCTATGGAGTCTATACTGATGTATGGCCTATAGCCATTCCTGAAACCATCAATAGCAACTTTGAAACAACAAAAAAATCTTTTGAAGTGAACCTTATCATCCACAGTCTCGATGTCTATCTTCAATATACTACCTGGTGATCTCATCTCTACCTCTGCCTTGAATATGTACAACCAATCAAATGAATCATCCCATTTTTCAAACAACTTGTTGGCTGCCATTTGTCTGCCATAGACAACAGTCTGATATGGGATCTCTATTTTGTACTTGTCTTGAAGCTCTTCCTGCACTGCCTTTGAACCCATACTTGGCTTCTTCTTCAGTGAGGGTATGGCTATCTCTGCCACCCAAGCCTATGATGCCATTTCCCAAGAACTCTAGCTCTAGAAGCACAATTGTGTATTCCTTCATTTATTTGAATGTGCAAATTCACACCACACAACATCATAAGTAATCAATTGATAAAACAGTGAACAATTAAAGAATCAAACAGTGAATAACATAGCCAAAAAATGTACCCTGACACTTCCATCATGTTGTGTCCTAGCTCTAATAATCCAGGGGCAGCCAAGAGACCCACAGTGACCCCTAAACCTCTAAGTGTCTGAATGAGCAGTAGCAAGTTCAAACTCCTTTACTATGGCATGCTGCCTCATTGCTAGCCTGAAATCATCCATACTAGGGTAACAAACACCAACATACATGTCAGGATTGTCCCTGTCCCACTAAAACATTGGCGCTTAGGCACATTGTCATCAACTGGAACAATAGATTCACCCATATCCTTTTGTATCTCAGCTGTCATGGTAGGGATAGGCACTGCTTCCCTAACTGCTTCCTTTGCCCTCTCATCTGCAGCCTTAAATCCCATTGCTTCATACACTTTGTCCTCATCAGCAGTTGCATTGGCACAACCATCACCATTGTCATCTAGTAGTATGGTCAGACTGGCCCAATCAACTGGCTTAGCTACATCAGTAGCCACAGAGGGAGGAGGAGGAGTACTGCAGGCATCACCAGTGCCCTCTACATTCTTAGGGGTAGCATTAGGAGCTCTGCCACCTCCATTACCATGAATTCCACTGCCTTCACTAGTTGTCACACCAGAAACACACCTTCTACCAGAACTAGCATTAATAGACTCTCCATGTTTGCTGACCACATCAACTACAAGAAAAGCAACCCTATTAGCCCATCTGTCCTTTATTAGCTGCTAAAAATGCTCATCCCTTCTAACTTTCCATTCAGAACCACTATTAGTGTCAAGAACCCAGACTGCTAGAGTTTGTGATGGACCCCAAATGATCTTTGTGGCCATCTCCTCATGAAATTTCTCTAGACTATACTGCAAGTTTCTATCCAGCCATAGTTCATGCTCTTGATCAGCCATTTCTACTAGCCCATACTTCCCATCGGCGACAAACTTAGGAACCTTAATAACTAATCTAAACACATTGACAGGATCAATCCTAACAGAATACAGCCACAAAAAATAAATCAATGAGTTAGCAACATCCTACACGCCACGGTTCATACACAACATCTACCATTTCGAATGCAATGAGATGGAATGATTGATCTTACCAAACGAAACAGCCAGTCCTATCCATTGTTTGAGGAACTAGGGAATAGATCACCGGCCTAGGTAGAGATGGACAAAAATCGAATCAAATCGATGAACTCTAACCCTAATCCCCAAATCAAGGCAACAATGTAGACCACGGATAGGGTTCCAAGCAGGCACATACCTTTACACCATCGTTAAAGTGCTTGGGGAGGACATGTCTCGTGGTGGAGGCGGCGTTGTGTGTGGCAGCGGCGGCGGCTAGCGGGCATCATGCGTGGACCAGAGAAAGGAGAAAGGGGAGCAGATGGGAGAGAGTGGAGTGGGCTGTAGGGTAATACAGACGCCAAGGGTAGTGCGGTCATTTTACATCGGCTTGCTAACTCGGATCCAAGCTAGACAGCGGACCTGGCATGCCACGCGAGCAAAAGTGGCAAATGTATATCGTTTTTCTCTCTCCGATGCTAAAAACGTAGCGTCAAACCTAAAGATGCTATCTCCCATTGGTAATAATGGTAAAAAGTTAAATATCTCTAAATATGAAAGGTAGAGTAGGATTGCACACTCTTCACCTCTGCTAGTGCTATACTATTACCTCGTTTGTTGCCACGTCTGAGTTTTGATCGCTCATGCAAGCTCTTGGCGGTGACGCCGAGGACCTTGACGAAGTGGTAGATGCCATCACCCATGATCAGAGCTATGCACACGAAGGACTGCACGGTAGAGCAACCAAAACACTATATATCAACACTACATATTCTCTACTCTACTCACTAGTTTGAAGAATTCATTCATTCAGGTGAGGAAGTGAGTCATCAGACCTTGTAACCATAGATTTTTTTAATTTTAACCCTTTTTTGAATATAATTTTAAATCTAACACTGTCGGTTTTTTTAAAACTAACATTTTGGCCGCGCCTATTGCCCTGGCGTGGCCAAATGCCTGTGCCGCGCCATGCATGGTGGCACGGCGCAGGGCTGACATGGCATGGGCCGGCCGGGGGGGGGGGGGTGCTGATGTGGCGGGTCTTGCTGCGCCCTATTGCGTGGCATGGCTAGACCAAACATACCGCACAAGCAGCCACACCACCTAGCCACTGCGCCTACTGCCGGCCTGAGCTACCTAGATGGTAGAATCGAAACGCGTCACGCCCGTATTTTGTTAAGTTTTTTTCACGGCCGAATAGAGAATTTGATAAGCCAATGATTAGTTTTTCGTCTTTCATAATACCGTTATGCACCATTTTAACTAATCAATTATGAAAAATTGCCACCGGTGTCCAGATACACCGAGACTGCTGGTTCCCGAACGCAAGGTACTTAATCTCGTCGGCAGTGCTGCCGCGACTCAAAGAAATGAATAAGAAGCAAGTTGACAAGCTGCCACATAACATATTCATTGTTTTGACATAAGTTTGACATAACATAACCAAATAACCCCGCAAGTTTCAGATGCCAATATTCATTTGACCTAAACAAACTAAGACCCATGAGTGTAAGGATCCCTCGGACGCTTCTGTCTCTTTGGATTTGTTGGCAACACATTGGGAGTGTAGACAACATCGGTATGGTCGCGTCGACGGTGCGTACAGCTCATACCCTGTAGGTATATGATATGCATGATTACTTATAATTCTTTATGATCATTAGTTCATGGAGCCTACGTATTGAAACAAACTATCTTTGTTAGTACCTATGAGGCTCCTTGGGTGCCAAACAGGGCACCACCTAGCTGAGACATGCCGATCTCATCCTACGGCCATTCATCCCACTAGTCGTGCTGTCCGTGGAAGCCTGGGGGTTCATCATCGTCGTCATCGTCATCCTCGGTTGTAGGGTCCTTCCTAGCGCTATGATGTGGTGGTGTATGCACCACGGAAGTGGTACCCTGCATCATCGGCTGAGAAGAGCCGACTGGTGTCCTCAAAGAGGCTAAAGATGTGCCATTCGACCGCATGGGGAGTGGCAGTTCCTCATAAGGAGTGTCCACGTAGCTCAACTTCTGAGCTAGCTTCCTGCAGCTCTTCTTCACCTTCTGCATAAATAGACGTTAAAGTTAGTTCATTACCCAAATGCATATACAATAAAGAAATATTTTTGAAACGGACAAGTTTATGTTTACCTCCACAAAAGCCATGAGAACGCCTGGCCCCTGCCCTCTAGACTCATGAAGCCGAAATGCTGCTTTGTTGGATAGCCTTGACAATTGTGTCGCCTAGGTACAGAAACACGGTTGGATAGTTTTAGTACACATACTTAATACCAAAAGGATAACAAATTGTACCATTCAAGTATTGAAAGTGCATCTAGCCCTTTAGTGGGTTTTGGATGATTGAATGACAATGTGATTAAAGGACTAACCTGTTTGCTAAGTGTGGATAGGTAATAGGTTATCTCATAGATACTCAATGAAAGCCAAAATGATGTGTTGTATAAGCAATCTAGTTCAAGCACAAGACAACAATATAAATGGAATTCATGCTAAGGCTTAATTATTGTGGGATTTCCATGTACTATGTGAAAGCAAGCTTGTAAGAATTAATTAATGAGATATAAGGGATTGCATATGGATTGGTCTCATATTTGAAGCTTACTAAATTGAAATGAAAAAGATAACAATACATGAATGGATGATTCAACACAAGATGTGACTTGATGGCTTGAGATGGTGAAGATAGCAAGGAAAGGCTTCAAGGTACTAAGCAAGGGTGAAGGGCAAGCGACATCTTGGTGGTCGAAGAACCTAGCTAGGGTGAAGAAGGAAGTACTTACATTTAGTTGAGGTACTAATCAAGCTATGATGGCCACGTTTTGTGGAGGATCAAATCACTATTGGAGTGTTTGATGGAAGTGACTTGATACATTTGGGATTATTCAAATTTGATGAATGGAATCAAGTCACATGCTCAAGATGGCTATGCTCAAGTGAAAAGATCAACATCAACATGTTAGCACCCTTACTTGATGAAGATTGGAAGGGATGGCATCAATTCAAAAGAGATCAACTCAAGTGGTATACATTCATTTTTCCTTTGATCTTGAGTTTAATAGGTATGTCGTACTATTAAGTGGGATGCATCATGTTGATAGATAATGTTTCATAAGTGCTCAAGCCAACCCATGTGAGTATTGAGTATTTGAGCGACAAAAGAGCTAACTTTATTTTTGTTGGTCTAGCAATACCGGACGTGTTCGGTATTGATACTGGACGTGTCCGATATTTACCTAGTAGTGCTAAAACTGTTGTTCTCGGGTTGGTTCATCGGGAGTTCCAATGTAAGTCGGGAGTTTCAACGGTCGGGAGTTCCAACGGTCGGGAGTCCTAGCAATGGTCGGGAGTTCCGACGTCTCGCACTTTTACTGTCTTGGAGGGTTCACTGTCTTGGCCATACCGGACGTGTCCGGTATGCATGACCAGAGGCCAATGGCTAGTTTTCAAAAGCCTTGAGGGTCGGGAGTTCCAACAGTCAGAAGTTCTGGCATGAGTCAGGAGTCCCGACACCTCACATACTTTAACTGAGTTACATGTTTTTCAAATTTGCTGAGGGTTGGGAGTTCCGACATGAGTCAGGAGTTCCGACAGTCGAGAGTTCTGGCATTCATCGGGAGTTTCGACGCCTCACAACTTCACTGTAACTTAGTTACCGTTGGAGTAGTGTGAGTCATACCGGACGTGTCCGGTATTGCAACGGCTATAAAACGGCTAGTTTTTCTAAGGGGGCTATAAATACCCCCAAGCCTCCACCTTTAGAGGCTACTAATTCTTTTGATACACAGACATGTTTTTGAGCCTTGCCAACTCTCTCAACCCTCTCTTAGTGAGTGATTGATCAAATTTGCCAAATCAAATTGTGGGTTGAGTGAAATTCAAAAAGAGAGCAATCCAACCACTTGAGCACTTGTGCATATTGTCAATCTCGTGATTTGTATTTGTTACTCTTGGACTCTTTGGTCCCAGATGGTTAGACATCGCCGGAGAGCACCCGAGAGATTGTGGTGTGCCTCAGAAAGTTTATAACGGTCGATTTCGCTGCCTCGGAATCATCTAGTGGAAGGAGGAAAAGGAGTTGGAAAAGACTTCGGCTAGAGTGACCTTCATGGTACCCTCTAGGGCCGACCTTCGCTGGGTCGCCCGTAGCCCCCTCAACGGAGAGTAGGACTCGAACGAGTTCGAACTTCATTAAAACAAATATCGTGTCTCAATTTGCTTTTGATTTGATATTTGTGTTGCTCTAGCTCTTGTGTAGGTTCTCTGTGTTTACTGTCATCTCCAGTAGATACCTGTAGTTTGGTTTGAAGATCAAAATCGAAGGGAGCAAGTTTGGGGCTGTTCTGCTGAAATCGTGTATACCGAACACGTCCGGTATTGATCACTGTGCCCGGCTTTTCTGCAGAACACGTGCATACCAGACACGTTCGGTATACCTACCGGACACATCCGGTATTTCCTATCTGCGCTGAATATATTCATTCTCTGTTCTAACTTTGTGTTGTAGGGTTGTAGCTTCTAGATATATTCTTTATACCTTGTATACTCTGTGGCTAACTTATGAGGGGTGGTACTACTCTTTATTTGGAGTTTCCATTTTGGAAACTCCCTTTACTAATTATTTTCGCATTTAAAGGTGTTAATTTTTAGAAACACCTATTCACCCCCCTCTAGGTGGCATCCTAGGTCCTTTCAATTGGTATCAGAGCGAGGTTCTCATCTAAAGCTTCACCGCCGTGAGAAAAGGATGTCGACGCCTATCGAGTTGAAGCCGGTGCTTCTCCAAAATGATGGTTCAAACTTTCTACCTTGGTCAATTCATGTACTCAATGCTTTTAGAGATATTAGTCCTCTTGTTGAGCATATTGTGGATGTAAGCATACCTCTTTCTATAGTTAATTGGAGCAACTACAAAAATTTATCAAAAGAGGAAGAGATATGCGTGCAACTCAATGCTCAAGCTATTAATATTATTTTGAGTACATTGAGTGTAGAAGTTCAAGATGAGGCAATCTTCAATGGACAACCACCTTCGAAGAGTGCTCATCTCATTTGGACTAGACTTTTTGATTTATATGGAAAATCCAAATGTGATGATGCACTTGAGATCGAGTCAATGGAAAGTATGTCCATTGTGTCATCATACAGCGAAGAAGCCTCACAAGACCTTAAGAGCGCCGAGCCAGAGCAAGAAGTGCAAGCAGCGCTTGACCTGCTATCTACTTGCATGTACCAGATGTGTCCGGTATGCCTACTGAACGTGTCTGGTATGGCCGAGGCAGCAGACCAGCAAGCATCTGTTTGCAACGATGCTCAAGCCCGGTGGTGACCAAGTGATGAGTCAACCTGATGTGACCATGATAGCGTCGAGGACCTCGATGAGCTCTCCGACCACCTCGGTGACCTCTCCGACCACCTCGGCGAGCTCTCAGACCACCTCGGCGACCTCTCAGACCACCTCGGTGAGCTCTCAGACCACCTTGGCGACCTCTCCGACCACTTCACCGACCTCAGTGACCTCTCTGACCACCTCACCAGCTGATACACCACTCCAAGTCCCTACTGGACCAATCACCTGTAGCCACGCCCGAAAGATACAGCAAGAGGTGCACACACTACTTTGTGAATTTCAATTAAACATTGATGGTAATTTTGAGCTACCTAAGTCATGCATGTTGTTACTACTCAGGTTCTCCGAGAAGGAAGACAAGGATACATCAAGGATGGATCAGAGAGAAGAGCTATGGATCAGAGAGAAGAGCTACGTTCGAGTCAACCCAGCATGACAGAACCATCTAGAAGAAACAGTCATATATTTTGTCTCCCAAAGGCTATGAAGGAAGGAGTTATGACCAAAACATTAAAGACTGCAAGTTATCTTAATCGTGACCTACTATCGTGAAGATCGGGCCAACCCCCGTACTAAAATAGTTCAGTACCTATCATCTGGTATCAGAGAAGATGCAGAGTCAAAAATGGCAAGATTTTTAGGAGGACTCAATGAAGAAATTTCTGGTTTTGTTGAGATGTTTCCCTACCGTACCTTGCAAGATCTAGTTGATCAAGCTATGCGTACGGAAAGAAAAATTCAGCAAGAGTCCCGTGGAAAATCATATGGCAGTCATTCCATTGCTGCCCCTTGGCGCAAACAGCATTCCAGTATGTCTTTGGGTGGAGGACGATCTCAAGGAGCTGCAGCTAGACCTTCGCCATCAATTGCTAAGTCAAAGATGGCGGCTTCCATAGCGTCATCGCCTGCAAATCAACAGCGGTTTGCTGCAAATTCAGCAGCCCCAACCGTTGCCTCAGGTGCCGCTTCTTCTACTCGAAGCCAAGAAATTGTATGCCATAAGTGTCATGGCTGTGGGCACATTGTTGCCCAATGTCCAAGCCGTAGGACCATGTTGCTAAATGAGAAAGGCAAATGGGAATCAGAAAGTGATCCAGAAGATGATGGACCAATATTTGATGAAGAAATTGAAGAGGAAGCGAGTGATGAAAAGGTGATTTGTGCCTTCGAGCTATCAGCGTGATCTTAAGAAGAAACAGCGAGAGAGCGAGAACCACTTATGAGTGACACACAAACATAGTGAAGGAGTGTTTCCAAAGCTAAATAAAACTCCACAGCTGCAAAGAACTGAGCCAAAGGAAAAAGAGGGTTTAGTGATGATGGCTAGGAAGGGGGATTTAAAAGAATTGAGTGAACCCAATGCTGTGTTCTATGTACTCGTGTACAAGGACAATTTTCTTGTCACTAATGACTTACCCTCTACTTTGCCTAGTGTTGTTTTTGATGTGTTATAGGAATTTAAAGATGTGTTTCTGGATGAAGTGCCACCAGGACTACCACCTAAGAGAGGAATCGAACATCAAATTGATCTTGTGACCAGAGCTTCACTTCCAAATCGTGCTGCCTACCGCACCAACCCAGAAGAAATCAAGGAGATTCAGCAACAAGTGGAAGAATTGATGAGAAAAGGGTACGTACAAGAAAGTCTATCACCTTGTGTTGTTCCTGTCCTTTTAGTGCCTAAGAAAGATGGGTCTTGGCGGATGTGTGTGGATTGCCAAGCAATAAATAACATTACCATAAGGTATAGATACCCCCATCCCTCGGCTAGATGATATGCTTGATGAACTTAGTGGTGCTATCATATTCACTAAAATTGATTTAAGAAGTGGATACCACCAGATTCGCATGAGAGAAGGAGATGAATGGAAAACAGCCTTTAAAACAAAATTTGGGTTGTATGAATGGCTGGTAATGCCTTTCGGGTTAATCAATGCACCAAGTACATTTATGAGATTGATGAATCATGTACTTAGAGCTTTCATTGGCAAGTTTGTTGTCATTTACTTTGATGACATCTTAATTTACAGCAAGTCTCTTGATGAACATGTTGAACATATCCAATGTGTGCTTGCTGTCCTATGTGAACAGAAATTGTATGCTAACCTTGCGAAGTGCACCTTTTGCACCGACAAGGTAGTCTTTCTTGGATTTGATGTTATAGGACAAGGAGTGGAGGTAGATGAAGAAAAGATCAAGGCTGTATGGGACTGGGTGCCTCCACAGAACGTGAACCAAGTAAGAAGCTTCCTTGGACTTGCTGGTTTCTTTTGGTGGTTCGTGAAGGATTTCAGCACTATTGCTACACCAATCAATGAACTGACAAAGAAAGAAGTGCTCTTCAAGTGGGGAGAAGCACAATAGAAGGCATTTGAAGAATTGAAGATGAAGTTAACAACAACCCTAGTCCTTGCACTCCTAGATTTTGGTAAGTCATTTGAAATAGAATGTGATGCATGTGGAGTTGGGATTGGAGGTGTGCTCATGCAAGGATGAAGGCCAATTGCATACTTCAGTGAAAAGCTAAGTGGTCCAACTCTAAATTATTTAGTTTATGATAAAGAATTACATGCTCTTGTTTGGAGTTTGGAAACTTGGCAACATTATCTTTTTCCTAAAGAATTTGTGATACATTCAGATCATGAATCATTGAAACACCTTAAAGGACAACTAAAACTGAATAGAAGGCATGCAAAATGGTGTGAATTCATTGAATCATTTCCCTATATTGTCAAGTATAAGAAAGGAAAAGAGAATGTTGTAGCAGATGCGTTTTCTTGATGTCACACTTTGCTAACCCAACTTGACACTAAGATTCTTGGATTAGAAAGCATAAAAGGTTTATATACAACTGATTTATATTTTGCTGAACCATATTCCAAGTGTCGAGATGGCAAAGGATGGAAAAACTTTCTTGTGCATAATGGGTTTCTGTTTCGAGCTAACAAACTATGTATTCCAGATTGCTTTGTTCAAATTTTACTTGTGCAGGAAGCCCACGTAGGAGGACTCATGGGCCATTTTGGTGCTAAGAAGACAGAACAAGTCCTTACCGACCACTTCTTTTAGCCAAAGATGAGAAGCGATGTGGAGAGACATGTTCTTCACTACGAATCATGCCACAAAGCTAAGTCTCGTGTGAATCCTCATGGATTATACACTCCTCTGCCTATCCCTAGTGTGCCTTGGAAATATATCTCCATGGATTTTGTTCTTGGTTTACCTTGAACCAAGCGGGGAAGGGATTCCATCTTTATTGTGGTTGATCATTTTAGCAAAATGGCACATTTTATCCCATGCCACAAGAGCGATGATGCTTCACATATCGCTAAATTGTTTTTCAAAGAAATTGTACGACTACATGGAGTGCCACGAACCATTGTTTCTGATCGTGACACCAAATTTTTGAGTTACTTTTGGAAAACTTTGTGGGGAAAACTTGGAACACGGTTGCTGTTCTCTACGACGTGTCATCCACAAACGGATGGACAAACTGAAGTTGTGAACCATACTCTATCAATGCTACTATGAGCTATCCTCAAGAAGAACTTGAAATTTTGGGAAGAAAGTTTGCCACATGTCGAGTTTGCATACAACAGGGCAGTACACTCAACCACTAAATTTTGTCTATTTGAAATTGTATACGGGTTTAAACCCACTGCTCCCATAGATCTTTTGCCTTTACCTATGCAGGAACATGTAAACTTCGATGCAAGCAAGCGAACCGATTTTGTCAAGAACCTTCATGATAGAGCTCAGACAAACATTGAAAAGATGACAAGCATGTATGAGAAGCACGCCAATAAAGGTCGAAGGAAGGTGTTATTTGAACCAGGAGACTTGGTTTGGGTACATCTATGCAAGGACAGATTTCCTGAACAACACAAAAGCAAGTTGCAAGCCCGAGCTGATGGTCCATTCAAAGTGCTACGCAAGATCAACGACAATGCTTATGAAATTGATCTGCCCAGTACTTATGGTGTGAGTACTAGTTTTAATGTGGCCGACCTATCTCCATTCTTTGGATTGGAAGAGTCGAGGATGACTCTTTTTCAAGGGGGAGGATGATGTGACCACGCCAGCGTCGGGGACCTCGGCGAGCTCTCCGAACAAAATGACGACCTCTCCGACCACCTCGGCGAGCTCTCAGACCACCTCGGTGACCTCTCAGACCACCTCGGTGACCTCTCCAACCACTTCACCGACCTCGGTGACCTCTCCGACCACCTCACCAGCTGATACACCACTCCAAGTCCCTACTGGACCAATCACCCGTAGCCGCGCCCGAAAGATACAACAAGAGGTGCACGCGCTACTTTATGAATTTCAATTAAACATTGATGGTAATTTCGAGCTACCTAAGTTGTGCATGTTGTTACTACTCAGGTTCTCCGAGAAGGAAGACAAGGGTACATCAAGGATGGATCAGAGAGAAGAGCTATGGATCAGAGAGAAGAGCTACATTCGAGTCAACCCAGCATGACAGAACCATTCAGAAGAAACAGTCATATCTTTTGTCTCCCAAAGGCTATGAAGGAAGGAGTTATGACCAAAACATTAAAGACTGCACCGAAGCCTAGAAGACGCATGGAAACTGAAGACCACCTTGTGAATGCTCTAGGCCATTGACCTTCCACCTTTCAACCTAGCTTCTTTAGTTCACATCTATCTTAGAGACTTCTCATAGTATAAATATTACCTCTAGGCTACTAGAAAAGGACTTTTGGATGAATTTATAATTCCAGTGATATTGCAGTCGAGCTGCCAAGTGTTTACTCAAACCCTTGTTCTTCCTAGACTTGTGAAGAGATTCCTCTGGAATCCACTAGTTCATGCTCTGCAGGTTCCAGTACGGCTGCCCCGCCTTGTGTGGATTAGCTCTGGTTGTGGTTCTATGGTCGTTCAGAGATCGAGTCAAAGTCTTCGTGGTCTTGGTGTCTCTCTCCCCGTCGCTTGGTCGCATCCAACCTTGGTCAGGTATAAAGCTAGTTACTCCGCTATTCTTTAGCAAGTTACCCTTTTATCCCCGCTGCCTTGTTGCAAGTTATCTTGATCGTGACCTACTATCATGAAGATCGGGTCAACCCCCGTACTGAAATAGTTCAGTACCTATCACAACCTTAGTATGTCATGATACTCATCACTTATGTCTCATGGCCAAGAAAAGCAAGAAAAAAGTAACAAGAAAGATCAAGAAAAGGAGAAAGCACAAGTAGATGATCAAGATGAGAGTGATGTTGAAGTCGAAGACAACTACAACCTTGATCATCTCAACCGCAAAGACAAGTTCATCATCATGAAGATAGTTGAAAAGAATGATGTGCTTAAAGAAGAGATTGAGAAGCAAGAGCAATCACTTCAAAAGCAAGAATTGTTTCTCATCTCCAAGATGGAAGAACTAAAGGCTCTAAGTGAAAGGTATGAAAAATTGTCAATTGAGCATGCTTTAGTTACTAACTCCTCTTCTAGTGTTTCACAACTAGAGAAGAAAAACTTTGAGCTCAAGGCAAGGTTTGATGAACTATCAAGCAAATATAATGTGCTACAAGCAAATTATGTTCATCTAAAGTGCTCTCATGAGGAAGTAATAGAATCAAGCATCATGCTTGAGGTGGCTCATGAGGTTGTGATCACCTCGGTAAAATTTTCTCAACCTCTTACACATTCACTCACTAGTACACCATTTCAATTAAATATTTCTTGTACTAATGAGTGTGCTCCTCAAGCAAGCCAATCTTCGATTGAGCTAAATCTTATAGAAAACATAGAGCTCAAAGAAGAAGTGCAAAGATTAAAGAAAGATGTGATTCAGTTGAAGGGTAAGGAGAAAGCACAACCTTCTCAAGATAATCATGATAACATGGTGAAGAAGCTTGAGAAGGGTTCAAACCTTGCTTCCTCCAAAGTGCAACAAAAGAATCACATCTCAAGCAAGGCCAACACAACCAAGAGCAAGAAACATGGAAAAAGGATGTGCTATGGTTGTGGATTGTATGAACATGAGTGAGCTATGTGTCCACACAAGAGTTGGGCCGACAAGGTTGAAGCCACCAATCAAAAGGCTTCTACCTAGGAGGCCAAGCAAATGAAGAGTGATGAACAAAGTGCTTATCTCATGAGCAAGAAATTGGGGCATCCTACCAAAAAATGCCCAATGTACAAAGAGGCAAGAAAGGAAGCCCAAGTTGCAACAAGAAGATGCTATGGATGCAATGAGATGGGCCATAAGGTTGATAGATGTCCATACAAGCAAAGCAAGCATAGAGCAAACAAAGGCCGCATATGCTATGCTTGTAGAAGAAAGGGGCATCTAAGCTATGAATGCCCAAATGGTAACGCTCCTAAGCCAAACACATTTGTTTATAATGATAAGCTTAGGAAGACCACAAATGGAGTTGGCACTAGCAAGGTGATGTGTTCACCACAAACTAGTGCTAAAGCCATTTGGGTGCCTAAGCACTTGTTGACTAACTCAAAAGGACCCAACAAGAGTTGGGTACCAAAGTGTGCTTAGGTTAGTGATGTAGGTACTTGGTGATGAGATGAAGCCTTCAGGGTGGTTGAGCAAGCAATTTGACAATATTCACTCAATCTATCAACCAATTCTTATCATAATCCCTTATATGGTTGACCCGAAGATAATTCAATGAACACATCATATATTTCATCCTCACCATTGGTAACAAGTACCTAAACTTTTTAGGATAGCCACTTTGTTCGTTTCGTGTTCTATAGTTCACAAATAGGTACATTTGTGAAATAATGAAAGTGGCTAATTAGATTCAATTAAAAAGAATTCTACTTTGCCATATGATGCTTTTAACGGCTCTCTAGTAAACCAATTCATGTGTTGAGGTGCAAGTTTACAATAAATACTAGAGCTAAGCAAAGAATTACAAGCAGCGAATTAATTGGTTCTGTCCTGAACCTATCGGACGTGTCCGGTATTAATATCAGACGTGTCCGGTATGTCTAGGGACAGAAAGTCAGTGCTTGTGTCCTGAGTATTCCGGACGTGTCCGGTATGCCTACCGGACATGTCTGGTATTGCAGGAACCAGAACACCAATAGGATTACAACTGAGTCTTTGATCCATATATTTTCATATATCCTCAATTTACTCAGAAGCTTGTGGTTTACCAAATCTAAGTGGATTGTGAGCATCTCTTATACTCAAATTTATATATGGCAAATTTATTTGGTTGTGGTTCAAAATAGAAAATTGACTCCCAAATTCTTAATAGAATAAAGTGCTTGTTGAAAGCCATTCAAATTACATGAGGCACTTATTTAGGGGGAGCTAAGTTTCTATTTTTCACCATTGTGGACTAATAAATTTATCTAGCATTCTTTGTAGTTCTTTGGATGAAAATGTATCTAGCATGATTATTTGGCAATTGAGGTCAACATAAAGATCATCATGCTGTTTATCTTCTTAGTGGTATTCTTGTGGGCTCAAGGCAAAGGTATGTGTTTACATACATACATTGTAAGTGCATCTAAGGCCCTTTATATGATAGAATGTGCATTTGTGTGACATAGGAGAGACACTTTTCAAAACCCATAACTAGCATGTGTAGGTGGTGTGAATTTGAAAAACTATTTGAATCTTGGTCTTTGTGACCTAGCCTTGTCATGTGATGATTATAGCTCTCCTTGATTGTTTGATTGGCTAATCACACATGACATGGCTTTCTTAAGTCCACAATCTACTATGTCTCACTCTATCTCTCTCAAGTAAGCAAAATCTTGTTTATACCAAATATTTGGACAAGAGAAAATTATTTTATGGCATTGGATAAGAAAAGTGATCATACTCAGTTTGGATTAAGATTATATACCTTTTTGGACTAAGAAATAATAGAAAAGAGGATTGGAAGTGAGAAAACACATTTTGGAATAACTTGGGCCAGCCCGCATATACCGGACGTGTCCGGTATGCTACCGGACGTGTCCGGTATGAGCGGGACTATAAAACCAGACATACCCCTTTGGCCTAGACTTATCTGTCTCCTTCCAACCAACCCTGTCGACACTCTTCTCCTCACCTAGGGCGACCGAGACTTTCACCAACAAAAGAGAGAGAGAGAAGGAGATCGCATTAGAGAAGGCTTGCATCAAGATTGAAGGCCCGAGGATTTGGATTTCACATCGCCTTATCATCTCTCCTCTCAAGGACAATAGCCATGAGTGGACGACAGGAGCCGAGGTCCAAGCACAGGCATGATCCATCACTTGAAAAGTACAAGAAGGCGAGACAGGAAATGTATCCTGGATTCAAGCCGACCAGTAGGAGGTCTACTAGGGCTGCCTCTAGTGCAGTAGCTCAGTATGCAGAGGGGTCAGGGAGCTCTTCTTCTAACACTGATACTAATGAGTTCAGAGTGGAGTCTAGAGAAGAAAGAAAGAGGAAGAGCACTAACAGAGGATCAGATGGTGATAGCTCAGATGAGGAGTAGGAGAATGAGGAGGAGGAGCTAGTTCCTCCTGTTTAGCACCAGCCTGGTCAGGGTATGCATTATGGTCTCCTTGAGACATGTTTGCCCAATGTGCTTTCTTATGTTCCTAGAGTTGACTACAGGGGAAAGGGTATGACCAGGAGAGCTAGAGATGTGCGAAGGGTTGATCCAAGAGGCTTACCTAAGGTTCAATATGATCACCGCTTCCAGACAGCTTTTCACCTTGACTTCTACTCTAGTGTGATTCTCACCAGGAACTCAGTTATTGCTAGGTCTTAGTGGATTGACTGGTAGTACGTTAGAGAGTTGAAGAAGGCCTCAGTTATCATGCCATTGCTATTTGCCAGCGCACTAGGGTTTATGAGATCATGGAGTTCTGGCATGACTGGAACACAGAGGTAGTAGCTCAGTTCTATGCTACTCTGTTCGTTGAGGAGGATGAGAGGTGGATGCACTGGATGCTTGAGGGCCAGTGGTACAATGTTGATTATGATGTTTTCGCCGCTCACCTTGGCTTTTCAGAGGATGACCTCTAGAGAGACTAGATCCACATTGAGCAGGTTTTACCCCCTGAGCAGCTCGCCTATATGTATCCATCAAGAGGTGAGAGAGGAGTAGTGGGGAAGGTTCTAGGTCTTCACCCTACCTATAGATACCTAGACAGGATGTTTAGGAAGACTATTGACTGCAAGGGTGGAGACAAGGGCAACATTGCTGATTATTCTAGGAACCTACTCCACAGGATGGCACCTGATGCTCGGCCCTTCAGCGTGTTTGACTTTATTTGGTCCAAGATCAGGAGTGTGGGAGAGAGGCCACTTAAGGGATGTGGATTTGCTCCCTATATCATGTATATGATTGAGCAGGTGACAGGGCACACATTCAAGTATGACAAGATTCATAAGGCCCTGAAGATTGTTGTAGATCTACCTAAGACAGGGTTACCTCCAGCAGGACCAGGAGCAGCAGCAGCACCACCAGAGACAGATGCACCTGGGAGTGGTGCACCAGTAGGAGCTTCACCTCCACCATGTGCTCCTTCACATTCTTCTTCATGCCATGGCAGTCCTCCCTTGCCTATCCGTAGGCTTTTCAGCTCCATATTTGGGATGTGTCGGGACATCCAGACCAGGCAGTAGAAGGAGAGGGAGGCTAGGAGGAAGGATACTCGAACCTTGAAGCAAATTACTTCTAGGCTTGAGCTTGATCCTCCTAGGTCTCCACTATCAGATGAGGCAGCTAGTGAGCCTAAGACTGACAAGCAGTAGCAGGCTAGATATGATAGAGAGTATGTTGAGTTCATTTAGAGACAGCAGCATCAGGCACCTAAGCACCCTGACACTCTACCACTTTAGGCTCGTATGCCTACTCACTCTTAGCCACGTCCCAGCACTATAGATGACTATGCTTTAGACTGGTGGAGTGACCTCACAGGTGGTGGTGGCTACTATGGGTCTGGTGGCTATGACCCATCTAGTGCAGGTGGTTCTCGTCCAGCTGGTGTTACACGCTCAGATGACGAGGAGGCTGGTAGAGATGATGATGATGATGAGTGATCTCAGCTTTCAGTGACAGCTTGTAGCCCCTTTGTCCTTAGTATGTCATTGTTGGACCTTTGTGGTGATAGATGATAAAGGGGGAGAGAGACTGATTAAAGCTTCAGAATAGTTTCATTTGCTTATCTTTGTACCTGAAGATATGTACTGCAGGTTGTAGTGGTTTTCATTTTTGAGCTTCATTGATGTATCTTGAGTTTGAGACAGTTTGTATCATGTGAGAGATGAGACTCACTTATGCTTTATCAATGTATCTCTTGAGACATGATCTTTATTTATATTAGTGGCTTGTGGACTTGAGAAAATTTGTAATGAGTGCTATGTGTGAATTACATGTGTTATATTTATTCTCATAAGGACTATGCATGCTAGAATGAAAATATTTGATGTGATGCCTTTCTATTTACTCTTGTGTGATATATCTTGTCATATGCATCACGGTTTCACTTTGTCACACACACATGCACCCCACAGATGCAATGATTTAGGGGGAGTCTCCTATATGTTTTAGTATGTGCAATTGACATTTGAGGTCATTTTTGTGAATTCTAATCATAAGCACATATTAAGGGGGAACCTCTCATAAATCATTGAACCCAAAAGTTTAAATGTTTATATCCTTGTGTAAGCTTTAACCAAGTTGTCATCAATCACCAAAAAGGGGGAGAATGAAAGTGCATCTAGCCCTTTAGTGGGTTTTGGATGATTGAATGACAATGTGATTAAAGGACTAACCCGTTTGTTAAGTGTGGACAGGTAATAGGTTATCTCACAGGTACTCAATGAAAGCCAAAATGATGTGTTGTTGTGTAAGCAATCTAGTTCAAGCACAAGACAACAATGCAAATAGAATTCATGCTAAGGCTTAATTATTGTGGGATTTCCATATACTATATGAAAGCAAGCTTGTAAGAATTAATTAATGAGACATAAGGGATTGCATATGGATTGGTCTCATATTTGAAGCTTGCTAAATTGAAATGAAAAAGATAACAATACATGAATGGATGATTCAACACAAGATGTGACTTGATGGCTTGAGATGGTGAAGATAGCAAGGAAAGGCTTCGAGGTACTAAGCAAGGGTGAAGGGCAAGCGACGGCTTGGCGGCCAAAGAACCTAGCTAGGGTGAAGAAGGAAGTACTTGCATTTAGTTGAGGTACTAATCAAGCTATGATGGCCACGTTTTATGGAGGATCAAATCACTATTGGAGTGTTTGATGGAAGTGACTTGATACATTTGGGATTATTCAAATTTGATGAATGGAATCAAGTCACATGCTCAAGATGGCTATGCTCAAGTGAAAAGATCAACATCAACATGTTAGCACCCTTACTTGATGAAGATTGGAAGGGATGGCATCAATTCAAAAGAGATCAACTCAAGTGGTATACATTCATTTTTCCTTTGATCTTGAGTTTAATAGGTATGCCGTACTATTAAGAGGGATGCATCATGTTGATAGATAATGTTTCATAAGTAATCAAGCCAACCCATGTGAGTTAGTATTTGAGCGACAAAAGAGCTAACTTTATTTTTGCTGGTCTGGCAATACCGGATGTGTCCGGTATTGATACCCGATGTGTCTGGTATTTACCCAGCAGTGCTAAAACTGTTGTTCTCGGGTTGGTTCATCGAGAGTTCCGACGGTCGGGAGTCCCGGCAATGGTCGGGAGTTCCGACGTCTTGCACTTTAACTGTCTTGGAGGGTTCACTGTCCTGGCCATACCGGACGTGTCTACGGACGTGTCTGATATGCATGACCAGAGGCCAATGGCTAGTTTTCAAAAGCCTTGAGGGTCGGGAGTTCCGACGGTCGGAAGTTCCGGCATGAGTCGGGAGTCCCGACACCTCACATACTTTAACTGAGTTACATGTTTTTCAAATTTGCTAAGGGTCGGGAGTTCCGACAGTCAGGAGTTCTGGCATTCATCGGGAGTTCCGACGCCTCACAACTTCACTGTAACTTAGTTACCGTTGGCGCAGTGTAAGTCATGCCGAACGTGTCCGGTATGCATACCGGTCGTGTCCGGTATTGCAACAGCTATAAAACGGCTAGTTTTTCCAAGGGGGCTATAAATACCCCCAAGCCTCCACCTTTAGAGGCTGCTGATTCTTCTGATACACACACATGTTTTTGAGCCTTGCTAACTCTCCCAACCCTCTCTTAGTGAGTGATTGATCAAATTTGCCAAATCAAATTGTGGGTTGAGTGAAATTCAAAAAGAGAGCAATCCAACCACTTGAGCACTTGTGCATATTGTCAATCTTGTGATTTGCATTTGTTACTTTTGGACTCTTTGGTCCTAGACTGTTAGGCATCGCCGGAGAGCACCCGAGAGATTATGGTGTGCCTCGAAAAGTTTGTAACGGTCGATTCCGCCGCCTCGAAATCATCTAGTGGAAGGAGGAAAAGGAGTTGGAAAAGACTTCGTCTAGAGTGACCTTCGTGGTACCCTCTAGGGCTGATCTTCGCTGGGTCACCCGCAGCCCCCTCAATGGAGAGTAGGACTCGAACGAGTTTGAACTTCGGTAAAAAAATATCGTGTCTCAATTTGCTTTTCATTCGATATTTGTGTTGCTCTAGCTCTTGTGCAGGTTTTCTGTGTTTACTGTCATCTCTAGTAGATACCTGTAGTTTGGTTTGAAGATAGAAATCGAAGGGAGCAAGTTTGGGGCTGTTCTACTGAAATCGTGTATACTGGACACGTCTGGTATTCATACCGGACACGTCTGGTATTGATCACTGTGCTCGGCTTTTCTGCAGAACACGTGCATACCGGACACGTCCGGTATACCTACCAAACACATCCGGTATTTCCTGACTACGCTGAATATATTCATTCTCTGTTCTAACTTTGTGTTGTAGGGTTGTAGCTTCTAGATATATTCTTTATACCTTGTATACTCTGTGGCTAACTTGTGAGGGGTGGTACTACTCTTTATTTGGAGTTTCCATTTTGGAAACTCCCTTTACTAATCATTTCCGCATTTAAAGGTGTTAATTTTTAGAAACGCCTATTCACCCCCCTGTAGGCGGCATCCTAGGTCCTTTCAAGTATCTTACCACGTATCTTTAAAGCAGGGCTCTCTATAGCTGTGTGTCCTCCCTAGTGGTAACGTTGTACACATCTTCGATGACATCTTCCCCCGAGTCCTCGTCAATCGCCATGTTAGTGTACGGGGGCTTGATATGTGTCCTCTTAGACCTATGAAGCTACCATAGGTACTCCATAGGTACTCGTCGAAGGTGTGCTAGTTGTGTTGAGGACCTGCAAGGATCACATGTGGTACCCTGGTCTGCCATAAATGGATGCACGAGCTATGTGTCACGCGCTAATCCTTGGTCTTGTACCTTTTCCTGTGGTCAAACCTGCAATAAAACGATATTAGTTGTACCAAACACACCTCTAAATTATAGCATTGTTATTAATCGATAACGCACCCTGCAATACTTGATTGGTGGAGTAAAGCGGTGGTGGGCAGCCTATCATTCTTCTAAACTGTCTGTAGACCCAGATGGGCAAGTGAATCTTGACCACATGGAAGAAAATAAGAGGGACGTCACAGCGATACTCGTGTGACTCGTCCCTAGTGATAGGACTTAGATAGTCCTGGAGCTCCGAAGAATCCCAAGGACACCGAAACACCTAAAATTTTGTAATTATGTTAGGTTGTGATATAGTGTACATTGAAGAAGACACTGCTACGATAGTATAGAGAGCGTAACCTGGTGCTGTGTCAGGACGTCGAGACCGTTCGTATACTCCCTGTACTTGCGCCACACATTCCCTCTAACTAACTATGCTTCCGTCCAGATATACAGAGCTGTAGGGAGTGTATCATGCCCGTTCCATTGCTTCATTGAACACGATAATGAATTAGCAACAAATAATCTCATAATATCTAACTGCCTGGAAGAATATAATGAACCGAAGTACTTATCGGTAAACCATTATTAAGGGGCCTCGCAACGGGCAATCGTTCCCAACATCAAACCTGGAGTAGGTAGGAGCAACCCCCAAGGTTTGCATGTCCTGAGGTGCGACGGCAGGCAATGCAGAGTTGTCGATACGTCCATGCCAGGACTGTGTTGCCCCAGCTGTACCCCACTATGTTCTCCCACGACTGGAGAAGTATGTCAAGGAAGATCTAGCTGATGGTGTTGCCTGAGGCGTTTGGGAAGAGGAAAGCACCAAGAAAGTGCCAGAGCCACACTCGAGCGAACCTGTCGATCTGTGCCTCCTTAGCTTGTGGGTCCAAGTACTCAAAGCGCTCCGTGCTCTAGGACGATGAAACACCAGAACTTTTCCTGTAATTGATCAAAGAAAACGAGACCCGATGCCAGCTGTAAAGCAATGCAAGTATTAAATAGGCTTGAATTACTCACTTATTTTTCTTGGAAGCATCATCGTCCGGTGGAAGAAAACCAGTAAACTGAGCCACCAGCTCCCTCTAGTGATCGTTGTCAACTATGCCTATCACTGGAAGTCCCCCAACCGAAGGCCTAAAATAGCCTTCACGTCCTACAACGTCAAGGTTATCTCGCCACAAGGTAGGTGGAACGTGTGGGTCTTAGGCCTCCACATGTTATAAGAATAGAACGACTGTTAGTTGCCTTTAATTTGTTACAAGAAAGTTTACGTATAAAGAATGCACTCGCATCTGTCTACAGCTACAGTAAGTAGTGCTGGGTCAAGGGGCGGAAGACCGTGGTTGACAACACGGACAAGCTTGAGGAAGCCGACACGCCGTATGTACGGCGTATAATGCTCTTCCCACTAATGCGCCCTGGTGTGAGTGCGGGGCCTCAAAGGAGGCAAGGACACCTCTGCGTCGTTGTCACTCAAGATGTGTGCTCGGTGCTGGTTGTCGTACTCCACCTCTAAAATAGGGTACAACGGGTGCTGCGTGGGAAGAACCATCCTGTTATAAATTGATAAACAAAGCGTTAGAGTATTCAAATTAACAAAATTCAAGTTAACATTAGTAAGTTCACAAACAAATCACAAACAAATTCATTTACCTAACTAGCCTAAATCTCTAAACCCAAAATCCTAACTATACTAGATAATAAATACATAATCAATCCATATAAAACGTTGGTTCTAAAATTACAAGTAATCTCTCCGTCTCAAAATAAATACACATCTTGTTTCTCGAGTAGTCAAATATGTTTAAGTTTGATCAAAACTAAAAAAAACGGTATCAATATTTCTACCTCCTAATAAGTTTATTACGAAAGTATACTCCATGCTTAATGTGATAGTACCTATTATGTATCATAAATATTAGTACGCTATTATATAAATTTGATCAAAGACACTAATAGTCAATGAAAATAGCCTCGATGTCCCTACATGCTCCTAAAAATGCTAGCACTAGCAGACCATCATCAACTTTTTTACTTCTGCGACGGTCGCTCGAGTATTGCGAGGGCACGTGGGGTACCGTAGGGATACAAAAAATATTTACTATACTAGATAATAATAAAAAAATATGAAATTGAGAGGGAGGTATCTTAGGAGCGGGCGGCCTTGACGCGCCGGCGTTCGTGGCGCTGCGCGGCGGGAGTGGCAGGGCGCTGGCGGCGGCGGTGGCAGCGTTCGGGCGGGCGAGCAGGGCAGGGGTGCGTGCGTGCGGGCGGGCTCGCACGCGGTATATATCTGGTACTGCCGCGCCACAGATAAGGGCGCGGCACTGCCGCGCCAGGGTCGGTGGCGCGGCAAGACCCGCCACGTCAGCGCCCCCCAAGGCCGGCCCACGCCACGTCAGTCCTGTGCCGCGCCACCATGCATGGCGCGGCACAGGCATTTGGCCGCGTCAAGTGTTAGTTTAAAAAAACCGACAGTGTTAGATTTGAAATTATATTAAAAAAGGGTTAAAATTAAAAAAAAAACTAACCATACAAGCTGGTCATGCTGCTCTCCGGTACGTCTGCAGAGTAACAATCGCCCTTGCGTTTGCTGATGAGTGGCCACAGAATTCCCCAGGAGAGGACCGCGCCGAGGAGGGTGGAGAGGTTGACATGGTGCGGGCAGATCATCCCGGCGCCGACGTACGTCATGCTGAAATCGAAGAGGAACCTGATTGCAAGCGTAGGCGACAAACAACAGGGTTCAGACTTCAGAGAGGTGGCCGCCATTTATGTATGTATGAAATAGTACGATGTGTAGCACAATGAAGGATTCATGAAGACAGTATATATATTACGTTTGTTTCCAGGCCTTGAGGCCAAACGTAGGGAACTGAGCGAATCCGCAGGCGTTGCCACTGGTGTAGAACCACTGGAAGAAGCTCCAGAAGAAGCTGATCCCGAAGTATTTCAGAAATGCACGTACTTGCTTCCTGCAGTTGAGTATGAGCAAAATCATTCAGAATCTCGGATCAGTTGTGCTACAGATGCATACTAAGTACTAACTAATGGGCTTCATTTAGCTGTTGTACAAGCATTAACAAGAGAGACAATCTCCATACGCACTCTGCATTCTTGTCTCCCGCTTGGGTATGTCAGCTTGTAGTCTATGACCAAAGCCTGAATAAATAAATTGCAGCGCATTTTTTGAAGTAGATTTTCGCAAAAGAAGATGATTTCTGCATGTGAAATGAAATGAAATGAAGCACCTTTCTGAGGGGAATCAAGGTGAGGAGGCCGCCAAAGCTACTGGCGACGAGGAAGCCGGTTATCCACCCGAATCCTGGCTCCTTGACGCTCCCCGGCACATTTCCCGGCGTGTCCACCCCGGCCGCTTCGTACGTCCTCTTGTTCAGGCCCAGCATGAACGACCCCAACCCTGCACAGGCGCCCATACAGACACGTGACCAAGTGCGATGACGCGCGCGCGCGCGCCACGGACAAGCGAGCGCGACGACGCGACGCGCATCCAAGCGCGTGCCAGCCGACCACGCGACACAAGCGAGCGAGCTGAGCTGACAGGTGTCTGGCACGTACCGCAGAGCGCCAGCGAGTAGCACGCGACGGCGCAGGTCTGGACGACGGTGTTCTCCTGGCGCGTGAAGGGCCTGGCGCCGGCGACGCCGAGGCGGGCCAGCGCGCCCGTCCAGCCGCGGAGCGCCAGGAACGCGAGCAGCGCGGCGGACACGTTCATCGTGGGCACGAACCCCGTCGTGAGGTTCAGCTTCATCACGACGACGGTGTACATGGACCCGATGAGCGCCGCGGCCACCAAGCCCCGCGCCGTCAGCTGCTCGCGCCACGGCGGCTGCTTCTGCTGCTCCAGCGCCGCGGCGGCGGACGACGCGGCCTCGGGCTCCGGATCTGCAGGCTGCGGGGCCTCGCACTTGTCGATCTCGTCCGCGGGGTTGATCTCCATGGCAGAGCGGCTAGAGCAAGAACTACTGCGAAGTGATTAGCGGCTCAGTGCCCCGGACTCTGCCGGGCCGGGCCATTAAATGGGCAAGCCTTCTGGTCCTCGGCATCTGCAACCTCGCTCTGTGTTCAGCATGTCGACATGGCGTAGAAGCAAAAGTCACCCAAAAATGTGGAAAATCCAAAATCCTATCGACACGGCGTCTGCTGTGCTTTCAGGTTTGTGGCTTCCTGTCGAGGCGTCGAGCGGTTCTTCCAACATTTGCGCAGGATGCATCAGTTATTCAGCTGTGACTTGTGGGAATAAAAAACATGAACATTTATGATATTGAATAAATATAATTATAATAATCATGCAATATATTTTTCATATATAGTACAGCTATTTGAAGACAACAATGTTAATATTTATTTTTTATAAGCTTAGTTAAATATGAAATTGATTGGTTTCTTGAAAAGTGAGATGTATAGTTTTTTAACAAAAGAAGTCCCTCTATTTATTACGTGTCACATTAGTTTTTGTGCTAAGTCAAACACAAATATCTGTGACCATCTATTTAAAAAATCCTTATACTTTCCTAACATATAAATTATATAGTATAAAAATATTTCTCATAGTGAACCTAAAAACATAAATCTTATGTCATAGAACTATATTTTTTTTTGAAATTGATGATCAAATATATAAATGTTTGACTTATGACAAAGCTAATATGACATGTAAAAAGCAGAGGGGTGCTTGTCGGAAATCTGAGCAAAGAAGTTTCCATTTTGGAATTGATAGGTAGAGAATTTTTTTTTGAAAGCTATAGGTAGAGATATTTTGACTTTATGAGCTCATAGGTGAGTACTAATATAATTCAACAACCACGTGAGATAAAAAAACAGAGGTTTGCTTGCTACTCCCTCTGTCCTATAATATAGTGCATTCTACGAATTTTAAGATAAATTACAAAAGACGCATGTACACTTATTTTATTTCCTAATCAGACGTTATCATCAACGTGATTAATGGTGATTGATTGGTAAATAGAAAGTATATAATGCAAAAATTGGTTTTTGTCCTCTAGAATGCCTTATATTTAAAGTCAAATTTTGAATACTAGAATGCACTATATTATAGGATGGAGAGAGTACATCTTACGGTACATGGTATGCGTGAAGTCACTTTTTAACAAGATCTACTAACATTTTAGTACATCTTCCTAGGACATATTTGGACGAGAGAATTAGCATTGTAATTGGAAATGTTTCTATTAGAACCAGATAACAAGGGAAGAGATAACAAGATTTTAGATATCTTTCCTAATTCTACTTCTTTTAATCTGAATTCAGGTAGCTAGCTAAACTTCCTTAAAATGATTCCAGTTCACCAGGGAACTTTTCCAGATATAACATAGATTTGAAACATTTTTTAGAGAATTTAGAGCCCTACCAAATGGACATTTATTTTGGTACTTGTCACAGTTCTGAGGATAATTCTAGAAAACCTATCCAAAATACTCTAAAGACAATCTGATTTTGTCGATACCAAAATGAGATTGTTCATGAAATCGGCATTAGTCATTTCCTCGATCTATATAACATGCTCTTTAGAGTAATATATACCATTTTGTTGTTGAATTTGTTTTCTCCTTTAGAAATAATAAATACTATCTGATCTTAGATATCTATAGTGAAATGTAACCAATTTTGCTTTTGTTAAGCTCCAATATATTAAGAGTTAGCATATCTGGATGAGCCCACACAGTGGCGGACCCAGGGAGCAGGGCTGCGTGTGCTGCAACCCTGGTCCTTGGCTAGAAAATTCCATATACACTTGCTCCATCAATTATAAAATTAAAGAAAAAAGATGATCTAGCCCTTTATTATATGGTTCTGCCTGGGGCTTAGCAGATTTCTGGGTCCACCCCTAAGCCCATAGTGTTGTGTGGAGCTATGGCCGGTGCATTAGCAACTGCAGCCATGTATGGGGGTATTACAAAGATGGCCTCATCATCTCTTTGTGAGCGGATGTTATTTTTCTTTCAAAATTATAACAATCAGGAGACCTCAACATATCTTTAGTGACCTATTTACACTAATAAGAGGGAGATGATTTCATCCTATCCATATAAGCTATTGATGACTTTTTCCTCTTTAGAAATAAGGATTATTAGAGCAACTTCAAAAGTCTCTTTATATCATTTCTTATTGATAGGAATAAAGACTTTGATGAAAAATACCATCCAACAATCTTTTTTAATTGGGTCTCTAATATTGTTGTTCTCTATTTTGGATTTCTCTCTAGTCAAAGATGAAGAGTACGGTTGGTTCTTTATAGTACGCACAAGATATAAAGAAGTTATTAGAGAGTGAAAAGATATAGAGAACGATTTTTATTCAAATGACTCTCAAAATAATGACTTAGTGTCGGGTATCGATATTAGGGATACCTGTCGGGGACCAATACTAGGGTACCTGAAGAGGAGCTAATAACCATCAACATTGATTCGTCCGAGCAGTCAAGAGTGCGACTACAGCTCCAACCGACCCTCAGGTGCGCACACTCCGCCTCGCCCGACCCTTGAGGGTTGGCTCCGCCTCGCCCAACACTGAGGCCATGGGCTCCGCCTCGCCCGACCCCTGAGGATTGGCTTCGCCTTGTCCGACACCGAGGCCACGGGGTCCACCTCGCCTGATCCCTGAGGGTGGCTCCACCTCGCCCGACACCGAGGCCACAGGCTCCGCCTTGCCCGACACCGAGGCTGCGGGCTCTGCCTCACTCGACCCCTGAGGGTTGGCTCCGCCTCGTCCGACACCGAGGCCGCGGGCTCTGCCTCGTCCGACACTTGAGGGTTGGCTCCACCTCGCCCGACACCGAGGCCACGGGCTCAACCTCGCCCGACACCGAGGCCGTAGGCTCTGCCTCGTCTGGCCCCTGAGGGTGGCTCCACCTCGCCTAACACAGAGGCTGTGGGCTCTGCCTCGTCCGACCCCTAAGGGTGGCTCCGCCTCGCCTGACCCCTGAAGGTTGGCCCTACCTTGCTCGACACTGAGGCCACAGGGTCCGCCTCACCTGACCCTTGAGGGCGGACTCTGCCTCGCTCGACCTCTAGGGCGGGCTCCATCTCGCCCGACACCAAGGCCGTGGCCTTCGCCTCACCTGACCTCTAAGGGCTGGCTCTGCCTCACCCGACCCTTGGGTTTGGGCTTCGCCTCGCTCGAGCCTTGGGTTTGCGCTCCACCTCGCCCGACCCCAAGGCCGGGGGCTCCGTCTCACCCGATGAAGACCCATACCATCGCTAACCACTCTAGGTCCAAGCGTATGGGCATGTGTCAAAGCTCTGATGCTAGGGAAGAGACTGGCATGCCTTGATGTAGCCCATGACCCACGACGGGCCATACCTAGGGGTTCACATTAGGAACAGCGTCGGGCGTACCAGTGCTGTTCTGCCTAACCCCCGTACGAACACTGACGGGCGCGTCAGTTCACCACGACATCCGCTAGGACGAAGTGGAGCGCCATGACCGGCAGACGATGCCTGCACATGGTGCTAGTGATAGACAGGGCCACGATGAGAACCTTTCCCTATTGACATCTATAGGGTCAGTGGGACCCACATAGAGGAGAAGGATCTGGCAATCCTAAAGGACTTCTTCCTCTCGTTCTCTTCTCTTCCTCCACTATAACCTATGCTTTTTCTTGGCCTATAAAAAGAAAAGCAGGGCATCCCACAAGAGACATCAGACTCGAATCGATCGCATCAAAACACATCACACCGATTCAGACTCAAACCCCAAGCCGATTAGAACACACAAGCACACTGCAGAGAAGCGACCGAGCCCTCGGTGCCCGTTCACTCCTTTCACCAGAGACTTGGGACCTTTCCCTCTCTCAACCATTTGTAACCCCTACTACGAACTTTCAGTGCTAGTAACACGAGTAACAACAATGAACTGGACGTAGGGACATTTCGCTTGAGCCAGTATAAACCTTGTGTCCTCTTAGCACACCATCCGGACCATACACGTAATATTAGAAATTTACCAGCTGGTGGCAACTCAAAACACCGATAGTTGGTGTGCCAGGTAGGGGCCTTTTGCACGTCTCGACGTCCACACCAGGCCTCGGATGGCTAGTCATAACCTCAGCTGGGTCCCGAGCGCGCACGTGCATTTCGGGAACCTGGACTTCATCGTCATGATAGAGGGAGGGTTGGTGATGGCTCATGCCACCGCCCGACCTCTCCACTCCACCGGCCTCGACACAATCATCAAGGCGCTTGAGGAGCTGCAGCTGCATGCACCGGAGGCCCACACCCTTGGAAGCATCTAGGTCCTTGACTTTGACTATAGGAGGTTAGAGCACCAGCTCGATGCCTTCCTAGGACCCTGGCCATCCTGAGAGGACCTACACCACCTCACCTTCTCATTCACCAATGTCATGGCACAGCTTGCTAGAGGGGAGTCGCTCTCTCTAGAATACCTCAACCAGAGCGCCCCAATAGCACTCTAGTTCGGTCTCCACAACGCCGCAGAGACCGATGGCCACCCTGTGGCGCAATGCATGCCTCCATCCCCCATGAAGGATGAGTTCATAGGGATGACTGAGTATGTCATGGAGTCTTTCCACGACCTCCTCACTGAAGAGTCGAAGTCCCCCTCTGGCTCTGACTCCAGCAGGGGGAGTCATCACCCCTCTCATGAGTGTTTCATGGCAGGTACCCCTAAGGGACATGTCAAAAGCATCCACGAAGAGAAGGCTACCCTGTTGAACGACCTCGACAATGAGGTCGAGGGGGGAGATGGGGGCCCTACCTAGCCTGTGGGTGGAGCAGCTGAAGGCCCGACACCTAGAGCTCGAGGAAGCATGACTCTAGCTTGAGAAGGAATATGCAGAGCTCGATCGGGAGATCAAGCGCCATGGATACGATAGGCGCGCACGAGCCATGGCCCGTGACGTGAATCGAAGGATCATCGTGGATGATGAAGCCCTCCCACACTTCACTCGGGCAAGCCCGAACATCGCTGCTATGACGGCCTTGCTCCATGGACTTCTGGGGCCCATGACGCCTGAGGATCATTGGGCCCACCACAAGATTCGCATGTTGCTCGAGCGTGCGGTGGCGTAGCAGGCTGAGAGCTCACTGTCTCGGTGACTCGAGCTCGACGCCAGCCAGTGCATGCCCTTAGAGTGACCCAACAAGGACATGTCAGTCTACTAGGCACAACAAGGCAGCAGGCAGCTATCACAGAACCGACCAATTTATAAGAGCATAAGTACAAAAACAATCGCCGAAACGATCAAATTCTCGTACTTGAGCCCATATAAACCCGGTAGTCAACTGAAACCTTGAAGGATTTCAAACCAACTTGCATACAACCAAGATCACAGTAATTCAACATAACATATCGTACGTTACAACATTTCGCAGACGGTTGCAGATAGGTTAGAACACCTCAGAGTCATCGTTATTACAAAACAAGTCTTGTAAAGTACGCGGAAGCAAATAGTTTAACTTACACACCCGAGTTCAAATACAAATACTGGTTTGCTGATCACAACCCGCAAAAGCATTTAGATAAGAGAAACAGAGATCATGCCCATGATTTAATCTTCATCACCCGCTGGGTGGAGACAATACTTACATAATCCCTGATATAGAAGGTCATCTGCAACAAGAGGGAATAAACCCTAAGTACAAGAATGTACTCAGCTAGACTTACCCGTCGAAAACCAAAACAAATGACACCAAGGATTATGCATAGCTTAATTTAGTGGATCTGGCTGATACTTTCTTTTTGCGGAAAAGCATAAGTAATAATGATCAACTCTTAACCTGAACTAGCAGTGACTTTTAGCCATTAACCTATCATCTATATTAGCACCTGTACTAAGCAGTCATTTGATTAAGATGCAAACATTAATAACCATATCAAGTATAAATCATGGCAACATTATCATCATCATCCATTTAACCATATCGTTAAATTAATTGAATCTATGTTGCCGCTACTCAGTCAAGTTCTCACTATACGGGAGAGACGACGATTTGAATCGATTCCTATCCAGCTGGAGGGGTATTCCTAATCACAAACCCTGCTTCCCCCGTCAGGGTTGCAAACGAGTCACCTTTGGTACAACTCAGGAGAAAAATAAAAGAAAAGACGCGGGTCTAGGCCGCCCTGCATTCTTAGAGAACCACTCTACCAGGAAGTGCAGGATTTTAAGCACCTGACTCCCCTTAGACTTATGCCAATGGCTCTCTGCACATCCTTACTACCTCCAAAATGCATCCAACCCCCACGGATCCTGGCCTGAGTTGAGCTACTTGGCTTCACGGTCAAAACGACTTATCCGGCCAGCTAAGTGTTAGGCTATGTTCAACATGACATGAGGATGTACAACGTATCGGTCCTTAAACGACACAGACAGAGTCACTATGTTCAAACCTACACAAGACTCCGCCCGGTCTTAATTCATTATTAACATGGTTCTTTTCCACGATAGCAATTATAGCCTACTGTGATCCACCTCATCCTAAAGCTCGCAGGTGATAGGAAATCACCTGACTTCTATGGCACTAAGCAGGGCTAAGCATTTAACACGTTCCTGAACTTAAATAGGATTCCAGTACGATATCTAGACAAGGAGGAATATATAATGCAACAATTGGTTCCAACCAATTCCTATACTTAATGCATCATCAATGAATAAAAGATACTCAAGGTATTTGTAAAAACATGGGAGGCTTAATATGCTCCGGGGCTTGTCTTTCAGGAAAGAGGAAGGACGGTGGTCAGGGCACTCGGGCAACTCCTCCTCGGTGGCTGCTTTGTTGGCTTCCTGCACCTCGAGCTCCTCCTCCTGGTTGGCTCCCTCAAACTCTAGCAGCATCACTCCCTCTGGCACACCTATTCCATGTATGCGCATGATAAATATCATGGATGCACATGAACGAAGTGAGGGATGCTCGGGAAATGCACATGCTTGCTGCAGTCCGTATATTCCAACTTAAGCTCTATTCAAATCACTTTTCACTTACCAAGTTTATACAACCTAATGTATAAATGCTCATCTTCAGTTAATGACCTAGCACCTGCACCTAAGCATGTTCTCAAGTTAGGCTAGCCCTTAAACAATCAACAAGGACATTGCAACGAAGCATACACCCAAGCATCTGTATTTCAGAAAAATAGAGACTATATAGCGGTACGGTAAATTGACCATAATTGAAGATCTACAACTCCAAATGACATTCAACAAGACAATTTGGAAAGCTTATGAAATTGTCTACAATTCATTTTCAGACCTCAAAGCATGATTCCAACCTTTACCAGGTCAAATTATTTAATCAACAGAAATCTGTCTTCACAAGACAGAGAGTAGGCAAAACTGGAACCAAACTTTGAACAGCTGTAGTTCCTAAACTACAGGGCCAAATGCCATCAAATTTTGACAGGAGCTAGATACATAAATTATCTACAACTTTTGTATTCACCACATTGACAGAAAACCAAATTATCACGGGGAACTTTATAAAGTCCCCAAAACTGTCCAGAAGGACATAAGGCAAACACAATAATTATTAACTTATGATGTAAACACGTAATTGGACAAAACTAACTTTACTCACTCATTACACATATCACAAGAACACTAGAAAGTAAGGTGTTCATCACCAAATCATTTCTTTTAATACCTTTCTTAATTTATCTAATTAAATAGGGGAAATGGTAAACATATATGAAAATGACACCATTAAATCTACAAAAATTTCAGTGGGTCCTACATGCTCTAAGTAGACCACTATAAAAATTTCACACCATTTGAGCAAGTATAACAGCCTACACAAAAATGATAAGACATAATGGCTTAAAATGACATAATTAGGAAATCTTAGTGAAAAGTGTCAAGCAACAGATTTCATATTTTTCCTAGCATCCGTAAGGTACTAGGATACTCCCCACAAAATTTCATGGTCATAGGAATCCTAGATAATTTATAAAAATTCATACAAGTATCAATCAATGATAAAATAAAAATCTATAACTCAAAAACCATGCTTGCAATGACTCTCAATTTTTTAGCAAAGCTTCTACTAAGCAAGAATAGCTTACCCACAAAATTTCATAATGTTTGGAGCACAGAAACTCAAGATATAATTTAAACAAGTTTGCATGCATTTAAAAACATATTTCAAATTCCTATTTTATTCATCCAAAATTTCCACTTCAAGTGCTCATGTCATATTTTTCTTAAATACTAGACTTCACTGTGATTCTACCAAAATTTGAATCACACCATTTGGATTTACCAACTTGGAGATACAAAATGCACAAAACAGCATTCAAATCTGCAAATTTGAACTATCCTATAGCTAAACTGTCACTGACGCGTGGGACCCGCGTGTCAGCCGACCCCACTTGTCATCGACACCAGAACAGGGGAGGCGGCTTGCGACGGCACGGCAATGGCCTAGCTCATCGACGGCGAGGATTCCAGCAACACCGAGGGCACCTACATGATCTACGTGACGAGACGCGTTGGATGATGCTACCGGCAAGGCCTAAAGCTAACCGCAGGTAGCTCGTCGCCGATGAAGGCGGCACGACGGAGCTCTGGTGCGAGGTACAGACGATGGTGAGCCCCCAATGCCCCTTTCGAGCTCGGTATGAGCTTCACGGGGTCACCACGGAGCTAACCAAGCAGAGAAAGGAGGACGAGAGGGTCCCGGTGGTGGTTGGCCATGGTAAGCTCCGCTCTAGTGAGGTGCGGCCATGGAGACGACGTCGGAAAAATGGCCAATGGCCCTCACCTATGGCTCGGATGGCTCCGCTAGAAGGTCGACGAGGTAGAGGAGGACACGGTGGAGCTATGGGCTAGCTGGAGGTCATGTTTTTGCAGCGGCGAGTGAGCTAGGCGACGGCGGAGCTCGCTCGGCAATGGCGGAGCGGTGGTGCGCTCCTGCGGTGAGCGGGGAAGGCGATTGAAAACAAGAAAGGGAATGGCGAGCAGGTCGGGCAGATGAGCGTGGGCTCAAGCAGTGGCCAGCGACGGCCTGTGCAGTTAGGTGGCCGGCGACGGGTGTCATCCACGCGGCCGTCGAGTTGTGAACCCTGTCGACATTGTAGCAGCGTTTCAGTGAACTCGATCGAGCCTGACAGCAAAGATTTACAGCGTTTGATCTCCTAAACCAGGAAGAATCAGTGCAAACAATATGCATGAAAGTTGTAGAGCTATGATAGGGCTACAACAATGCTTTAGAAATCATTAGCTAATTCTCAAAGGATCACGAGTTATATCAATCCAAAGTTAGCTCAATCAACTGGAATTGCAATTCAGACTTAGAAAATTTTCTAAGTGTTGAATCAGCCCTCAACACTGACTTGTGGGCCCTTTTTGAGCATGTTGTGCACATTTTCATGACTTGGCTTCTAAACAAAGTTTGTTCCTTATAAAATTTTCTACAACTTTGCTTTAGGTTGCTTAGACATGCAAACACTCTAAGCTACACTTTTTAAACAGTCAAACAAAAGAGTTCAGGGGTCAAAACAAGTCAAACCACTATTTGAAATCATAATTAGGCAACATGATCAACATGAACAATGTTCCAAATGACATTCTAAGTGTAACTAAGTTACTTAAGAGAATTATTAGCCACACCACACATTGGTCACACAAGAATCAAGTATTGTATGTACTAAAACAAGGAAAAACCAATGAAATGTCACATTTGTTTCATAGTCATGTTTCACATGTTTCATGATCTTGTTGCATAGTACTAACTAGCTATGTTTCACTAAAGTGAGTTGCACATGTTGCACCTGAGTGTTGCACACTATTCATCTCATAAAATCAACACACATGAAATATAACAATATGTTGCAATGTTTCGAAAACATGTTTCATGCAATATAAGCTCACGAATGGATGCATGATGCTCATGTTCATGAAATGCAAATGCAAATGTGGAAGCCAAACACCTAGGGTGTTATAGCAGCGCACCACGGTCTCGGTGTATGAGCGTCTTAGCCACAACCATGACGCATGCGACACCCTAAATGCCCGTAGATGTACCCACGATGATCTGAGATAGGGAGCTAGCCATGGCTATCACCCTCATCGTGGCAGATGCTACGGCAGCGGTGAGGACTAAAGCCCAAGCCCTAGCCTACCGGGGCCTCAGTCCTTCGGCCGACACATCCTCAACGCCGCCTTCCCACCAAAGTATCGACCACCAACCAACATTCCAAAATACTCTGGGGAAATGAACCCTAGACTATGGCTTGAGGATTATTGGCTTGCCTGGCAAGCCGGTGGAGCGGATAATGATGATTTCATTATCCGCAACCTTCCATTATTCCTGGCCGATTCGGGGCAAATGTGGTTGTAACACCTTCCACCCAACAGAATCCAAAGTTGGGTGGACCTGAAAGAGATCTTCATGGAGAACTTCCAGGGCACGTACAAGCACCCTAGGAACCCATGGGATCTTAAGAACTACCGATAGAAGGCTGAAGAAACCCTTCGTGGGTACATCCAGTGCTTCTACCAGTAGTGCAATGAGCTACCTAATGTCGCTAACGCTGATGTTATAGGAGCTTTCCTGTCTAATACCACCTACGAGTCCTTGGTTCACAAGCTAGGACATAAGGGCCCGTGAACCACAAAGGAGCTCCTCGACATTACCACCAGCCATGCCTTGGGTGAGGAGGTGGTCAGAGCGATCTTTGACCTCCTAAAAGGCAAGGCAAAGCGGGACAAGGACGTGGACAAAGGCGCCTCTAATTGTCCCGTTAAGAAGAAGAACGAGCAGTAGTACGAGGGCTCACTCATGGCCACCACCGACCGCAAGGGGGGCCAGAAGCCGATGGAGGTACTCTAGACCACTTCAAGAAGCTGCTTGAAGGGCATGCCCAAACCATTCCTTCCCCATCAAGCATCTATACAAGGACTGTGGCCTCATGAAGCGGTTCTTGTCTGGAGGCTTCAATAGGGGAGCATGGGAAGGACCCCAAGCTAATCACGGATGATGATGAGGGGACGGATGATAGCTTTCTGATGTTGGATGGCTGCCTCATGATCTTCGGAGGGTCGGTGGCCAATGACTCCAAGCATCACTAGAAGCTTGCGTGCTTTGAGGTCTATATGGTAAGGCCAGCTGCGCCTACCTTCCTCTAGTGATCAGAGACTACCATAACCTTTGATCCAACGGACCACCTAGAGAGCATCCCATAACCAGGAAGGTATTCGCTCATGGTTGACATGATCATTAGCATGAAGTGACTCTCCAAGGTACTGATGGATGGAGGCAGCGACCTCAACATCATGTACGCCAAGACACTCAATGTAATGGGCATCGACCAATCCCGCATCCGACCGACCATAGCACTTTTCCACGTCATCATGCCTAGAAAGTGTGCCATGCCACTTGGGTAGATCGATCTGCCCGTCACCTTTGGGGATTCATCCAATTATAGGATGGAGACCCTCACCTTCGAGGTGGTTGGGTTCCATGGAACCTACCATGCCATCCTAGGATGTCCATGCTATGCAAAGTTCATGGCCGTCCCCAACTACACCTATCTAAAGCTGAAGATGCTAGGCCCAGGCGACGTCATCACTGTCGGCACCTCATTTCAGTGCGCCTACGAGTGCGAGGTCGAATGCTACGATCACGCTATAGCAATCATCACCTCCAAGGAGCTCATGGCCATCAGGAAGGAGGACGCCAAAGAAACACCCAACCACTAGCGGTCGACTGGGTCTTTTGAGTTGATGGAGGGCACTAAGGAGGTCCTCATAGACCCCAGCGGCTCCAAAAGCAAAGTGGTGTGCATTGGCACCGCGCTTTCCTCCGAATAGGAAAGCACGCTCGTCGACTTTCTCCATGCCAACAAAGACATCTTTGCGTGGAAACCCTTAGACATACCAGGCATTTTGAGAGAAGTTTGTTGAGCATACCTTGAATATCAAGCCAAGCTCCAAGCCGGTGAAGTAGCGCCTGCGTCGCTTCGACGAAGGGAAACACAGAGCCATCGGCGAGGAGATCGTGAAACTTTTGGCGGCTGGGTTCATCAAGGAAGTGTACCACCCTGAGTGGTTAGCCAATCCCATTCTTGTACGAAAGAAGAGTGGCAAATAGAGAATGTGTGTTGATTACACGGGTCTCAACAAAGCATGTCCAAAGGATCCATTTCCTTTGCCACGCATAGACCAAGTAGTCGACTCTATCTCAGGGTGTGAAACCTTTTGCTTCCTTGATGCGTACTCCGAGTACCATGAAATCATGATGAAAGAGTTTGACCAGCTCGTGACATCTTTCATCATCCCCTTCAAATCATTTTGTGATGTGACAATGTTGTTTGGTCTGAAGAATGCTGGGGCTATGTACCAGCATTGTATACTCAAGTGTTTCAGAGACCTCATAGGGTGAACCATTGAGGCCAACATGGATGACATCATGATCAAGTCCAAATAGACTAACCAGGTCATAGTCAACCTTGAACAGACCTTTACAAAACTCTAAGCAAATGGCATTAAGCTCAACCCTGAGAAGTGTGTTTTTGGGGTCCTGAGGGGTGTGTTGCTGGGTTTTATCGTCTTCGAGCATGGCATCGAAGCCAACCCAGAGAAGATCTTGGCCATCACAAGGATGAGCCTGATTTAGAACATAAAGGGGGTACAATGAGTTATGGGTGCCTCACCACGCTCAGCTATTTCATCTCGTGCCTTGGCAAATGAGGCCTCCCCGTCTATTGGCTTCTGAAGAACGCCGACCATTTCAAATGGACGCCCGAGGCCCAAGAGGCGCGTAACACGATCAAGCAGCTTCTGACGAATGCCCTAATCCTGGTTCTGCTGACCGATGGAGAACTGCTTCTGTTGTACATTGTTGCCACCATGCAGGTGGTCAGCGCTGCTTTGGTGGTGGAGCGAGAAGAAGAGGGGCACACCCTCAAAGTACAGTGCCCAGTGTACTTCATTAGAAAGGTCCTATCCGAATCCAAGACCCGCTCTTGTACACCATCCTCATCGCCAAGAGGAAGCTGCGCCACTACTTCAAGTCACATCCGATGATGGTCATGATGTCCTTCACCCTCGGTGAGGTCATCCAAAACCAGGATGCCATAGGAAGGATCACAAAGTGGGCACTCGAGCTGATGGGTCAAGGCATTGCATATGCCTCCCAGATGGCCATCAAGTCCCAAGTCCTAGCTGATTTCATTGCAGAGTGGACCGAGGTCCAAATGTCACCAGTGGTCATCGACCAAGAGTACTAGATGATGTACTTTGATGGATCACTGATGAAGAAAGGCACCAGCGCAGGGCTAGTCTTTGTTTCACCCCTTGGGGTATGCATGAGGTACATGGTTTGCATTCATTTCCCCTCCTCCAATAATATGGCCGAATATGAGGCGCTCATCAATGGCTTGCGCATCACCATTAAACTCGGTACTTGATGCCTCGATGTTCGGGGTGACTCCTAGCTGGTCATCGACCAAGTCATGAAGGAGTCAAGCTACCACAACACCAAGGTAGCTGCATACTATCGAGAAGTCCACCAGCTGGAGGACAAGTTCAACGACCTTGAGCTCAATCACATCCCAAGGCATCTCAATGAAGCGACTGATGCACTGGCAAAGGCAGCATCCGGCCGAGAGCCAGTGTGATAGGTGTCTTCGCCAGCAATCAACACAAACCCTCAGTCTGCTACGAGGAGCCAGAACAAGCCAGTGATGGGCCACCTACCCTGGGTTTAGGGGCTAACAAGCCATCGGCTCCATCCAATCTCAAGGTCATGGAGCTTGATGAGGATTCAACGACGGAGCCTGACCCCTTGGCTGACTAGAGGATGCCTTACCTCGACTACCTTTTTCGCGAGGCGCTACCAACAAACAAGACAGAGGTGCGGCGGCTCGCTTGATGTGCCAAGTCTTTTGTCTTTGTTGAGGGTGAACTCTACAAGCAAAGCCACACCAGGATCCTACAGTGCTACATCCCCATCAACTAGGGGAAGCGGTTGCTGAGCGATATCTATGGTGGGATCTATGGTCACCATGCCACACCTAGAACCCTAGTCAAATATGCATTTTGTCAAGGCTTCTACTGGCCGACCGCAGTAGCCAACGCTGAATAGATTGTGGCACCTATGAAGGGTGTCAGTACTATGCTCGACAGACCCACCTACCGGCCCACGTATGCCAAACGATCCCCATCACATGGTCGTTCATGGTCTGGGGGCTCAATTTGGTTGGACCTCTCAAAAGAGCGCCCAGGGGCTATACCCACTTGCTTGTCACCATAGACAAGTTTACAAAGTGTAAAGAGGCCCGACCGATCTCCACGATCAAGTCTGAGCAAGCCGTGATGTTCTTCCTTTATATCACCCATCACTTTGGAGTATCAAACTCCATTATCATGGACAACAGCATGTAGTTCATCGAAAGAAGTTCCTCTAATTCTACGATGAATATCACATCTGCATCGATTAGGCCACTGTAGCGCACCCCTACACAAACAAGTAGGTCGAGCGCGCAAACGACATGGTCCTATAGGGCCTCAAGCCTAGGATCTTCAACCGGTTGAATAAGTTTGGCAGACGATGGGTCACTGAGGTTCCCGTGTTGCTCTGGAGCCTGAGGACGACCCCTAGCCAGGCCACCGGCTATATGCCATTTTCATGGTCTACAGTTTCGAGGCTGTCCTCCCGACCGACCTCTATTATGGAGTGCCAAGGGTCAGGGCGTATAACAAACAGTGTGGGGCTCTGGCCCTTGATATCCATAAGACAAGACATGGGTCGTACTATCAGAGGTGGCTCAGCCCACAAGATCAAGGAGTGCACGGCGCTACTCGATGTGCACCGCAAACTATTATATAGTACCAAATAGGATACTTACCTTGTAACCCTACCCCTCTAGAGTATATAAGGAGAGGTAGGGGTCCCCTAGCGAACAAGCTACTATATCTTAATGCAATACATCAGAAGACAGGATGTAGGTATTACGTCATACTGACGGCCGAACCTGTCTACATCTTGTGTCTTGGTGCTTACATTACCATCTTGCTCCTAATCACGCTCACCTCTATGACAAATCTACCATCGTGGGATACCCCTCGGTGGATGACCGAGCATGGTTTGTTGATAGTTGGCGCACCAGGTAGGGGTGTGCGCTTGATCCATGGCGAGCTAGATGGACCTCAAATCAACAGCGCGTTCTCATCATCAATCTCATGGAGATCCATGCCGGTCCATGACGATGATTCATCGCTAGCTACATTAGCCCCTGTGACAGCAGATCCAATCTCAAAACCACCTCTGAGGTCATATTCACCAACAACTCACCACCCGCCAGGTGCTCGCCATCAACACCGACCTAATAACGCCATATGCGACCGACCAGACATTCTGTCTAAAGCTAAGTCATGCTTTAATATTTTCCTAAATATTCTCTAATCTCCATATGATGTTTCTCTGAACTATTTTCTCCATGTTTGCTCTCCAAATGATTTTCTAAACCCCCGAACAGTCATATTGATGCTCGGATGCCTCTAGAGACGGCCTTGTCTCTGGCTCCTCCCTACAGTGTGAACGCATCTAGGCCCCTAGTTGGATTTCGGTGATTAATGTCAATACAAAGATTACTATGACTAACGTGTGTTTTGCAGAGGCAATTAAGTTAGGTCATGGTAATGGAGATCGATTGGGCAATCGAGGTTGTCATGCCCCTACGATGGAAATCGTTTCGGTTTTCAAAGGATGGACGACAAGGTTAAGGATGACTAGTTCTAAGTGTCGATTGGAGTTGGAGAGACACTTAGAGTAGTTTAGGACTTTGTTTTTCCTTTGGCCGTACTATGAAGGGGGTATGAACGGGTAGCTTGACCTAGTTGAGTCTAGTGAGTTAGGTGTGGTGCACACTTGTTAAAACTAGCTCTAGGTAGCTCCTATGAATGCCTAAGATCCTTTGGAGCAAATTTCATTCACATATGTTCAGAAGTTGGAAGTGAATGGAGGGTCAAATACTGACCGGACGCTGGCTCCGGTGCGACCGGACGCTGGCCGCAGGGTCCGGTCAGTTCATTTGACCGAGAAGATCAAGTCTGGTGTGACCGGACGCTGGGAGGTCATGTGACCGGACGCTGAGGGCCAGCGTCCGGTCAACTCCAGTAAGGGTCCAGACTTGGAAAAGTGTGACCGGACGCGTCCGATCAGTGTGACCGGACCCTGAGTATCCAGCGTCCGGTCGTTTACAGTAAGCATCCAAGAGCGACCGGACGCGTCCGGTCGGTACTGACCGGACCCTGATAGCGTCCGGTCATCACTTGAATGCTGGTTCGTGGGTTGAACTGACCGGAGCGTCCGGTCATCACGACCGGAGCGTCCGGTCATCCCGCAGAAGCTCATAACGGTTAGTTTTTCAGGCTGGCTTATAAATAGAAGCTCCACTCGTGAGTGGAGTATCCTTTGCTCATTCCAACAGCTGAGAAACACGTTTGTGAGTGCCAAGAAGAGCAAGATCCTAGTGAGGTGTTTGTGATTTGAGAATCCAAGAGAGTAGCTTCACTAGCAAATCAAGAGTAGCAAAGTGTGCATCCATCTTCTCATTAGGCTTCGCGTGGTCAAGTGAGAGTTCGTGCTTGTTACTCTTGGTGATCGCCATCACCTAGATGGCTTGGTGGTGATCGGGAGTTTGGTGTTCACCCGGTGGAGCTTGTGGGTGACCCAACTCAAGTTGTGAGCGGCTTTGGGTGATTCGCCGCGACGGAGTGTCGAAGAATCAACCCGTAGAGAGCACTTGATCCTTGCGCGGATCAAGGGGGAGCTACACCCTTGCGCGGGTGCTCCAACGAGGACTAGTGGGGAGTGGCGACTCTCCGATACCTCGGCAAAACATCGCCGCGTTCCTTTCTCTCTCTACTTACTTTGAGCACTTACCTTGAGTATTTACTTTGAGCATTTCAATACTTGTTTCACATTCATAGAATTGCTTGCTAGAGTAAGTTTGGAATATAGGTTGAGAGGTTGTTGTGCATTAGTTTGATATAAACACTTTTCTAGGCACAAGGGGTTAATTGGGCTATCCGTAGGATTTGATTATTGCAAGAGAATTTAGAAGTAGCCCAATTCACCCCCCCTCTTGGGCATCTTGATCCTTTCAATTGGTATCAGAGCCTCGTGCTCACTTTTTAAGCTTAATCGCTTAGAGCAAGATGTCTCACGGGGATGGACCTCCTCCTATCTTTGAGGGAGATGATTTTCCATATTGGAAAATCCGCATGGAGGCATACTTAGAAGCTCTAGATGTTGGAATTCTTAGAGCCGCCTCTCAAGGGTTCCCCGCACCTAGGAATGCCGCACAACTTCAAGGCGATGAAGTGAATTATGAGAAATGGAATGCAAAGGCTCGCAACACCATTTTTAGAGGCCTTTGCAAAGAGGTGTTCAATCGTGTAAGGAACCACAAAGACGCCCATGCTCTATGGTCGGACGTTTGTGCGCTCCATGAGGGAACCAAGAGTGAGCGTGAGGAACGCTATCATCTTGTGATTAAAAAGCTAAATTCTTTTGAGATGTTTCCCAAAGAAAGTGCTAATGAGATGTATTCTCGATTAAATGTTCTTGTAGAGGAAGTCAATGGGCTTGGACTTACTCAAATGTCACCATCCGATGTTGTGAGAAAAATCTTGAGTGTCCTCCCCATTGATAAATATGGGCACATTGTGACCGTGCTACATCAAGGTGATCTTTCCACCGCTACACCGACACAAATCTTTGGAAAGATCAATGCGCATGAGATGTACATGCACATCACACCACAAGATGGCTCATCCTCTACAAAGAAGAAAGAGAAGGACCTAGCATTCAAAGCTAGCCAAGACAAGGGCAAAGCAAGACTTGAGTACGAGAGCTCAAGTGATGAAGATGATGAAGAAAGCCTTGCCCTCATGGTGAAGAAGACCACCAAGATGCTAAAAAGGCTAAACAAGAGTGGCATCAAGTTTGATGGCAAGAAGAAGAAGTTCTTCACTAGCTCAAGAAGAAAGCCAATCTCCGAGATGGATTGCTACAATTGTGGCGAACTTGGTCATCTAGCTCATCAATGCACAAAGCCCAAGAAAGACAAGTTCAAGAACAAGGGCAAGAAAGATGATTCAAGTGATGAAGATGAAAAGAAGAAGAACAAGCCATACAAGAAGAGAGATGGCAAAAAGAGGGAGTTCTACAAGAAGAAGAAGAATGGCAAGGCCTATATTGTCGGTGATTGGCTCACGGACATTGATTCATCAAGTGGATCATCCGATGATGATAGTGACGATGAAAAGGTGGCCGCCATTGCTATTGATCTTGCATCTTCACCACCACCATCACCATCATCCTCTACACACCTATGTCTTATGGCCAAAGGTGAACGGAAGGTAACTAAGAGTGATGATAGTAGTGATGATGAACATGCTAGTGATAATGATAGTGATAGCGATGATGATGACTCACCTACCTATGATGATCTTGTCAAAATACTAAGAAAATATACTAAGATCATTAGAAAGAGTAGAGCTACAAATGAAAAACTTGATGCTAAAAATGACTCACTCTTAGCTAAATGTGACACATTAGAAAAGGCTAATGATGAGCTCAAAGAAACAAATGATTCTATATCATCCAAACTCAAGGAGCTCAAATCTTCTAAGAAAGAGCTTAAAGATAAAAATGATAAACTTGAGTGGGTGCACAATGAGCTTATCACTAGTCACAATAAGCTAAAAGATGAATATGCAACTCTAAAGATCAATTATGATGCGCTTATTATTGCACAAGAATTCTTACCAAATGAGCCACATGATGCTACTAACCATGTTGTTAAGATTGATATAGCTACCTCATGTGATGATTTAATTGATGAAAGCATTGAGCATGGATCTAGTAGCAAGGGCAAGCAAGTGGTTGAGTGCAATAACTATGATGAGTATGTCAAGCTCAAGAGTAACAATGAGAAGCTCATGAAAGATCTTGAAGAAATGAAAAGTCACAACACCATTGTGCTAGAAACTCTTGATCATGACAAAGAGGTGATCCTTGAAAATGAGAAGTTAAAAGAAGAAGTCAAGAAACTCAAGGAGGAGAAGAACAATGATCTTCTCAAGGAAGAGAACAAGAAGCTCAAGATGGAGAAAGAGCATCTCAAGGTGGGATTGAGCAAGTTTGCTAGAGGCAAGCATCTCCAAAGTGAGCTACTTATGAATACCGTCATGAAGATGGATAGAAGTGGCATTGGATATATGGCAAGTGTAGAGAAGAAGAAGGCTCAAGCTCAACACCAACAGTCAAAGCCAAAGCCAAAGCCAAAGAGATGTTTTGAATGTGGACAAGAAGGCCACTTTGCTCATGAGTGTCAAACTCCACCGCCACAACCCTTGCCCAAGCATGCTAGACCCTTTGCTTTCAATGCTCACTACATGCTAAGAAAAGATTCGAGTGGAAAGATGAAAGTCATGTTCTTGGGTCCCCCCAACAAGAGTAGGCCTAAGAAAATTTGGGTGGCTAAGTCACTTGTTGAGAAGGTGAAGGGCCCTCAACAAGCTTGGATCCCTAAAGCTTGAATCTCTTGTGTGTAGGTGAACTACAAGACCGGTGGAAGTCATTGGGTTATTGATAGTGGTTGCACTCAACATATGACCGGTGATCCTCGTATGTTCACCTCACTAGATGAAGAGGTAGATGGACAAGAGAAAATAACATTTGGAGATAATTCAAAGGGCAAGGTTAAAGGATTGGGCAAAGTGGCAATATCAAATGATCATTCCATCTCCAATGTGCTCTATGTTGCTTCATTGAGCTTCAACTTGCTATCTGTTGGGCAATTGTGTGATCTTGGCTTTCAATGCTTATTCACCGAGAAGGAGGTGGTTGTATCCAAGGTAGATGACAATCAAGTGATATTCAATGGATTTAGATACAACAACTTATATCTAGTTGACTTCACCTCCGAAGATGCAAACTTGAAGACTTGCCTATTCACCAAAACAACACTTGGGTGGCTATGGCATAGAAGACTTGCTCATGTTGGGATGAGCTCACTCAAGAAGCTTATGAAGAATGATTTGGTGAGAGGGTTGAAGGATGTGAAGTTTGAGAAGGACAAGCTTTGTAGTGCATGTCAAGCCGGCAAGCAAGTTGCAAACACTCATCCAACCAAAGCTTTCATGTCAACCACAAGAGTGCTAGAACTCCTACACATGGATTTATTTGGACCAACAACATACAAGAGTTTGGGAGGAAATCTCTATTGTCTTGTGATTGTGGATGACTATTCAAGATATACATGGGTGTTCTTCCTTCATGACAAATCCGAAGTTGCATCTTGTTTCAAGAAGTTTGCCAAGAGAGCTCAAAATGAAATTGAAGTGAAGCTCAAGAAGATAAGAAGTGACAATGGCAAAGAGTTTGACAACACAAATATAGAAGCTTATTGTGATGAAGTTGGAATCAAACATGAAGTCTCCGCAACCTATACTCCTCAACAAAATGGTGTAGTTGAGAGGAAGAACCGGACTTTGATCACTCTTGTAAGGACAATGCTAGATGAGTACAACACCCCCGAAGCTCTATGGGCGGAAGCAATCAACACCGCATGTTATGCATCCAATCGTCTATTTCTTCAAAAGTTCCTTGTCAAGACTCCATATGAGTTGCTCAATGGGAAGAAGCCGGACGTCTCCTTCTTTAGAGTGTTTGGTTGCAAGTGCTACATCTACAAGAAGCGGCAACACCTAGGGAAGTTTCAAAGGTGTTGTGATATAGGTTTTCTTGTTGGTTACTCATTGAAGTCCAAAGCATATAGAGTATTTAATCATGCCACCGGCTTGGTTGAAGAAACATATGATGTGGAATTTGATGAATCTAATGGCTCCCAAGGAGCACATGAGAATCTTGATGATGTAGGTGATGAACCATTGAGGGAGGCTATGAAGAATATTCCGGTGGGAGACATCAAGCCAAAAGATGATGAAGATGATGTACAAGTCATTAATCAACCCTCTTCATCAAATGTACCACAAGATGGTGAAAAAGTTGGGAGAGTAGAAAATGAACATACTCATATCTCCCATGAGCAAATGGTGGTACAAGCACAAGATGTTGATGCTCCACAACCTCCTCCTCAAGTGGTCAATAGAAGAAATACACCTCTCCTACAAGATCATCCACAAGATCTCATCATAGGGAGTCCAACAAAGGGGGTGATGACTCGATCTCAAAAACTTACCTCATTTATTGCTCATCACTCTTTTGTCTCTTGCTATGAGCCTACCAAGGTAGAAGAAGCTCTCAAAGATCCGGATTGGATCAATGCCATGCATGAAGAGTTGAACAACTTCACTCGCAATGAAGTTTGGAATCTTGAAGAGTGACCAAAAGGTGCAAGAGTCATTGGAACGAAGTGGGTGTTCCGCAACAAGCAAGATGATCAAGGTGTTGTTGTGAGGAACAAGGCAAGACTAGTAGCAAAGGGGTTCTCTCAAGTTGAAGGTTTAGATTTTGGAGAAACCTTTGCACCGGTTGCAAGATTAGAAGCCATCCGTATCCTTCTTGCATATGCATCACATCATGAAATGAAACTATATCAAATGGATGTGAAAAGTGCATTCTTAAATGGCTTTATTAATGAACTAGTCTATGTTGATCAACCTCCCGGGTTTGAAGACCCTAGATATCCTAATCATGTTTATAGGTTGTCCAAGACACTATATGGGCTTAAGCAAGCCCCAAGAGCTTGGTATGAGCGCCTTCGGGACTTCCTTATTGAGAAGGGCTTCACCATTGGGAAGGTCGATACCACACTATTCACCAAGAAGCTTGATGGGCATATCTTCATTTGTCAAGTATATGTTGATGATATCATCTTTGGATCATCAAATGAAGACTCATGCAAAGAATTTGGTGAATTGATGTCTAAGGAGTTTGAGATGTCAATGATTGGTGAGCTTACATTCTTTCTTGGTTTTCAAGTTAAGCAAATGAAAGAAGGCATCTTCATCTCTCAAGAGAAATACACAAAAGATCTTCTCAAGAGATTCAAGATGGATGAATGTAAGCCAATCAAGACCCCAATGCCTACCAATGGACATCTCGACCTAGATGAGGGAGGTAACTCGGTTGATCAAACTCTCTACCGTTCCATGATTGGTAGCTTGTTATATTTAACCGCATCTAGGCCTGACATCATGTTTAGTGTGTGTATGTGTGCTAGATTTCAAGCTAGTCCTAAGGAAACTCATTTAATTGCCGTAAAAAGAATCCTTAGGTATCTTAAGCACACACCAAGCATTGGCCTTTGGTATCCCAAAGGAGCTTTATTTGAATTAATTGGCTATTTCGATTCGGATTACGCCGGATGCAAAGTTGATAGAAAGAGCACATCCGGAGGGTGCTATTTGCTTGGTAGATCACTTGTGTCTTGGTCCTCCAAGAAACAAAATAGTGTGGCTTTGTCCACCGCCGAAGCAGAATACATTGTCGCGGGTGCTTGTTGTGCACAAATATTATACATGAAACAAACTTTACTAGACTATGGAGTAGCTCTAGAGAAAGTACCTCTTTTGTGCGACAATGAAAGTGCGGTAAAACTTGCAAATAATCCGGTTCAACATTCTCGCACCAAGCATATAGATATCCGCCATCACTTTCTAAGAGATCATGTAGCCAAAATGATATATCACTAGAGGGTGTAAGATCCGAAGATCAATTAGCGGATATCTTTACTAAACCGCTAGATGAGGCTACATTTTGTAGATTGCGGAACGAGCTCAATGTACTTGATTTTAGTAACTTCACTAAAAATTGAGCTTGTGTTGTCCCTTGCATTCATTGTAATATACAACATGTTTAATTTGTGGCAATGCATATAGGGCTTGTCTAACATGGTTAAGATAACCGCCGAAAAGCATGTGAAGAAGCTTAACCTTGGATCAAACTTGACAAGCAACTAGATTTACTTACAAGTTTTACATATGCATGAATGTTGTTTTGTCGTTTTGTTCCATTTGCCCTCTTGTTGCCTATTTTCTTAAAAAGAATTATAGCCTAAGGCAAAATATTTTGAAAAATATGAGGGTTTGAGAGAGGTCACTCACATCAGTCCCAATTGGTGTTTATTTGGATCTTATTCAAGTTGGGACTTGATTGGGAACAGGTAGCGTGAAGGAATGTTGAAGGATTGCTGTAAAAGGTGCACCGGACGCTGCACCGGACGCTGCTGTCCAGCGTCCGGTCAGTTCACAGGAGGTGAACTACTGATGAAGGAGTGACCGGACGCTATGTCTGTGCGTCCGGTCAGGAAGGGTTCTGCGTTCGGTCGATCGAAGGAAGGACAAGCAGTACTGACCGGACCCTGCCTGCGTCCGGTCATGGACCACCGGACGCGTCCGGTCGCGATTTCAGAGGATTCGGACCTCTCTGGAATCGACCGGACGCTGGGTGGTAGCGTCCGGTCGCTACCACCGGAGCGTCCGATCAGTGGATCTCGCGCGTCTTAAGGACTCTTTTCCCCGTTTCCTTTTCTATCACGTTCTTGGGGGTTACTTAACCGCGTCCTCGGTCACCCGTCGTGACCTAGCCCAAGCCGCCACCGTGCCCTAGCCCGAGCAGCCGCGCCGCCACAGCCTCGCCGAGTCGCCGCCGTCCCTCGCGCCACCGCGCTCGGTCCCCTCGCCAAGCCGCACCGCCGTCCCGCGGGCCTCCGCGCCTGCTCACTACCGCGCCTCTACAGCGCCCCAGGGCCCGCTGCCGAGTTGCGCGCCCCGGCCTCGTGTGTCACCGTGCCCCGCGCCTGCTCGCCTCCACGCCGTGCTCCAAGCTTCTCGCACCCAAGCTCGTTGTTCCATCGGTGCCAAGGCTGAAAATCCTCGCCAAGTGATCTTGCCCTTTCCTCCCATTGTTTGGTAAGGCAAATCTTGTGGTTCAATCTTGATCTCCAATTGTGACCTAGATCAAATTCTAAATACATTGATTCCCTATTGCATTCAGGGCGTTTGACCTAACCCTAACCGGTTCTGTGATCCCCCATGTGACGTCTTATCTATTCTCGGATCGCTGATCGTTAGGTAGAAAGCCATTCGATTCAATTTCGCATCTACATTGCTTTCTCTGCTAGGTTTTCGCATCTATTAGACATATGGTATTTATCTGTATATCCATCTATTCTATCATGCAGCGAGTCGGTTCCGTTGTGTTTCGTCTGGCAGTTGGCAGTAAACTCGGAGCCAAGCTCGTGAGTAAGGATTGAGGCCAAGCCTCGAAAGCAGCAGTTTGATAGTTGATCTTCATCAGCGACAGTTCACCATCTTGTTAGTTCAGATGGCTCGCACCAAGAATGTTGGTGGTGGTCCAGGTGATGATGATCGGCGGCCCCCGCCTCGTCAGCCAGCCGGATCCAAGGGCAAATCAACCAAGCAAGTAACATCCAAGAAGCAGAAGTACCCCAACGCAGAGATAACCAGAGCAGCAGCTATTGCAGAGGCCGCAGAGCGTGTCGAGAGAGGTGGCACCCGCAGGGGAATTGTCATTGCAGATCAGCCAGTTTCACCCGCAGTCAGAGCTGCGATTGAGGAGGTTGAGCGTCGTCATGGTAGTCCAGCTGGGACTGCCACGTTTGTAGGATGACGGGTTGCCATTGAGGAGGGTCCGTCAGCACAGCAGCAGCCTCCACCAGTAGAGCCTCAGCTAGCCCAAGAGACTCAGGAGAGTCAGGAGACCGAGCCGGCACCTCAGCTACGCCGCTCGAGTCGTACCAGTGCTGCAGTTCCACCGAGGCCAGCTACACGGCGCAGGGGTTCACGCCCTCCGCCCAGACCACAGGGTCCGCCTCCAGTGGTTCACCTCAACTTGAGGGCCGCTATAGCCAGGCAGGTTCAGCAGCTGCAGTTTGTTGAGTTTGAGGTTTGGTTTCCTCCGAGGAGGGATGAGAGAGCAGCTGAGGGGTTTCTACACGCCACTGCAGGAGGATTTCTACAATGCATATCTAAACAGTGGGGCAGTGTTCAGATCACAGAGGGTCTGTTCGATAGAGTCCATTGTGGCAGCAGCCGGAGAGGGCATTCGGCAATACTTGTCATATTTGCCAGGACTGTCAGATCTGATTGGACGGACAGGGATATATGTACCTTCTTGGGTTCGTCAGTTTTATGCCTCGCTCTACATTGATCCTCATCACAGATTCATTCACTTTGCCTTCAACGGTAAAGACTATAGAGTGACGAGTAGCAGGGCCAGAGAGATACTGAGACTACAGGAGTAGCCTGTAAGGATGCATGAGGTTTGCTATGGACATCAGGAGCCTCCCAGGCGTCCTCATGGAGGGTTGGTGCCCCCTACAGACTTAGTGCGCCATTGTTTCAAGGAGCCGTTTGGTGAGGGGTCGAGCAGGAACCCCAGTGACTTGACTCCTACAGCGAGGATACTAGAGGCCATCATCAGGAGGACATTGCTTCCCAGGTTGGGATATAGGGAGGGCCTGACTCGCTTACAGCTCTGGCTTCTCAATGCCATCAGCAGATGACGGTGTTTGACATCTGGGACCTCCTTCTTTCAGAGATGGAGGATACTATAGCTGAGGGATTCAAGGGTCGCAGGCAGCTTCCCTATGCTCACTGGATCACATTCCTCATTCGCAGAGTTATGATTGATAAGCCCCCTGGCATGATGGATGAGTATACTGGTGCCACTACAGAGTTCCCAGCTTACAACCTGTCATAGAGGATCAGACACGCCACTCCTCAGGCACCCAGTCAGCCTAGCCATCGCCCCGATGTGCCAGAGTCTGCAGCTCAGTAGGACGAGATCATCAGAGGGATTGCAGCCACTGAGGAGGTGGAGCTAGAGGCACAGCAGGAGGTGAGTGAGTACAGTGACAGCTCCGACGACAACTACCAGCCTATACCTTAGATGCCTCCACGCAGACATGATGCAGAGGCCGGTAGCTCCAGTTCTGCTCCACCTGCTCCATAGACAGACCCCGCTCTCATTGCTATTCTTGAGCGGATTGCAGCAGGATCAGACACGACAGGCACAGGAGATAGCTACAAACTTCGCTCAGTTTTAGGCTCGTCAGGACGAGTTTCAGCGGTAGCAGCAGCTCCTTCAGCACCAGCAGTTACTTATGCAGCAGCAGCTCATGGGATTCATGCAGCATGTAGTGACAGCCATTGGGATTCCACTGCCACAGACTTCGCCCCAGCTTGCACAGCCTCCTACCACTTCGACGACTCCAGCAGTACAGCCCATCGGGCTTCAGAGTCAGGGATAGCCTCTAGCTCAGTTTACTTCACCTCCTGTACAGGTGTCCCAGTGGTTAGCTTCACCTGGTGTAGCCCCGCAGTTCACTCCTTATCACACGGGTTTCTCACCAGAGCAGACTTCCTCGCTATTCGTGCCTGAGTCGTCAGTCTCCAGGAGTCTTGGAGCATCATTCAGCGAGTTGACCGGCATGCCTACTCCGCCTCACATGCATACTGCCGGTCCGTCTACAGCAGCTCCAGCTATCATGACTACTCAGAGGCTCCCCTCGTCTGTCACCTCGTCAGATCCTACGACAGACATACTTGCAGCTTCACAGGCAGCACCAGCCCCAACTCAGACCCAGACCGCTTCAGCGACACTTCCTGCTTCAGAGGGTCAGTCAGTTCAGAGCTCAGGGTCAGATGATGATGGCGCCCAGTTCCACCTTGCTCCACGTACTTCAGCGCCCGACTCGTCCGCTGCAGCCCCGCCGACCGACCCTTAGGTTTTGGTGTTTGACGCCAAAGGGGGAGAGGGTTTGAGTATGTAGACTTAGGGGGAGCTAGTTATCTAGTATTAGCTTATTATATACATTGGAGTTTTATTTGTGTGATACACTATTACTTATGCATTCATGTTTTTTCTTTCATGCATACTATTATATATACTTGTGATAGTGCTATCTACATGATTGCGATATTTGACATATGTGATCTCTACTTTGCTTTATCTATATGTCATATCACTTGTGGAATGCTCATTTGCTTTTGCTTCCGCGTTTTTTACTTCGAAGCAAATGAGCTTTGTTATTTGTACTCATGCTTAATTCATATCCTTTGAGTACATTGTGTTGGCTTGGGTCATATAAGCTTGACTAACTCTTTTGTTCTTATTGACAAAAGCTTATATGAACCAAGCCCGTCAAAAACCTCACTTCATAACATACTCGAGGTGGTATTGTCATCAATCACCAAAAAGGGGGAGATTGAAAGCATCTAGGCCCCTAGTTGGATTTCGGTGATTAATGTCAATACAAAGATTACTATGACTAACGTGTGTTTTGCAGAGGCAATTAAGTTAGGTCATGGTAATGGAGATCGATTGGGCAATCGAGGTTGTCAGTGCCCCTACGATGGAAATCGTTTCGGTTTTCAAAGGATGGACGACAAGGTTAAGGATGACTAGTTCTAAGTGTCGATTGGAGTTGGAGAGACACTTAGAGTAGTTTAGGACTTTGTTTTTCCTTTGGCCGTACTATAAAGGGGGGTATGAACGGGTAGCTTGACCTAGTTGAGTCTAGTGAGTTAGGTGTGGTGCACACTTGTTAAAACTAGCTCTAGGTAGCTCCTATGAATGCCTAAGATCCTTTGGAGCAAACTTCATTCACATATGTTCGGAAGTTGGAAGTGAATGGAGGGTCAAATACTGACCGGACGCTGGCTCCGGGTGCGACCGGACGCTGGCCGCAGGGTCCGGTCAGTTCATTGAACCGAGAGAATCAAGTCTGGTGTGACCGGACGCTGGGAGGTCATGTGACCAGACGCTGAGGGCCAGCGTCCGGTCAACTCCAGTAAGGGTCCAGACTTGGAAAAGGTGACCAGACGCGTCCGGTCAGTGTGACCGGACCCCTGAGTATCCAGGCTCCGGTTGTTTACAGTAAGCATCCAAGAGCGACCGGACACGTCCGGTCGGTACTGACCAGAACCCTGAAGCGTCCGGTCATCACTTGAATGCTGGTTCGCGGGTTGAACTGACCGGAGCGTGCCGGTCATCACGACCGGAGCGTCCGGTCATCCCGCAGGAAGCTCATAACGGTTAGTTTTTCAGGCTGCTTTATAAATAGAAGCTCCACTCGTGAGGGGCAGTATCCTTTGCTCATTCCAACAGCTGAGAGAACACGTTTGTGAGTG